>NC_080653.1:1200000-1800000 GCF_027579445.1 Ammospiza nelsoni
ATGGTGGGCTCCCAGAAATGCCTGGGACCTGTCTGGGTGGCCTTATTCATCCCTGTCTCCTTTTCTTTCCTCTTTGTCATGTGCTAGGAATCCTTTTATCCATGTGTTTGTTTTTCTTTCCCTCTCCTTGCAGATGCTCAGTAATTCTTTGAACATATCAGATGGGTTTGTGTATCCCTGGTCTGTGGATTCCCCACAGAGGAAAACAGGCACCTCTGGAGCAAGTTGCACATTGGCCTGAGGTCATGTCTACGGCAGCCTGGCAAAGTCCCTCTGGAATTCTTGCTCTGAGCGTGGAGAAGGCCAGGGAGGGTGATGCTGCACATGGGAGCAGTTTGCAAAGCCAGGAGGGATGGTGGGTGCTGACAGGAATAAACACTGCAGCACTGAAAGGATAAGGCAGCGGTGGCTGGGGAGTGCAACAGCCTGGGGCCATGGTGGAGCCACGGACGAGTCTGGCAGCTCCTCTGGAAAAGCGTATTTGGAGACCTTCCTCCCCTGGATGGCTCGTGGAGCATCAGTTGGTGACTGTGGGGAGTGGATTTTCCTGCAGGCCCAAACCCCCTCCAGGGGCAGCCTGGCCCAGGAGTGTCAGAGCATTCTCTGCCCAGGGTCAGGGTCAGACACCAAGTCCTGAGCTTGCCTCTCATTTGGTGTCTTGCTCAACCAATGTTCCCCTTAAATGTCTGAAGGAAGATGTGCCCCAAAGCCAGACTGATCCATGAGAAAGCCACAGGCACACAGCCTCTCTAAACATTGTCCTTCCCGTGCCCAAAACCAGCCAGCCCACACTTTGTGGGTGCTGTGTCATGCCCTAAACCTGAGGGACAAGTTTGTGATGGATCAGGCAGGGTTTCTTTCCAAGTGCCCAATCCGGGTCTGCTGGGGCAAAGGGAACTTTCTTTGGGATGTGGGCAGCCTTGCTGTACTGCTCTGCAACCCAGTCCATCTCTCACACCCTGACCCTTCCTCCCTCCTTCCCAACAGCCCATTTCTCTCCTGGGAGTGAGATAAATTTACGTCCTCCAGGGACTTCCCTTCCCGGCTGGTCCTGCATTGCCCATCGCCTGCCCAGGGCAGGGACATGCCCTGTGTGATGGGGGACATGGTGGCCACTGTCACACGGGACAGTAACTCTCCCAGGAGCTTTTGGTGAAGCAGGGAGGACTCAGGGCTGGGCTGGGGCTGGGGAGGATGGCACTCCCACTGTGTGTGGAGAGCCTGGAGGATGAGTGTGGTCCGAGGGGACAACAGCAACTGTGGTCACAGGATTCCTGAGGTGACTTCAGGAGGGACTCACGGGTGGACCTGCAGAGACAAGTCTAGAGCTACAGTGGGGAAGCAAAGGGAACCTCATTGCAGTCCTGGCAAAAGCTGGTGCAAGAGATGTTTCTGGATAAAGACTTACTCTGAAGACTTCCATCTTCAAAGACTTCCATATTTTTGGTGGCAAAATATAGAGGTTCTCCTGCCTGCCATGCTGAGCAGACTTCACTGTCCCAAAGGTGACCAAGAGGAGGAAAAGGACAGAGCTGCAATCCCTGTCACCCACCATGGAGTGAGACAGGCTTGGGGCTGGCCAGAGGCTTCCAGGAGCAGCTCTGTGGCCCCCTCCTTCCCACAGCCACGTGCCAGCAAAGGCAGAGCAGAGCCCCCTGCAGCAGCCAGGGTCCCCCAGCAGCTTGGTGGCCCTTGTGCAGGGCCCTTCCCCTCCTGCCTGCCCAGGGGAGCAGCGTGAGCAGCATCCAGCAGCCGCCTCTGCCCGAGTGCAAAGGAGGCCTGAGGACATGGATGGAGAGGGGGGAGCAGAGGGAGGCAGCACAGAGGAACAATTGAAAAGAGGAAAAAGGAAATCCTCCTGGAGCTGTGAAAGTGTTTTCCCAGACTGTCTGGCCACTTCAATGACCTCATTCTCCGAGGTGCTGTTAATTGGGCTAGAGAACAGGACGTGCAGCCCTGCCAGCCCCTCTGCCCGGTCACCTGCACAGCCCCTGTGCCCCCCAGCCTCCCCCAGCCCACCCTGTCCCCGAGGGGTTCCCAGTGCCCGGCTCGTGCCAGGGGTCGTTAACCAGGCTGAACAAGCCCCAGATTTCCATGAGCTCATCCCAACTGTTTATCCTGGAAACCCCCTCTGCAAAAGCAGTGATGCATGCACAGATCTGGAGTGGAGACTGGCACCAGAGTCCTGGGAAGAGAGAGAGCCTGGCCCCGAGTGCTGTGACCATCCCTGGGGTACAAGTGGCTCCTGTGATGCAAAAGGCACGAGGGACCACGCACAGAGGAGCAGGAGGCAGCAGCTGGATCCAGGAGGCTGGGCTGGGTGGAAGAAGCAGGATGGTGCATCAGAGGTGATAGGGAACTCACGGGGCTGTCCTGTTCCATGCACAAAGCTCCAAGGGGATGTCTCCTGCTGGGTCAGTATTTTAACTGGGATAATGGAGGTCTGAGTAATGGATTCCCTTCAGGATCATCTCTTCTATAAAGCTGTGGGCACCAATGAAAGCTTTTTTCACATCATGCCCTGAAGTAATTTTATGGATACGAAGAGAAACAAGTAGAGCTTATTTCCTGACACATATTTGCCCAATTAAAAAAAAATTAAAAACTACAGAAGCACAGAATGGTTTGGGTTGGAAGGAACCATAAGATGTATTGCATATAGGTACAACCTTACCAAGGGAAGCCCTTGTAAAATCCCGACTCAGGTTTGTTACTTTGGCTAAGTAGAAAAGGACTATGGGAAGGAGCAAATTGAATTAGGGGTAGAAAAACAAGTTATATAACCATTACATGTTCACATTGTGGTGTATGGTGGTTGGTTGAATTACATTTGTTATGATTTAAAGCTATGTAACTGATAACCAGCTAACTGATAAAAAGTCTGTTTTTGCAATGAAACCCCTCTCTGTCACTATGGACCCTCACCCACAGCTGGTGCCTGAACAAAGATGAACTTGTTACAACCCCCTGCCATGGGCAGGGACGCCTTCCACTAGCCCAGGTTGCTCCAAGCCCTTTCTGACCTGTCCCAAATCCTTACAAGCTCCCTCAGAAAGCCACTAGCTGTCATTCAAATTTCCCTGCTTCACACATCAGGAATGGATGAGGGACAGACACGAGATTGCATCAGCCTCACAAAATCCAAACACCAAGTAAGTACTTGGGAGCTCTTTTATTTAGCAGAGGAATTAAAATAACGAGACCCAAAGGCTGGGAGTTAAAGCAAGGCCTGCTCAAGTGTGGATTAGCACATATTTCAACACTGACCATGACTGGAACTAATTGCAGAGAGCAGAGGTTGGATTCTGCTCTGTAGGAAGCCTGGCTGCCTTTCCACAGAGGGGCTTATGCCAAGAGATCATTCCTGGCTCGACGGTCAAAGGACAGCACTCTCAGGCCCTGATGTCCAAGTCATGTTCAGGTCTCATGGCCTGAATTTGGTGCATCTGAAAGGTGCCAAGCACAGATCAGTGCCCTGCAGCTGCCTGGTACCTCCAGAACAGGGGTCACCTCCCATCTTCTGGGCTCTCCTTCCCTCCCCAGGCAAAGTGGGGGGATTTTTAAGGTGGGAAAAGGTTTCTGTGTGTTTTGTGTTCCTGTTAGAGAGGACATTGTCAAAGCCAGGCCCCTGGGACAGGGGCTGGAGTGGAAGAGCTGAGCATGTTAAACATGACTGGGAGTACAAAGTCAAAACTCTGTTTTTTAAACTTTTGTCTTTCAGTAATTAAAAGAACTTCTATCTGCCATCAGCATTGCTGATAAACACTCTCCAAAATGCCAAATGCCATGTACTTGTAGCTTTCTTTAAAGATAAGAGAGGGTTTCCCATGGCATTGGATACTCTGTTCCCACTCCCTCTGGGAGCCTTTATCATGGTTTTAGTGCCATATTTGTCTGTTCCAAACTCCAAAAGGTCTTGGTATCTTGGTATGTGGCGTGTTGCTCTGGGATCTCAAATGCCAGGAACTGATAATGGCATTTTTTTGTGGTGGAATCTCATCAACTTTTCCTCCAGGACAGACAACAGCTCACAAAGCCAAGGAGTCCTCCTGGGAGATGTTCTGTCAGCTATGAGCTGTGTCCTGACTGTGGTTTTGGGTTGGAATTGCTGTTTTGGGTTAAAGCAAGCTGCAGCACCGCTGACAGTGCTCACGGGCCGCTCGCACCCGTCAGGTCAATGATGGAGTTGTCCAGTTGTACATCCTGTACAGAGCCACTGCTCTCCATGGACACACAGTCTCATGTCCCTGTCCCCATTTTATTCCTGGGTGTTACTTTGCAACCCCCTTGTACGATTTCCTGGAATGTTTTGCAATTAAATGCAAAACACTCGAGATTTGCACACAAACGAGGGCAGTGAAGACTTTCAGACAAATAACAGATGCCAGCTGGTCCCAGTGCTCCCATACTTGGGGTATTTTGCAGGATTTCTTAACCTTTTCTGTGACAGTCTTTGTGCTTTATTGTTTGAGTGTCTCCTTTTAATCATACAATCATAGAGTTGTTAAGGTTGGAAAAGCTCTCTGAGATCACTGAGTCCAACCTTTCCCCCAGCACTGCCAAAGCCACCACTAACCACTCCCAGTGCCACATCCCCATGTTTTTTGGAACATTTCCGGGGATGGTAACTCCACCACTTTCCCAGGGTTTTGTCAGTTGCTGTTGTCATATTGCCATGTGCACATTATTCTCTGGAGCTGGGTAATCTCTTCCAGACCTGGAAAGTTGAGCTCTGCTCCTGCTGACCTTCGGGATATCTTTTCCTTGGTGGGTAGCGAGAGAGTTTTCTCCGCAGGACTTGATTTTGTTGCAAGAATTTTATTTTTTTGACATTTCTCTTATCTCTACCTACTTTATTTCCTACTAGTTTTGCTATTATTCCCCTTGGAAATGGCTTTAGTTTGAGACTTCAAGCCCCCTTTTTTCAGAATACTGCTGGTTTCTTTAGGGGATGGCTTTAGCTGATGAGTTATGACTTCACCTCCGTTTTTCAAACTACTTGGGAATGAGCTGATGTTAATTGTTGAGTCTTCATGATGTCATGGGATTGTGTTTGGAATGGAGCTTCCATTATGATCTGTCTCAACTGGAACTGCAGACTCTAAGAGTGAAATCCTGTTGTTTTGCTCTCCAAATTTGTTTTACAAGTCTCTTACAATGCTGATGAGTCCATCTCTTTCTTAAGGATGTCACAGAAAGCATTGTTATTAGGCAGGAGAGTATTGACCTCTGCATCTGGTTTTGTGTTGTTTTGAGACATAACTTGAGATCCAGATTCTTTGCTAATAAAATCATCATCTCAGGCAGAATTTAGAGCTGGCGTATTTTGTCCTAGTACTTATGTTTTAATTTTCTCTATTTCTGAATAAACAAACCAGACCTGAATGTGGTATTTCTTCTCTTTCTTTTTTTTTTCTTCCTTTTTCCAGTTTATTTTTTAGTTTAGTTGAGCCAACAACTTTACATGGGTCCAGCCCACGCTGTTACTCACCTCTCTTGCCTAATCTAGATCTGAACTAATTGGGAACAGCCTCGTTTTCCCCTGATGAGCTACTGATGCTTCATTAGTGATGTTTTTGACTCCAGCCCTGGGACACCACTCCCTCTGTCCCCTTCCCTCACCAGAGTGTTGGTGGGCAGTGGTGGTCGCCCCTGGCTGGGGAGGGGTTGGTGCTCAGCAGATGCTCTGGAGATGCTCCAGCTGTGAACAGCACAAACTCCAACACGTGCACAGGCAGGAGCCTCCCTGGGCTGGAGCTGGATGGAAATTGCCCAAAGTGGCTTGGGGAAAGCACCTGGATGGAGAACCTTTGCTTTAAAGCAGACAGACATTCCTTGGAGAGAAAAATTCAGGGGCAGGGGAGGGGTTGGTTTCACCTTGGGGTCTGTGCCCTGTTCCAGTGTACCTGGTGCCTTTGCCTGTCTAACACAGAAGTGCTGCATGTGGCACTGACAACAGCTGCTGATGGACCCTCCAGGCTCCAGGAGAGCATCCAGGTGCCACCTGCTCCATCCTCTGGTGGAGACTGCTGTGGGCAGACCCTGCCTGGCCGGGGGTCTTGGCAAGGGGAAAGGCCAGGGTGCCTAAAGAGGGGTGGTGGAGACAAGGGCTGTGCTGAGACTCTCCACTGGGCTGCTGGTGGATTTGTTGGGCAGGAGTGGGGCTGGGGCTTGTCTTCCTTCCGCTGGTGCCCCTCATCCTGTGGTCACCATCTCCGGGAGATGCTCCAAAGCCTGCCTGGGATCTTCCTGGCTTCTGGCTTTGGACTATGCAGGAATCTCATGAAAAGTGCACTGGCTGCAGGAGAGGAGCATCCTGAGGTCCAGAGGGATGGCTGAAACAAACACTGAGGTCCAGCAAGAGCTGGGCTGCTCAGGCTGACCTTTCCCAGCCAGCTGTGCCCATGCCTTGCTTCCTCCCTACTCATTCTGCCTGTGCCCCTTGTTCCTGCCCACCCTTTCCATCTGTTCCTCCAGGACACCTGTGGGCACAGAGGGAGTGCTGGCAGCCTGTTCCCTCTGTCCTGAGGGGCTGCCATGGCATCCCTATGGCACCCTGCCCTGCTCTGCTGCTCAGCCAGGCTCTGCAGCCCTGGGGAAAAGGGATGAGATCCTGTGGGTCTGGAGCAAGAGTCATAGAACCAAAGCTTCAGAGAATCACAGACTATCCCGAGTGGGAAAGGACCCCCAAGGATCATCCAGTCCAGTTCCTGGTCCTGCACTGACACCCCAACAATCTCACCCTGGGCATCCCTGGGAGCACTGTTCAAACACTCCTGGAGCTCTGCCAGCCTCGGGGCCGTGCCCATTCCCTGGGCAGCCTGGACAGTGCCAGCACCCTCTGGGGGAAGAACTTTTACCTGATACCCAGCCCTGACACAGCTCCAGCCATTCTCTGGGTGCTGTCACTGCTCACAGGGAGCAGGGGTTGGAGCTGCACCCTGGGAGGAAGCTCCAGCACCCGGTGAGGTCTGACCTCAATCTCCTCTTCTCCAGCTGAACATTCCAAGTGACCTCAGGCACTCCTCGTGTGCCTTCTCTCTGAGGGAGTGGGTGGGCACAGCATGTCCTGGGGTGGCTCTAGCGGGGTGCAGTGACACCCGCACTGCCTCCAGCCTGTCCTGGCAGAGTGACAGCCCTGCCTGTGCTGCCGTGCGCTCCGGGGGCAGCTCCTGGACCCGCCGGAGCGGCTCCAGATGTGCCGGTGCCGGTGTCCAGCTGTGCGCTGCTGCCGGGAGCGCTCGGGGCCGGCTCGGCGTGGGGCCGGGCCACGGCCCTGGCACCCCTGACCCCCAAGCGCTGCTGGTCTGCGGGGAGCCCCTCGGGTGCGGGACGGGCTGCGCCTCCCTGCAGATGTTGCCGTGGCCCCTGACCCCCTGTTCCCTCGCAGCAGGGCCTGTCTGGATCACAGAAGGAGCGGGCAGGCTCTGAAGCTGCGGCTGTGGCGGCTGCAGAAGCGGGTGAGAGGCGGTGAGTGCAGCCACGGACACTGCCCAGCGGTGCCAGGCGGCCGCTGCCGGCACCAGGGACAGGGCATCGCTCCGGGATGTGCTGGGGAGCGGCGGCAGCCAGCGGGAACACACCTGCGTGGAGAGCGCAATAGAGGGAGGGGGACTTGAACACAGGTAGAGAGAAACAGGACAAAGAGGAGAGGTTGGGATTGGATGTCGGGAAGAAATCCTGTGAGGGTGGGCAGGCCATGGCACAGGGTGCCCAGAGCAGCTGGGGCTGCCCCTGGATCCCTGGAAGTGTCCAAGGCCAGGTTGGATGGGCCTTGGAGCAGCCTGGGACAGTGGGAGGTGTCCCTGCCATGGCAGGACACAGAACTGAATGAGTTCTGCTCTAACACAAACCATATCATGATTCCACAATTCTCTGGTGTCAGTCCATCCCCTTGCCCGTGAAGGGCTAAGCACTCCCAGCTGCTGCTGGACTGCTTGGCCAACTATTGCCCGTGGGCAGTGTGGCACCAGGGTGGGGATATACCTGGGGCAAACATTCTGAGGGGCTCAGGAAGAAGCTCTGGTGTCTGAGACAGCTCAGGGACCATCAGGCTCCAGTGAAAGTCCCTCATAGCTTCCAACTGTGGGGTCCTGTGAGCAGGACATGGAAACCTGCAGGTGGTGCCTGGGCAGAGCACGACCCCTCTGCTCTGGCTCTTCCCCGTCTCTGGAGCACGGGCTGCTCGCTGGGCAGTGGTGCAGGGGCACCTGAGCCAGCCCAGGCTGCAGGGACCCTCTCTCTGCTTGGCAAGGACACCATGGTCCCTCTGTGCCAGAGCCAGGCCTGTGCCCATTCCCAGCCTTCACCCCCCAGCCCAGCACCCTCAGCTGCTGCCAGCCCTGGGACCCCGATGTGACCAGGGCTGTCCTCGGGCTGCCAGGGCCAGCCCCGTGTCCCCACCCATCGTTATCAAGTTCCTGCAGCCTTCCCCCCCTGCCTGCCCGGGCTCTCTGCCAGCTGGGGCCGGGATGGAGGCGCTGCAGGTTCTGGGGGCTGATCCCACCCTGGGGACACCCGGGCTGCTCCTGCAGAGCTCTGACAAGCAGCATCAGGACCCCAATCCTCCCAACAAGCTTCTGGGGCTTTTGGGGCAGCAGGGTTGGGACACAGGGTGAGGAGGCCACTACCTGCACAAGGGGACCTTCAGGCCCAGCAGCCTTGGAAACACAACTGCCTGGAAGAGGACAGAGCTTTTCAGACTTTCCACCTCCCTGTGGCCGATGGCTGGCTCTGCAGGAAGCTCTCTCTGCCCAGGAGTCACCCCAGCTATCAGGAGTTGCTTGTGGATGAGAAACTGTCCAGCAGTGGATGGGACAGGATGGGCAGTGTTCAGAGGAAGGGAAGATGATGGGATGGGATGGGATGGGATGGGATGGGATGGGATGGGATGGGATGGGATGGGATGGGATGGGATGTCCAAATTGTGCCAGAAGGACCAAGCACTGCTGGGCCATCTCCAGCCTCTAAGAAGCTTCTGGCAGCATGGAAAGGTTGGGCTGAGACAAGAGCAGGTGCTAAAGGACACATTCCTGATGCTGAACAGGAATGTGGGGAAGGAGTAGATGGAAATGCCAGAAAATATTTGGGGAAGGCTCTGTGGGAAGTGTCTGGTCCCAGCTCTCTGGGGATGGGGCACCACAGGGTTTGGATCTCTCAGAGAGTCTGGATCCCTGGCCACTGCCAAATTTGTTTTGTGGGGCAGCAGAGTCACAAAATCATTTAGTTTGGAAAAGCCCTCTAAGATCATTGAGCCCAACCATCCCCAGCACTGGAACCAAGGCCACCACTGACCCATGTCCCCAAGGGCCACATCCACAGGGCTGTTAATCCCCTCCAGGGATGATGACTCCACCACCACCCTGGGAGGCTGTGCCAGGGCTGGAAAGCCCTTTGGGAAGCTGGAGAGCTGCTGCTGACCTTGGGCTTCTGCTCAAGGTCACAGAAAATCCCAGTGGGAGACCCAGAGTGACTTCTACTGAAATCTTGTCACACGGATCAAGTCACACATGGGCTGAGGACCCACATGCTCAGTTATAACGAGTCATGCAAAATAAGCAGTTTTCAATGAAATGGTTTTTGTAACTTTTTTTCCATAATTGCTGAGCAAAATCCAACATAACATCAGAAAATGCACAAGATGCAATGAGAAAACAAACCTGAAGCCCCCAGGTCACTTTTCCCATGAGCTGTACCTCTGAACACGGGGGATGTGGTCTCTGCTGGCTGCACCTGTGTTGTGCCTATGGCTCTGGTCCTCCATGGCTGGAGGGGACTCAGCCCATCCAGTGGTGCTGGGGCTGCCCTACAGCCTTTCACCTGGTGTCCTCCTCCCCCTGGGATGGGGTGGTGACTCCTGCCAGGGTCTGAGGTCCAGGCAGCCTCATGGCACAAAATCCTCCCATCCAGCTGCTCAAATGCCAGACGACTCCAGGTCATTTCGACAAGGAGCCAGGAGAGGTGGCCAATCCCTGGGATCTGAACCACAAGCTGGGAGCCAGAGACCAGCAGACCCAGGGCAGTGACTGTCCCCTGTGCTGGCACTGCAGAGGCAGTTTTGGGCCCCCCACTACAGAAAGGATATTAAGGGGCTGGAGGTGTCTAGGTAAAGGAATGAAGCTGAGGAAGGGTCTGGAGCCCCAGGAGCAGCTGAGGGGGCTGGGCAGGGGCTCAGCCTGGAGCAAAGGAGGCTCAGGGGGCCCTTGTGGCTCTGCACAGCTCCTGACAGGAGGGGACAGCTAGGGGAGTCTGCCTCTGCTCCCAGGGAAAAAGAAGTAAAAGGAAAAACTTCAAGTTGTGCCAGGGGAAGTTTAGGTTGAGTATTAGAGAAAATTTCTTCATGAAAAGGTGGTCAGGCCCTGACACAACTGCCCAGGGCAGTGGTGCAGTCACCATCCCTGGAGTGATTTAACAGCCCTGTGTACGTGGCACTCGGGCACTTGGCATAGTGGTGGCCTTGGCAGTGCTGGGGAAAGATGGATTCAATGGTCCTAAAGGGCAGTTCCTACCTCAGTGATCCTGTGATTCCATGAATGGCTTCTCCCTCCTTCTCAGCTCCCCCATCTTGTGCCACCCCAACCCCGCTTGCAGCCCTACAGCCCAGCAGGGCACGGGGCCACTGTCCCTTTGTCTTCAACAGCGCCAGGGCATGGCAAGGATCTTCTCTGGCCCTGACCTCCCTGTAAGGACAAAGTGTCCCTTTGGAAGGTGCATGTCTTGAATGCTCCCGTGTGCCTTGGCAGCCTTGGCTTTGCTGGTTTTTGTGTCTGGGCCCCTTATCTCTCTGCCCCACCTCACTCAGTGCTGGCTCTGGTGTGCCCGGTGCCAAGGCTGCCCCGTGCCCAGCCCTGTGGCTTGGGAACAATTGGAGGAAGCCATGTCCCACAGCAAACCCTGAGATTTCTGCTGGAAGTGACAGCTGCTGGGAGGGCTGGCAGGGATGAGGCCACACATGGGGACTGGAAGGGTCTCAGGCAGCACAAGAGGTCTGTGCCCTCTGCATCCAACCCAGCTGCTACTGGAGGGTTCAGGTATGGTAGGGAGCTGGGCACACTGCAGAGTGCGGGTGACCCTGGCCAGCATCCCACAGGAGTGTGACCATGGCAGAGCCCCACGAGGGAGGGGAGCAGCATGTCCCTGCTCACACACACCTGCCCAGCATTGGCTGCCAGGCAGCACATAAAGACCCAGAGGCACAAGGTTAGGGCAGGTGTGAGTGCTGCCCTGCTTCAGGACACAGACACAGCCCAGGGCTGGGCATGGCAGCACCCAGACATGCACCAGAGGGACCATGTCCACCCAGGTATGCAGAGAAGGTGGTCACACACATGCACAGGTGCCTCCTGATCTGAGCCCCAGCTCTTCATGGTGTTCTAAGTGTCACCTCACTGCACCTCAACTCCTGCTCTGTGTGCTCAGGCCTGGGAGCCTGAAAAGCAGGAAATCCCTGCCCAAACCCTTCCCCTCTGCTCCCTCTGATGCCCAGGTGCCGAAGGCTCACCCTGCCTGTGCCAGCAGTGCCAGCAGTGCCAGCAGAGCAGGCAGCCTGTGCCCGAGCTGTGCTGGAGCACTGCTGGCTGTGCCCTCACCATCCAGGGTGCTTGGAGAGGGCAGAGGGAGTTCAGCTGGGGAGGACAAAATCCTTAAAAGGCTGGACAAGCAGGCAGCCAGGAGTTCCTGGAAGTTGGCTCCGGGTGCCAGAGAACAAGTCTTGGAGAGCTGCACGGGTGAACCTTCCTGAAAGGAGCCGCCCTGTGCCAGCTCTTGCCCTGCCATGGGCTGTCCTGGGGTGGCTGCTGTCCCTGCATGTCCCCTGCTTGCTCCCATGATCCCTGCCACGAGCTCAGCTCCCAGAGGAGACCCAGCTCTCGCCCAGGCTTTGCTATTGCAGATGTGTGGCCCAGAACCTCCCTTATCACTGTCCCAGTGCCTCTCTGGCCCCGTTCCCTGCCTGGGAGCCCGTCCCAGGCGCAGGCTCGGGTACCTGCCAGCCAGGACATCCCATGGCTGATAATTCACATAGCTTGGAGCCCTGTAGCTCCTTCTCATGCCCTGTGACCTCCTGGCCTTGCAGCAGCAAGGTGGGGTCTCACACCCTTCCTTCCCAGTGGGATAAAAGTAGGTCTCTCCTGTTTCAGCCTCCCCATGACTTGGGAGCAGTCCAACTCATCTCAGCCATGCCACATGCTTGGGATGCCCAGTGTGAATCCTCCAGGAACCCATCCCATGGGCCAGAGACATCCCCAGTTCCACAAGGGCACTTAAAAGGCACCTACTCCCCACCTGAGACCTCCCATGGCAGTGGCCAAAGTCTTGTTCCTTTGGAAACTGTGATAAATCCCCATCATCGAGTCCCTCTAGCGATCCAAGAACTTCTGTCCCCTCCTCTGAGTGCTCCAGATCCTCCCACCCAACATCAGCAGCCACTCCAGTGCATAGCTGGACAGAGGATGAGACAGTGGGCAGCCTCCAGGACCTCGAGGGATTTCATGGAGGCCAGTGGACATCTCCACCCTGTGCTTCCCAGGAGAGGGAGAGGACAAAGGCACATGGTGGACAAGCAGCAGCACAGAGGTGGCAAATCCCATTCTCCAGGATCCAGGAGCCTAGCCCTGGTCACCCCAGCCTCCTCTTGACCCTCTGACAGAGCCATATGTCATTGCTGGCTTCAGGGTGACACCTGCAGCCTGTCTTTGCCTCAGAGGCTTCTACCAAAGTCCCCTCTTCCTGCACAGCCCCATGGGCCTCTTTAAGTGCAAAATCTTTTTGTTGCAGCATCACACTGGGCCTGTTTCCTGACTCTAGCTCTCTGTGTCACCCATGCCTGGCTCTCCTGTGGCCTCTTAATCCACTGTATTCCTTGTTGTGCCTCTTGTTCTCAGGGATGCTGATGACCTGGCTTCAAAAATGTGTTTCAGGGAGTCCTGCAATGCTGGCCCTCCAGCACACCCTGTCCTGTTCCTTACAGCCCAAATGGTCCCGTGTCACCTCCTTCTCCTTCAGCCTTCCTCGCAGCTGCCTTGTCCAACCTCCCCCCCCAACCCCCAAAATGAGCTTTGTTTTTTTTTAAGAGATGCCAAGCCCATCTGGTACAGTCTATCCCTGATAAATAGCCCTCCCTCGGGGCCTCTTGGGACCAGAAATAGCGCCGGGGCTGGACCTGCCCGAGCAAACATTCAGCATTCCTCCCCGCACACGCACGTCTGCTTCCCGCTGGCAGCGCGGCCACCCCGGGGAGCCGCGGGGACAGTGTCACCATGGCTCTGCATGTCCCTGAGGGGACTTTCCCTGCTCAGGGAGCTGCACATCCCTCCGGCCACCCCGGGACAGTGTCACCAGCAGCGGGGACAGTGCCACCATGGCTCTGCATGTCCCCGAGGGGGCTTTCCCCTGCCAGGGAGCTGCACATCCCTCCGGCCACCCCGGGACAGTGCCACCAGCAGCGGGGACAGTGTCACCATGGCTCTGCATGTCCCTGAGGGGACTTTCCCTGCTCAGGGAGCTGCACATCCCTCCGGCCACCCCGGGACAGTGCTACCAGCAGCGGGGACAGTGTCACCATGGCTCTGCATGTCCCTGAGGGGGCTTTCCCCTGCCAGGGAGCTGCACATCCCTCCGGACCCTGCCCGACCGGCGCTCCGGGGCACGGCCCGGCCCGGCTCGCTGCTCCTGCCGGGGCAATCCTGATTCCTGCCAGCGTGTCCCCGAGCCCGATAATCCCCGAGGGGCAGCCGGCAAAGCCTCGCTGATCCCCGCCGGGCTGACCTGGCCTCGCTCCGGGCTGGAATGCGCTGCTAATCCCCGCGGCACCTCCCGGGAGCGGTCACCGCTGCCCAGGGGGACCCGGCTCGGTCCCGGTCGCTCTCCGGGGAGGCGACGGCGGCACTCGGGTGTGTCCCTGCCCCAGGGATGGGTGCTGGGTGGCCGCTGCTCCGCAGGGGACTGTGCCCCAAGGACAGCCGCTGGAGCTCAGTGCCAGCCCAGCTGCCCGGGCACGGCACCTCTGGGGATCTGCCGGGGCTCCAAGGAGGAGCTGTTTTATTTCCAGCCCTTGCGCCACTGCAGGGAGAAAAGCAGTTGCATTTCACACAACAGATGTTGCTCTCTGAATCCTTGTCCTGCTGGTCCTCTAAAGGATTTTCCATGACCTCTTAACCCCTTTATCTCGTGGGGGCTTTCAGCACTGACATATTCCTGCGGGGGCACAGGTGTGCCACCCTGCTGTACCTGTGACCTTCCCTCCCTGTCACTTTCCAGAGACTGAGTTTTTCCTCTGCTTCAAGAGGGGCTGCCCAGTGCAGTCAGTCCCTAAAAAATTGCAAACACCCTCTGCAGACAGAGGCATGGAACCCTCATGTACCGCCCATCAAAGCACATTTGTAGACATCACAAAGTCCCCCATAGCTCTGTGGCTCCTGATTCTCTCTGCTTCCTTCTATAATAATTTCTGTGGCTCTTCCCAGACCTTCCATCCAGCTGTCCCCTGTGATGGGTGGGAGCTGAGCCCAGCCCACTGTGGGGGCACACCAGGACACTCACAGCCTTCCTGCTTCTGCCTCAGCTCCTCTGTGGGGCTGCTTTGGGGGCTCTGATTACCTACCAGGCCCTCAAGCTGCCTCCTGGCATGGAAGCCCAGCCTGTGGAAAGGGGAATCTTGACCCTCAGTCTGTTAATATGGGGCCAGACCCCCTGGTCCATACCCTGCTCCTGAACCAAAGTGGGTTCACTCATGGCCAGAAAAGTGCTTCTGCTCCCAGGGCACAGTGGCTGCTCTCTCCCACTGCACTCTGTGCCATCTGCAGCCAATATTAATCATGTTTTTCAGCCATTAATAATTTCTAACATTAATCATGTTGTCTTCATGTTGTACAGCGGAGGACTGGGACTGCAGGAACTCTCTCACAAGTGATGGGCCTCAGCTCAGCTGCTTCTGAGAGCTGTCAGCCGGCCAGAGCTCCATTCTTCTCCACGTGTGCCATGTGGCTTTTGTATTGTTTAGTCTCTGATCGAAATCTGGGGCCGGCTTGAATTACCTGTCCCACAAGAGCCCAGTGCATTGACACAAGCACTGCCTCTGCAATGACATCACGGAGCCCTCGTGTTCGCTGGACACCGTCCCACGCCGTCATCGCACCTGGCTCTCAGACATCCATCCCTGTCCCGTGGAACACCGTCCCTCTGGAAGGGAACACTGTCCCTTCTCCTGGTCTGGGGCTGCCTGTCACTGAAATCAAGCTGGCAGGACTGTACCTGCGCAGAAGCAGATGGGTGAGACATGATTGGCATCCTGTGTGCAGAGCACCTGCACCTCCGGCAGGCAAGGTCCAGCTTTGAAGGCATCCCTTAGGACAGTTCTCCAGAACTCCCCAAGGTTAGGTGGGAGGGGGCCCCTGGAGAGCTCCAGACCAGTCTGATTCACAGCAGGACTGTTGCCAGCACTCAGTCATGGTGGCTGTGACTTTGTCTACCTGAGGTTTGGAAGCCTCCAGAACCAGAGCTCCCCCACCTCTTGTGCTTGTCCCCACGTTGGGGCCCTTCCAGAGTCAACACTTCATCTTGGAACAAATACCCCAAATCTTGGCCACAAACTGCAGTCTCTGTTTTCCTACCAAGGGCAGGGAAAGCTTTCTCCTGTGCTGAGAAGCACTTTTGGGGGGGATCCAGTCCCTGTTCCACTGCCACATCCACATATGGACCTCTCCTTTCATGTCAGAAGGAGCAATCTCTGCACATAGTGATGCTTAGCACAGCTTTTCCACACCTTTTACCCAGAGCTTGTCAGGGGAAGACTGTCATTCCTTCAGAGGGACAGGGGCACAGCTTTCTCCTGTCGGTTCCTTCCACTTCTCTGGAGGATGGAGCTCCTGGAGCTGCTGGAGTTGCTGGAGCGTGGTACCAACAGAGTGAGAGGGTCAAGGGAGACCCTTTTGGGGTCTGGTGCACAAACCAAGTCTCTTTTCTCCCAAAAATCTGACATTTGGAGCCTTGGTTTTATTGGGACATAGAATGAACCCAACACACAGCTCGTCCTGTCCACTGATTTTTTGGGAGGGTGGGGGTGCCTGGATCCAAAGCCGGCTGCCCTGACACCCAGGTCCAGGGAATTCCTGGGAACGCTGACTTCACGCTACTCCTCTTGCTGCTCTGTCGTGCAGCCAAAACCCGGGCCAGCCATGGGAGCTGAGCTTCTCCTGGAGCCGTGAGTGAGGACCTGGGGCTCGCAGACTCCGCAGGCTCTTGGGTGGCTGCCCATGCCCCAGGCAGCTGCTCCAGAGGCGGAGCACTGCCAGGCAGCAGGTCTGGCAGTTTCTTGGCAGTGTTCAAGTGCAATCAAACTGTCTCCACAAAACATCTCCATGAGCCAGCACATTCCAATGGAGAAATGTCTTGTCTAAATGTTTCTGACCAACTCTCGTGCGGCGGCTTTCTCACTTTTCCTCCTGGCTGTGTTTCTGAAGGAAAAAACACTTCAAAGGCACACTCCTGGCTTGGGATGCTGTAGGTGTGACTGTGCTGTCTCAGCTCAGGTCCAGACTCTTCCCCTGGGGTCTGATGAGACAGAAGAACCCTTACCAGTGCTGGATGGCCTGAGGAGCCCTAACTGGACGTGAGAGGAGCATGGGGTGAGTGTCTCAGGAGTCAAACAGCCCCACAGACCTTCCTGCAGTGGGGTGAAGCCTGAGGAGCCCTGAGGTTGAGCTCAGTGTGTGCACATGGCCCAAGAGCTGAGGTAATGCTCGGCTGCAGGTGAGAGCCAGCCTTGAGGTGTGCTGGATGTCTGGAGGACAAGATGCCCTGTCCACAGCAAGATAAGTCCTAGCTCTTGGTGCCAGGGTCCTCTCTGGTGGGGGGTGTATGTTCCCAGCCTCCCACTGCAGTGACAGCTCCTCTGCATCCACATCAGAGGGACTTGGGGTTTCTTCCTCTGCTGAGAGCTCCTAATGGTCTTCAAACTCCTGCTGCTTCTTCAGAGGTGTCCCTCAGCCCTGTTGTCACTCCTGACATGGTCAGCAAAGCAGGACAGGCTGTCTGGGTGCCTGGAGGCTGTTGGAGCAGGGGTTCCTCACCTCAGGCAGGGGTGATCCTGACCACACCAACCACACCAGGGAGCAGAAGACAGCCAGGATCCTCCAGGGGCATGTCCCAGCATTACCAGTGTGGGGGTATCTAGACAGGAAGGGGATGGTGGAACTGCCCACATGGAGGGCAGTTCCACCATCATCATTGGGCTGATTAGAGAGGCACGTGGTCCTGTGTGGTCGCAAGGTTCACTGGGAACATGAGGCCCATTGGGAACACGAGGCTCATCAGGAACACAAGACTCACGGGGAATGTGAGGCTCACCAGGAACATGGCAAGGCTTACCAGGAGCACTGGGAATACAGGGCTCACCAGGAACACAGTGAGGCTCCCTGGGCACATGTTGCTCCCCAGGCACACGGTGTGGTGCGTGCTCTCCCAGCCTGTGGGGCTACATGTGGCCGGGGGCACAGGCCGGGGTGCGGCCTGCACAGAGCAGAGCGGAGCGGAGCGGGCGTGTGCCGGCCAACATGTGGTTTGTGTTTAGAGTGTGTCTGCTGGTGCTTTGTAAATGAGGTGCACTCAGCGCTGTGTGTGCTCGCTCTGGCACACCGGGGCCACTGCTGCCGTGTTCCTGTATGACGGGGCCTGTGTGACAGGGGCCTGCGTGACAGGGGCCTGTGTGACGGGGCCTGTGTGTGGCACCCGGGAGGCTCCTGATCCTATGCTCACCTGCGTGTGCGCAGCCAGCCTGGAGCCCTGCTCCTTCTGGAGACTCACCTGAGGCTGAGAGCCATCTTCCCCATGTGACTGGCGCTCCTAGGACAGTGGTCTGTGCTCCCTTGCTCCATGAGCGGATCCCGACTGGCATTTGTGAGGAGGGAGGCACACCCCTGATGCTCTCCACCATGCTGCACTCCCCAGGGGCTGATGAAGTCTGAGGGTTTAGGTGCTGGTGAGCAGTTGAGCCCAGCAGATAGTCCAGCCCTCCCCAGCACCCTTCCTGCATGAGACCTGAGCAAAAACACCTGGAGCCGATTCCCAGCCCAGCAGAGCTGTGGAAAAAAAACAAGGCATCCGAGGCTTTGTGTGGTGGCTGAGATGGTCACCTTCCCCAGGAAGGAAGGGTGGTCCCGTGGGAGGGCTGTCTGTTCCAGGGATTCTTGGAGCTGGGTGAAGTGCAGGGGCATCTGGTGCATCTTGGCACCACTCCTGGTTCTTGGACAAAAAGGGCCAGGCTGGGAATTGAGCATCCAGCTCGTGGCTTTGTAGCACTCTGGAGAGGCAGAAATGCCATGCCCGTGGTGGTGAAGCTGCTTTCCAGCACTGGTGAAAGTTCAGCCATGCTGAGCCCAGGCTGAGGGAAAGCGAGGGGAGACAGCAGGAGAGGAGGCGGAGATGCACCGGAGTAACCCTGGAAAAAAGCCCCAGCTCTCCTGCAGCTGCACAGAGAGGGCAGCTGGGCCAAACCCTCCCAGCTCCCTGGGCTTGGGGCATGGTAAGGCAGCCCTGAGGTATCAGCCAGTGACGTGATATA
This sequence comes from Ammospiza nelsoni, assembly GCF_027579445.1. Taxonomy (NCBI): domain Eukaryota; kingdom Metazoa; phylum Chordata; class Aves; order Passeriformes; family Passerellidae; genus Ammospiza; species Ammospiza nelsoni. The sequence continues at coordinate 1,218,557 of NC_080653.1, forward strand.
GGGACTACCTGCTTCTCCAGGGCCAAGATGGGGACAGTGTGAGGACACAGCAGGTGCTGGCTCCTGGTGTACATAAGCAGGGGTGACCTGTCAGGAGGAGCAAACCCTGCCCTGGCAGGAGCAATCAGGACATCCACCAGCTCCTTGTGCCTGGCTCAGGAGGGAAATAGGGCTTTTGCACAGTGTGACATCTTCTGGGCTTCCCAGCCAGGTGCAGGTGGCATGGAGGTGTTCTCCCTTTGAGTCAGACAGCAGGCAGGCTGCCAGGGAGCAAGGCTGGCAAGCCATGGACAAACCATCCCCACACAACTCAGTCAGTCCAGGGAGAGGCTCTGGAGGAGCACAGAGAGTGCCTGAGGAGCTGACTGCTGCACTTGTATAAAAAGATGAGCAATGGTGAAAGCAGCAGGACGTGGGAGGGATGGTGGTGCAGAGCACTTCAGAAAGAGAAGGATGGAGAGAGTCTGGCAGCCAACATCCGACTTTTATTCCTAGTTAAATAACAGAGCACATCAGATGAGAGAAAGTCATTAAGTGTCAAGAGTCAGATTTCGAGGAGCTCAGTGCCAGGTTTCCCAGCACTCAGCACCACAGCCAGGGCCAGGCTTTGCAAAAAGCCAGATCCCGTTTGGAGCTTGCAGCAGGGCTGGCTGAGGCTCCCCAGGGACGTGTCTGGATGGATTTGCGAAGGATATGAGTGGCCGACCTTTGTGGCTCTTCTCTGAAGTGCCTGATGGTGCTGGTACTGCGGGAGTGCTCCTGGCACTGACCCTGCAAGGTGCATCCTGTGGTCCTGCTGGGTGACAGCAATCCTGTCACCTGGAGGGCTGCAGTGGTTTCAGCCCCTCATCTGACAGGCTTTTCAAGCAGGAGACTGACAGATTGTGGGTTTTCAGCTTCCTGTGGGAATTTCTAAGTGCATAATCATTGTAATCATTGTGAACATAATGAAAAGCATTTTAATAATCAGAGAATACCATCTGGATGTTCACAAACAAAGGCAATATAAATCCACAACTGACAGCACTGAACTCAGTGCTTTTATAAGTATTTCCAAATTGTTTCCCAAATTATTTAAGCAAGTCTTTCCTCTAATGAAACTCAGAAAAGATCCTAACATAGGCAAACAGTACAGACTGAGCACAACAGAGACTTTATACAGAGGGATTAGAGCTTGGGTCAGATGTAATCAAATTACATCCCCTGCATACGAATGCAGTTTGTGTTCGGAGATAGGAAGAATCCCAAACACTTCTGTAATGGGAGGAATAAATCTGGAAGTGCCAAAAGGGAACTGGGGGAGAGGAGGGGAATAACTCAACCAATTCTTGTGGGTATGAAGGCCTTTCACGATGGCGCTGAGCACGGTGGAGATTATTTGAGAGTTTACAAGAGCAATGTGCTGGGTCTGGTGGCAGCTGCCTCTGATGTCCTCGCAGTGAGCGACACTGGGAGGGGCATGGGAGGGATGCTGGAAGGGAAGATAGGCAGAGCAGAAGCCAACAAGGCACAGGGCTGCTTTGCAGGGAGGAGAGAGGTGCTAACAGCCTGGCTGAATGCTGGCTCTGAGGTGATGTGCCAGGACAGGCTGGCAGGGCTGGGCATGGGATTGTCTCCAAAAGCAGAGCTGAGCCTCCCTTTCCACAGGCTCTGGGTCAGAGGAGCATGGACCTGCGTGAGTTGGGTTTAATGGTGACTCCCAGGCCTTCCTGATGGTGACATTCACAGGGCTGCTGCTTTCCTGGACAGAACCCCTGGAAATCAGGCAGCACTACACATCCTGACCTTGGAGGCCTGATGTCCTGGAGAGCACCTCTTGACAGCCCAAGGCAGTCACAGAGCCAAGGGCTTTGTTCAGCACGGGCCTCTGTGGAGAGGATCTGGGAATGGAAGCAGTGATCCAGAGCCAGTGGAGGCCACACTGACAGCAGAACAACCCCAGACGTGTTGGGGACAGTCCAAAGCAGATTGCGTGGTGGCCTCCAGTGGACAAGAATGGCCACCACAGAGGAGATTTCACCACCAGCACCTGTACAATTGCAGCTGGCACGTGGCTGTACCCTGAGGACAGCAGTACCTCTGTCACCCTCAGGCCCCTGGCCAGACTTTGGGTTCTGGCAGATGATCTAGAAACATCTGCTTTTGCTGGCTTTTCCCAATCCAGCTCTTGCAGCAATGGCTGAGGGCCCTCCAGCCAACAGAAATCTTTGGTCTGTGGAGGAGGGGTCTAAAAACAGACCATGGCATGTGCCTGGAGATGTGCTCTTGTAAACATGGCAAAAATTTGTCTTTCCCTCCATGCAGGAAGATCACCTCTCTGCCTGCTGGAGAAGCCTTGGCTGGAAAGTGGGCAGACCCCAACTCCTCCTCCTCCACACGACCTCAACGCAGAGGACACCCTGCTGTCCAGGTTCCTGGATTTCATATGAATTCACCTTGCCCTGTGCTGCTGGGCAGTCTTCTGAGTGAAAAAATGTCATGTTTATCTGTCACTCTGTCAGGCCAAGTTTTCAGTGGAAATGGGTTTGGAAGCAAAGGAGTTGCTCTCAGAAGGATACAGGAAACAAAATCTGATCTCTCCTCCGTGATGGGATGCCTGATTGTGACAGGACACCTGCTGACAGCTGGATGCCTCTGCCACCAGGCCTCTCTGCTGGGATGAGCCTTTCCTCCTTGCCCCTGTTGCTCTGCCAGTAGAGCAGGGCTCAGGACAGGAGCTCAGGAGGAAGACACGGCATGGGGTCCCTTGGTTGTGCTGCCTCTTGGCTCCTGCTCCTCCCCACCTCCCCACCTTGTGCCAGGGTTTGCTGCCTCCATGGGGCTTGGAGGCAGCTCCAAGAGCTTTGCAGTTTTCCAGTGCTGTGCCTCAGATTTCTCCTTGGAATCATGAATAGGACGTGCCTCGTGCTCAGCCAGTGGCTCCAGCACCATCTCAGCATTGGACTGAGACCACATTTGGTCCCCTTGGATGTATCAGAGAGAATCCAGACATGGAATAAAGTGTTTGCCCAGACATGCTGCTGAGGGCAGGCTGCCCCACACGGAACAAGCTGCCAGCTTGGGGGCTGCCATGTCCTTGTGTGGCCCCTAGAGCATCATTTCTGTGGGTCCCAGGGACGAGCCTGACAACCCGAGCTCTCCTGCCTGAGTAAACAGGACAAGTGGTGGTGCTGCCAGCAATGGGGTATGGGAGAAGCTGCCTCTTTCCTTTCAGTCACTTTGTTAACATGCCCCTAAACCCTCTCGCAGCCAGAAAAAGCATTAGTCACCCTTACAAAGTCAGGATGAGCCGACAGGAATAACAAGCACCTTCGTCTAGAGCGCGTCCATGCCAGGCAAAATATTGTGGCCGGGACTGCTCTGTGCTTGTTCTGGGGAAGGGACAGAGGAACCTGCTCATCCCGTGCAGAGGGCAGTGGTTGTGTATAACACCCCAACACCTGGCCAGCTGCGGGAGGTGCTGGTGGTCACTGGAGCTGGCCCTGTCCAGGGCCTTCATGGGGCTGCAGACAGGGACTGACCTGGCAGAGGGGCTGGGGAAGGGATTCAGCTCCTGGGCGCAGTGAGATGAAGAAGGACTTGGGGAGACAATGGTGTGACCTCCCTGCTCATCTGGGGCTCTCTGGGTTGGTTTATGGCCAACCATGAGCTGGTGGACATTTCAGTGGGGACCACAGCGTGGGACCTCCTCCATCCCACCTCAGTCCTGTCCATTATGCCAATAGCCTCTCCCAGGAGACAGAAGAGGCACCAGGCTGACTGCAGAGAACCAGGCAGCCCATCCCTTGGAGACTTCTGCCCCATAACACAGCCTGTCCGCCTGCTTCAGCATCACCTCCAAGAGCCAGAGAAGCAGGGCAAGCCAGGACCTGGATGCTGGCCGATGAGGGGAGAGATGAAGGGCGATGTGAAGCCGATGAGTGGAAAGAGAGAGCTGCGAGGATGTGGCCGGGCGCGGCTGACGGGGGTGGCTGCAGACGGTATCGCAGCAACGTGCTGGCACGGAGCGGGGGCCAGGCCGGAGTCAAACATTGGGAACATTTCTACCAGACGGGACAATTACACACTGGAGCTGCTTGCCAGTGAGGCCCCATCACGAGTGGAACAGATCCCATAAGATACTTCTAAGTTTAGAGTAAAGGAGCCCTCTCCAACAGGGGAGGATGCGAGACTGCCGAGCTCAGTCCCGCCTGTCGCCGCCAAACCGCACTCCCCGGAGGAGCGCTCACGAACTGCTCTTGCAACACTTGAGCTACGGCTGAGACACACATTCCAGCCGAAACCCCTGTTTGCAGTTGTTTATACATCGCTCAAAAAAAGATCCTTTTGGATTGAATTTGTTCATGCTTGATCTCAGCCCAAAAAAACGAAGAATTATTTGGGGATGGCTTGAGCAAAATCTGTTTGACTGTTTCTGTGTTATGTAAGCATCAGAATAAATATGTTTTCCTATTTTCAAACATTTTCCTCATCCTTCCTAGCTGTCAGATAGCTCAAAATCAGCTTCATGATTTGGAGGAGTTGTACTTAGCCCATTCCTGGCTCTCAGTGAGGCACCAGCCTGTTCCTCAGCCAGAAAATCTCTCCTCGGGAGTGAGAAAACCAGGAGGGGCTACAGCTCTTACATGTGGTGCTTGACATCCTTAAAGGTGATCTCCAGGGGCATTGGATCACAACTGGGCATTTTCCAAGGGTGTTTGACAAGAAGGGATTGGCCAGTGCCAAATGAGAGTTAGATAAACAGGTATTGAATGAGGGTGTGGAAAAGAGCCATAAGTCTCTGTGAGAAGGGGAATGAGTGCTGTACACAGACCATGCAGCAACAGGAGGGCTCAGCTCTTCCCACCACCCACCTCCCAGCTCCAGGGGAGCTCACACTCCGCAGGTTGTGCTGGAGCTGCTCCCTGTGTGTTTTTGTGCTGTGCCCATGCTCGTTGGTTTTGGTGGATCGTGGTTTTGGGAGAGGAGAAGTGAAGGAAAAGGGCTTGCAGCCTTGGAGACACTTTGACTCCAAGATTGTGCCCAGATGCAGAGAGGTGATGGGTGATGGTCACTGCAGGAGGAGGGCCAGGCCTTGGTGAGGTGGATGAGTCAGATGTTGGGAAGACTTAGCACCAGCATCATTGGGGTGGAGCAGAGCTATTGGAGGTGAATACAGAAATATCCTTGAAATCCCGCTCCAAGGCTGAAGAAGATCATCATCCAAGTTTTAGGAGTTCACATTAAGCCAGGGGAGAGGTGACCTTGACGCAGGCTCTTCAAACTTCATCTCTGGAGGAAAGGATGAAGAGGCAATGTTCACCCCATGATGTGCCCCAAGGAATGAGGGCCTTCAAGATGTTTGGGTCTCACTGCTTCCCAGTGTGAAGAGGAGTTAAATACCTGAATGCCTGGCAGAGGCTGGGATGTCATTCCTCACCCAGCACCTACAGAAACCCAAGGAAGTCTGTCCAGGCACTGATTCTTAACTCAGGGCAGTTGTTCAAGGAATGACATTCAGGCTACTACAGACAAAGTGCTGTAACAACGAGCCCTGAGTGCCAGGAACAGGCACTCCAGTGTCCTGTCAGTGTTCTGTGGAGAAACCATGGGAAAAATGAGAGGGATCATGGTGAGCTGGGAAATTTTCAAGAGGATCAGGAAGCTGATAAAAATGCCTGAAGCACAAAAGGAATTAAATTAAAGTCCTCCAGCTGAATGTAGAGGCTGCTTCAACATCTGTACAAGACACAAAGGGCTCACAAAATTTAAGCAAAGAAAGACGGCAGGAACAGGAATCACTTTAGGCCTATCAGCAGGGAAAAGGTTTTGAAACCATGAGAAGGGAAAAAATTATATCAGGGGAATTCCAGAAACATGTTGATTTTGACTGAGGTGTCCAACCTGGGTTCTGGAGAAGCAGGGAAAGGCATCCATAGGCAAGGGGAGACCTCAGGGCCTCCAAGGGAAAACCACGAGCATCCTGGAGCTACTGTGAGTCAGAGCTGGATCCTTGGAGCAGTGGCATCACTTGGATCCACAAGATCCCCAGACACCTTCCAGCACCTCTAGTTTGGCTACCCTGGTGAGAAACCAGGATCTCCAGGGCTCTGGGGCAGGAGGAATGATTTAACTGGAGAGGGAGTGTTGAGCACTGGCCTGGACTGAAATGAAATCATAATCTCTGCCTCCTTCCTCATTCCATTGGAAGATCCTGTCAGTGGCTTTAGGGATAGAAAAGGAGGTGTAAGCACCCCAGATTTGCTTTAGGACAGCACCTGGAAACCCAACTGTGTCCTTTTGACAGTTCAGCTTAACTGGGGTGACTTTGTGCTGAAGCAGAGAAGCAGTGCCTCCATGATCCATCCCACCAGCAGGGAGAAATCCGTCCTTAAGCCATCCCAGATGTTTGCAAAGCAGATGTGGGTCTCAGTCCTGAGGTAGCAGAAGGAAAAGCGCTGGAACAAAATGAGACGTAAAAAAGAAACTGCCAGATCCACGTGGTGGAGCTGAGACAGCTTGGGGAGACCAGGAATGCAGCAGCTGCTCTGTCTGCTGGAGCAGACAATTTAACATGGAAGCTACTGCTTTCCAGAAGTCTGGAGTGAAGCAAATGTTGTACTGGTCTGCAAAAACAGCAGCAGCAATGATCCTGGGAATAGTCCTGCAGCTTTTGTGCAGGAAAAAGCCCTGGAAGGAGCAGTTGTCCAGATTCAGATTGAGCAACTCAAAGGGACCTTGAGGCCCCACTGTCTTTGACAAGCTCAATGGGTGGCATAGTGGGAAAGTCATGAGGGTCAACAGAGAGAGAAAGATAGCAAGTCCTGAGTCTGGGATGGAGCAATCCATGTGCCAGGGGAGCCAGGAGAACAACCAGCACAGGTGTGTGAGCTCTGCAGCACAGAACATGGAGACAGGGAAGGGAAGCTGACTGTGAATCAGCAGTGGGCTTTTCCAGTGAGGAAAGCTAACTGGTGTGCTGTGGTAGCCAACTGGTGTGCTGTGGTAGCTAAAGCATGGCCAATATCTGCAGATGTGTGAGAAGAGACAGAAAGGTGAGGCTGTTCTGCCTGGAGGAGAGATGTGGAAAGGGGGATCTGATTGTATTTTCCACTGCCTAAAGGGACGCTATAGAGGAGACAGAGCCAGACTTTCCTTAGGAGGGAAGAAGAAGGGGAAAATGGGCAACAAGCAGGAGTTGCAAGTAAGGATGGACACAAAAAGTGTGTGCAGCCCTGGCACAGGGCCCACTTCAGGTTGCTTATGGGCAAGGCCTTGAGCCAATGGATTCAGCTTTAGAATTACACTTGCTCTGAACACAGCTGACTGGAGACTTTGGATGTTACTCTGAAAATCAGTTATTCCAAGAAAATTAAGGAAAATCACTTTTCTCAGCCTGTAACACAGCCTTGAGCAGGTTGGCACAGCCACACATGGGGAAACACTGCAGTGTGTTCCCTCTGCTTTAGGGTGGGAATGTGCCACCACTGGAGAGCACCCAAAATTTCTCTCCAGCTCTGGAGAAACGTGTCTGTGTTTGAGGAAGGTGGGACAGCAGATGATGTGCTCCCTCTACAGCATGGTGGGCTCCTCATCATGAGGAACATCAGTGCCCCAGGTCTCGGATGCCCACAGTGGTGCTGCCATTCTATTGTTAAAGTCCTCAAAGCTTGTGGTGACAGAGTTTTAGGAGATGCTCCATCCTGGGAAGAAGAAGGAAGTTCATGGTCCCCAGGCTTGCTCTGCTCAGCATGTGCTCAGTGTGCAGAAAGAGGCTCTGGGAGAGTTCTTGCAGAGCCTGAGGAGGACCTGGCACCTCTGGGCAGCACAGAACAATCTCTCCAGGCTTCCTTCCCCATGTTCAAATTTCTCACTTCTTGGATAAGGTTTGCACCCCACCACCATTCCCTTGCAACCCTGGACAGGAGCAGGTGTGTCCCTGGGCATCCAGCACAGCACCCAGCTGACCTGCACAGGTTGTGCTGGGGACATCCTCACTCCCCTTCAGAAACCAGGATGGCCCCAAATCCTCACAGACATCTCACATGTTAACTGTTGCTGGCCTTATCTCCAGGATCAAGACCATATTTTTCTTCTCATTCCAGGAAGGACAAGTTTTAATAGGCCTGGAATTGGAAACAGCTCCTTTTGCTTTCCATGCTTCCCAGCCGGTTTTCATGTGGGGAGTTGTTTATCACAGTGATGCAAGTGGAGGCAGATGGCTGGGGGTGACAGTCCTGGCCTGGGGGCACAGCAGGGCTCCTGCTGCCTTGCACCCATCCCACACATCCTGATGCTGCTGGGGGTGCACAAATGAGCAGAGGGAGAAGGAAATGTTCTGCTACGCTGGCCAGAGGGGACAGTCCTTGGGACTGGAAGGACTAAATCTCAAGGAAAAAGTGTGGAACATGTTCTGGTCTCCGTGGCGGGGACACCCAGTGGTGTCCCCAGTTCCTTTCCTTGGATCTGGAGGCAAGCCAGGGACAATCACCATGACAGGTCAGCACAATGGCCCTGTTCCCTGCCAAAGTCCCTCGGGGCAGTGGTGACTGGCCAGGGAATGTGGAAGGGACACGACACCTGTCCTGTGTGTGTGACTGGGTGAAGGACTGGCTGGAGGGCTGGGCATGGTCTGGAAATGGGTCAGGGATGTGCTGAGTGATGCCATTCTGGGGGTGTCCCCCCTTTACACAGAGTCCCTTGCCTATGCTGGGGTGGTGGTGGGGCAGCAAGAGGCACAGGGGGGACCCTCAATTCCCACAGCTGTGGAAACAGCCCAGGGATGCCCAGAGCTCATGGTGGTGGGAGAGGCTGCTGCTGAGAGTCATGGAAAGAGGCAATGGAGACAAACTGTGACATGCAGTGACAAAACCCAGCTCCCCCTGCACTGAGGGTGATGGTTTCCACCCTGAGAGTGATGCAGGAGGACAGGCACCCTGTGGCATGGCAGCAGGCAGAGGGGACAGTGAAGCTCATGACAACCATGGAAAACTGTACTGGCTTTAGAGGGAGAGAAGTGTCCATGGGTGAAAGCTGCCTGAGCACATGGCTGGGCTTGGCACAGGAAGAAATGAAAGTTAACAGCTCATGGGTAATGATATGGAAAAGCAAGCCCATAATTCCTTGTGTCATAGAGCTTTTCTTTAAGGAAATGTCCAGACAAGGGGAGGCAGCACTTGTAGAAACTACTAAGCGGTGGAGGGGGGCTTGGGACCACTCTGGTCTCACATTGCCATGAGCACAGGGCAGAACTGGATGTGATCAAGGGACACTGACCCCTACCCCTACCACTGGGCTCTGAAGCACCCACAGGTGACAGGTCCCACAGGCGACAAGGACAAGCTCTGCTGGTGTGCTGGCCAGCCCCTGCTCGTGCAGCCCAGCCGGTGTCCCACCTGCCAGAGCAGCCCAGTCCTGACCTGTTCATGGCACCAGCCTGGCCTGTCTAGTGACATGTGCTCCATGGATGTCCCTGCCCAGCCCTGCCCAGAGGGTGGCACAGTGTTCCAGCTGTGCAGGACATCATCCTTTCAGACACATTTTCCATCTGTCTCTCACCTTGAGAGGCTCCACCTGCAGAGCTCCCTGGAGTTCTCCCCTAATTGCTTCCCTTCACACCCCCCACTCGTGGTGTGCTTTGTGCAGGAGGGTCCAGCTCTCCCACCAGCATCATTCCCCTCCTGCATCCTGCCCACCAGATGTGCTGCTGTGGCTGCAGGCTGCAGTCAGCCCTCCTGCAGTGCTGGGTCTTCACTCGTGGATTGTTCCAAGTCCTGCTCCTGCAGCATCTCTCAGTCCCTCCTGCTTTGGTCCAGGTTTCTCCCAAGCACAGTGGTCCATGTGCTGCTCCAGGGAAGGTCTTGTGATGCTATCCCAATGTCCTGGGCTGGATGCTGCTTGCCTGACATCCACCTGGAGCTGGCAGGTGAGCTGGGGTGGACAAGGAGGGGCAGGATGAGCCAAGCCCCCCATGGGCTCTTTGCCTGTGATTTTGGCTCTGTGGGTTGCATCCACAGAGCTCATAGCAGACTGGGCCAGGCTGACCTGGTGCTCTGAGTGGGCTGCTGGCCCTCTGGGTGTGACAGCCAGCCCCTGTGTGACAGTCAGGGGGCTGTGATAGGGCTGCTCCCGTGCTCCAGGGCACAGAGAGGGGCTGTGTTTGCAGCAGGAACTGACCCCAGTGAGCACAGCCTGTGAAATCTAGGAGACTCTGTATGGCTGAATCAGGATTTTGGAGCAGCACCCCCTCCCATTTCACACACACACACACACACACACACACACACACACACACACATCCTCCTTCCACCTGCAGGACACCCAGGGGTGGGTACTCTTATCCTGAATTTGTCCCGGTGACTCCCTGTCAGCCCCTCTGGCCAGCTCTGCTTTGGTGAGGGCTCCTGCAGAGCCCCTGTGTCTTTGCAGGGGTGGGGAGAGAAGAAGGCAGCCTGTGCCAGGGCAGGACTTCGTGTACAGCCTCGTGGGGACCACCTCAGACCTGCCAAGCTTCCCCCTCACTCCTGCCCCGGGCAGTGCTCCCAGCTCGTGCTCAGGAACACAAGCCCAGGAGCTTTTGGAGGCTCCAGGCTTGCTGGGGGTCTGAAGAAGGCTGATGGAGAAGGTGCTGGTGCAAAGCTCCTGCACACTGGGGGAGAGCTCACGGATCAGGAGAAGGAAAGGGCAGTGGGATGATGATCCTGGTTGATGCTGGTGCATCCTGGACCTGCAGGGACCAGCAGACAGGGTGACCCCAACCAATGGCCTCATGTCCTCAGTGCTGGCCTGGGGAGGTGAGCACAGTTTGGAGGACACTGAGGAACAGGCAGAGCTCTTGGCAGCCCTTGTGCAGCCAGAACAATGGCTGACGTCATTTTTATTTAAGAGAGAGAAGGGAAAAAAGTTGTGACCAGAGGACTGTAGCCCTGGGAGAAAAGGAGTTTGTTTTTCCTGCCTGCTGCTTTCTCTCGAGCTCCCCCAGCCCTGGCCGTGGCACAGCACATTCCTTTGCTGTGATCTCCTCCCTCCCATGCAATAGCACATTCCTCCTGCACTGGCTGCTCCCTTCTGCTCTGGCCACCCTGGCCTGGCCGCTGTGGAGGGGACAGTGGCCACCCCTCCCGTGTGCCTGTGCTCTGCTGTGTCCTTTGCCAGAGCTCAGGCTCAGCCTGTGTCCCTGCGCTGCCTGCTCGTGTCCAGCTCTGCCCTGGGCACAGGTGACTGTCCTGGCCCTGGCCTCTCCATCCAGGACAGTCAGATGGTGGAGCCTCAGTCTCTGCTGCCTCCTGGCAGGTGCCCTCTGAATCCATGGCATGGAACCTTCCAGGGGGGCTTCCCACACACCCAGGGGCTTGGGGAGCGTGGGGTGCCAAGGAGGGCTTGTCTTCCTTGGCTGGGTGGAGCAAGACCAGCCTGGGCTTGGGGTGATCCCTTTGGATTCCAAACAGGCAGGAAGGAAGGTGTCTGCCAAGCCCTGTGAGCAGAGGGGAGATGAGCTAATGCCTGGCAGGGCTGAGTTCATGGGGCTGGCACAGGGAGGGCAGGGCGCCCCAGAGGGCTGGGCAGACATGGGTGCTGCAGCCCTGCACCCCAGGGCCATTGTCCCCTCTGGGCAGCACTGGTGTGGGGGGAGAGGGTCAGGCTGTGGGTGCTGGTGACCAGTGCATCCAGCACATCTGCACACCCAGCCCTTGTGCTCCTGCTGGCCTCTCTGGGTTTTGTTGGAGCTGCTGGGAGCCCAGGCACAGGCCTGGCTGCCTGTTTTGTTGCATTTTCCCGTGCAATCAGAGCAAATGAGATGCTACCTTCCCTCAGGACATCCCCTTTTGCTCACCCCAACACCCCTGCCAGGACTTTGTCCCATCCCCAACCACAGAGGAGACCAGCAGCCCCCTGTGCCCCCCACCCAGGATGTACAAGAGCTGGGAAAGCTCCTTCCTCCTGGTTTTTGTGCCAGAACTGCCTTGCTCCTGCTCAGCCTGGAAGCTGCGGAGGAGAGATCTGGGGCCTGTGGTAAGGGCTCTGGGGGCATTGCAGGGCTCTGGGTCTGAGCAGGGCTCTGGACTGGACCAAAGGGCTGAATGGGGCCACGTGTGCCAGACTGGGCCAAAGCAGGGTTAACCAGAGGGGCGGCCGGGAGCTGCCACATGCCAAGAATGTTTCCAGACTGGGGAAGGGCTGGACATGAATCACCCGGTGCCTGTGCCAGACGCTGTGTGCAGCCTGGGCTCTGCACTGTGCTGTCCTGCCGAGGCTTTGAGGACCCTGTGCCGACCAGGGCTCCACCAGCCCCACCAGCATCACCTGCTCAGGTGGCTCCAGCCTGGTTTGGGGCTCCTGGGGAGTCCCAGCGGGATGTGACAGCCCTGTGTGTGTGTCAGGCTGTTTGGGAAGCCCACGTGCAGATGTTGTTGCAGCCATGGACTCGCTCCTCCCACACTGCTCCCGCCCTTTGTCTCTGTCACTTGTGGGAGGATGAATTTTCACAAGTTGAAACTCAGCCCCTGGAGATCTCCACGTCTGTATCAAGGTACCATGGCTGGCACCAGGACCCTGCTCAGCCCAGTGCTGGCTCTCTCACTGGGCAGCTTGCCTTGCTGCCCACCCCAGCACAGTGCCTGTCAGCATGGGGGATGCTCTTCCTCCTCCTCTGATGGACATCAGTGTGGTCCTGCTGTGATCCCAGGGAAACCCAGCAGCTCAGGAGATGGGGACCTGCAGCCTCCCCCCAGCCAACAGAAGAGCCAGTGCTGAGGAAAGGTTTGGCAGCCTGGGCAGCTCCTGTCCATGCCCAGCATAGCTGGGCTCCTGCACTGGCTGCCCTGGCATGTGGGTGGATGGTTTCACATCCAGAGACACCCACACCCCTTAATGCATCCCATATCCACACCAGGGCTGTAGCTTCAGGAAGACAGGCAGTCCATGCTGCTGGAATCCAACAACAGCAGTGGGGCAACCAAAGTCTCCCCACAACTTCTGTCCCTTGCAGATCCTTTAGAACAATGGCACGAGGGGATTAGGCCTAAGAGTGAGGTAACCTTGCACTTCTCAGCAGCCAGAAGTCCCCCAGCACGGTCCCTGCAGCAGCTCCTGGTGCACAGATGTCTCTAATTCACCTGCTCACCATGTGCAGGGAAAGGGTCTGAGCACCAGACTGGCCACAGGGACATCTGTGAGACAGTGGCTGAATGGAGAGAGCAGGAAAAACACAGGGAAGAAGGGCAGCACCCCAAACTGCTTAGGGCTGAAATCCTGATAACTCCTCTCATTCAGAACATTTCCATTTCCATCAATAGAGAGGTTTCTGCATTCACTTCCTCCTTGCTGGAGCTGGGTACACTGTCCCTGTGGATGGTGGTGGGGTCCCTGCCCGGGGTGCAGGGATGTCCCTTTGGAAGCAGAGTCATTCCCTGGCAGCACCAGGAGCGAGCTGCTGCACCAGGACACGTGTTCCAAGCCTTGTGCAAACGCATTGGGCCTGATCTCGCTCCAAGCTTTCTGGTCAAGGATGCAATCTCAAGGGCAGTAATTTTCCCTTGCTTTCCCAACACTTTCCAAACAAGAACGTCTGAAAGCCTTGACTCAAGGGTTTCAAGGAGCTGGGCTGAGCACGACACGCGGCCAGGGACCGGCTCAGAGGCTCAAGAAATAAACAATAAAAGGAGCAGAACCAGAACATCTGGCGGAAAGTAGGAGCATGTTCCACAGTCTGGGTGTCTGAAGGATAAATGGGGCTGGACCAAGTCACAGCTCCTTTCTTGTCCACGCTGGGAGCAGGGCAAGCGTGATATTTATGGGCTTCAGTGATGCTGTGACTGCAACATCTTGGCACTTCTCCTTCACTGGCTTCGAGGGGAATAGGAACACATATGTGAAAAACATGTGCTGGGACACAACAACCCAGGCCCAAATGGCAGCAGACACAGGGAGGGAGAAGCTCTGGGGACAAGCTCAGCTCTTACCCACAAATGTGATGGGGTAGGGCCCCCTGTGAGCCTTGGAGAGCTGCAGCCACCTGGAGAACACAGAAACCAGGCAACAAGGAGCCTGGCAAGGAAGACTTCCCTTGGAATTCCCCATGGAATACATGGACCTGACCAGGGAGACTGGACTGAGCTTCTCAGTGCTGTGCCCCATGGCTGGGTCCTGCACCTTCCTTGTTTTCATGGGTCTGGACGAAGCAAAAATTAAATAAAACCAAAGCGAGTCCTCAAGGATCTGTGTCCAAGAGGCAGGACATGGGCTCTGGCATGGAAATCTGTAAGCCAGTGGTTCTGGTGATCCCTGCCTTGGAATTAAAGGCGTGAGTGGCCCCACTGGTTTCGCTTAGGGAGGAGTGAGCACTTAAGTGCTTTGCTGGATGAAGGCCTAGGAGAGGGGAGGGCTGGGCTCCAAGTGGAGCTGGGCAGGAAGGAGCCTACGCACTCTGCTGCAATGGTTGGGATTTCCAGCCTGGACACAGGCAAGCAGAGCAGGCAGAGTGTGGAAATCCAGCCCCGGAGTTCCAGGCAGGACAGGGGCTGGAGCAGCATTTTGGACAGCCCAGCTGGTGTTCCCAGGGATGGGCTGGGGAGCTCTGGCTCTGCAGAACAATGGTCTTGTCATGGGGCCATGGCAAGGTCCCCACCTCTGTGAGTGCTTGCAGTGTGCAGAGAGGAAGCTGTGGGTGCCCTAGGCACTGACAGTGCCCATCTCCAGGTGCCCCTGGAGAGGTCATGCATGGCTGAGAGGAAAGGAGAAGGAGGCAGCACTGCCCTGGGGAAGGGGCAATGTGATTTGGGTGAGGTTGAAGGAAGATGACCCGGTGTTTGCTGAGGTGGGGCCAGGCCATGATCAGGTGCTTTGGAAGTCACCCCATCCCTGCACCCAGAGTGCTTCTTGGAGCTTCAGGAGATGCACCTGGAGCAGCACCTCTCTTAGAATCCCACATCTGGGGCAGGGGTCTCACATCTCTCCCACAACCTGAAGGATACTCTCTGCTGAGCCTGTTCTGCCAGGAGCACCACCTCTTCCCAATGCCCCCTAGCACACCTCCAGCTGTCCTGAGGCCATGGACACATCCCATGCCAGGCAGGAGATGCCACGGCTGGCTCAGCCCTGTGCCTGCACTCCCTGGGAGCCTCTCACCATGGAACCCTGCTCCTGAACCACAGCTCTGCTCATGTGGGCCAGGAGAGGCCAAGGCTGGGGATGGTCAGGACACTGCTTGGTGCTCACATTGGCTGTCGCCAGGATTGTCCCTGTGGAAGTACAGCAAGGGCACAAAACCATGGAGAACTCCTCCACAAGAGGTCCATGAGCTCCCGAGTCCTCTTCAAGAGAGAGATATTGCCTGTGTCTGGACACTGACCATGGAGAGCTGGACAACAGCTCCACTGACACATCCACCTTGGCAGGCACCAGGACAGCCATTCCCCGGACATCCACACAGCCAAGGGATGTGCACAGGGAGGAGGGAATGGCTTCCTTGCAGCTGGGACTTGGCAGAGGTGAGGTCTCATGCCTGGTGCTGATACTCAGATATCATCTCTGGTGATTTACGGCCGGAGCACGCAAGCACCACTTTGGGAAGATCCTCATAAATAGCTCCAGCGTGACAGAGGGCTGCTGGATAATGGAAAGTCCTGGGATCAGCCCCTGTCACAGCTCTGTGCAATGTCTGCTGTTAACCCTGTCGTGACAGCAGGGAGGGGCACACAGCTCCAGCTTTTCCCTGTGGACTCAGGGCCTTTGACACCCCCATGCCAGGGCTCACACACCATCCCACTGAGCTCTGCTGGTACCATAGGTGCTGCCTTTCTTATCCAGCACTGCCATGTCCCCTCTTTCAGCCACCTCTTGCCTCCCATATGGATTTTGCAGCACCAAAGTGGAACAATTTTTGTCTCAAGGTTCTGCCACTGGTTACCAAAACTCATTGGCTTCAGAGGAACTGGCTTTCCCTCGAATGCCAGACAGAAATCATGGAATAGGTTGGGTTGGAAGAGGCCATAAAACCCATCCAGTCCCACCCCCTGCCATGGGCAGAGACACCTTTCATTACCCCAGGTTGCTCCAAGTCCTGTCCACCCTAGTCTTGGACACTTCCAGTCACTGTGTTTGCCCCATTATGTCCTCCTTGCAAGCTTCCTGCTCCGAAGGTCACCTCCTGCTCCCTTCTGCCACCGAGGAGGGATCATCCTTTGCAGGACTTGCACAGGACCCGTGTCTTCCTGCCCAGGTCCCCCACTGACCTCCCTGTGCCACCTCTGCAGGTTGATCCTGTCCTTGCACACCTGGCTAGGACTATCCAAGTGTTCCCAGCCTTGACATGGGCATGCACATTCACCCGAGTTCCTGCTCATGCTGGGGAGTCCCAGGGAGGCCCCACCACAGCTGAGCCACAGCAAAAAAGGGAACCTGAGATCTGAGCAACGGAGAGACCATCAGCCTTCCCTGCACTGCTTAGAGCAGCCCTGCTCACCCCTCACAGACACCCCCCTCCCAGCACGGCCCCGCGGCTGGTGCCAATGTCTGGGCTGTGCTGGGAGGGAGAGGAAGCCCGGGGAGGGGCACATGGCACATCTCCTCCTTGACAGGGGTGCCCAGTGCCCGCTGGGCAGGTGCCCAGGCAGCCGGACTGGGCTGTCAGCTCTGGCTCTGGTGCTCGAGGACCGACAGATGGGATCCATTAGCAGAGATTATTTAGATATCTCCAAAGGGCTCCGTCACAACCCATTAAACTTAGACAAGCAGACATAATGAGGGCTTAACACGCCGCCGGTGACACGCCTGGCAGAGCAGAGCTGCGCGCCCCGGAGCACTCGGGGACAGTGGCAGGGGCCGATCCCGGCCCATGCCGGGCTCCGGAGCGCCTGGATGGCCCCAGCCCCGAGGCAGGTCCCGCCTGGTGTCCCCATGCACCTCCGCTCCTGTGCGGCCCCTGTGCCTCGGAATGGGGGCACGGGTTCCCTGGATGCGCTTTCCTGCTCTGGCATCGCCCAGGGAAAGGGGCGGCCGGGGCTGTCCCCAGCGCTGGGCTGACAATGCGGGCTGGGCCTGTGCCTGTCCCAGGGCCGCTCCTGGCAGCTCCCCGGGGCCCCGGCTGGGTCAGACCCCTCCAGGGATCCCTCCAGCCCTGGGGGTGCCTCCATCGTCCCCCGACAGGCCCAGACGGCTCCGAGTGCCGGAGCCAAGGAGAGGCGGCTGCTGCCGCACGGGGCCATTCCCAGCGCCCCCATCCCGGCATTCCCAGTGGAGCCAGGAATGTGCCCTGCCATGCCAGGAAGCCCTTGAAGCCCCGGTGCTGCTCAGCTGTGTCCCCTCCAGGTCCCCTCTGCCACCGTCCCTGCTGGAGGGACTCATCTCTGCTCCTTTGCACCGCCCGTGCTCTGGGGACACTGAGAGGTCTCCTGAGACAGGGAGGCCTCCCTGCCCTCTCCCTGCAGGGTTGGGAGAGTGGGCTGTCCCAGGAGATGGAAGGAGGGCAGGACATTGCCTGGGGATTCCAGCAGAGAGCATTTGTCTTCATTAACTCTGTAACTCAGAGCAGCCTTTAATCTAACAGCAATTTGTACACATCAAAGGAAAAAGGCTGGAAGGGATTGAATGGAGATCCACCACAACCCCAGGACAATTTCCAATGGGGGATTACCCCTCGAACCAGCGCCTGCAGGAGCTGGTGCATCCCTGCACGTGTTCAGCTGGATCAGCCTGGTCTGGTGGAAGGTGTCCCTGTCCATGGCAGGAGCTGGATGGACTTTGAGGTCCTTCCAACCCAGACCACTCCATGATTGTGATTCCTGCTTGCAGCACAGAGTCGTGGGCTACCCCAATCCATGAGGGCACAGTTCCTGTCCCCCCAGGTGACAGAGGGGGACCTCCCCAGTGTCCTGCCTGGTGCTTCCCATTCCCAGTCTCTGCAAACCCTGGAGAGCTGTTTCCCACCAGCCTGTGCCTTCTGCTCCCCCCCCACCCCGTGGGGTTTGTGGGGCTCCCCAGATTTTGGCAGGGAAGGTTTTGGAACCAGCTCAGGTTTCTCAGCCTCTCTAGGTGAGGGCTGCAGTTTCAGGGCAGCTCTCCAGGAATTCAGCAGTGCTCAATGGGATCCGGATGGGAAGGCTCAGGTATCTGAAGGTATGTCAAGCCTCCACTCGAGCATTTGACAGTGTTTTCCATGACCTCATTAGGCTGAGGCGCATTAGCCTGCTCTCCACAGAAACTGGAGCTCCTCCCAGGGAATTTGGGCCATTCTTTGTGGCCAGCACAGTAGGTGGGTCATGGCTCAGAGTGCAGCTCTTCATGTGCCATTACATGGCTGGGCGCTGCAGTCTCTAATAACACTATTTCTGGATTGCAGCAATGCTAATTGAGAACCAGTGTGTCATTAATTATACAAATGACTTGATGCCAGCGCTGGATTGTGTCTCTAATTTCTGGAACTACTGTCCTCGTTTGTTTGGCTTGACAGCTCTCAGTACTCGAGGTCTTGCATTATTTCACATTTCATTCCACAGCCACAGCGATTCCGGGGCAGGGGGTGCCTGGACGTGCATGTCCCTTTTCCTGATCCCAAGCAGAGCCGGGCTGGGATGCCTGGAGGGACTCCTGTCCATGAACACTCTCCTGCCAGGCCTGGCAGCGTTACCAGGCTGGGCTTCCACCTGTGCAGGGGCTCTGCTGCCACAGGGCTCTGTGCCCGTGCCAGGGAACACGTCCTCCTGCAGCTGCCTTCTCCCTCGAGACTCCTGATGCTTCTCAAGGGAGGATCAGCCAGCACAGAGGCTTTCCCAGGTTCCTTTCTGAGCCTGTGCCCTCTAGCTTGTCCAAATCCCAAGGCTCCCAGTGTGGCTCCAGGGGAAGGAGGTGGCAGTGGCTGAGCAGAGCCTTGACTTCCCTGCAGGGAAGCAGCCCCTGCTGAGGGTTATCCCAGGGAGTGACCCCATCCATTTCTGTACATTTCCAATGGGAATGAACTGAATCTGGTCTGGGATGAGCCAGCAGGTTCAGGGAGCATTGCTGGCTTGCACTGATGTGTGGGTGGGAGACCAAGGGATTCCACCAGGGCAGCAGGTCTGGGTGGGCAGCTCAGGCAGCTCCCATGGGGCTGAGGCTCAACCTTCCCTCAACTCTTTATTTTATTTCTTTAATCTGGAGGATTTGCCTGTTTTAAGTCCCTCCCAGAGCCTTTCAGGACTTTGGTTCTGTTCTTCTGGCACTTTTCCCCATAGTACAATATGATCTCTGTGAACTCCACTGCCTTCAGCATCCCAAATATTTGCAGTATCTTTTTGTGAAATATTTTGGATGTACAGCCCAGCCCCAGGGAGTCCCAGGAAGCACCTCCTGGATAAGGCATTAGGAGCACATATGCAAGAAGGTTGAGCTTTGTCCACTAGAACCAGTGAGGATCCAGATGGAAACATGGGAACATCTGACCTCTGCCACTTGCTCCAAACCTTTCCCTGGCAGGCAGAGCAGAACAAGCCATTTTCGCACCAAGCTCAATGCCAGGCTGGAGAGTTCCCTTCTCCTTTGTGCAGAGCAGCTCTGCAGGGCTTTGCTATCTCCATGTCCCTGCTGCCAGCTGGTTCCTCTGTCGGAACTGCTGCAGTGCCAGAGGGACATTTTTAGCTGCTCTTATGAAAGGACAACGTGATTTTCTAAAATTACATGTTACCCATTATTTCCTAAGCTTCCCCAGCCCTGTCCCTCTCCTCCAAGGAGGGCACTGGAGCCAGGTCCAGGCATGGAGAGGGCAGCTGGGGTGGGTTCCCCCTGTGGGTTCCCCCCAGGTCTCTGTACCCATCTGAAGGTCAGTGCAGTCCCACGCTGCCATCTGGCATATTCTCCCCCCGAAATGTTTCCCAAAACAGCCTCCAGCAGGATCTTTTCCATGCTGCCCCTCTGTCCCATGCTGCAGGATCACCCCACATCCAGCTCTGACGTGGTTGTGCTCAATATTTGGAGTTTTTTCCAAAAGCTCCTTTCAGCAGCTTTTCCAAGCCTGCATCAATTGTCACCAAGGGGATTTTCCAGTCCCTATGTGTACCATGGCTTGGGTGCCCACAGGGAATCCTGCACTGAGAGATTTTCCTCTCTCCAGGGAGTCATTCTTTGGGTTTTCTTTTTTCTTTTTCTTTTTCTTTTTCTTTTTCTTTTTCTTTTTCTTTTTCTTTTTCTTTTTCTTTTTCTTTTTCTTTTTCTTTTTCTTTTTCTTTTTCTTTTTCTTTTTCTTTTTCTTTTTCTTTTTCTTTTTCTTTTTCTTTTTCTTTTTCTTTTTCTTTTTCTTTTTTTTCCCCTTTCCTTGGCAGTGTTTCCCCCCAGGTGTGATTTCCAGGCTGGTAGACCCAGGCTAGCTCTGTGGGTGTTCAATGAGGATTCCCCAGCCTGTTCCCTCAACTTTCATTTTGGGATCCTCATTAATTCCTGGGCCAAATTAGAGCCCCGAATCCCCCCCAGTGCTGCCTTTGATCACTCAACAGCCTCCAGTTTGCTGCACATCTCCAAAGTTTCATTGTCTCCAGGCTGTTCCCCCCTTTCCCCCTTGGTGCTCTCTGGATTCCCACAGTGCTGCCTCAGTCTCTTCCCTCTTTTCCATCCAGAGCAGCTGTGGCAGCCCCTGGATCCCTGGCAGTGCCCAAGGCCAGGCTGGGCAGGCTTGGAGCACCCTGGGACAGTGGGAGGTGTCCCTGCCATGGCAAGGGTGGCTCTGGATGAGCTTTGAGGTCCCTTCCAACCCAACCCATTCTATAACTCCTTGATTCTGTGATTCCCCTTCAGCTCTGTGCCTCCACCTCCATACCCTTATCCTGGCAAAGAGACCAGCGAGGGGTCCCAGGAGAATCCTCTGCCCAGAGCTGATCCCAAACCACAGGCTCAAATCTCATGCACAGACTGTCCCTGGAGTCTGTAGCACCAGGGACACCTCTCTGGAAAGGGACAGTCCCTCTGCTGGGAAGGGAAGCGACTGCAGTGCCCAGAGGGAAGATGAGGAACTGCAGCTCCTCCTTGAAAGAATATTAGGATTTCTGCGGGATCTGGAGGGAAATTTCTCAGTTCTCATTTGCATGTGATCAAGTTCTTAAAAAGTCCATTTTAAAGATCAACATGATGCCAGAATGTCCAGTGAAAAAATAAGGTTGGAAAAATGGTTTCCAGTGTGTTTTCTTGGGGTGTGGACTGTGAACGCCTGTGCTCATCCTCAGTGGCTGTGTTACTGAGACACGAGTGTTTGGTGGCTGATGATGTCCTCAGAGGGTGCTACAGTGCTCCCATTCCAAATGGATGATCCCAGAGCTCTCATTCACCTCTCCAACCCCTCCACCTTTCTGTAGGCTCTGTGTCACGCAGCCAGGCTCCCATTTTGCCTGGGAGGTGCTTTCTCCTATTGACACAAGTACATGGCCTTATCAGCACTGCCTTCATGGGTCTGGTGCAGTAGAAGTCAAAATCCTCAATCTGCTGTCCCAATAGGATCCCAGAATCCAACAGTATTAAACTCTGGGCTGTCATGGTCAGGACCACCAATGTTTTGAAACCAGTTTGTGCAACATCTGTCCAGAATAGTTTGAGATTGCTTTGAAATACTCTCAAGAGCCCTTCAGCTGAGGCTTAAGCAGGAATAAAAAGTGCACACCCTGATGTCAGACGAAAGAGAAAGCCCTTTGCCTATGGAAAGGAGGTGTGTAATTGCAGAGACATGAACTGGATCTGGTTTTAATCCCACTGGACAGATTGAGCACTGTCAAGTGCAATTTCTAATCTCAGTCCCGCTCAGCTGCGTCGGAGTATGGCTGAAGGTGTTTTTCAAGTGTTTAGGAGGCTTTCCAAAGACAACAGTGTCATATGGAGAACATCAGCCTGCAGGCTGGTTGCTGTGAACGGGACGCTCTTTGAAAAGCCCTCGGTGCTGATGCAAGTCCAGATGGCTCGTGTTGAACCTGGGGCTGGGCCATGTGCAGAACATGCCATGAGGTTCCTGTGGCTCCGCCATGCTCAGCCTGTGAGCACTGCACAGGACTGCTGGCCCTTCTCCCCTGTCCCACAGGACTTCTCTGACCCACAGATGTGCCCAGATGTGTCTCTAGGTGCAGCCTGCACCCCTCCAGGTGTCCCAGGTCTGTGTGCAGTGCCCCTGCCCTGTGTGCAGCACTGAGTTTATCCCTGTCCTGCAGCACAGCACCAGCAGTCCAGGAGAGCAGGAGCACCATGGGGATGGCTCAGCATGGGAATGAGATCCTCCAGGGACATCCCTGGGCTTGAGGAGTGTGGGTTCAGGGGATGCAGAGGTAGTGCTCAGATGCAGAGTGTCAGCTCAGATCCAGGGAACAAGGGCAGTGTTCTCTGTCCACTTCTCTTTTTCAGTGTCCACTTCCAGGCACACAGAACTCTCCTTGCCTTTCCCTCCACTTTCATCCCCACGACACCCCAGTGCCAGCCTGGGGGAATCCCATCCACCCACACCTCCTGCTGCATGAGCAGTGCTGATCTGCCCACGCCAGTCCTGCTGCACACACAGCAGCCACCCCTACATCCTCTAATTCCACAGCTGCCACTGACCCAGGAAAGGCTCAGGGGTTCAGCATCCTCGGGCTGAGGGGCCAAGGGTTAGATCTGGCTGCACGTCAGCATCACACAGCTGATCCTTGTGGGGAAGAGGATCTGTTTCTCTCCAAACAACTCTGAAGAGGCTTTTTCCTCTGTCCTGCTGATCCTCTCAAAGTCCTTACACTTGGCACAGCCCTGCTGTGGTGCGTTCCTGGGTTTCAGTTTTCCTTTTGCTGCTTCTGTAGCTCTTCCAGAGGTGAAGAGGTTTGAAAAAGCTGCGGGTGGAATTGGAAAAGTGCAATGAATACATATCCTAGACACACCGGATTTTTATGGCCCTGAAAAGTGGAGGGGAAGAAAAGAAAATTGGGTGGATATCCCTGTCTGGAAACTTCGAAGCTGCAAGTAACAGGGAGGTGTTTGAGGAGATGAGGAAGACCGCCACGGTGGTGGGGAGATGTTTTTGACTGCAGAGCACAACCTCTCACTCCAGAGAGCTCAGACTCCAGGGCTGGCCAAGAGCAGGGGGAACAGCTCTGCACACCTGGCAGCCCCCGGAGCAGCAGAGCTCTGCTTTCCAAGCAGGACCTGCATCCAGAGCCAGGCACAGAGGGGCTCAGGTCAGACCTGCTGACAAACCTGGGCTGGACGTTGGCCCAGAGCCCCGATCTGCTGGGACACAGCAGGGCTGGGATTAACCCATGTCAGCACCATGCCGACCTGCACTTGGGTACCCGAAATAAATCACTCACTGGGGAGCAGCTGAGTGAGGGACAGATCTTTGCAGCTTCCCTTCCTGTTTACATCTGTTCTGGTGTCTCACCCTACGAGTGTCTGCTCCACGTTTGCAGAGGACAAGGCTCAGAGGAGCACACATGGACACCAAATGCTGCAGCTGCACAACTCGTGGTCAAGTTCCTGGGGAAGGACTCCCAGGTGCAGGTGCCACACTGCTGTCCCCATGAAAAGGTAGAGAGCAGATGCTCTGGAGCCTCTGACCCCTCTGCTGTAGCCAGACTGAGTGCACAGGGTACCCCCAGCTTCCCTACCTGCATCCCACCAGCCCTGGGCTGTTTGAGTTTCCCTGAAACCTCCTGGGAGCAGCACTGGGAAGTGCTGATGGACGGTCAGGTAGCACCCCCTGCCTCAGAGTTGCTCCTGTATCCAGATAAGGGACAAGTGACAATGCTGCAGCGCTGGCAGCCATCATCCACTTCCCTGGAACAGCACCTGGAGCTCCCTGCACCCGTCTTGGTGCCACAGCACTGTCACTGGGAGGGAAATGTTTGGCCATCACCACTGCACCTGGAGCTCCTCCAGCTCCCTCTCCTCACAGGGGGACCTGGCTATATCCAAATCCAGCAGCAGTGATGGGTGGAAGAGCGGGATGTGAGGATGTGGCTGCTGCCTGCAGAGGCAGGGTTTCCTAACAGAAATTAATTCAATTTTATGAGCAAAACTCTTATATTGCATTAGTGAAGTTAAGACATTCTGTCTCTTCCCTAACAAAATAAACATTTTTGGCAAAGTAGATGAGTGTTTCCTGTCTAAGCTGTGCCTGGCACAGCCCCTGTCCCCAGGACCTACAGCTGGGTGCCCACTGGCATTGTGCTGCCCCTGCTTCTCCCAGGCAGGGGTTAACGCAGACACAGCTTAGCAGGGGTAGAAATGGAGTGCAGAGAGCTTTCCTCTTTCCAGAGCCCACCATGGTGCCACTCCCATGGTCCAGCTGGGTCTGGCTGAGCTGACTCCTCACCACCCTCCACAGGGTTGGTGTCTCTCCTTGTCTTCCTTCCAACATAACGTGCTGACAGCTAAAAATTTCTCTTTTCCCATCTGTCACAGGAGCTGTGTTTGCTGCATTTGTGTCTTCAGCTCAGAGAGGAGCCTGTTCCCGTTGCTGCATCCAGAGTATCCAGGAGGCCCTGCAGAGGTGGGCCGGGCTGTCTGCACACGAAGGTGACACCAAGTGGCTGCCAAGTGTCCCTGGGGACCGATCAGCTCTGCTGGAAGCCCTGGGCCAGGTGGGGCACGCTGGGCAGCCCTGGTTGGTGGTGCTGCTGTCCCAGACTCGAGCTGTATCTCAGCACTCCGAGGAGGTGCAGGGCTCTGAGAGCAGGAGCACAGACAAGCCCCGGGGCTGAGAAAAAGGAGGGCAAAACACAGGAGAAAACAAATCCCCTGCTGTGGCTGCTTCTCCTAATGAGGAGCAGGACTTTGCCCAGGCCTGAGGGCACAGAGGGGAGGCTGAGCAGAGCTGCACTCTCTCCCCTCAGAGCTGGGGCGGGGAGTCAGGCAGACAATGGAGCGGGCCCCGGGGCAAAGCGCTGCTGGCTGCTGCTCCTGAGGCGCTTTCCTAGAAGGCAGCAGTGCGGATGGGCACGGCGTGAGCAGCGCTGCCGGGGTCTCTGGAAGGGGGACAGGGATGAACTGCCAGGCCAGGGAGGTCTGCTGGGTCCTGCAGCCGTCCAGGCTCCACTGCCTCCAGCCAACACGCGGGCTCGTTGGAAAGTATTTCTGAATGGTTCCCAGCCGCGGTTCCCATTCTGTTCTGTTTAAATTCTTCCTCCAAGACAATCTTGGTCGTAATTGTTCTCAGATTTAGGAAACTGGCTCTTCCTGAGACCAGAAAGCACCGTTACTGGTTGGGAGAGTGTCCCTTATCCCTCTGGCTCCAGTGAACTCCCCCAAACCACATTTGTGCCTCAGGCTGCCGCAGCCTCCAGGGCCGGGCTGGGACCTCGTTTGGGCTGTCCCTGTGAAGGTCACACAGCCACCCCCTCGTGCTGGGCAGAAACCTTTGGCTTCAGAAACAAACTGGCTTTGGTGAGTCCCAGGGGCAGGGAGACCCTCTGGTGTCCCTCTGGGGAGTGGTGGCACAGAGCTGCGCCTGCTTTGGGGGGCTTTGGGGACACTGTCCCTGTCCCCAGGAGTGACAAAACCTCTGCAATAGGACCCCTCTGGCAGGAGGGACAAGGAGCAGAGGTCATGGTGTGCAGGTCTGCAGGGAGGGGCAGAGCAGGGCCCAGGCTCTGCTCCAGGCCCAGCAGTGGCACCAGAGCCACGGGCAGGGCCTGAGCCCAGCACTGCCCCTGCCCAGGAGGCACAACTTGTGCCCTGGGCAGTGCCCAGCCCTGAGCAGGCTGCCCAGGGAGGGGCTGGAGTCTCCCTCAGCACTGGGGATCCTGCAGAGCCCTGTGCACACAATGCTGTGCCCTGTGCTCGGGGATGGCCCTGCCTGAGCTGGGGGGTTGGACTGGTGACCTCCAGTGATTCCTCACAAACTCAGCCATTCTGGGATTGTGTGCAATATCCTGAGCCTTCAGCAACCCCAACCTCAGCTTCCCAGGCTTTGATTACACCAGGAGCAACTTTCCTTTAAAAATGCATCCTGCCAGGATCTGGCTGCAGGATCTGGTCTAAACCAGCTGGTAAATGGTCTGAGGGGTATTTTACTGCTGCCCTTGGTCTCCTCACCACCACACCAAACCAGCCCAGCTTTGGTGGCTGCCAAGCTCCAGACAGGGACCTTGAGGGTGGTGGGACCAGAGGCAGCAGTGTCCTCCCAGCTGACACATGCCAGTGGATATCAGGAATCAGTGCCCAGGGTTTGGAGCCCTGTGTCTGCACTGGTGGCTGGGAGCAAGGCCTCCCCTGTCAGTCAATGGACACAGAGGTGCCTGTGTCCCCTGGAGCCTCAGGAACAGGGGTCCCTGGAGCTGCCCACACCCCCCCGTAGAACCACAGATGGGCTTGGTGCATCTGCTGGGGCTGCTGCCAGGGTTTGTCCATCTGCCCTTCATTTGGCAAAGGGGATGGGAAAGAGCTGTATGGGTACAGAGCAGAAAGGTGGGGAAACAGGGACAGAGGCTGGACTGCAGGATGGGGAGGAAATGGGAGGGGGGCAGCGAGAGAATGTGCTGCAGGATGAGCTGGGGCTTGAAGGCAGGTGCTGGAGCTGCTCCAGAGGCTGTGGCCTCGCTAATAGAATTTGCTGGAGTGCCAAATGGGACAGAGAACAGGCACAGAGAATCACAAACACAAGGAATCACTAAGCTTGAAAAAGCCCTCCAGGATCATTGGGTGCAACCTGTGCCTGATCCCCGCCTTGTCACCAGCCCAGAGTGCTGAGTGCCACGTCCAGCCCTTCCTTGGGCACCTCCCTCAGCTGCTCCTGGGGTTCCAGCCCCTTCCCAGCTCCATTCCCTTCCCTGGACACGCTCCAGCCCCTCAGGGTCTGTCTTGTCCTGAGAGGCCCTAGGTTGGACACAGGACTTGAGGGCTCTCAGCAATGCCAGCACAGGGGACAGGCACTGCCTTTGTCCTGCTGCCACTCCTCCTTTGACACAGGCCAACACCACAGGCACAGAGAGTGATCAAAACAGCCTGGAAAAGGGCTGGGCTGGGAGAAATATTAGGGCAAAGTCAGGTATCTGCACAGCTCCCCAGGAGGTCTCCATGAAAGGTGAAGCAGAAATGGAAGGGCAGTGTGGGAACACAGGAGTCACCACCGTGGCCTTGCAAAGGACAATCCCTGTTGGCAGGGTGGTCACAGTGGGGACTGGCTCGTCCCCATGCCATCCAGCGGGCACTGCCCCAGCTGGCCTTGCCCCAGCCCTGCTCACCCACAGCACCGTGAGGGGCTCTGTGGGCACAGGAGGGACAGGAGGGTGGAAGGAGAGCTCGTTTAGGAGAGAAGCATGAAAATGCTGGGCTTGTTTAGTCTAGGAAAATGAAGGCTGGGAGAGAGCTGGTCTATAAATACATCTGGGAGTAAACAGCAGGAGGGATCAGAGCTATTTAGGCTGGAGTAGCGTGCTGGCAGAGGAGCAGATGGCTGTCAGCTGGCTGTGAACGTAGTTATGCTGCAGAGAAGATCCTTTAGCATCCCCTCCTTGCTAAAGGCAACCCTGGGACAGCCTCTCCTGGGGTCAGCAAGGGCCAAACCTGCACTGAGCTGATAACTGCTGCCCAGCAGCCCTGTCACAAATCATCTCCAGACGCTTCAGCACCTCCATGCCACCATGGAAAGGACTCCTTGGTGGGCCCTTGGTGGCTTCTGGGAGAGTCACCTGGAGCAGCCCTGTTAGAGCTGAGGTCACATCACGCTGGGAAGGAGCTGAAGGCTTCAATTCACGGAGCAGCTGTGGGGCTGGGGAGGCTTGGTGCACCGGAAACTCCAAAAAACCCTGGTGTGCATCCAGCTTGGCCCCGGCCCAGATTAAAAAAACAAACAAACACAACATTTCTGGTGAACTGCAAACCCTGGCATGTGGCCAGCACTGCAAATAGCCCGACTGGTTTCAAGATGGACCTTGAAAAATTTATGGGAAGGATTTACCCAGGCGGGTGCCTGTGGTAGCAGGAATGGGAATGGGTCCCTCAGGAGCAATTCCAGGCCAGCATTCGACCTGTGGCTGCAGCCTGGAGCACCAGGCCATGGACACCCTCTCTGCTGCCTCCTGTGCTGCCCAGCCCTGCCCCACAGCCACAGACACCACCCTGGGGATCGTCCTCTGGGAGGGAATGGATCACTGTGTGCATCCAGCTGTGCTGCCTGGGAAGGTGATGCTGCAGGAGGATCTGCTAAGATCCAGAGGGGCTCAGGGTCTCTGCACAGCTGTGTGAGGGTGATGCACAAGGGCACTGTTCATATCATTCCCACTCTCCTTGGTGCCATTTAATCCTCCACCTCCCTCCTCCCATCTCTGCTTTGCAGAGCCCAGAGACTCTTTTATCCCATTGTCTGCACAGTCTGCCTGGGAAGGGATCAGACCTCTCCTCCCTGTCCCTCAGTGCCCCTGCCTGCATGCAGGGGGTTCCTGGTGCTGCCCAGGCACCTTCCACCCCACCTGCCCCTCCAAGCCCTTTTCTAGGACTGCTTTCCCTATTCCACATTCTCCTTTCCTTTCTTCCCACCACAGCCACAGGCACATGGATGAAAGCCTTGCTGAGGGTAACCACAGGTGCTGTTCCCTCCCACGCCAGGATGCCCCGGAGGCACTCCCTGCCCAGGACAAGGGGCAGGGCTGAAAACAAGGGGCAGGCTGGTTACACTGCATCCATGGCTCCCAGCAGGCTTTTGGCAGGAATGCCACAGTCCCAGGTACTGGTTTGTCCCCAAGGCATCAGTACCCAAAGCATCAGTGATGCAGAGGTGTGGAGAGAGCCACACACACTGACAGAGAGATCCTGCCCCAAAGCCTTCCCCTGCCTGTCTTGGGTCAGGCTCATGGAACTGCCACTCACTTTCCTGGGCCATCATTACCCTCCAGCATTCTAGTGTTGCTCGTGTTTCCCATTTTTCCCCATTTCCCCATCACCTGGGATGACATCCTGCTCTGTTCCTGCTGCCAGCCCCTGGATGGGCAGTGGGAGTAGAGAGCAGGGCACAGCCCCTGACAGGGGTGCAGAATCTGTGACAAACCATGCACACCCAGCACAGGTGTTTGCACCTGCAGGCCCCAAGGAAGGAGCTTCCCACACCATCCCTAGTTGTACCCTCTCATGATGTGCTCCCAAGGGAATTCCCACCCAGCCTCCTGTGCAGGGCCAAGAGATGGGCTTGATCCTTGTGGTCCCTTCCAACTCAGGACATTCTGTAACAGGGTGCCCAGAGCAGCTGGGGCTGCCCCTGGATCCCTGGCAGTGCCCAAGGCCAGGCTGGACAGGGCTGGGAGCAGCCTGGGACAGTGGGAGGTGTCCCTGCCCATGGCAGGGGTGGGCTGAGATAGGATTTAAGTTCCCCCAACACAAACCCCTCTGTGATTCTATGATTTGTCACCTGCAGATTTTTCTGTGGGACCCTTTTCCTCACACTCCTTATCAATTTCCTTTTCCCTCCCAGCCCATTTGGAGCCATTCAGGCTCTCCCCTTCCCTGTCCTGGGAAGCTCTGCGAGGCAGAGGGAGCTGTGCCAAGGCTGGGCAGGGGGATGGCTGCTCTGAAGGCTTTGAGGAGCGATGAGAAGCATCACTCACGCCTGGGGGACTCAGGGCCTCCTTCCAGCTGCCTGGGCTTAGAGCAGGTTACAGTTCTGGGAAATGGGGCCCTTTTCCAGCATCAAATGCACGGTGCTTTGGCATTTCCAGAGCACAGGAGATGGAAAGCAGCTTCCCACTCCTCTGCCCACGTCACAGCCCAGCCCCCTGGGACCCCTCCCCAGGATGGGCCTGCCTGTGCTGCATTACAGCTCTGCAGAGTCCCCAGCCCAGGGTTTACCCTGATACACCCTGAGAGCCTCTCTCCCCAGTGTGGAAATAGGAATTTTATCTCCTGTCAGCTCTCAAACTGCCTGTAACCTGTGGCCATGTTCTTCCATTCCTGGGGGACCTTCAGGTGTCCCTGTCCTCTCCCTGATGTACTCAGCTGATATCCAGTGGGGAACAGGGTGGGAGGGGGTCTCAGATGGGCTTTTGAGTCACCAGGCTGCCTCTGGGCTCTGCAAGCCCTGGCAGGGTGCAGGAGTCCTGACCCTCCATGCAGGGGATGCAGTCACCCTTGGGGACGCCCTGACACCTTGCCCTGGGCTGCTCGGGCATCGTGACCTGGCATCAAACCCCTCTGGCTCTGTGCAGCACCAGGGCTTGGCAGTGCCAGCAGCACTGCTGGGTGCCCTGTGCTGCAGCACCCACTGCCCAAGTGTCCCCAGCTCCTCTGGGCTCCTGGGCACCCAACAGGACCCTGGACATGCCAGGCTCAGGGCTTGTCCTCTCTCCCACATCCTGGGGCCTGTGGGATGCCACAGCCCGGGCTGTGCTGGCACTGGGCTGGCTGGGTCTGCTCATAGCCAGGCTGAGCCACTGCTGGGCTTTGTGTGCTCTGCTGGATCCCCTTAGGGCTGTGCTGGCCTCACCTGCCTGGGACAGCAATCCCTCAATCACCTGGGTTTGGTGTGGGCTGCTTCACCTCAGGGCTTTGCTGACCAGGGCTCTGCGCTGGCGCAGGGCTGGATGGTTTTGACCCTCCATGGTGGGACCAGGGTGCTCTGGGAACACTGGCCAAGGTGTCTTGGACCACCCTGGGAGCTGTGGGAATACTGGCCAGGGGACTGCCAGGGGACAGTAACCATGACCCTACCTCTCACCTCAGCCCTGCCCCAGCAGCACTTCCCTCTCCTACACAACTTCAGCCTCTCTTCCGGGCCCCCATCCCACCCCAGGCACCTGGACAGCTTCTCCTGCTGCCCCAAACCCCAGCAGGGTGTGTGATGGGTGCAGGATGCTCATCTCTGAGTGTGCCTGAGGACAGTGCCACCCCTGCCCGCGTCTCTCTCTCCTGTCCCCACAGAGCCATGGCACACACGGGCACCAAACCTGCCTGGGGTGTCCATGTAACACCTCTCAGCTGAGGAAGTCATCTGCTGCTTGATGCCAGCCCCCCTTTGTTATGTGCTAAGATGCAAAATATTTTAATCCACGTTTCTCTTTCGCATTTCTTTTCTTTCCCATGCTGGATTCCTAGAAGACAGGGAATTTATGGTGTGAGTCTGCTCCAGCCGCAGAGAAAACCCAGCCAAGGTCAACACCACGAGACAGGCAGCTCCTGCCAAGGGGGGAAAGAACGATTGCTTAGTGCTTGGCGGAGGAGGAAATCAAACCAAAACCCTTCCAAAAAAATCGAGATATAAAACACCCCCCACCCCAAAACCCTTTGGTGGAAAAAGACCAAAAGCTGTAAGGATGGTGCCTGCATTTCCCCCAGCCGGCCCCAGCCTGGCCCTGCTTTGCCTCACCCCAGCCCTGTCCCCTGGCACTGTGCAGGAGGCCAGCGAGCAGGGCTGCAGTGGGGACATCGCTGTGGTGGCATGAGGACATCGCTGTGGTGGCATGGGTACATCCCTGGGGTGGCACGGGGACATCCCTGTTGTGGCACGGGGAAATTGCTGTGGTGGCATGAGGACATCCCTGTGGTGGCACAGGGACATCACTGTGGTGGCATAGGGACATTGCTGTGGTGGCACAGGGACATCGCTGTGGTGGCACAGGGACATCCCTGTGGTGGCATGGGGACATTTCTGTGGTGGCACAGAGACATCCCTGTGGTGGCATGGGGGCATCTCTGTGGTGGCACAGAGACATCCCTGTGGTGGCACGGGGACATCCCTGGCCGTGCCTTCACCCAGAGCTCCCACACCAAGGCCAGCTCTTGCCATCAAGTTCCAGGAGAGCTGCTGTGTGCTGGGGCTGTCCCTGGGTGTCTGTTTGGTTTGGCATCAGTGCCCAGCATCTCTCCCCACAGCCTGCAGGTGCTGGGTGCTGCTCTGGGCCTGCAGGCTGGAGATTTGGGCTGCTCGGGCACGCGTGCTCCCAGCCCGGCCTGGCAGCCGTGGGGAACTGGAGCCATCCCGTCCCATTCATGTCGTGCTCTGGGAACTGGAGCCATCCTGTCCCATTCATGTCCTGCTCTGGGAACTGGAGCCATCCCATCCCATTAATGTCGTGCTCTGGGAACTGGAGCCATGCTGTCCCATTAATGTCCTGCTCTGGGAACTGGAGCCATCCCATTCCATTAATGTCCTGTCTGGGAACTGGAGCCATGCTGTCCCATTAATGTCGTGCTCTGGGAACTGGAGCTATCCCATCCCATCCCATTCATGTCCTGCTCTGGGAACTGGAGCTATCCCATCCCATCCCATTAATGTCCTGCTCTGGGAACTGGAGCTATCCCATCCCATCCCATTAATGTCCTGTCTGGGAACTGGAGCCATGCTGTCCCATTCATGTCCTGCTCTTGGAACTGGAGCTATCCCATCCCATTCACGCCCTGCTCTGGGGTGTTCTCCAGCCAAGGCCTCTGTGCCTCCCTGGGGGTGTGTGGGACCCCGAGCACCCAGGCCAGGCCCAGCTGCAGTGACCCACACGTGTGTCAGTGAGGCTGCACCCTGGGACGGGTGCCAGGGCCCTGCCCCTGCTGCCCCTGCTCACAGCAGGGCAAGGAAAACAGGGAAAAGGGCATTGCCCATGGGAAAAGGGCATTGTCCATGGGAAAAGGGCATTGTCCATGGGAAAAGGGCATTGCCCATGGGAAAAGGGCATTGCCCATGGGAAAAGGGCACTGTCCATGGGAAAAGGGCACTGTCCATGGGAAAAGGGCATTGCCCATGGGAAAAGGGCACTGTCCATGGGAAAAGGGCATTGCCCATGGCATGGACAGTGCACAGTGCTCTGCAGATCGGGATGGGGCTCGCAGAGCCTTGGCAAGGGCGGCCGTGCTGGTCCTTTCAAAGACGTAAAACAGCTCCAGAGGGGAAGGAACAGACTGTTCTCCTCTCGTGGCAGACAGGATATCAAATGGGCTTTAGTGGGGGAAAGTCAGGTTAAACACATGGAAAAGCAGTCGCAGCAAAGCAGCCAGAGAAGTTCTGCCCGTGTGGAAGTGCCCGGGCCCAGGGCTGGGGCAGGGTGGGATGGCAGAGCACCCATGAGTCCCCTGGACCCTGTGCCATTCCTCTTGAGTCCTGTGGGCATCCCTGGGCATTGGTGTGGGCACCAGCTCTGCTCCAGTTCCAGCCTGAGCCATCTGCTGCTTCCCCCTGATCTCTGCTGTGCCCCCATTTTTTCCCATCATCCCTTACCCGGGAGCTGGGACAGGTTTCTGTCCTGGCCAGGGAGCTGCAGGAGGTGCCAGGGTGTGGGATGGGGCTTTGGAGAGGTCTCACAGCCAGACCAGCAGTGGTGATCCCACACTCCAAGGGTCACTGTGTTGGCATTCCCAGCTTTCCCCACTGCCTGCCTTGACCCCCTGCTCATGTCAAAGCCTGGATTTCCATCCCAGTGCCAGGCATGTCCTGTGCAGTGCCCAAAGACACTCTCCAGCTCAGGGGAGCTTGTTGGGAAGGTTCAGCCTTGCTGAGGCCAGGCCAACCCCAGCTCAGTCCTGTGTGGTGTCTGGGACATTTCCATGGCTGCCACATTTGCTCACTCTGACCCTTGTCACCATCCAGGGACTCAACCAGAGGCTGCCCACAGCTGGTGGGCCCTGTGTGGCCCCAGCCTTGAAGAAGGTGCCTGTGCAGGACAGAGAGGCTGCAGAGCCCTGATGGGCAGCACGATCTGCCCTCCTTCCACGTTGGAACTGCCTTGTGCTGGTCTCCAGGGCTTGTTTGGGGACAAGCCTGGGGAGACACACTGGGCAGGATTTCCACAATGTGCTCTGAAACACCAGCTCCATCATTTTATAGGAGGTGTTCTGAGGCAGTCAGAGGACACTGTCCTTCCTGTCTGCTGGGAGAGACAGAAGGAAGGACACGGAGCTGCTGGAGCGAGTCCAGGACAGGCACAAGTGAATCAGAGGGATGGAGCAGCTCTGCTGTGAGGACAGGATGAGACAATTGGGATTGTTCAGCCTGGAGAAGAGAACAATTCAGGGTGATCTGACAGAGGCCTTCCAGCTCCTGAAGGGAATTTACAGAAAAGATGGAGAGAGACTATTTACAAGGGCCTGGAGGGACAAGACAAAGGGGAAATAGGTTCAAATTGACAGAGAGCGGGATACCAATTGGATATTAGGAAAAAAAATCCTTCCTGTGAGGATGCTGAGGCCCTGGCACAGGGTGCCCAGAGCAGCTGTGGCTGCCCCTGGATCCCTGGCAGTGCCCAAGACCAGGCTGGACAGGGCTGGGAGCACCTGGGATAGGGGAAGGTGCCCATGGCAGGGGTGGGATGAGACCAGCTTTAAGTTCCTTTCCAGCTAAACCATTCCATGATTCTCCAGGTCTGTTGGGACATCACCATCATCCTTCTCACTGCCCAAACCAGGAACACACAGCAAGAGCCCTGGCTTTCCCAGACTCCTCATGCACAAGCTGCACAGCAGGACTGAAGGTGTCCTCTGGCCATGGGGCTGCTGGGGACACAGGGGACACTGCAGGGAACCCTCCAGCCCTGGCGCAGAGCATCAGGAGCTGAGTAAAGAGCTGAGTAAAGCCTCTGCCAGCTTCTGTCTGGCTCTGCTGCTTGTACGTGTGCCCTGCACCCAGCTGGGGACAACCTGTGCCCAGGGGCTGGTGCCAGCTTGTCCCTTACACCTTATCCAGGGGAAAAGGCGTTTCCTGTGGGTATCCTGCCCATCAGCTGCAATGACTCATACTGCTGGTTTCCTCTCCCAGCCCCTTCTGCACCTCCTGGCCTCTCCCTCCCACTTCCACCCTTCCTTGTCAGGGAAGGGTGTGAAATACCCAGTTTATCGCAGCCCTGCTCCCCAGGGATTGCAGGGCTTGTCCTGGGCAGGCGCCTCCCTGCCCCACAGCACCCACCCCACAGGTGGCAGCCCATGGCAGCCCATGGGGCTCATCTGGCCCCAGCCCTCCTGCTGCTCTCTGAGCACTCTGGGCATCCTGGGAACCCTGAGCCCCTGGAACACCCTCGGGCATCCTCGGCATCCTGGGCATCCTAGAAACCCTGTGCATCCTTGGCATCATGGGCATTCTGAGCACCTTGGATGCACTGGGCATTCTGGGCATCGTGGACATCCTGAGCCTGAGAACATGCTTTCAAAGATTGGCCTTTTGGGGAATGCTCAAACCTAGAGTCTTCCCTGGCCATCTCCTTAGGGAAACCCCTCTGGCACAGCCCTACACCTCTAGATGCCCCACAGCTGTGAGATGGGGTGAAAACTGATTCCCCCAGCTGATATTTTGGGCACAAAAGGGGCAGGTTTGGTGGCAAACACACACCACTCATCTGGCCAAGTGTGCTCACCTGTCCTGGGAGCTGCTTGTCCCGGAGTGTGTTGTGGTGACTCCTCATTCCATGCCCAATGCCTGCCTCAAGGAGGGGAAGGCAGAAAATTCCGGCAGTGAGATTCATGTGGTCTTGACACAGTTCATTTGGGGAAGAAAAAGAAGGGGGTTGTGGTTTAAGGTTTGGTGACTGAGACTTGGCTTGTGTCCCTGCCTCTGCCACGCTTCAGTCCCAGGGAACCCTCGGAAACGCCATGGAGCAAACTGCTCCCCACTGCCTTGGGGAGGTGACACCAGCACCATCCCAGCTGTAGGGCCACTTGTGGTGACAGCCCTGTCCTGGCTGGGTCACTGGGGGTGACAGCCCTGTCCTGGCTGCTGGGTCACTGGGGGTGACAGTCCTGTCCTGGCTGGGCCACTGGGGGTGACAGTCCTGTCCCAGCTGCTGGGCCACTGGGGGTGACAGCCCTGTCCCAGCTGCTGGGCCACTGGGGGTGACAGTCCTGTCCTGGCTGCTGGGCCACTGGGGGTGACAGTCCTCGTACCTGCCCTGGACCGAGGATGGGCCATTCCCTGCACTTGCTCTGTGTGACTTCAGGAGCTGACTGATGTCTCCCTGTTTGAGGCCCCCTCAGCTCGGCTCCATTTAAGGGGCTTAGGAAGAATTTGAACATTGCTGGAATTCTTCTCTCGCTAACTTTAAACATTCATTACTTTAAATGCTAATCCCCTGGGATTATTCCATTGGAGAGAGAGATGTAAAGCAGGGGAAGAGAACAGAGTGTCTTCTTGCCCATTGCACACCACTCAACAGCTCTTTTGGGGAGGGAAGTGTGAAAATGCCAATGTGAGCTTCTCCAAACCTGGCGTGATTTTTACACTTCAGTGTGGACTCTCAAACAAGCCAAGTCTGAAGGGTCTTGTTCCAGCTGGTTTTGAGTTGTACATGCCCAAAGTGTCTCCGTGGAGCAAGAGGAGGAAATGTGTATTTTTCCATGTGTGTGACTCAGAAATGACTGAACCCAGTCGGTTCCAATTTCTTGAAAAATCCACTTTTGGCTTGAATCCAAGAGTGGAAACTTTCAACCAAAAAAGAGTTGATTTGAGCTCTAAATAACATGAAAAAAGGCTTAGAAGGGAAACTGGATTTCAACCATCATTATGGCAATCACTCCTCATGGCCCTCTGACAGCAACAGCAGAGCAAGTAGTGAAAGTAATTCCCAAGGAAAATTCACTTGGATTCCTTGGGCAGGTCAGGATTGGGCTGCAGATGCTTTGTAAAGGCCGTTCACAGTCAGGAGAGGGACCAGCCCTTGGAATGGCCAAGGAACAGGAGAGCTCAGCTCCAAAGGATGGAGGTCAGCCCTGGGCCTTGGCACAGGCCAAGGCTTTGGGATGGAGGCACAGCCCTGCCCACCAAGACGTCCCTCGCTCCTCTCCGACTTATGCCTTCCCTGCAAAACACCCTGTTCACTCAGGGAAGATTTATTTATTCCCTGAGAAGTGCCGGCATAATTTGAAGCCACAATTAATTAAAGACTGCTGCAGTCTGCTTGCAAACAGGAAGCAAGGCAGAGAAAGAGACACAATCTCCCGAAAACAGACATGTTGTGAATTAGCTCTAATCAGCCTAACAATGATGGATGCACTCTCCCAGTGGCTTTCATCTGTGAGCTGATTATGCTGATGGTTGTGAAGGCTCTACGCTGGATTAGGATGAGGTGGACAGGCTGATGGCTGGGTTTCTCCTGCCTTTCGAGGATGCTGGATCTCGGCACGGCAGCGCTGTCCAACTTGGCCGTGGTCACACCAATAAATCAATGGCCGGGCTATAACCGGCGATGTGGCTCCCTGGCTCTGAAGAGAGGCCAGCAGATTTCCCTGAAAGGAGCAGTCTGTTTATACTTGGGGAAAAAAATTCCTTTAATTGGAACGAAAGCCAGGACCATGTGTTGCAGGACATCGTAGTATGGCACGGAGCTGCAGGAGGGGAGAGATCACTGCCTCCAAGTACAGCCAGCTCCAAGGAGAGACCAGGTGGCTTTGGGCTTTGTCCAGGCCAGTTGTGAACATCTCCAAAGAGGATTTTCACCCTTGCTGTGCAAATCTCTCTTTTTCTTCACCTCATGCTGGATTTTCTCTCATCACAACTTGTGCTGGCAGCCCCTGGATCCTTCTCACACCCCTGCCTAATGAGTTACAAGACAGTCTGGCCCTGCCTTGTAACTCATTAGGCAGCTGAAAACAGCAATTAGAGAGTCCCTTACTGATAAATCCCTCATTATCCCCTCTGGCACCATGTGCTCCAGTCCCTTCCCATCGTGGCCAGGACAGGACTCACCCCAGCAGGTCACTTTTTATGGCCATCCCAAAGTCCCATCAAGAGTAGATCTGGGTGTGGGACAAATTCTTGAGGGTAAAAAAGGCTGTGACTGGAGCCACCCCCAGGTTCCTGCTCACTGTGTGGTCAGCCAAGGACCTGACTCAAGGGGACAAGGTGCTGGGCATGGCTGGGCCTGGGGGAGGACAGGACTCATGAAGAAACATGACTGAGTCCAAAGCATGAAGAGAGGTGTGTGCTGTAGCAGGAGCCCATGGAGCTCCTCCCAGGGCACCTGGTAATATGAGAGGACACAAGGGATGAGTGAGGGCATGGGATTATTGTGGGATAGGGAATGCCATGTAGAAAACCAATCTATCAGTGGGGACATTCCAGAATCCTGTTCAGAGGAAAGGGCTTTGAGGGTTGATGTGCTGAGGTTTGACTGACTTTGGCTGCAGGCTCTGCTTTGGGAGGAGAAATGTCAGGAGGACTAGAGACACTAGATAGGGAGACATGGGCACCTCCGGAGCACTGTGGCTGCCTCCAGACTGGGCTCTGCAGCTTGGACAAAGGAGGCTGTGGACAGAAGCTCCTGGTGATGCCCAAGTCCACTTGGAGGCTGCTGGAGTCACTGAAGACATCACAGAGGAAAAGTGGTGGGTGGGATGAGGTCTGTCCCCATCCCCTGGGGAGCTGGGACAGGGACACCCTGTGGAGGGATGTCCTGGCTGAGCTGGGCTCAAGGGGCTGTGGAGCAGGAGCCAGCACAGCCCCAGGGGGCTTTTCCCTTTGATTGTGCCCAAGTCCTTTTTAGGCCCTGTAGTGAGCAAGTCTGCACATGTCCTTTGATCACAACTACTCATAAATCTTGCTGTCACTGAGGGAGCCTTTCACTTCCAGATATAGATTGGAGAGCAAATGCTACTGGCTATTCTGGGACGTGGCAGCTGATAGATGGCTCCAGAATTTACTATTTTAGACTTGGACTTTGCTGTTGGGGAACACGATGGAGAAGCCGGTTGTGGAATGTGCACGTTGGCCACGTAGGATTCATCTAAAACAGACTGAAGAATTACCCCTGCCAGATCAACAGTGCAGGTGGAGGATTCCTCTTTCCCGTATTGGGAAATTTCTAGGGATTCAAGTCAACTGAGCTGAAGAGGCCAGAGGCTGAAGGTGCTGGGGGATGACAGGATTTTCAAGGCAAAGGTACAAAACTTGGTGATACCTCTCACAATAATGGTTTTCCCATTAAAATCACAGTGAGAATGAGGAGAGCTTAAAGGAAAATCTTCAGGGAAAAGTCTGTCTGAGGAGCTGGAAGATCCCAGTGGAAGTGAGAGCTGCCAGAAGTCAAGCTGAGCTGGACCTTGGGAAGGTGCAAATAGTGACAGACTCTGTGCTGCGTCACTGATGGGAAGGGGTTGATGTGAGTGGAGAAGAGTGGAAATTAAAGGTGACCTTGGGATGGGCACACCTGAAATGCATCACATTTCTTGTGACATCAACTCAGTCATCCCAGGGTGCCTCATGGTGATGTCTCCAGGAAACCAAACCCAGCGTGGTCTCAGCCCACCCACCCCAATCCCACAGGAACTGGCTCCAGTTTGGCATGGCTCCCATGGGAACAAGTCAGTGTGGACTGGGGAGGGCCAGCAGGGCTGGGGCTCCTCAGCCAGCACCAGCACTGGGACAGGTCCCTTTGGAGCCCTGGGACTCTCCTGTCCCTGAATCAGGGGACTGGAGGAGGTCCTTGTAGAGCTGGGGGATCCCACTTGTGGAGCTCTGCTGAGGCAGATTGCTGGAAGAGGCACAGAAGGATTCAGGCTGGTGGAGAACATCTCTGGTGCCTCAGGACTAGGAGAATGTAAGGGCTGGACCAAATTTTCCAGGAATGAAATGTGGGAATTGGCAGGACCATAACATGGAGTGTGCTTGGTCTGTGGTACTGATGCTGCTGGGAGGCAGTGAGGTCTGGCCCACGACATCGTGTGGATGCTGAATCCATAGATTTTATTGGTGTGGATTTTCCCTCTGGGGCTCATGAAGGACATGGAAACACTAACCTTGGAAAGGCCATCCTGAAGGAGCCAGCTGAGTAATGAATTTTAGCTGTTAAGGCAATAAATGGGAACACTTGGACATACTTGGGAAATCCAGCCCTCACCAGAGTGAGCATTTTGTAGATGTTGGGAGGAGAAGATCTGTTCTCAGTGGGCAGAAGGGAGATGAGTCCTTGCTCTGGTTGTAAACGAGGTGCAACATCCTCCTCCCTCCTCGGACCAGCCGAGCTCTGTCCCTTGCCCTCAGTTCTGGCCCTTCCAGCACCCAGAAGGGATTTCCAGCTCACCAGAACTTTCACTGCTGTCCCACCATGGGCTCCCCCCAGCTTGCCCCAGGGCCCTGGCCCAGTCCCTGTGCACAGGCACATCGCCTCCAAGGAATGTGCTTTCTTGGATGGAAACTGTGTCATCAGAGAAATATTTCATATTTTCATTCGTTCGCGTTCCCCAAATGAAAAATGAATCGCGAAGTCTCATAAATAAGGGGCCGAGTTTCTCATTTACATATTTCTGTGGTTCTTGGAGCAGGAGTGGCCGGGGCCCTGCCAACCATGTCCTAAGCCTTCCCCTCCTGCACCTTGGCTCCCGCTGGCAGCTGCCTGCGCTCCCTGGAACGGGAGAGCTCGGACCAGCTCCGCGTCGCTGAGGTCACTCTGCCTGCTGCCAACATCCCGTGCAGCTGCTGGCACCGGCGGGGCAGGGAAAGCTTGAAGCCTCGAGAAATCCCGCCCCCAGGCAGGTTTTTGGGATGCAAAGAGGGGTTTGCATAGAGCCGGAGGGAGAAAACCCCATGGCGTGGTCCCAGCTTGGCTCTGGTGACAGGGCCAGGGTGATGGTACCTGGTGAGGGGAGGAAACGTGAGGGATGGACCTGGGAGAGCAGAGGGCAGGGACTGCAGGGGAGGAGGAGATCACAGAAGGGGAACAGGCAGCAGGTGGATGAGCAGACGCTGGTGAGGCCCTGCCTTAACGCTGCAAACACAGGGTTGTCCTGTGCTCCCTCCTTGGGCCCTCACTTGTCATAGCCCAGCTGCACTGCAGCTTCATCCCCTCTCCTCTCCTTGGCCTTCTCCCCTTGCTCCATGGCCACTTGGCAGTTTGCCTTGTCCATGTTCTCCCTGTCCCTGTGGGAACTCTGCACCCCCACGGTCAAATGTGGCCCCACATCCAAGCGCCTCCTCTGAGCTGCAGCACTTGCACAGGCAGGTTGGAGAGAGGGGCAGAAATCTGGGCATCCCCTGCAGATTCCCCCAAAATGTTTGTAGCAAGGTGTGCTGGGATTTCTGCCTGGGGCAGGTGTTTTCCTCACAGTCCCTCCAAAGAGGCCTCTGAAGGGCTGCAGTGGTGCAGGGCAGCAAGGAGCCCCTCTGGGTACAGCAGGAGACCACCCCAGGGTGCTCTCCTGGGCTGGGAGGGACATCTCCCCTCTGGGATGCTGCTGACCTCCAGCTGTGGCCTCCAGCAGCCTGACCCTCTCCTGGTGCACTCCTGGGTTTGGATATGGGGCTTGGCAGCTGGACATGCACTACAGGCACCAGATGTGGCCACAGCTGTCCATGCCCAAACTCCAGGCCAGGGTTGGAGTTTCAGGTGGGCCATTTCCTCCTGATACTGCAGAGGAAGTCCAGTTGGTGTCACCCAAGGGTTAATGGCAATAAACCATGCTGCTGAAGGGATCTTCTGGTTTCAATTTAATTTAGCATTTGCGTGTGGATTACACTCAAGGATGTTCATACTCACTTAATAACCTCCCCACTCAGGCACTGCAGAGATGAGCGGTACCAGAGCCCGGGGGAGGAAGGGCAGTGTTTAACACTTGTCCCCCTGAAAGGTGACCCCACTTTCCCAGGCCTCAGGAGCAAAGAGAGCTGGACACCTGGCTGTGGAGCCATAGTGATGTCCAAGGACAAGACAAGAGCTCAGCAGAACCCCCCATGCTTGGGAGAGATGTGTCCATGAGCTCTCCATTAGGCTCTTCCAAGAGTGGATCAAGAGCAAGGGACATGGGGTGGCCAGAGTCTCCCTG
Source organism: Ammospiza nelsoni (assembly GCF_027579445.1). Lineage (NCBI taxonomy): Eukaryota > Metazoa > Chordata > Aves > Passeriformes > Passerellidae > Ammospiza > Ammospiza nelsoni. The sequence goes on from NC_080653.1 coordinate 1,260,158, forward strand.
TCCTCCTGAACGCTCCATCCATGGTAGGATGCCTCAAGCCCTAGCAATGCCATGTGAGTCATGGATTGTGCACCCCAATCCACTGGGAGTGGAACAAGTGCACCCTTGGTGGTGGGAAGCCCACACCAACATTGCTTTTGCCATCCACCTGGCCCAGGCACACAGAGCCCGTGGCCCTGCCTTGGTTTCCACCTGCTCCTCTCTCTTGTGGGAATTCAGTCATGCAGAAAAATGGGTTTGGAGTAGGAGCGTGTCCTGCAAAGTTGTCTAAACATAGCCCAAGGGATGAATGCAGGGCAAGGCCTGGGCACAGCAAAAATAGCTCAGGGCCTGCTGCTCACAGCTCAGCATCCTTTGGGACGGCCAGGTCCCAGGCATCTGGGCAGGCACAAGCAGCCAGGGCTGCCCCAGAGCCAGGGACTGTGCCAGGCTGGCAGGGACAGAGAGTACAGTTCTCACCAAGCCTCCTCAGCTGTGCTGGGCTTGGGACACCAGTGGGCCTGAAGAGCCTGAAACCTGTGTCAGAGGGGCTGTAAGAACACCAGGAATGTGCTGGGGCTCTGCTTGTTCCCTGACCCTGTCCCTGGAGGAGAGCAGGGCTGAGGGTCCCCTGTCCAGAGCCTCCCCAGCAGACTGGGGAACAGACTGGGGATGTATTTCCAGATTCCAGATGCTGGTGGTGATCCTGGTGCTACAGAATAGGGAAGTCACAGTGCCACGAGTGTGCAGGGGAGAGCTGCTGGGAGCCCCACACAGGACAAGGAGGATTGGCTCCATCAGAGGAGAGTGTCTTGGCCTTCCTGAAGCGTCCCAGGATACAGCTCCTCCCCTCCATCCATCTGACAACGGGCTGTGGACCTGTTCTGAGCCATGGGCGCAGTCCAATGGACACAATCCATGGGTGACTGGCGCCAGGTGTCCTTGCTCGAGCAGGTGGCTGGAGATGACCTGGCCAACCTCAGCCAGTCTGTGATTCAGTGACTTTCCCTCTCTCCAGCCACTGAACATCATCTTCCCAGAGCCATCTCCCTTCTCCAATCCCAGGTTCCTGGAGCACTGACCAGCAGGATGTTCCTGTCTCCCCATCCTTCTGTGCTTGGTCAGAGGACACAGAGGCGCTGTGGCCAGTGGTGGAGCCTCCCCAAGGTCTGTTCAGCTGAGCTGGCACACACGTTCCCTTGGGGAGAATCTGGAGGGATTTCCCCTCAGTTTAGACCCTTGTGCAGAAGGTCAGCAGGTCCCCATTCCCAGTGACCTGCTCAGGCTGCACAGTCCCACAACACTGGTGACCCTCCACAACCCTGAACTCCTGGAAACAGCCCAGTGGGTTTGCAGGATGCTGCAGGCTCTGGATCTGCAGTTCCACAACTCTCTGCTCACCCGATTTGCTCCGTGGCTCTATGCCCAGGGCTGCACTCCATCTCAATATTCAAATGTGGGCTTGATGGCAGCCTGGATGTGCCTCGTGCCAGAAGGGACCTGATCAGATTAGGTGGTCCTCAGCAGAGCAGACAGGGTCCTCACCTCCCCGTCTGAGACTCTTTAAAGAAAGCAGAAAGGAGGAAAAGGGAGTTCTTAACATGAAACATCTGGCGAGTTGTTCTGCTCTGCACACCAGTATGGGAGGGAAACATGTCCTCCAGGCAGAAGTGAGGGAAGAGGAGCTCTCTGGATATTTACAGCGATGGGCACGAGTGCAGCAGGACCAGCTGTCCCTGTGTGCCCACATGTACCCAATGTCCCCAAAGTGCTCCACCCTGCGTGCTCAGGGGGGGAGGCTGTGCTGTCCACAGCCACCTGGAAAAGCCTGAAGCCATCTGAAGAGCACACCAGGGACAGACCTGTGGCCACTGCCACCAGCTGGCACCAGGCAAGGTCCCAGGTTTCCTTTGGGAGAAGGAAACAGCACCCGGAGTGAGAGGGAGCCCGGAGAGTTAAGCAGGGACAGGCTGTAGGAGACTGTTCGAGAACAAAGCGTGCCTGAGAGAGAGCTGTGAAATACTTGGGAGTCTCTCAAGGAAGCTGGCAGCAGAGCAAGTTCAGATGGACTCAAACATCGTTCCCACCTGGGCTGAGAGCGGGCCAGGGAGCGCGGCAGGCGGGGCTCGGAGCCTGCGGTGACCCAGACGAACGCTCCCTTTTATCGCCCGGCTTTAAACACGCTTTTATGATGTGCGAGAAGGGGGCAGATGGTTCTCTAATTAACTGAGAGTGCTGAGTTGTGAAGTGCTGCGAGGAAAAGCAGCTCCGGCAGGGATGGCAGGGCAGTCAGCAGAGGAGCCCGTGCCTCTGCCCGGGGGCAGCTGCTCCTGCCCCGGGCACCGCCCGCCCTGGCAGCCCTGCTCGGACAATGCTCACCCTCACAAATGCCACCTGCAAATCTCTGTCTCCTGAAAGTGATGCTGATCCGGAGGATGCTGTCATGCAGCACCCCCAGGGGAGCTCATATTGTCACTGCTTCTTCTTCAGTCTCATCTTGCTCTTGGTGTGCTTGGCTGCTTTTAGGATCCTCCTGGATTAAGACATGACAGCAGTGGCCCTGCATCCAGTGGGTGTCCCGTCCATCTGCACCTGGGGACACCTTCCTGCAGCCACCACACAACTCCCCATCCTCTCACCTGATCAGGCTGGAGCTCCCCAGATCCAACACTGGGACAGGGAAACACCTTTCCTAAGCAATTCCAATGGACCTAAAGCCTGATGCTTATTGGTTTTACCTAAACCCCGTATGTCTGTGATTTCTATCCCTGAAACCAAAGCTAATTTCCTAATAATTTGGATTCAAAGTGAAAAAAGCCTGTTTCAGCCTGAAATGCAATGGCTGGGTTTGCTTTGTGTGTTCACCCCTGAAATACAATCCAGTTCCATGCTGGAACAAAAAAATCACCCAAATGTTCCTTTGAAATGGTGAAATATTTCATCAATTCTCTATTTGTCTGCAGCCTCTTCAGCGAGCAGCTCACCTGGCCCGAGGCAACAATCTGCAGTCAAAGATTAATTGAATTAATTAAATTGAAATATTATCCATGTGCTAGTTTACAAATGACGTCTTAACTGGCAGAGTTGAGCCAGAGCATCACCGTGGGCAATGGGATCTGGGTGGCAGTGCAGGGGTGAACCTGAAAGCTTTCAAAGCTTCCATCCTGCCCATCCCCGAGGCAGTTTTTGGCACCTGGCTGATGCCAGGGCACTCACGTCATGGGGAGCAGCAAACACTGGCAGGCAGGAGGTGAAGCAGGAGGAATCACCCCTGTTCAGCTTCTGCTCCCGGGAATAGAGAGGAGGACAGTGACATCTCTGTTATCCCAGCAGCAATAAGGCACTGAGGGATGGAGATGGCATCGCTTGAGACAACAGGTGAAACTCGGCAGCTGGGAGAAGAATTTAGCCATGGTTGTGCAAGAGGGACAATTTGGAGGGAAGGGGTTGTTTGTGTCTGACAGTGCAGGAGTTCTGACATTAGGGAAAAGTCCCAAATCCTAGGGGCTGCTGATGCACACTGGCAAAGAACAGAACCAGAAAAACCCCAAAATCTGGTGGAGGAGAAAAGTGGCGCATCCGGCAGCAGGACCCACGGCAGCAATTCCCAAATTGTTGGGGAAGATGAGACAGGAAAGCCTTATAAATATGATTGCCTGGCAAAACATGTTGAGAATATAGAAACCATAAGTGAGATTGAAATGAAAGCAAGCTTTAAGATACCTCAGTTACTGAACAACTGGAAAACAATGGTGTGGCCCGTAGATGAAACAACACCCTCTGCTTGCAGGCAGGCCCAAGGGTCAGAGCAGACCCTACAGCTTGGCAGAAGGGGCCTAAAGAGGAGTTTTTAGGGTTTAAAATGTAACACAGTGTGGTAATGTAATGATTCTTATAGGCTGTATGTAAATGCTATAAGATGTGTATATTGTACTAGATGGGTTAGTGAAAATTAGAATATTCAAAACAGAAGAAGATTTATTGTATTGTAACGGGAACTTCGCTCTCTTACCCCTTTTGCTCTCTTACCTCTTCCTCTCTTACCCTCATCCTCTCTGCCCCTCTCTTCTCTCAGCCTGCTCTGAGCTGTGTTTGGCAGCTCCCAGCAGGGCCCTGCACCCGGGCCCTTTGCAATAAACCCCAAGTTCCTGACCTGGCTGCAGAGATCTCTGCTCTCTGTCCATCCCCACCGTCCTACCCCGATGCTCCTACACCAAATTCCCCCTGCCCTTCCACGAGGCTCCTCCCTGGCACTGCCCAGCGCCGACCCCGGCCCTCCATCGCCCCTTCCCCATCTGCCGGCCGTGCTCTGTCCTCAGCTGACTCCTGCTGGCCGGCGCTGCGGAGGAAGCGCCGTGCGCTGGGCCCGGGCCAGGCCTGCGCTGTGCCGGGCCCGGGGCCAGGCCTGCGCCGAGCCCGGGCCGAGCCCGCGGCTGCTCCGGTCCAGACAGCGCTGGGAACCGGCATGCCGGGACCTGCCAGCCCCGCCAGCGGCTCCCAGGGCTGCTCGGGAGCGGGGCCAGGCCCCAGCACACGGACACAGCCACGGCTTCCCCTGGGAGGCTGACCCGCAGCGGGGCTTGGTGGAGAGAGAGAAGGCGTTCAGTGGAACAGCCCCAAAGAGGCATCACCCCACACCAAGGGGCTTCTCTCCTCCTGCAGTGATTCTGCCCTCAAGCTCCAGGAGGATGTAGCAGCAAGAGGCTCTCGATCATCCCTTACACAGCCCTGGGAGAGAGACAAGGGCAGCTCCAGTGCCAGGCATCCATGGGGGGCTGGAGGCTGGTGGTGACCGGGCTCCCCTTCCCACCCCATCCCTCAAGGGTAGCACAGGCCAGGAGGTGCCGGGGGGATGTTCCTAGCACGGGCTGAAGGGCAGGACGGTGCTGGCAGCGCCCACAGCCAGGGGACAGGAGCCAGGGCTGGGCAGAGCCCGTCCCAGGGAGGATCTGCTGCTGCTGCTGCTGCCCAGAGAGGAAGCCTGAAGAACAGCATTGACTCGAGAAGAATGGCCCAGAGATGGCCAGGAATGCACTGGCTGAGTCCTGCAGGGATGCAGCTCTGGAGGAGCACCAGGAGCTGTGAGGGAATCCTGCCTGGTGCTGGGATGAATGCAGGAACCTCCCTACCTCCTCTGCTCCGTCACAGCTGCCATTCCTGATGTCAGCCCATGCAGGGAGTTTTGGGCCACCATCACCTGTGCTTGGTGTCACCAGCCCTTGCGCAGCCCCCGACCCCTCTGCTGGCTCTGGCACAAGGTCTCGGCTCTTCTCCTTCCCTCTTTTGCCAGCTCTGAGAACTGGTCCCTTCCATCTCACAGGGTGTTTGACCTCTCCTCCTCACTCTCCCATCTTGGAGATCCATATCCCTTCCTTGGTGACCACCCAGCACTTTCTGATCCCTCCTTTTCCATCTTTCCCTCAATTTTGACACCTGTCCCCCTCCTTGGCTACTAAATCTCCCTTGTACCCATGACCCCATTGCTGCCCCATGGGGCTCCAAATCTTGTTCCAGCTCTCCCTGCCTTGGTTCAGCCACCTTCCCACCCACACCCTGCCCCCTCTGCCCTCTCCTCTTGTGCCCACCTCGGGTTGCTGTGGAGACCCCTCGGCCTAGCAGTGCCCCAGACCCACGACCTCCTGCACCACTTCCCCACGTTCCTCTCTGTGTTATTTCATTACAGCCATCACATCCACAGCCACATTTCCAGTTGCCAGGACAGAGCTGGACCAGCTGTGGTCAGGGACCCTCCCCAGCAGCAGGTGATTTCCCAAGGGGGAAAATAATGGGAAAACTGCAAGTTCCTGGGCAGCCCTGGGAGGGTGGCAGAGGGACCTGGCACCAGCCTGCACCGATGAGGCAGCTGGGTCACAAAGCACCTTCTTAGCTTTTTGCAGAGTTTCTGTCATTTCCCAGCAAAGAGACAACCACATTCCAGATCTCAGGATTGCAGGGCTTTTAATCACACACATGGTGCCTCTTTGGGAGTCAGACAAGGAGGCTGGAGGTGGCTGCTCTGCCAGATCCCTACCTTGACAAGTGTCTTGGCACAGAGAACTCATCTCAAGGTCAGCCCATGGCTAAGCTGGTCCCTTCCAGCCTCCAGGTTAGCTCAAAGCAGGACAGGACATTGTCATCCAACCTGTGCGGGGAATTACAATTCCCCACAAGGGATTTTTAGGGAAAGAACATCTTCTGTGGATCCACAGCATTTTTGCCATCAGCACATGCATCACTCTCCTCTCAGGTTTTCTAATCCCCATCTCCCAGAGCCCTGTGCCTGAGGGAAGCTCATATTTCACATTGTTGAAAGGCACACTCTGAGCCCTTCTGGATGCACAGAAAAGCCAGAGGCATAAACCTTATGGCTTAAAAAGCAGAACACAAAAAACCATACCCTCTGTGTGCTCTTTTTTTTTTTTTTTAATAATTCTTAATTTGAAGCTCTGCTCTCGATTTTTGGTCTCTGAGTCATGGTTGGAATTATCAGGGCCCTGGGAGCCATTGAGTGGCATTTGCAGGGTGCACTGGGAGGGGAGGGAGGCAGCCCAGCCCTGCCTGCTCTGTGTTTCCCCTCAGCACCACAAGGATCTGGCTGTGAGATAATAGAACTCCACCGCCTTTTCCTCAGGGCCTCTCTGTGCTGCAGACACAAACTGGAGCACAGGCAGTGTCTAAAGTTCATGTTCTGGCTGAGTGTAACCAGTCACATCTCTGTGCTCGGTTGCCCACCATTTGCTTCAGTTTTCCCCTTCTGGGTTGAGATTTTCCAGCCCTGCTCCCCGCACAAAGGAGGTCTGAGAGTCTCTTTGAAGACACTTTGGCCATGGCAGAGCGCACAGGCAGTGAAAAGCAATATCTCCATGATAAACACACCCTGCTTTTTTTCCTTTCTTTTGAAAATACAAAACAATCTTCCAGTTTTTAAGCGGATCTGCTGCTGAAACTGCTGGGGGTCAGAGCTGACATCTGGCAGCGAGTCGGCGCCGACCGTTGCAGCAAACACTGAGTCCCCTGTGCTGAAAGCCACAGCCACTCAGGCACAGCACGTTTTGCAGTGATGGTACCTTTTAATCAACCCTTGGAAAGCCCCAGACAGTGGGAGCAGGATGAAAACAATCACTTGCAAGCTCCGAGGGCAGGCCAGAGCTGGGGATGGAGGCAGGCAGAGGTTTCACACCCAGGCGGGGAGCGGCGGCCTGGAGTCACCTATGGGCAGCAGATGTTCAGCTGTCCTTGAGAAGGACAATGTGAATGGGATGGAAGGAGCCAGGACCACTAAATCCCTCCTTGGCCAGCGTCAGACCAGAGCTGTTCAACGATCCATCACTGAAGGCTTCCCAGAACTGCAGAAATACCAGAGAGAATTCGATACAAACCATAGAAGGATTTAGGTTGGAAGGGATGCCTGGAGGTCCCCAGCCCAGCCCTGGAGCAAACTCCAAAGCTGGGTCAGGCTGCTCAGAGCCGTGTCCAGGCACGTTGTGAACATGTCCAAGGATGGAGATCCCAAGGATGGGGATCTGCTGTCCCACAGCTGCACCACTTCCAACACCATCCCAACCTCACAGGCCACATCCACAGCTCTTCCCAGCACAGGCAGAGCTGGTTATCCACCAGGGAAGGGCAGAGGCAAAGCATGCAGAGAAGGCACCACCACAAACATCGCTGGGACCAAGGCAAGGAGAGCTGGAACATGGCTTGCAGCCAAGTGTGGCCTGCAGTGAGGTGGGCATGGATACAGGAGAGAGAGGGCCCAAAGGGGGGCAGAACCAGGCACCAAAACTGGTGGGAAGATGGAAAAGAAGAGAATCTTGGGGGGACAGGAGCGGGATGGGTTACCAGGGAGGAGATATGGATCTGGTCCTTGTGGGTCATGCCCAGCAGAAAACAGAAGCCTGGGATGGGGTCTTTGCCATGGGCTAGGGATGGTGTGTCCTCTTCTCCTCATGAGGAGACTCCAATGACAAACATTCCCAAGAGATCTCAAGCAGCTCTCTGGTGCTGGAAGGGCAAAGCTATTTCTATTTGTCATGTCAAGGAACAGCATCCCCCCATGGCCCTGGGCTGCTGCTCCAGCCCTCCTCCCTCCAAGCAGCATCCTTGTGTTGGCAAAACCTCTTGCCATGACAACCATGGGAAGGGACTGCCAGGGAAAGAGGAGCTCATGGAAAGTGAACCATAGGCGAGGTAGGGATGGGATCACAAGAGCCTTAAAACCCAACAGACAATGGGACCTGGAAGGGAGGGGCTGCCTGAACCCCCCCCGGTCCCCAAACAGCCCCTGCAGAGCTGAAAATGCTCCTCCTGCCTTGACAAACACCCCAGCACTAAGTGTACAGGGACAACGGGGAAAATCAATCCTGCAAGTGTCCAAGGTCAGGCTGGACAGAGCTTGGAGCAACCTGGGATAGTGAGGGCAAGGGGATTGGAACCAGGTGATGCTCAAGGTCCCTTCCATGCAGGCCATTCCATGTTTCTATGTTTCTATCCTAGGACCCTGCCCATGACACTGGAATATGTCTGTGGTGGCTTCAGCCTCACACTGAGGACAGGATGGCTCCCTGGCTGTCCCACAGGGGTGTCCTGTGGGGCTGTGGCATGGGCTGTGCACGGGGTGGAATGTACCCCAGGGAAGGTGCTGGGGGATGCAGTGGGATGTACAGGGGAGAGAGAGATGGGGACCCATGCTCAGAGCCCCCAGAGATTCCCAATGATTTAACATGAGGAGAGCCATGGGGACAGCAGTGGGCTGGTGAAAACACTGCTGAGTGGGGGACTTGGCAAAACAAAAAGGTTTTTCTTGCTGAAAATAAGCCTGAGCAGATGTCCTGATTGCCAGGTACCACAGAGCCCTGTCCGTGCCTCACAATCCTCCTGCCTCGTGTCCTAGAGGATTTTCTCTGGGATGTCTGACAGAGGTGTGGTTTTCAGACTGCCTCTCTAGTTGGGAGCTTTCTTCCTACAGCATATCCAGGGGTGATGATCTGTTGGTCAACAGTGGTGAACCATGACAGGAAAACCTGAGGATGCTCAGCATGGGAAAGGTAGCTCCTCTGTCCCTTCATCTTCCCGGCACTTCCCCAAACACGGAGTATTTGCTCACCAGAGGCACAGAGGAATGAGAACCTCAGGCCCTCACGATGAGTTTGGCCATTCCAAAGCCACGTACCAGCCTCAGCTTCCCTGGGACGGTGAGGCCACTGGATGCTGCGACCTGCCCCTCGCACATACCTTTCCTTTGAGCGCATCCGGAGCGGAGCCCGGCACACCCCGGCAGTGCCGTTTCCTATGACAACGCCGACAACAGCGCCAGGAGCGGGCCGGGCTCGGGGGCCGGCCAGGTGTGGGGCTCCTTGTAGCTATGGCAAAGGGGTGTTTACTTCTGTGTTTTGCACGGCGGTGTTACCCCCGGGAGTGTCTCAGCAGCGTAAGGCTCTCTGGCATTTCCCCCAGCAGCTATGTCAGCGTTTGGGGGAGCTGCGTGTAACCTGCACCTGCCATCGACCGGCTGCAGGACGCATCCATCCTTCCCGGGGCTCTCAGGAGCCCCCCATGCCAGTACGGGCTGCAGGACGCATCCATCCTTCCCGGGGCTCTCAGGAGCCTCCCATGCTGGTACAAGCTGCAGGACGCATCCATCCTTCCCGGGGCTCTCAGGAGCCTCCCATGCTGGTACAAGCTGCAGGATGCATCCATCCTTCCCGGGGCTCTCAGGAGCCTCCCATGCTGGTACAAGCTGCAGGATGCATCCATCCTTCCCAGGGCTCCCAGGAGCCCCCCTGCCAGTCCAGGCTGTAGCCGCAGGTGCTCTTGCTACAGCCCTTGTCGTGGGTTTCTCACCCCGATATTGCACCATGTAGCAAACCCCCCCTTGCCCGCCGTGGGCAGCGCTTTCTGCCTTGCCCCTTTGCTGTCACACCGTGCCCGTCTCCGTGCCCTCCCCGCAGCTTCTCCTGACACTGTGCGAGCTCGGGGGACGCTCCCAGCCCGTCCCCGCGGGCGGCTCACGGAGCGCTCCGGCCAAATCACAAAGGGCTTGGATCCCGTTCCCCGGCACGAGTGCCAGGGGCGGGGAGATCTTGCCTCACATCTATTCTTTCTAGGTACAAAACACGCATTCAAAAGTCAGAGCCGTTTCACTGGCAAGGGCTGGGAGCTGCTCGGAGCCGGCCAACTGCCCCAGTTCTGGTTCCCAACGAGGCCGCTTTCCCAGCCCTGCTCTCTGCATGTTTTGCAGACGCTCGCATCGAGGCTGCATCACCCGGCCAGCCCTGCCCGGGGGGGAGCATCCCGAGGGCCACATCAGGGCCCCGAGGCTGCTGGAGGGCCGCAAAGCTGCCGATCCCCGCATCCATCTGCTCCCGCGTCGCTCCTCTGGAGCCCCCGCTCGTGTTTAACGACCGCGTGTGTTTTCGCTCAAGCATTACATCACCTGGCAACGCCAGCGGCACGGACGGACGGACGGACAGCGGACGGACGGGGCCAGCCCGGCTGCGCTGTCCCTGCCGATGCTCGTCCTTGTGTCCCCAGCCCTTTGCCTTGTGCAGGCGAATAGAAAATTCAGCTCCATGCGGAGCCCACCGAGGGCTCATGCACAGCCCCCCACCCGCCCCCTCCTCGGCGTGTCCCAGGGCAAAACGCTCCGCGATTTCCACCTCCCGGAATTCCTGCGGCCGTAGCCATGAGCACTTTGCCTAAAATAAAGTGGGAGCTGAGATAAGCCAGACAGGCAGGCTCCGGAGAGCCGGTCCCGAGCGAGGATTGAGCTCACACTTGCTGCAGCGGGCGGCCAGGTCGGGCCTTCGCACCTCGGCAGCCGGGGAGGAACCGGGTGGATTTGCTGATAATGGGCTGCCAATTTCCGCAGCGGTGCGAGGAGCGTGGGGAATGGAGGGAATGATGCCAGGGAGCCCTGCGGGAAGGGGGTGCGGACTGGGCATTTTCGTGCAGTGCTCCCACTCCCGGCACATTGGGGTCACCAGGAGTCAGGTACCGGGATAAGCAGCGTCTCAAGCCCTTGGCGTGTGGGGACGGGGCAGTGCTGGACCTGCAGTGGAGAGGGTGATTTTGCATTCCTTGTCCTTCATCCACACAGCAGATTCTCATTGACATCCACACAGATTCTCCCCTTCTACTCTGGCCCACCTGCAGTGCTCTATCCACCTCTGGGATCTCCAGCATAAGGAGGATGTGGAGCTGCTGGAGGAATTCCAGAGGAGTCCACAGAGATCCTCCAAGGGCTGGAGCCCCTCTCCTCTGGAACCAGGCTGAGGGAGCTGGGGGTGCTCACCTGGAGAAGGCTCCAGAGAGAGTTCAGAGCCTGTTCCAGGGCCTAAAGGGGCTTCAGGAGAGCTGGAGAGGGACTGGGGACAAGGGATGGAGGGACAGGATAAAGGGAATGCCTTCATATTGACAGAGGGGAGTGAGAGATTAGATGTTTTGGAAGAAATTCTTCTGTGTGAGAGTGCTGAGACCCTGGCACAGGGTGCCCAGAGCAGCTGGGGCTGTCCCTGGAACCCTGGCAGTGTCCAAGGCCAGTTTGGACAGGGCTTGGAGTTACCTGGGATAGTGGAAGGTGTCCCTGCCCATGGCAGGGGTGTGGAACAGGATGGTCTTGATGGTCCCTTTCAACCCAAACCATTCCATGATGCTGTGACTGATCCCACCATTTATTTATCTCACTGCTGCCCCAGCTGGTCCCCAAGCCCTGCACAGAAGGGGAGTGAGGAGCGCAGTGGGGACACGCAGGGCCCAGGAAGGGGCTCGGAGCTGAAGGAGCCCGGAGTCCCTGCAGGGGCCGGGGCTAGAAGCGGCTCAGCTGCCAGAGCCCCCCCATCCCTGCTCTGGGGGCCGCGTGTCCATCCCCAGCCCCGGCCAGGCCGCGCTCTGCGTGTCCCCAGGGCACCCCTGGCCGGGAGGGGACCCCCGGGCCCGGCTGCACGTTTTCCTGCAAAATGCCCGGTTTTCCGTCCTGCCGGTGGCCGCGCACCCCGCGCCCGCCACCTAACGGCGGACCGGGATCGGCTCCGGAATCCGCACCGGCTCTGGGACCGGGGCACTGGCACCGGCACCCGGGTGTTGGGCAACGGTACCAGTACCAGGATCCGGGCACCGGGATCTGTACACTGGCACCGGGACCCGGGCATTGGGCACCGGTACCAGGATCTGGGCACCGGTACCTGGCACCGGGATCCAGGCATTGGGCACCGGTACCAGGATCCGGGCACCAGCACTCGGCACCTGGCATCGGGATCCGGGCACCGGGCACCGGTACTGGCACCGGCCCCGAGATCCGGACTCCGTGCACGGGGCACTGGCACCGGGCACGGTACCGGGCATCGGGCCGATCCCATCCCTCGTACCCGCAGCTGGAGCGGCGTCCCCCGAATCCCGCCTGCACCCCCGGACCCCCCATCCCTTCACCCCCCGGTCCCCACCTGCCCCCAGTCCCCTTTCGGGCCGATGCCACCTGGGATGCGAAACGCCCCGGTGTCACCCGGGATGCGACACCACTCAAGTGCCAGTCACGGTGCGACACACATCCATCACCCAAACCCTGTGGTCCCCATACCGATGGGAGCAGCCCCCCCGTCCTCCCCCACCGCCTGCCTTGGCAGCTCCCCCCCTTTCCAGCTTTTTTGGCAGAGACGTGCCGGCTTGGAGAGAGCAGCGAGGAATTAAAAAAAAAAATTAAAAAAAAAAGGGGGGGGGAAAGGAAAAAAAACCCTCCCCAAGCAGGCAGCCCAATCGGCGGGAGAGGCTCGTGTGTGTTTGGCCTTTCCTCATGACGTAGTGTCCTGTGCCTCTCCCCCCGCTCCCTCTCCCTTTCCCCTCCCTCCTCGCCCCCCTCCCCTTCCCCTCGCATCCTTGGAAGCAACAATTAAGCAGCTCTGGGATAAAACACACAGCCCGCGGGAGCACGGGGGCATTGCTTCAAGAGATGGCAAGGCAGGCAGCTGCACCCCTCCTCCCCGGAGTCCTCCTCCTCCTCTCCATCCTCCCGGCTACTCAGCAAGGAGGTAAGGAACGGAAGGCTCCTTCCGTAGCCCGGCCAGCTTCGCTCCGGTCCTGCGGGGACCCTCCGGGGCACCGGGGCTGCGACACCCCCACCCTCCGGGCACCCCCTCGCCTGCTCCGGCTGCCCGGCCCCGAGCAGGCACAGGCACCCACCCTCCCTGCCTGCCTCCCCGAGGGTGCGTGGGCAGGCCCCGGTGCCACCTCCCTGAGGGCTCTTTGCTCCCCAAACCGACAGGTGGCTTGTGCCATACCCGGCTGGGACGGGATGTCACCGAGGCTGGTGACACGGGGCAGTCGGTAACGGCACCGCCGCACCACGCACTTGTCAGGGGAAGCTGCGAGGGTGTCCTGGTGAGAGGCTTGGGGACACCAGAGATTTGGGGACATGAGAGGTTTGGGGGCATGAGAGGCTCAGGAACACGCAGGCAGGACACCACCAAACTCCCATGGGACTCAGCAGTGCGCGGGGCCGGGGAGGTGCCAGCTGTGACCCCGCGGTCGGTGGCAGCGGGAGCTCGGGGCGGTGGGTGGGTGGCAGCATCCCGCGGTCGCTGTGTGCGAGCGGCCGCTCAGTGTGTGGCCGTGACAGCGCCGGGGCTGCTGCAGCTGCACAGCGCCCCGACCCACCCCGACCGCGGGCTGGGGGTGCCCGGGGCCCGCACACCGCCCTCATCGCCACCAGCGCCGGGTCCCTGTCCCAGCGCGGTCCCAGCGCTGTGTGACAGCTCAGCCCGGGCACACGCAGGTGTGGCACACGCGGCCGGGGCGGGGAGGTGACAGCCAGCGCAGGGCTCTGTGTCCCGGCCGTGTGACACAGCCCGGCCAACGCAGCCGATGCCTGCACGGTGACCTGCCCCTGTCTCGGCTCAGACTGGAGGCTGAACTCCCACCCAGGCGGGGAGAAGGGCTGAGCACAGATTCAGAGCCCCCGGTGAAGTGGCCAAACTGGGCAGAGGGCTTGGAGGAGGCGACAGCACCACCAGGGAGGGGACAGTCACCTCCGGAGAGCCGGGTGGCTGTGCCAAGGACAGCGTGTGATGGGCAGGGCCACCATCGGCCGCGGCGTCGGTGCCGGGGCTGTCGTGCGGGATTTGTTGGACAGAGAGGATTGAGGAGCCGAGGAGAAGAGGGGGCAGGATGCTGTGGGCAGTGCCAGAGCTGGATGGGCACCAGGACAGCCACAGCCACCTGTCACCAAGGGGACAGCAGCTCCACCTGCCCGTGCCCTGCAGCTCACAGACTCCAGCCTCGGGGTGGCCCCAGCTGGGCAGGCAGTGGGACCCCAGAGCCTGGAGCTGCCTGGGAAGTCGAGCTGCTCTTGGTGCCTAATCCTGCTCAGGGTGCTGGATGGGATGTGCTCAGTCCTGGGCACTCTCCACCTCTGGCACCGAGAGATGTGGCTTGCTGGTCGAGGCTGACTTTGTTCTGACCCTTCAAGCCATGGCCAGCTGGGACCATCTCTGGAGGAATCTGGACCCCGGGTGAGACCCTGCAGCAGCTCCTGAGCAGCTTGGGACTGTTGGCCCCACTAGGGCCCTGGCTCAGTCCCCAGGAGTGTTGCTGCTTTGGGAAGCAGCTCACAGAAGAGGTGAGCAGACCCTGGAGATGGTCCCAGTGCTGGTGGGACACGGGAGGCTCTCCCATGGAGGACTGAGCAGTGCCAGCCCTTGGGGACAGAGCTGGCACAGAGGCATGGTGGCATGGTGAGGGGGGTCCCAGGGTGCTGGGGATGTTCAGGGCTCTGTCCATCAGCACCGGCTGCCAGTGCAGCTCCAAATCAGCCTGGCAGGAGAGGGAACCCTGAGACATCCCAGAGTTGAGGGATTCATACCCAGGCTGTCACCTCAGAGAAGTGCCAGGGGGCTGGGCTGGCAGCACTCAGGAAACCCCCAGCAGCAGGTCAGGATCAGGATCAGCCCCTGGGGATCTGCCCCTGGGGAGCAGAGCTGTGCTGGCACTGTGGGGATCTGCACACTGGTCACTGCAGGGGGAAGGTGCTGTGATTCCCTAAAGGTGCCAAGTGCAGCCTATCCCAGCATCTGGAGCAGGGCATCCATCCCTCGGTGCTTCCATCCATCCCTCAGTGCTTCCTGTGTGGAGCACAGCGGATTCCCCAGCAGTGACACCCCCAAGGAGGGACAAGAGGGGCCCTGGGGATCTCCCAGCCCTGCAAGCTCTGGGCCCACAGGGAGCAACTCGGGTGGGTGCAGAGGGGCAGGCACTGGCTGTGGTGGCACCTGGCCTGGGGCTTGGGGACCCTCTGAGGACAGCCAGGGTCCCCAGGGCAGGGCTGGGATGGCATCTCCCCTTCCCAGCCGGAGCCTGGCCTGCAGGGCTGCCCCTCCCCTCCCCTCGCAGCTGGCAGGGTGCAGCTCGCCCGCCGGCGCTCGCAGATGAAAGCTGGAGCTTCAGGGGGGCTGGAGAGGAGCCAGGCCCGGCCCCAGCCCCCCCGCTCCCCCGAGCTGCTACCAGCGAGCTCGGCCCGGGATGCAGCACAGCTTCAAAGTCGCCTGGAGACTGAATGTTTCCATAACTTTCTCCCAAGAAAAAGAAAACAGCGGAACGAGGGAAGAGGGGAAATGTCGGTGGTTTTGCACTGAGGCTCCTCCGGGTGCCCATGGGCAGAGAGGGGTGAGGTGTGAGGATGTGCTGTGCTGGATTCTCCATCCTGGCCTTGGTCTCAAAACCTATGGAATAAAGAAATCCTCTGCATTGTTGGCCTATGAAGGGAGCTGCAGGCAGTGGTGCAGATAGGAACGGTGTGGCTGATCCAAACGGGATCGGAAGCAGCTCTGGCAGGGGAACAGCCTGGATATCCACACCTGTGGATGGAGCTGGGGGGGGAAATGTCCCATTCTCATAAACAAGGAGACTCCACACCCGATCTGAGCACCTCCATGGCTCACACCCTGACACAGCTGGGGCTGCACGAGTGGCTGCCAATTCTCTGGCCCCTGAATTGAGAAGCCGTCCCTGGGGTGGGATACAGGCTCACAGCCAGCCCAGCCCTGGAGACAGGCTGGGAGCCCAGGAAATTCCCCTTCCCAGGGTCCTGGCAGGCTCAGAGCAGAGGCAGCACAGAGCTCCCTCAGCGCTGGGAAGCTGCTGACTCAGTCTCCCCTTCCCTGTTGTGCCAAGGGAATGAGTGGAGAGGACAAATGGGAGCACACAGACTAGGCTGGGGGCTGCTGGCCCTGAGGCTGGGCAAGGACAGAGATGACCAGAAAGTGATGGCCAGAGCCCAATGTGGTCACGGTGTCACCAGTGTGTGGGCTGTCACCAACACCTGTGCTCAGTGGTGCTGCCAGGGGGAGGGACTGGAGATGCTGGGGGGATCTGGAGAGACCCCCCAGCAGTACCTGCACCAGGGAACAGCCCCAGGCTGGGCTCTGGGGGAGCAGCTTGTGAAGGAGCATCCAGGGCAGTGCAGGTCTGGCTGTGCCTGGCAGCAGAGCTGGTCAGGAAGAACTCCTGAGGGAAAGGTTTGTCCCCCCAGAGCCACATGGCATCACCACCCAGCCACCCATGCCACTGCCTCCAGGCCATCCCATCTCCTGCCAGGCCTTGCTGACCTCCTGATGTGGGCAGGAGCAGCAGACAGAGCAGCACAGCCTCTGCAGCCCTCCCAGATGTGTCCAGGCACGGAGCCCTCTCTCTGGGATGGTGCCTGGGGAGGGAGCTGTAAAAGCATCACAACAGTGGAACCCTCCTGGCAGGACCCCCAGTGCCCCTGGAGGGTGGTGATGGTGATAAAGGGATGACTTTGGCAGCTGTGGCTGTAGGCAGGTGACACCTGGACATTTCTGTGGTCCCCACACTGCAGGGATGCTGTGAGAAATCCTTGTCCCAGCTTCCTTGGGAGCCTCCAGCACCGGCACAGGGAGACAGAGGGGTGGGGAAGGTCAGTCTGGGCCACCCCAGCACCAGGGACCTTGCCTGGTTTTGGGGGGCTGAGGCTGGGGAGATGATGGGGGCTGAGCAGCCCCTCCCGGGTGGGGACAGTCCCTGGCCGTGCCCCAGGCTCCCTGGCCATGCCTGGCTCCGGCTCCCAGCGGCAGCAGGGCTGGGAGGGAGAACTGGCACTGAGCAGACGCTTGGAGATTGTTGGGAAACAAGGCAGGAGCTGGAGTTGTGTTTTTCCAGGCTGGGGGGGCGATGTGGGTGGGAAATGTGCCGGGAAAAGGAAAAGGAGCCGTTCTGTCCCCCTGGCCGGGCCGGGCTGTGCCAGAGGGCTGAGTGCGGGTCCCCTCCTGTCCCCTCCTGTCCAGGGACACTGCGGGACCTCGGGAGGGGATATGGGAGGTAGGGGTGCTGGGTCCTGGCACGGCTCCTCCCCTGCTCGCTGCAGCCCCAGGGATGCCCTGTCCCTGATCTCCTGAGCACTGCCCGACACCCCTGTCACACACGGGGGTGTCCTGGTGGATCCAGGGGGGCTGGGCATCTCTGCCAGGTGCCAGGGTGGAAAGGACCCGTGAGCAGGGCCCAGGGGACACCCCCATCCCTGCCACGGGTGGGGCACAGTGTGGGGGACACCCCCAGAGTTTGCCCCACATCTGCAGATGTGCAGCACAATGTGCTGTGGTGTGCCAGCCCTGCCAGCTGCCTGTCCCCCCGGGGGCTGGCACTGCCCTGCCCAGCCTGCCCAGCCCCTGGGCACTGCCCAGCCCCTGGTGCTGCCGCCACGGCTGCCCCCACCTCCCAGGGCTGGGGAGGCCCCTGCAGGTGCTCAGGTGCCAGCCAGGCCCCCACAGGGTCTCCAGTGCCCCCTGAAGCCCATCCTCTGTGGCAGCGCAGGCACCAGGGCTGGCTGCAGCTCCCCACAGGGACTGTGGCCACAGCAGCCCCCCCACACCCTCCTGACAGCCCCCCTGCCCTGCTCTGTCCTGCAAACCCCACCACAGCCCCTCTCCTGCTGCCTGAAGAGGAGCTGCCCTCTGCACTGCAGCCCCCTCCTGTCCCCAGCCCTTCCCTCTACACTGCAGCCCCCTCGTGTCCCCAGCCCACCTGCAAGTCCCCAGCCCACCCACGGCCCTGCTGGAGCTTGGGGCCAGCCAGGGGGGCAGCCTGGTGGCATTGGTGGCCTGCAGCAGACATGTGGCACTGCCAGAGTACAAAACAGCCAAAAAAACCCTCCTGTGGCCTCTGAGTATGAGCTGAGATGCTCTGGGAAGTGCTGGGACCTGGGTGGTGACCTCAGTGTCACACAGACAGGCAAAGGGACACAGGGGGGTCCCATGGCTCTCAGCAGTGTGCCCCCCAGTCTGTCACTCCAGTGCCACTGGCCTGAGCTGGCTCTTCCCACTGGCACCTTGGCAGGCAGGACACACCCAGGGATCCTTGGGGCAGCCCCAGAGGATGCTCAGGTGTGGCTGGGCCCATCAGGGACTGTGGGGATGGACTGGGACAGCCCCAGGTCCCTGGCCGTGCCCAGAGCCACCCCCAGAGCCACTGAGGCAGCAGGGGATGGAGACAGCCCTGGCTGTGGGATGGGGCAGGAGCTGGGACAGCTGGACAGCACCAGCCCCATGTCCCTCCTTCCCATGCAGGCCAGCTCCTGATGACACCTGGGTCCCAGCTGGGGCCCCTCCAGCCCTGCCACCACTGTCACACTGTCACAAGGAGAGGCAGGGACCTGCCTGCGAGCTGCACATCCCAACTCCTCTGCAGGGAGCAGCAGGGGAGCCAGGAGGAGCCCCCTGCCTCCCTGCCTGGGCCTCTGGGGCATTTTAACAAGGCTCTCTTCTCTTGCAGGGGTTCCTGGTGCTATCCCGGGAGGGGGAGTCCCAGGAGCAGGCTTTTTCCCAGGTAAGGGGGCCCAGGCACCACTGGGAGGGGGCATCTGCAAGGATGGGCAGGTGCCTGGGGGGCCTTGAGTGCCTTTGAGACACCGTGGAAGGCTGGGGAGCTGCCAGCCAGGATCAGGTGACATGGGGACATCTTGTCTGGCTGCTCACCATGGACTCAGCATCAGCCCCAAGGTGTGGGGACATGACTGGGTGGCAGTGCCAGGCTTGCCCAGGGCTGGCACCTACACCCTGCCCAGGAGGTGCTCAGAGGTCACAGCCTGTCCCCAGACCTTCAGCCAAAATCCTGGGACGTGACAGGGGGGATGTCCCACCCCTGACAGCCGTGTGACCCCCCCACCTCCCCAGGGACCCTCGGGGGCCTGGCTGGGTGCTGGGGGCTCCCGGGGCAGTGCTCACACTCTGCCCTTGCTCGCAGGTGCTGGAGTTGGAGGTCTGGGAGCAGGTGAGTGCTGGTCCCCCCTGACAGGCTGTGCTGGGCTGGGGAGAGGGGCAGGATGCCCAAGAGATGGGCAGGGGGCTGCCCTGTCCCCCGTGTGCCCTGCCTGGGCACACTCAGTGGGAGGATGGCTCTGACCCCTCTCCCTGCCCTCGCTCTCCCCTAGGACTCGGGGCTGCAGGAAAACCTCCCAAACCAGGTAAGAAGCCTTTCCCTGGCTCTCACCACCTCCAGGCCAGTGGCTGGGACATTTCCCAACCACTGCTGCCCTCACACTGCTTCCCCATGGCCAAGGCACGCCCAGCCCTGCCCTGCCACACTAATCCTGCCACAGCCTCCAGGAGCCTCCTCCCACACCCTGCTTCAGCACTGCCCCCTTCCCCCAGCCCCCCAAACACCCTCTGGGGGTGCTTGCTGCCTGTAAAGCTGTGCCTGGGTTACGGGAGGAGATGCAAAGCAGGAGCCAGTGTCCTGGTGGGAGGCTGGCAGTGCCTCCACCTGCCTGCCATCGGGGCCAAGCAGCTTTTGCAGAGGCTCCTGCAGCCCAGGCTGGGCTTTGCCTGCCTTAGGAATGCTGGGGAGAGGGGACATCACCAGGAGAGAGGGGAGATGCTGGCAGGAAGATGTGCAGCTAGAGGGCACCGAGCCTGGGGCAGCAGGGACTGAACATGCAGCATCTGGGGCCAAGGGAAATCACGGAATCATAGAATGGCCTGAGTTGGAAGGGACCTTAAAGCCCATCTCAAGCCACCCCTGCCATGGCAGAGACACCTCCCAGTGTCCCAGGCTGCTCCAAGCCCTGCCCAGCCTGGCCTTGGGCACTGCCAGGGCTCCAGGGGCAGCCCCAGCTGCTCTGGGCACCCTGTGCCAGGGCCTGCCCACCTCCAGAGCAGAGCATTTCCTCCTAACATTGAATCTAAATCTCTCCTCTTTTGGTTCAAACCACTCCCCCTTGTCCTGGCACTCTGTGCCCGGTGTCTTGATCCCCATGGAGAGATTGATGCTGCTTCAGGCAGACCCTGGGGTCCCCCTGTGCCCACCCCGGGGGTCCCCGCTGTGCCCAGGGCAGGGCCACCCCACACCCCTGGCCCCCCAAGTGTGCCTGGCTGCACTGTGGGAGCTGCAGCCCGAGGCAGGGGCTGACAGCCTCCGTTTGCTCAGATTTCAGCTCGTGGAAAGAAAAACAAGGCCCTTTATTTCGGCGTAATTAAAACCAAACGCGGGGCGGCTGCGAGGCCCGGCCGAGGCCCAGCCGAGCGGGGCCCGCGCCCGGAGCCAGCGGCTCCGGAATTTGCGCCTGGAGGGAGCGAGGGCTGATGAGCCCCAGATGTTGGAAGCAGCGCTGGCCGGAGACCCAGGGACTCATTCCTCAGCCATAAACATTTTGGTTCTGTCCCCCTGTGGCCCGGCAGGACGGGGGGTGGGTGAGGCAGAGGGACGGGATGGAGGACCCGAGTGCTGGCGAGGACATTTGTCACCCATCCCTGTGCCCGTCCCTGGGCTGTTCTCCCATCCCCACGGTGCCACGGGGACTCCTCTGTCCCTCTGGGCCCAACCACATCCCACCTCACCCCGCTTCTCTTCCTAGGGGTCGGAGGACTTGGGGGGGTCGGAGGACTTGGGGGACTCGGCCCCCTTGGCCTGCAGCCAGGTGAGCACTGACCACTGTCCCCCTGCTCCTGGGGTGATGTCCCCAGAGACCCATCTTGGGGACAGCACATCCCTTGTCCCCATCTCCTCAGCTCTCCCCCATCTGGGCTGGGTGCCCTTCCCAGACCTGAGGGACCACAGGCACCCAGCAGGCAGCCCCGAGGGCCCCCAGCATGATGGCATCAACCACAGTGGGGTGACCCTGCAGGAGAGGAGGCACCTGGGGTCCCTGCAGGGCCAGCAGCAGAGGGACAGTGCCTGCAGGGGTGTCAGCACCCACTGCAGGGGTGTCAGGTGTGGGTGCCAGGTGGGATGTGGATGGGAGTGCGAATCTGGGGGATGCAGGACAGGGCAGTGCCTGCTAACGCCACCTTGCCCAGCCTAACGCCAGCCCTGGCACTGCCACGCAGCCCCCACAGCTCAGCAGCCTCTGTGCTCACTGAGGGGCAGGACACCCTCTGGGCAGCTGCTGTTTAGGAGTGCTGATGCTGGCTGTTGTCCCCACAGGTGCTGCGGGTCTGTTCCCCGGAGCCTTCCCCGGGGCGGCATTCCCGGGAGCTGCCTCGGCCGCGGCGCTCAAGGCTGCAGCCAAAGCTGGTGAGTGCTGGGGGGGTCTGGGCAGGGTGGGCTCGGGCAGCCCCCAGGGGTGTCCCCTGGGCATCTGGGCCAGCAGAGATTCCCCTGGAGCCAGAGCTGATACTCTCACCGGGCTCCCCAGTGACTCCAAGGGTCCCAGGCGTGGGGAATTGGCCAAACCTGAGCCCCCGGGAGCACAGGCCACACAACTGCCTGGTCCCTGTGCCCAGTATGGGGGACACAGCCCTGGGACTGCCTCAGGGTGTCCCCTTCACCCCTCCAAGGGCCATCTTGAGCTTGTCCCCTCTCTGGCACCGTTCCAGCCAGCCGCAGGTACACCCCTCTTCCCAATGCCCCCAGGTGCTGGCATTGGAGGCGTGGGTGGAATTGGTGGTCCTGGTGGCCTCGGGGTCTCCACAGGTAGGAAATACCCCTCGCTCCCAGCAGAGCCGAGCCTGGGGCAGAGCTGTCCCCGGGGTGGGCAGGAGCCGGGCCGGGGCTCAGGGCTCTCTGCTGCCCGCAGGTGCCGTGGTACCGGGCGCGGTGCAGCCCGGCCTTGGCGCGGCAGGGAAACCCCCTAAAATACCAGGTAGGTGACGGCCCCGGCGTGGGGGCCGGGGAGGGGAGCGATTCTAGCCGGCCCCTCATCCCTGAATCTCTTTTGCCTGCAGGTGCTGGGATTCCTGGAGCTTTTCCGGGCGGCGTGCTCCCCGGCGCAGGTGAGCTGGGGTGCCCACCCCACTGTTAGCATCCCAGCTCCGAGGGGTTCCCCACCCTGCCAGCACCCCCGTGGGGAGAGCACCGTGCACTGCCGCCTGCCTGTGTCCTGCTGCTCCCCACAGCTTCCAAACCCCTGGCTGAGGCTACAGTGACATTTCCACCGTGCCAAAGGCACGGGGGGACCCGGCAGCTCCATCCTGTGCCAAGCGTGGCGGGGGCAGGCAGCACCAGCGCTGGGAGAGGAGCTGGCACAGCCACCAGGGCTGGCCGAGGGGAGGAGGGGGAGGTGGCGGGAGAGAGGAATTCCTCAGTGCAAAGTAATTTGGGGGAGGAAAACTTGTGAAAACAAGATGTTTCGACACTGTCCGAAGCGTGTTGCTGGTCAGGAATGTCTTTTCCATGTCTGAAAATGCTCGAGTTATAATGAAAGACATTTGTAAGAAGGGGAAAAAGAACCCCAAACCAAAAGGAAACTCAAAACCCAAAAATCCAACCCAAACTGTTCCAAGGCCACAAGACTGTCTGCTGCCCTGGAGGGCTCGAGAGCCCTGTCTGGCCCCAGGCCACCGAGCATCAGCAGGGCAGGGAGCACTGCCCAGGCCTGGCTGGGGCTTTGCTGTCACCAGTGGGACCCCTCTTGAGTGCCATGTGCCCTGCAGGCTCCCAGTCTGTTCCACAGGCAGCTCCAGGCCTGGAGCAAACCCCTCCTGGCAGCTGGAGGTGCTGGCAGCTGGCACAGGGCAGTGCCAGCAAGACCCCAAGGATGAGGGTGCCATGGTGACAGGGATTTGGCAGCTGGCTGTGGGGGTCTTGGGTACCAGTAACATCCCCAGTGAGGCCCCAGCTCACCCCTCTGGTCTCTGCTCCAGGTGTTCGCTTCCCTGGCGTGGGAGTGCTGCCCGGGGTCCCCACTGGAGCTGGAGTCAAGCCTAAAGCCCCAGGTAGGTCCCCTCATCCCCTTGGAACACTGGGGCTGGATCAGGGCTGGCTCCAGCTCGGCACTCCAGCCCAGCCTTTGGGATCACAGCCCTACAGGGCACTTGGCAGTGAAGCCAACCTATGGCTGAATCCACTTAGGTTAATTTGTGCCTCCAGGAGCAGCCCAGGGCTCACACAGGTGTCTTTGTGTTTCCTTTTAGGAGCTGGAGCCTTTGGAGGAATTCCCGGTGAGTGCCCCATCTCTCTTGCATGTCCTTCTCTTCCTTCCCAAGCCTCTTCCTCACAGCCATGGTCTCCCCACACCAGAAGATGCCTCAGGGCTTCCCAAGCCACCCCCTCTCCTGTGCCAGGGTGCCTTGGGGCACCCCCCTCCCTCCGGGACTGGTGGCAGCTGTGGCGCGGGCTCCAGGTGAGCGTCTGCTGTTGGTTTGCAGGACTGGGAGGTTTTGGAGGTCAGCAGCCCGGTGTCCCTCTGGGTTATCCCATCAAAGCTCCTAAGCTCCCAGGTAAGCTCCACAGCCAGCAGAGTGGCTTCACTGTGGGTGCAGGATCCCCAGCAGCCAGGAGGAGGATGTGCCGTTCCCCAGGGCTGAGGCACGGTGCCCGCAGTGCCCCGGAGCTGGCAGTGCCTGTGCTGGCCCTGGGACAGCAGGACAGAGCTGGGGACTCTGCTGTGCCCTGCCTGTGGCACCCTGGGCAGCTTCTGGAGTGATCTGAGCATTGCCCCCGCTCGTGTGGACAGTGCTGTGCCTCTGTGCCTCCCCTGGCTGTGTAAGGTAGGAAGGGTCATGTTTGGGGAAATGCTCTGGGCCACGCCACCCTGGGATGTCCCTGCCAGCTCCTGCTGGCACAAGGCACAGCCCTTGCAGGGACAGTCTGGTTTCTGTGGCTCCTGGGGTTGGGCCTGGCATTCACCTGGGCCAGGTGTCCTGGCTCAAGGAGCTGTAGCTGAGGCTGCTGGGGGCTCCAGACAGATCTCTGTGCCCACTGCCCACCTGCACAGGGCTCAGCCCCAGCCCAGGTCAGCCTGGGGAAGCTCAGCACCCCTTTGCCAGCCCAGGCCATTCTGGGCACCTTCCCCTCCCAGCCCTGGGCTGAGTGCCAGCTCTGCCTGTCCCCAGGCAGCCGTGCCCATGGAGGAACAGTGGCAGGTTCTGTGCCCCCCAGGGGCCATGCTGCCACCTGACTGCTCCCCAGTGCATCCTGAGGAGGAGGGCAGCCCCATGCAGGCAGGGCCCCCATCCCCGTGCATCCAAACAAGCTGCTGGAGGCAGGAGAGCCTCAGGGAGAGGAGCCCACCCCAGGCATCACATCCCAGCCCAGCACATCCCAGCCCAGCACATCCCAGCCCAGCACTTCCCGGCCCAGCTCCAGCCCCAGCAGCTCTGCTGGCTGCCCCCCAGCAGGGCCTGTGGCCACAAGCAGCAGCAGGGATCCTGGCCCACTCCTGTTTCCTGCACTAGAGCAGAGTTACGATCCTTAAGGAGCTTCGGCCCTGCTGCCCGTGGACCCCGTCTAGGTCCCAGCCCCAGGATAGGGACCAGGACCACGGGGGTGTCTCCAGACCTTCCTGGGGTGCTGGGGGATGCCAGTTTGTCACTTCTGAGGGCTCAGGGTTGGCAGTGCAAGGACTGCCTGTGCTGCTGGCTGTGGAGGATCTTGCCTTGATGCTATGGGTGGATCTGGGGATGCCACATGTGGGCTGTCCCTGCACTGTCCCCACTGCAGTAGGTCCAGGTTGAGAGGGGAAGAGGGACAATGGGACAAACATTTTCAGTGGAAAATCATCTCTTTAGATAACTTGCTCCTGGGCTGTCCCACTGAGGAGGTGGCCCGGGGGTCACTCACCTCACCGGAGGCTCAGTCTGAAGCTGTGGCTGAGGTCAGGGTCCCATTGATGCTGTAGGGATGGGGACCACTCCCCAGTGTCCAGCTGTGCTTGGGTGACATTGGTTTATGCAGAGCCCCAGTGTGTGCAGGGCCTGAGCTCACTGGTGACATTCCCATGGATACAGCATGGGCAGGGGCTGCCTTCCCATCCAGCTGGGGGTGGTGGGGAGCAGGACTTGGACCCAGCAAAACCCTTGGAGATCCAAGGCTTGGACTTCTGGCCCTTGGAGTCACCTCCATGTGTGTCACCCCTTTCCCAGCATTATGGTGAGCAAGGTGCTGATAAGGTGCCCCTGGATGGGCAAGGGTGGCCCTCAAGGTGGGGCACACCTGGCACAGCTCACTGTGAGCCTCTGCCTGCCAGCACCACTGTGCTGATGTGGGACACCATGGGATTGCCTGGCAGGATGGAAGGAAATCTGGTCCCCACATGCTGGGAGGGGATGGAGTCCAGTGCTCAAGGAGATGCTGTGCCATGAGTAATTCCATCCTGGCTGCAGGCAGCCATATCCCTGCCCATGGCCCCCTTGCTGGAGGCACCCCCCACCCTGTGCAGCTCGAGGTGTCCCTCCCAGGAATGTGGCAGCCCATGGCCTCGGGCTGCAGCCAGCAGTGATGGGAGCTGGGAACTGCTGTCCCTGTGCCAAGCCCACGGTCCCTGCTGAGTCAGGGGCATCCCCACCACTCCGAGTGCTGGGATCCGGCTCTTTCGCAAGGAGACATTTCCCTGGCCACAATGTCCCAGCCCATAATCCCTCCCCATCCCTTCACACCGACCTCCTAACGAGGTCACGTTTCAGCCGAGGCTCCCAAGCCCTGATTCCAATTAAAGTCTTTCCTTCGAGCTGGCCGGGGTGCAGCCAGCTGGGTACAGCTCTTGCCGCGGGGCTCCCGCGGGACCCCTCGCTGGAGCGGGGTCATGGGAGGCTCCTGCACAACAGCTCCAGGCGCCACAGCCCTCGGCCTGGGCTCAGAGGGGCGGCTCCTTCCGTCACTGCTTCCAAGGTGAGGGAGAACAGCATCTCCTGGCCCAGCTCCAGCACAGGGGTTTGTATCCCGGAGGATTCACTGTCGCAAATGGACGGAGCCCCTGGGCCGGTGCTGCAGGGCCCCGGCAGAGGGGGGCCACGCTGTGGGGCAGAGGGGACAGGGCCAGCAGCAGCCAGGTGCTAACCCCCCCTTCTCTCCTCTTCTCTCGTCCCCAGGTGGCTATGGACTGCCCTACACCAATGGTGAGTGCTTGTGTCCTCATTCCTCGTGGCTCCACCGTGACCTCGTGGCCACTGACCCTCGGGCCGGTGTGAGGGATATCCTGCTCCCAGGGCGAGGTGGCCCACTGGGGACCTCATGCCTTACCCGTGGTGGCTGTGGACCAGCCTGGGAACTCAACTCTCCTGGCATTCCTGGGAGCTGTCAATCCTCAGGATATGTCCTGAGCCACTCCAGCTTCAGGCAGGGATGTTTGAGCTGGGATCTCAAGTGGGGAGGAGTTGGCTTTGGCATCCACTTGCGGGGAGCAGGAGATCCAAGGGGGCTGCTCCGTCTGTCTCGTTGTCCTTCCCCTGGCTGGTGCCTGACGTGGCTCTACTCTGTGTTGTGATTGCAGGCCTCAGGCCCGGCGGGATAGGAGCCGGCCTCCTGGCAGGAAAGGCAGGATACCCCACCGGGACAGGTACACCGGGCCCCGCAGCCCCGGGGTGGGGAGTGGCACGGCCATGGCAGGGGAACTCCACCCTGTCCCCTTGCTGGCCCTGCACGGGTGCTGGGCCCTGCCCGGCTGCCTGCGGCCTGCAGGGACAGCGCGGCCGGGAGCAGCACCTCCTGCAGGGACAGCCAGGCCGGGAGCAGCACCTCCCGCAGGAGAGGGGGACGGACGCTGGCAGGAGTGCCCGGTCCCCAGGGTCCCTGTGGGGTGGGGGAGCTGAGGTGGGAATGGTGCCAGGGTGGCTCAGTGCCCGTGTCCCTCTGCAGGGGTCGGAGCACAGGCAGCAGCAGCGAAGGCAGCAGCAAAACTTGGTGAGTCGCCCTCTGTGGCACAAACACCACCCACGTCCCCAGCAGGGAGCTGCTCCCTGTCCCTGCTCCCTCCCTCTCAGCCCCGGGGGTGCTGGCTGTGTCCCCGTGTCCCCGCTGACCATCCTGTCCCCCGCGGCAGGAGCCGGTGTCCTGCCCGGCGTTGGTGGCATCCCAGGAGTTGCACCCGGTGTTGGCATCGGCGGTGTCCCAGGAGTTGGAGGTGAGGCGATGAGAGGGCTCTGCCCTGGGGCTCGGGGAGGGTCTCCTTCCCTTATCCCACATCCCTGACTCTCTCCCACAATCCCGGCAGTCGGAGGACCGGCAGCGGCGGCAGCAGCGGCGAAGGCAGCGGCAAAGGCGGGAGCTTTTGGTGAGTTCCTGCTGCCTCGGACACATCTCGGGACAGGGAAGGGCCGTGCATCGATTCCAGGGACTGTGCGGCTCCACAGCTGCCCTGGCAGCTCCTATCCCATTCTATGGGGTGCTGTCCCTGCCCTGTCCCAGCTCCAGCAGCTGTTCCAGCAGCGCTGAAGGGCTGAGGGCCCCTCGGGATGCAGCAGCCTGGCAGGGGGCAGAGCATGCCCTTCACACGCGGTCTCTCCATGAGATGTGGATTTGCTCTGCCAGGTGCCAGCGGGGTGGCCAGAACTCGGTGTCTGTGCTGAGCTGTCCTTCCCTAGTGAGGGATGCTCCTGGTGATGCAGATCTCCACTGCTCCCTGTTTGACTGCTCTGTGGGAGAAAAGTGAGGAGCAAATCACACATTGGGGCATTTAGGGAAAACATGCCAGGTCTGAGGCAGCTGGGATGTATAGCCACAGCCTTGGGGGGCCCTGGGAGTCCCCAACATCCTGGGTAGCCTGATGGGCGTAAGGAGCTGGGAATAAAATTCCCAAGAAGATCCCAGGTACCCTTAGGAGCTGCTTTAGGATGAGTGAGGAGCCCACCACAAAGCTGGTGCCCAAGAGACTCCTGTGACCCTGGGGCAGACCACATCCCCACTGTGGCAGAGTGGGGTGTTTGTGGGGAGTCTGACTACTCTGCTTCCCTCCAGGTGCTGGGGCAGTGCCCGGTGTCGGAGGTGTCCCTGGCTTGGTGCCCGGTGTCGGAGGTGTCCCCGGGGCGGTGCCCGGTGTCGGAGGTGTCCCCGGGGTGGCAGGTGACTGTTCCAAGAGCCCTGTCTCTGTGGCCCAGCTCTGCAGGGCCATGGTGGCTGAGGCTCCGTGTCTCCCTTGTCCCCAGGGGTGCCGTCGGCAGCAGCAGCAGCAAAGGCAGCTAAGTACGGTACGTGCTGCGAGGGGCCCCAGCCCCCGGGACCCTGCCCGCCCTGCCCCGACACACGGGGGTGCCCAGCCTCGGGCTGTGCCCTGGGAACACTCCTGAGGGGAAATGGGGAATGCCCAGCCCAGCTCCTGGCTGCTCTTCTGGGCCTGCCTCCATCTGCAGGGCAGGACCTTCTCCCTCTCCAGGGTTTCTCCATGGTGCTCTGTGGAAATGAACAATGCGCCTCAATTCATGGTTTTAGATTTAACTGAATTCTTGGATTTTGTACCAAATCCATTTCCAGCAGCTGATCTGTTGCAGGATGTGCTGCCCAAGGGTTCAGTGTTGCTGTCATTCGAGCAGAGATTCCTGGCAGAGGGGCCCTTGCCAAGGGTCAACATCCTCCAAAAACTTGCCTGGGTTCAGAACCACATCCAACTGGGGCTAGCAATCCCTGCCCTGCCCCTCTGGGGTCTGTCCTGCATGAGGCCATGGATGCTCCACTCTCTGGGGCACCATGGTGACACCGAGCCATGGCAGTGCCAGCACTGAGCTCTTGCTGCAGCCAGCTCTGATCTGTCCCCTCGTGTTCCCGCAGGCGCCGGCGTTCCCGGTGTCGGTGTGGGCGGCGTCCCTGGCCTGGTGCCCGGAGTCGGAGGTGTCCCTGGCTTGGTGCCCGGTGTCGGAGGTGTCCCCGGGGCGGTGCCCGGTGTCGGAGGTGTCCCCGGGGTGGCAGGTGACTGTTCCAGGAGCCCTGTCCCCGTGGCCCGGCTCTGCAGGGCCATGGTGGCTGAGGCTCCGTGTCTCCCTTGTCCCCAGGGGTGCCGTCGGCAGCAGCAGCAGCAAAGGCAGCTAAGTACGGTACGTGCTGCGAGGGGCCCCAGCCCCTGGGACCCTGCCCGCCCTGCCCCGACACACGGGGGTGCCCAGCCTCGGGCTGTGCCCTGGGAGCACTCCTGAGGGGAAATGGGGAATGCTCAGCCCAGCTCCTGGCTGCTCTTCTGGGCCTGCCTCCATCTGCAGGGCAGGACCTTCTCCCTCTCCAGGGTTTTTCCACTCTGCTCTGTGGTAGTGCACAATGAGCCCCAATTCATGGTATTAGATTTAACTGAATTCTTGGATTTTGTACCAAATCCATTTCCAGCAGCTGATCTGTTGCAGGATCTGCTGCCCAAGGGCTCAGTGTTGCTGCCATTCAGGCAGAGATTCCTGGCAGAGGGGCCCTTCCCAGGGTTACTGTCCTCCTATATGAGGTGGGATGGTGAGATCCATCAGGTATAACCATCTCCAAGGAGCTACAGTGGGGCCAAGGGTCATGGCCAAGCAGGAGGGCAGCCTGGAGCTTGGGCCAAGGGAGGAGGCAGAACTGGCCTGGGGTTTCACACTGCATTGGGGGGTCCATGTTCTTCTCCAAAAGACAGAGCCAGAATTTCCCTCGCCAGGTCCCAGGACCTTCTCTTTCATTGTTACTGTGAAGCTCTGAGAGTCCCCAGGAGGAGCCATGGTCAATGGCAACTCTCCTTTGATGTTTAAATCACTGATGCCCATCGCATCTATAATTAGTAGAAAAAATCCTTCTACATGTCCAGGGAAGGATGGGATACAGGAATTTAGGCAGGAGCTCAGCAGAGGTCGCTCTGTGCTGTGGTGGCCCTGCTGAGCAGGGTCCCATGAGGACAAAGCCCTCTGACACTCAGCCCTTGCAAAAGTGATCTGGTGCTTGTCCGTGTGGCACTGATGTGTGCCAGCAGGTCCAGGCTGTCGGCTCCCCAGTCTGACCAGTGCCCCCCCAGACACCTGCTGGGAGACCCAGCCACTTCTCCTGCATGGCCTGTCTGGCTGCAAGGCCTGCTGTCCCTATGACAAGGAGCAGCCTGGGCCCTGCGAGGATGAGGGTCATTGTGCTCCCTGTGCCGGTGACTTCCAGGCAATCGCTGGCAGAGTCACGGGGCCGATCCCTGCCCTGCCCCTCTGGGGTCTGTCCTGCATGAGGCCGTGGATGCTCCACTCTCTGGGGCACCATGGTGACACCGAGCCATGGCAGTGCCAGCACTGAGCTCTTGCTGCAGCCAGCTCTGATCTGTCCCCTCGTGTTCCCGCAGGCGCCGGCGTTCCCGGTGTCGGTGTGGGCGGCGTCCCCGGCCTGGTGCCCGGAGTCGGAGGTGTCCCTGGCTTGGTGCCCGGTGTCGGAGGTGTCCCCGGGGCGGTGCCCGGTGTCGGAGGTGTCCCCGGGGTGGCAGGTGACTGTTCCAGGAGCCCTGTCCCCGTGGCCCGGCTCTGCAGGGCCATGGTGGCTGAGGCTCCGTGTCTCCCTTGTCCCCAGGGGTGCCGTCGGCAGCAGCAGCAGCAAAGGCAGCTAAGTACGGTACGTGCTGCGAGGGGCCCCAGCCCCCGGGACCCTGCCCGCCCTGCCCCGACACACGGGGGTGCCCAGCCTCGGGCTGTGCCCTGGGAGCACTCCTGAGGGGAAATGGGGAATGCTCAGCCCAGCTCCTGGCTGCTCTTCTGGGCCTGCCTCCATCTGCAGGGAGAACCTTCTCTCTCTCCTGGGTTTCTCCATGGTGCTCTGTGGAAATGAACAATGCGCCCCCAATTCATGGTTTTAGATTTTACTGAATTCTTAGATTTCGTACCAAATCTGTTTTCCGCCTGACACAAGGTCTGCTGCCCAAGGGTTCAGTGCTTCTGCCATTAGGGCAGGGATTCCTGGCACAGGAACTCCTCCCTAGATCACTGTCCTCCAAACTGTGGTGGAATGTTGGGATCCATCAAGTGCATCCAACTGGGTCTAGCAAGACCCAGGTGCCCAGCACCATAACCACCCCAAGCTGGAGCTTGTGCACATGGACAACTGGCCCTGAGGTTCCATGCAGCATTGGCTTCCAGTTGCTGCTCCAAAAGGCAGAGCCAGCAGTTGGTACCTGGCCAGGTCCCAGGACCTTCTCCATCTTCAGTGCAGAGCCCTGGGGGTCTCCAGGAGGAGCCATGGTCAATGGCAGCACCCATTACAGGATTAAATCACTGATGCCCGTCTCTTCCATTTCTCTTCTATAATTTGTAGAAAAGATCCCTTCATGTGCCCTGGGAATTATGTGATTCAGGAATTCAGGCAGGAGCTCTGCAGGACTTGCTTTGTGCTGTCATGGCCCAGCTGAGCAGGGTCCCATGAGGACAAAGCTCCTGCATGGCCTGTCTGGCTGCAAGGCCTGCTGTCCCTATGAGAAGGAGCAGCCTGGGCCCTGCGAGGATGAGGGTCATTGTGCTCCCTGTGCCGGTGACTTCCAGGCAATCGCTGGCAGAGTCACGGGGCCGATCCCTGCCCTGCCCTGCCCTGCTGGGGTCTGTCCTGCATGAGGCCGTGGATGCTCCACTCTCTGGGGCACCATGGTGACACCGAGCCATGGCAGTGCCAGCACTGAGCTCTTGCTGCAGCCAGCTCTGATCTGTCCCCTCGTGTTCCCGCAGGCGCCGGCGTTCCCGGTGTCGGTGTGGGCGGCGTCCCCGGCCTGGTGCCCGGTGTCGGAGGTGTCCCTGGCTTGGTGCCCGGTGTCGGAGGTGTCCCCGGGGCAGTGCCCGGTGTCGGAGGTGTCCCCGGGGTGGCAGGTGACTGTTCCAGGAGCCCTGTCCCCGTGGCCCGGCTCTGCAGGGCCATGGTGGCTGAGGCTCCGTGTCTCCCTTGTCCCCAGGGGTGCCGTCGGCAGCAGCAGCAGCAAAGGCAGCTAAGTACGGTACGTGCTGCGAGGGGCCCCAGCCCCCGGGACCCTGCCCGCCCTGCCCCGACACACGGGGGTGCCCAGCCTCGGGCTGTGCCCTGGGAGCACTCCTGAGGGGAAATGGGGAATGCTCAGCCCAGCTCCTGGCTGCTCTTCTGGGCCTGCCTCCATCTGCAGGGAGAACCTTCTCCCTCCCCAGGGTTTCTCCATGGTGCTCTGTGGAAATGAACAATGCGCCCCCAATTCATGGTTTTAGATTTTACTGAATTCTTGGATTTTGTACCAAATTGTTTTCCACCTGACGCAAGGTCTGCTGCCCAAGGGTTCAGTGCTTCTGCCATTAGGGCAGGGATTCCTGGCACAGGAACTCCTCCCTAGATCACTGTCCTCCAAACTGTGGTGGAATGTTGGGATCCATCAAGTGCATCCAACTGGGCCTAGCAAGACCCAGGTGCCCAGCACCCATAACCACCCCAAGCTGGAGCTTGTGCACATGGACAACTGGCCCTGAGGTTCCATGCAGGATTGGCTTCCAGTTGCTGCTCCAAAAAGCAGAGCCAGTAGCTGGTACCTGGCCAGGTCCCGGGACCTTCTCCATCTTCAGTGCAGAGCCCTGGGGGTCTCCAGGAGGAGCCATGATCAATAGCAACTCTCCCTTAAAGGTTAAATCACTGATGCCCCTCTCTTCCATTTCTCTTCTATAATTTGTAGAAAAGATCCCTCTGCATGCCCAGGGAAGGATGGGAATCAGGAATTCAGGCAGGAACTCAGTAGAGGGTGCTCTGTTCTGTCATGGCCGAGCTGAGCAGGGTCCCATGAGGACAAAGCTCCTGCATGGCCTGTCTGGCTGCAAGGCCTGCTGTCCCTATGACAAGGAGCAGCCTGGGCCCTGTGAGGATGAGGGTCATTGTGCTCCCTGTGCCGGTGACTTCCAGGCAATCGCTGGCAGAGTCACGGGGCCGATCCCTGCCCTGCCCCGCTGGGGTCTGTCCTGCATGAGGCCGTGGATGCTCCACTCTCTGGGGCACCATGGTGACACCGAGCCATGGCAGTGCCAGCACTGAGCTCTTGCTGCAGCCAGCTCTGATCTGTCCCCTCGTGTTCCCGCAGGCGCCGGCGTTCCCGGTGTCGGTGTGGGCGGCGTCCCTGGCCTGGTGCCCGGAGTCGGAGGTGTCCCTGGCTTGGTGCCCGGTGTCGGAGGTGTCCCCGGGGCGGTGCCCGGTGTCGGAGGTGTCCCCGGGGTGGCAGGTGACTGTTCCAGGAGCCCTGTCCCCGTGGCCCGGCTCTGCAGGGCCATGGTGGCTGAGGCTCCGTGTCTCCCTTGTCCCCAGGGGTGCCGTCGGCAGCAGCAGCAGCAAAGGCAGCTAAGTACGGTACGTGCTGCGAGGGGCCCATTGTCACTGCCTTGCAAAACCTGGTAGGATCCTGGAATGCCTCCCACTGGGTCTGGCAAGACACAGAACTGATCCCTCTCCTGCCCTGCTTGGGTCTCTCCTGGTAGTGGCTGTGGATGCTCTTCTCTCCCAGCCATGATTATGAGACAGAGCTGGAACTGACCCAACCTTTCAGCTGTTAATGCAGCCAGATCTGACTTCTCCCTGCTCCCTGCAGGAGCTGGCGTTCCTGGCATCGCTGGCGTTCCTGGCATCGCTGGCGTTCCTGGTATTCCTGGCGTTCCTGGTGTGCCTGGGGTTCCTGGTGCTGTTCCTGGTGTTGGAGGTGAGCAGATGGGCTGTCAGCAGCCGCTGATGGGATGCTGGCCTCAGCAGGTCCCTGACTGTGTCCCTTGTGTCCCCGCAGTTGGTGGCCCGGCAGCAGCGGCTGCAGCCAAGGCTGCAGCGAAAGCAGCGGCGATCGGTGAGTCACCACTGTCACCACCGTCACCATCGGCTGTCCCAGGGAGGGAGGAGGTGTGTTGGCACACAGGAGAGGTGGGGACACCCCGGTGCTGTGGAGGTCAGTGGGATTCCTGCTGTGGAGTCTGTCCCCTTGGACACATCCCTGAACCTCTCTGCAGGAGCAGGACGTGTTCCTGGTGTTGGCGTTCCTGGTGTTGGCGTGCCCGGTGTTGGTGTGCCCGGTGTTGGCGTGCCCGGTGTTGGCGTTCCTGGAGTGGGTGTGCCAGGTGTTGGCGTGCCCGGTCTGGTGCCTGGGGTCGGCGTTCCAGGTGAGATGGTGCCCAAGGGATGCTCAGATGTCCCCAGCAGTGCTGTTGGGACGCGTTCCTGACCCTCTCACTCCCTGTCCCCAGGAGTTCCGGCAGCCGCTGCCAAAGCAGCCGCCAAAGCAGCCAAGTACGGTAAGCTGGGATCTCTCTGGGGTTATCCCACCTGTCCTGTCTCCTGCTCATCCCCACCCCAGGCTGCTCCCCTGTCAGGGCTGAGGCCTAGCAGTGCCTGGGGTCCCTGGGGCTCAGGGTGAGGGACGAGCTCCCTGAAGGGCTGAATGTGGGATGAGGTTCTGGGTGTCTCAGGGCTGCTCTCCAGTGAGCTGAGCCCTGTGGAACATCCGAGTTCACCATCTTCTCATACTTTGGTCCATCCATACCCCATTCTGCCCACCCAGCCACAAGACCACCACCTCGGTGTCCATCTGTCCCCTTCTCTGTCCATCCATCTGTACCTCCTCCACTCATCTATTCAGTCACTCCACATGCATCCACATATCCATCCATCTATCCACACATCCATCTCACCATCCCTTCAACCATTAGTGCACCTCATCATCCCTCCATTCATCCATCCCACCATCCATTCAACCACTCCCCATTCACACACACATTCATCTCACCACCCCTCTGTCCATCTGGCCATCTGAGCATCCATGTGTCCATCTCAGCATCCATTCGTTCATCCATCCAACCATTCATCCATCCTACCATCATTTCAACCAGTGCTCATCCAGCCACATATCTATCTCATAATCTATCCACCCACCCACTCATCCAACTCCTCCTTCCACGTTTCTTCCCGAGCTGAAGCCCAGTCCTTCTCTTTCTCCTTACAGGAGCAGGTGGCCTGGCTCCCGGCGTGGGTGGCCTGGCTCCCGGCGTGGGTGGAGTAGGTGGCCTGGCTCCTGGAGTAGGTGGCCTGGTTCCTGGTGTTGGAGGTGTCCCAGGTGAGGAGGAGGAAGGCAAGGGTGAGAGCAGCCCGGCTGGTGTGGGGGCAGTTCTGGGGGCAGGACAGACTTGAGGAGAACCTCAGCAGTGTCCCTGGGGGGCTGCAGACAGGGCCTGAGGGATGGGCTCTGCCCAGGTTTGCTGTGAGACCTCCCCAGGGTCTGACCCCTCCCCTGCTGTCTCTGCCCAGGTGTTGGAGGTCCTGCAGCAGCAGCCAAAGCAGCAGCCAAGGCAGCCAAATTCGGTGAGTCAGCCTGGGGAGCCCCTCAGGCTCCCTACCAGCCCTGGTGTGGCTCTGACCCGTGCAGGGGATGCTGGGCACGGGCACCCAGGCCTGGCACATGATCCCACACAAGCACAGGATCTCTCACCCCTCTCTCTGCAGGTGCCGGGGTTGGAGGGGTGCCAGGGGTGGTGCCTGGCGTGGGCGGAGTGCCCGGAGTGGCACCCGGTGTTGGTGGCGTGCCCGGTTTGGTGCCAGGGGTGGGAGTACCTGGAACTGGCATCCTTCCTGGGGCAGGTATGTGCTGTGTCCTGCCCTGCTTGGGGACAGTGGTGGCTGGGAATGCTGAAAGCCACGGAGCCACATGAAGGGGTGGCAGGGAGGGATGCAGGTGGCATGGAGGGGAGGGTGGTGGCACATGAGACGGTGTGGGGTGACTGTCCTAACCGTGGTGTCCTCACTCACTTTGCAGGCATCCCCCAAGTAGGGGTGCAGCCTGGTGCTAAACCTCCCAAATTCGGTACGTACCCCTGCCCCAGGGCCACCTCAGACTGTCCCTGGGCACCCTTCTCCTGCAGCCATTGGGGTGCTGACCTCTCTTCCTGCCCCCTGCATGCCCACTTTG
This sequence comes from Ammospiza nelsoni, assembly GCF_027579445.1. Lineage (NCBI taxonomy): Eukaryota > Metazoa > Chordata > Aves > Passeriformes > Passerellidae > Ammospiza > Ammospiza nelsoni. Next base: position 1,296,132 of record NC_080653.1, read on the forward strand.
CCCCGATGGCCCAGGCATGGGAAGTGGTGTGCTGTCACCCATGGGTGCCAAGTGCCACCTGTACCCCCTGCCCTGGACTCGCTGAGGACAGTTTTCTCCTCCATGTGTCACACAGGGGCTGAAGCCCCTCTGGGTGCTGTGAGATGGGTGCTGGGGACCCCCAGCATGGGTGCCAGGGCCACCCCAGCAAGTTGGGCAGTGGCTGGGGGTGCTCCGAGCCGGGGCTGCCAGGCTGTGGGGGACAGGTGCTAACGGTGTCTCTCTGGCAGGTGTTCCTGGGGTTGGAGTCCCAGGGGTTGGTGGCCTCCCAGGTAAGTGCTGGCAGGAGCTGAGCCCAGGCAGTGGGGATGTGCGGGCAGAGGGATGCTCCCATCCAGGGGTGGAGCTGAAGGGATGCTCCCTCTGGGCTCGGAGGGAGCGGGGCTACCCGAGAAAAGATGAGCACACTTGGGAGTGGCTGAGGAGTGGGTCAGACACTGGGGACACCGCCTGTCCCTGCTGGTGCTCACCCGGGCTACTCCTTGTAGGTGGCCTTGGCGTCGGTGGGCTCGGCGTTGGTGGCCTCGGTGAGTGATGCTGGGCCCGGTGTGGGGCTCCCAGGGCTGGGCTGCAGGGAGAAGCAGCAGCAGCAGAGAGCTGGCAGAGCCATGAAAAGGAAAGGGAATCTGTGGGTCACCTGTGTCCCCTCCCAGTCTCACAGCACAATCCCACCCTGCATTGTCACTGTCCCCTTTTGTGTTTGTCACCTGCCCTGTTCCCAGGGGGTGATCCAAAGGGATTGCCATTGCTGAGCAAGGACTGAGGGCCACAGCCCCAGCCTTACCCCTGCCATGGGAACAGGGGATGGTACTGTACCCTGTCCCCAACATGTGGAGATGCAGGTCCCTCCTGGGAGCCTCTGGGCCCCTCCTGAAGGGTCTGGGTGTGGCCCTGGGGCAGTGAGTCCGGGCAGGGGCTGCCCTGGTGCCCCCCTCTGACTTAGGACTCTTGTATCCAGGAGCTGCTGGGAAACCTCCCAAGCCAGGTAAGGGACAGCCAGAGGGGCTGGAGGAGTGACTCCGGTGCCTGTCCCCATCCACATTCCCATGGCTGTGCTCACGCTCCCCACCCTCACTGGGGCTCACCCACCTGCAGGTTTTGGTGCTGGGGGGCTGCAGCCAGGTGAGTGCTGCACTTTGGGGCTGGCCTGGGAGTGTGTCCCCTATCCTGCCACACTCGTCCTCGCTTGCTGTCCCCATGTTGCTGCCATTCCCTGCTGAGCACCAGCTGCCTGGGAGAGCACTGGGAAGCCAGAGAGGTGCCAGGGTGGGGACGGCGGCTTTTGCATCAGCTCCTGTCCCTGGAGTGAGCACGGGATCCCAGCCAGGCTGTCCCCAGTGCACGCTAGAGTGGCACCGCTGTCACCGGCTGTCACTGGCTGTTGCTTTTTCCCCAGGCGTTGGAGGTCCCGGCTTCGGCATATCACCGCTATTTCCAGGTACCACCCACCGCCGGCTGGGTACCGAGCACACACCGGGGCCGTGTCCGTGCCTGGCCAGCTCGCGGGGACGCGGCCACGGCCGGGGAGGGACCCCGGGGCTGGGCTCAGCCGGGGGGCTGCCCTGGGGGTGTGGGGCACAGAAATGGGGGTGCCTCGTGGTGCTGAGGGCTTCGCTCTCCTTTCAGGTGGGGTCGGCGGCCTGGGATTCGGCGGTGAGTATCCATTGCCCCGCGGGGCGTTTTGGGGTGGGGGCGCATATCCCCATGGGGTTCCCGCTCACCCTGCTCTGCCTTCCCGCTGCAGGGAAGCCCCCCAAGCCCTACGGAGGAGCTCTGGGTGCCCTGGGCTTTAGAGGTGAGTGCGGTCCCCAGCTCCAGGGGTCGGTCGTGTCCCCCGTGTCTGTCCCGTCCCTGCGGGGTGTCCCCCGTGCCGGTCCCATCCCTTTGGGGTGCCCCCCGTGTCTGTCCCATCCCTGCGGGGTGTCCCCGTGTCTGTCCCATCTCTTTGAAGTGCCCCCTGTCCCTGTCCCATCCCTTTGGGGTCCCCCCTGTCCCTGTCCCATCCCTTTGGGGTGCCTTTCCCATCCCTTTGGGGTGCCCCCGTCCCCGTCCCATCCCTTTGGGGTCCCCCCTGTCCCTGTCCATCCCTTTGGGGTGCCCCCGTCCCTGTCCCGTCCCTTTGGGGTGCCCCGTGCCGCTCCCATCCCTGCTGGCTGAGGCAGGCCTGACCCGCATCCATCCGCCATGGCAGGCGCGGGCTGCGCGGCAGGGAAGTACTGCGGGAGGAAGCGGAAGTAACGCTCCGTCACCGATCACCTCATGAACTTTGGTGCTACTGCATGGTCCAGAATGTAAATCCGAAGCAAAGCTGAGACACCCTCTCCTCCAGCCCCGGAGCCCCCCGTCCATCCCGGGGCCGTTCCCCGGCAGCGCCCGGCCCCCCCCCCGGCCCTCGGTCCCGGCAGGGAGCGCGGAATAAACTGCGGGGAGCAGCCGTCCCCCTTGGTGCTATCGCTCTCTGCGGGATTTGGGGGCCCCAGAGCTGACCCCCGGGGGGGCACAGGATGAGGGGCACCCCACATTGGAGGAAGGGAGGGAGGGAGGGAAGGGGATGGCGGCGGCGGGGGCCGTGCGGAGAGGGACGGCCCCGTCAGCCTGGCCCCCACCCCGGTCCCCGCGCTGCCCCCGGTTTGGGGGGGCCGCGGGCAGGAGGGGCTCAGTCCCTTCACGTTGCTCACTTTGCTATAACTGGGTGGGACGCCCTATACAGAGGGACTCGCTTCTGACAGACTAATAAAGGACAAGTTTTTAAAGGATTCTGGCTCCAGCCTGTGTCCCACGTCCGTGACCCGTCCCCGTGGCGGTGGCAATGATGTAGGGCTCACCCCAGCCCGTGGCCCTGCACAAGCCTGGAAAGGTGCTGGGTCCTTGCTGCAGGGCTGTTGCTTGTCCCACTGCATGGTAACAGCGCTGGGACACACGGGAGGGGCGGGGGGACAGCTTTGGCCCGAGGGGTCGCCTCTGCCTTTTCCTACAGTGACAGCCCAGGGTCCCAGGGGCTGTCTGTGCCCTGGCCTGAGGTGTTGGGGACATCTCTGCCCTGTCCTAGTGTGCGAGCCTCGGAAACCATGAAAAGGTCTTTGCTCTGACTCACAGTGGGGGCCTGGGGATGCAAGAAAATTTCTTGTGCCCCGGTGACAGCTTGAGGACCAAGGAGGCTGTGCCTGTCCTTGGTGACAGCCCAGGGGGTGACATCCATGTGCCATCCCTTGGTAACACTGCAGGGAATGAAGGGGACATCCATAAACTATCCTACAGTTACAAGCCCAAGACCCAGGATGAGGTCCATGCCCCTCGCCGTGGTGGTGGCCCGGGGATGCAGGGAGATGTCCGTGCTCTATCCCGTGGTGACAGCGCGGGAAATGAGAGGGTCACCCATGTGATGCTCCACGGTGACATCCCAGAGCAAATGGGAACGCCTGTGCCCTGAGCACAGTGACGGGCTGGGGCACGAGGGGACACCCGTGACGGCCAGTAGTGGCTGTGGCGACATCCGTGCCCTGCACACGGGGCCGGCCTGGCGTAGCTGAGGACACCGCGGGGTGTGGGGACACCCGTGATGGCCAGGGGAGGCCGAGAGGACGGCGCCATGGCTCCGTGACCCGCGCATCCCCCCGGGCCCGATGGCGCAGCCCGAGCCTCCCCCGGCCCCGACCGCGGCCATTCATCGCCGGTCCCCGCCGACCACTCCCACCGGCCACACCCGCGCTGGCCCCGCCCCGCCCCGCCCCGCGCTCCCGCGGCCCCGCCCCTCCAGGGCCGCGCAGGCGCGGTGACGGCGCCGCGGTGCCGCCCGGAGCCGCAGCGGCAGCGGCAGCGGCAGGGCCGGGGGGGCCCGACCGGGGCTGCGCCCGCGCGGGGACCGCCACAGGCCCGGCCACCGCCTCCGCCTCAGGCCCGGCCACCGCCTCCGCCACAGCCCCGGCGCGGCGCGGCGCCGGCTGCGCGCCTGCATGAGGTTGATGCTGCTGTGCTGCACCTGGAGGGACGAGCCTATGGGAGAGGACGAAGGTGCGTGACCCCCCGAGGCCCCCCGGCTGACTCAGCGCCTCCGCCGCCGCTCGGGCCCCGGGACCCCCAGCCCGGCTCCTGCCGACCCTCCCGCCGGCCCGCGGCCCCCCGCATCCTGCCCGCATCCTGCCCGCAGCCCCCGGCCTCGCCACTGTTCCCTCGACCCTGCATCCTCCCCGGCATCTCCATCCCGCACCCCTGCACCCCAGCACGCCCCCTGCACTCCCATCCAGCCCGCATCACCCCTGCGTCCCCAAATGCCCCCGTGTGCCCGCATCCCCCCCTGCATCCCCCACTGCATCCCTCTCTGCTCTGCGTTCCCCTTGCGCCCCGACATTCCCTGTCCCCCCATCCAGCCTGCACCTTCCCCACAGCCCCCCTGCATCACCCTCCATCCCTGCATCCCCCTCTGGAGCGCCCGTCCCGCACCTTCCATCCCCCGTGCCCCCCACACGTCCCCTGTGCTCCCCGGCCATCCCGCATGCCTCTTGCACCCCCTGCCCCTCTCACTCATCCAGCTCACAGCACCCACTGCATCCTCCACTGCACCCCACCCTGCATCACTCCCCTGGCCTGCATCCCCCTGCACTCCATCCAGCCTGCATCCTCCCCACACCCCCAAATGTTCCCATGCAGCCCCTGTTCACCCTGCTTCCCCTCTGCACCCCCAGATCTTCCCTGTTCCCCCAGTTCAGCCTCCATCCCCCCATTCTTCCTTGTACTGCCACACAACTGCATTCCCCCCTGCACCCCCAAATCTCCCCCATCCTCCTTGTCAAGAACTGTGCAGCCAGCCTGCATCCCCTCCTGCACCCCCACACCTCCCCATCTCCCCCTGCATGCTCTGTGTGCCCCTCCTGCACCCCCATCCCCTCCAACCTGCACCCCCCAATGCCGCTGCATCCCTCCTGCACCCCCAGATCCCTGCTATGCCTTCCTTGCCCTCTGCACTCACCGGGCCCCTCACACCCCCACACACCCCAAGAACTTGCACCCCCCTGCAGCCACTCTGCCCCCCTCTGTGTGTCCCCCATTCATCCCCCACTCTCCACCCCCTGTGTTCCCCCATGGGCTGTGCATGCCCCAGCACCCTCTGCACCCCTCCAGCATCCCCCTCTGTCCCCCCATTCATCCCCCAGCACCCATCCAGCAACCCTGTGTGTCCTTCTGCATCCTCTATCACCCACTCTGCACTCCCTGTGTCCCCCATTGCACTGTGCCTGCCCCAGTACCCATCCTGCACCCCTCTGTGTGTCCCCCATTCATCCCCCACCCTGCACCCCCTGTGTCCCCCCAGGACCCCTCAGCACTCATCCTGCTGTCCCCCCATGCACCCACCACCCATCCCACACCCCACCATCCTCCCTGGATGCCTTGGTGCACCCATCCTGCCCCTCTTCACCCTCCCTGCACTCTGTGCCCCCATCCCACCCCTCTGCCCCATCCTGCACCCACCATGTGCCCCCATCCCACCCTGCCCTGTCGCCGGCCCTGGGGCCATGGGTGCCCCGACCTTGACCCGCTGGGGGATCGATGGGTGGGGATGGAATTCTCCCCCGGGCACAGGGATTTCGTCCCGGCTGCTGCTGCCGCGGGTGGCCGGGCGGGCTGGCGGGGTGACAGCGCTGTCCCCTGGTGTTCCCCGCCTGCAGGGAGCGACCTGCCGGTGTGTGCGAGCTGTGGGCAGGGCATCTACGATGGGCAGTACCTGCAGGCACTGAAGGCTGACTGGCACGCCGACTGCTTCAGGTGGGACCCGCCGGGGACAGCGGCGTGGCATCAGGGGCATCGGGATGGATGGTGTCATGGGCACTGGATGGATGGCCTTAGGGACACTGGGATGGCACCAGGGACAGTGGGATGCTCTGCAGGGACAAGGACAGTGCTCCCTCCCGTTCCAGCCATGGCAGGGACAGGCGTGGCTGTGGCTCCTGGCACCCGTGGGGGTGCTCCGGCCGAGGCCAGGCCTGGCAGAGGGCTCTGCTGCCTGTTCCCCGCTGTCCCCTCCTGCCGGGTGACAGGGCGCGTGTGGCTGATGTCACCCGCCCCCTCCCTCCCAGTTTCCTCTTTCACTCGAGCCCTCCCGGCCGCTCCAGCTGCTGGAGCCCCGAGGAGGAGAAGGAGAAAGGGCCCGGGCCGGGGGGCACAGGGGTGCCCGGGACCTGGCAGGGTTCCCTGCGGGGCTGAGGGTGCCCAGGGCTGTCCCCGGGGTGTGTCCCTGTCGGTGGAGGAGGATGCTGGCGGCGGTGCTGAGGAAGAGCCGCGTCCTGAGCGCTGGAGCCAAGTGAGTGGGAGTGGGATTGAAGTGGGAGCGGGTCAGGACGGGCTCCGCAGGGAGCTCCGGGGGGCTCAGCCTGTGTCCCCCATGCTCGGCTCCCCTTCTCTGGGCCGTCAGCCAGAGCAAAGCCACTGCGGGGCCGCAGCTGGATCCGGTCCCCCCAGATGAGCGGCTTCCGGCAGCGCTGGGCTTGCTGAAAGCCTTCCTCCTCTTCTCCCTCTCCCCTTCTTCTCCTTGTCTCCCTCCCCTTCCCCTTGTCCTACGTTTCCCCCTCCTTTTCCCTCTCCTTCTCCCCCTGCTGCTCCTCCTCCCCCTCCTCCTCCTCCTCCTCCTCCTCCCGCCCCCAGCCCAGGGGAGGTTTCGTGCTGCGCCATCGAAGGGGGAGTCCTCTGCGGTGACGTCATGGGGTGGGGAAACTCCGCGCCGTGACGTCACCGCTTGTTGGTATTCCACCTGCGTGGCCGTGGGCGGGGGGGGGGGACTGCGACAGTGCCCGGGAACCCCCGGCATCCCCTGCAGAGTGTCCTGCAGCACCCCCGCATCCCACAGCACCCCGGCACTGCAAACCCCTGCAGGAAATCCCCACAGCCCCCCCTGCACCCCACAGCACCCCCACACTCCACAGCACCCCAGCACTGCAAACCCCTGCAGGAAATCCCCACAGCCCCCCCTGCACCCCCTGCACCCCCTCCCCAAGAGGATCTCCCCCCTTGCAGCACCCTGCACCCCTCCCACAGCATCCCCTGCACCCATTCAGCACTCCCCTATAGGAAATCCTCTGTGGCTCCCCTTCTGCACCCCCCAGGCACTGCCACACCCCACAGAAATCCTCTCTGGTGCCCGTGTCCCCTCTGCTCAGTGTGATGTGCCCCCCTGGTGCTGTATCCCAAAGCTGACAGGCCCCTCTGCAGCCCTGGGCACACCCTGCTGTTGTCACCCCCTGCACCCCCCAGCAGCTCCCCATCCCTGTGCCCCTGTCCCAAGACTGGCATGTCCCTGGCCAGGCTGGCGTGTCCCTCTGCCTGTCTGTGCCAGGGTGGGGAGTTTGTGACCAAGGGGACACGTCCCTCTGTCCCTGATCTTCTGTCACCAGGCTGGGACATCTGTCTGTGTATCCGTGACCAGGCTGGCATGTCCCTGTGTGTGTCCGTGACCAGGCTGGCACATCTGTGGCCAGGCTGGGACATCTCTCTGTGTGTCTGTGCCAGGCTGGCACATCTGTGGCCAGGCTGGGACATCTCTCTGTGTGTCTGTGCCAGGCTGGCACATCTGTGACCAGGCTGGGACATCTCTGTGTGTCTGTGCCAGTGACACACACAGACTGGCACGTCTGTCACCACGTGTCATGTCCGTGGCAAGTCTCGCACATCCCTCTGTGTATCTGTGACCAGGCTGGCGCGTCCCTCACCAGGCTGGCACATCCCTGTGTGTGTCTGTGACCAGGGTGGGACATCCTCTGTCCATGATTAGGGTGACATGTTCCTCTGTGCAGCCATGACTGGGCTGTCACATCTGTGAGCAGGGTGACAGACCCATGACCAGAGTGGGACTTCCCTCTGTATGTCTGTGACCAGACTGGCATGTCACCCTAGTCATGGATAGAGAGACCATGACCATGCCCTTCTGTGTATCTGTCACCAGGGTGGGACGTCCCTCTGTCTGTGACCAGGCTGCCATGCTTGTGACCAGTCTGTCTCATCCCTCTGTAAGCCTGTGCCAGGCTGGCACGTCTGTCACCAGGGTGGCATGTCTGTCACCACTGTGGTACATCCCTGTGTGTGTCTTTGTCCAGGCTGGCGCATCCATGCAGAGCTGGCGCTTCCCTCCTCATGCCTCTCCCTGCCCCATGTCCCCTCCCTTGTCCACCCCAGTGTCCCCACGTGTCCCTGCAGCCCCAGCCTGCACTGTCACACCCCTGGAATCACCTGCTGTCACCCTGGGGATGGTGACACATTGATGCAGTGGCCCTGCAGCTACATAGGCAGTGAGGGAAGCAGCCTGCCCAGAGAGATGTGGAGTGGGCAAGCACTGGCTGTGCCCCGGGGTGACAGTGGGAACGAGGTGACAAGGGTGTCCCTGTCCCTGCCGCAGGTGTTGTGAGTGCGGGGCCTCCCTGTCCCACCAGTACTACGAGAAGGATGGGCACCTGTACTGCAAGAAGGATTACTGGGCACGCTTTGGGGAGCTGTGCCACGGCTGCTCCGAGCAGATCACCAAGGGGCTGGTCATGGTGAGCACCACGGGGCCCCCAGGGTGGGACACGGAGCCTTGTGCCCTTGTGCCATGGCTGAGCTCCTGGGGAGCAGGGCAGGGGGAAGGGGTGCAGATCCCCAGCACCACTGGGTGTGTCAGGGGTGTCCTCTAGGTTTTAGGGGACCCTGGAGGGCCTTGCTGGGACTGGGGAATGCAGGGGAGAAGCTCGGCATGGTGGGAGATGTTCCTGCAGCCACCCCCAACTTGGTGGCACTTCTGTCCCCACCATCCCACAGCTCAGCCCGCCCTACCCACAGCCCCAGTGCACCCGTGGGTGCTCCCAGGCCCCTCTGAGCCCCGGCCCTGCCCCCAGCCCTCGGTGCCTGCACAGGGGGTCCGGGGCTGATGCCATTGCTCACAGGTGGCCGGGGAGCAGAAGTATCACCCCGAGTGCTTCAGCTGCCTCAACTGCCGCGCCTTCATCGGGGACGGGGACACGTACGCGCTGGTGGAGCGCTCCAAGCTCTACTGGTACGTCTGCTCCAGGGGGGCTGGGGGGACGCGTCCCAGCACCCCCACCCACCCTCCTGTCTGCTCCCCACAGCGGCCACTGCTACTACCAGATGGTGGTGACGCCGGTGATCGAGCAGATCCTGCCGGACTCGCCGGCCTCCCGCATCCCTCACACCGTCACCCTCGTGTCCATCCCCGCCTGCTCCGACGGCAAGCGCGGCTTCTCCGTCTCCATCGACCAGGGCTGCGGCACCGAGCACCCGCGCACCGTGCGCGTCCGAGAGTGCGTCCCTGTCCCCTCTGCCACCGTCCCCTCCCCAGGGCTGGGGCTTCCCGTGCCCCTTCTGCCCCTGGGATCCATCCCAGGACACATTTTGGGGTGGGAGAGGAGGGGTGGTGCTGGGTTGTCCGCATTGTCCAGGGGTGGCCTGTAGGGACCGTGGTGGCGTGTCCCCAGCTTCAGGGGGCTTTGTGGAGGCTGTGCTGGTGTGTCCCAGGCCATGCTGGCATTGCCTTATATACCTGAGCGGGTACCATGCATGTCCCCATGTGGTTCGGGTGGCTTGTGGGGACTGTCACAGCATGTCCCTGTCCAGGAGGTGACAGTGGGGTCTCACACACCCACTGGGAGTGTCGGGGGTCTGACCCCACTGTTTCCACAGGGTAGACCCGGACTGCATCAGCCCTGACATGAAGAACTCCATCCATGTTGGTGACCGCATCCTGGAGATCAACGGGACCCCTATTGGCCACGTCCCTCTGGATGAGGTACGGTCCCCCTGTCACACCCCAGCCAGCCCCACTTCCGCCATGTCCCCAAACCCACCCCATCGCCGTGTCCCTGTGCAGATCGACCTGCTGATCCAGGAGACGAGCCGCCTGCTGCAGCTAACCATCGAGCACGACCCCCACGAGCCCCTGGGCCAGGAGCCAGGGCTGGCAGGCAGCCCCCTGCCCGCCCTGTGCAGCCCCCTGCGCTCGCCAGCCCCCGTGCCCTGCGGGGACCCCGCTGCCATGCGCCAGCGCGCTGTCACGTAAGGCCACCCCTGTCCCTGTCCCTGTCCCTGCTGGGTGCCCCCAGCACGCTGAGCTCTGCCCGTCCATCCCACAGGAGGAGCTGCAGCACGGACAAGTCCCCGGGCTCGGGCTCCGTGGGCTCTCCCGCGTCGCAGCGCAAGGACATCGGGCGCTCCGAGTCCCTGCGCGTCGTGTCCCGCGCCCACCGCATCTTCCGCCCCTCGGACCTCATCCACGGGGAGGTGCTGGGCAAGGGCTGCTTTGGCCAGGCCATCAAGGTGGGCAGGGGGCACAAACCTGGGGGTCTGGGCTCCCCAGGATGGAGGGGGTGGCTGAGTCCCTGCGCTCCCGGCCAGGTGACACATCGGGAGACGGGTGAGGTGATGGTAATGAAGGAGCTGATTCGCTTCGATGAGGAGACCCAGAGGACCTTCCTCAAAGAGGTGAGGGTCCCCTGTCCTTAATCCCCCAGGCTGCAGGGACACAAGGGATGGGTCTGTCTGATCCTGGCCCCACCTGGGCACAACGCCTGCACAGGGGTGACCAAGCCCCGTGGGTGCAGCCCTGCCCACTGAGCCTGTGAGCAGCAGCTCTGTCAGGGGTGTGGGAGCCTTGGGGTGTCACGGACGCGGGGCTGGGGGGTCTCCTGCAGGTGAAGGTGATGCGCTGCCTGGAGCACCCCAACGTGCTCAAGTTCATCGGAGTGCTCTACAAGGAGAAGAGGCTCAACTTCATCACAGAGTACATCAAAGGGGGCACCTTAAGGAGCCTCATCAAGAGCATGGTGAGCACCGGGGGAGGCAGGTTGGTCCCCCACCACCCCACAGCCTCAGTGTGGCTGGGGGACCCCTCTTCCTTTTTCATTTCCTGGCAAACTCCCCCTCCTGCCCCCAGGACAGCCACTACCCCTGGAGCCAGCGGGTCAGCTTTGCCAAGGACATCGCTGCTGGCATGGTGGGTGCCACCATGGGATGGGTGGGTGGGAGGGGCACTGCTGAGCGGTGGGAGCATGGTGTGGGGGTGCCCCTGCTCTCAGCCCACCCTTCCCACAGGCCTACCTCCACTCCATGAACATCATCCACCGCGACCTCAACTCTCACAACTGCCTCGTGCGGGAGGTGAGTCCCACCTTGGCGCTGCCCTCCCCCAGCCTGGCTGGGGCTCTCAGTCCCTGTTGGCTCCCCCAGGCCTCACCCCTCCCTGTGCCCCCCAGAACAAGAGTGTAGTGGTGGCTGACTTCGGGCTGGCACGGCTGATGGTGGATGAGAAGAACCAGCCCGAACATCTCAAGAACCTGAAGAAACCGGATCGTAAGAAACGCTACACGGTGGTGGGGAACCCCTACTGGATGGCCCCCGAGATGATCAATGGTGAGGGGCATGTGGCCAGCCAGGGCTCTGTCCCCAGGCAGGGGACGCGTGGTGGGGCTGGGACAGGACGTGTGACATGGCCTGACCCTGTGTCTGCAGGGAGGAGCTATGATGAGAAGGTGGACATCTTCTCCTTCGGCATCGTCCTATGCGAGGCAAGTGCCCCTGGGGCTGGGGTCTGCCATGGGCGCTGGGGTCCTTGTGGTGTTTGGGATCACTTCCCCAAGGCTGGGGTATCTCCCTTGGGGTTGGGATGTTTAGTGTCTCTTAGAGTCTTCACCTTAGGATTGGAGCCTTTTCCCATTGACTTGGGGTTCCCCTAGGCTTTGGAGTCCTCATTGTTAGCCTCCAGCATAAGGTTTTCCCCCTTGGGGTTGAGGTCTCCTTTTTGGGGTTGAGGTCCTCATTGTGCTCGAGTTCCCCCTCTTAAACTTGGAGTCCTCCCTTGGAGTTGGGAGGGTTCGGTTAAGACCCTTCGGTTAAGGGTCTCCCTGACGGGATCTCTCTCTTGGGGTTGGGGTTTCTTCATTGTGCTTGGGCACCCTCCTGGGGCTTGGACATCTCCCCCTTGGGGCTTAGGGGTCCCTGTTTGGGGTTGAGGTCCCCCCTTGGTGCTGAGCCCACCCGTTCCCACCGCCGCCCGCAGATCATCGGCCGGGTGAGCGCCGACCCCGATTACCTGCCCCGCACCACCGACTTCGGCCTCAACGTCCGGGGCTTCCTGGAGCGCTACTGCCCCCCCGCCTGCCCCCCCAGCTTCTTCCCCATCGCCGTCTGCTGCTGCGACCTGGACCCCGAGAAGCGGTGGGTGCTGGGGACCCGCGGGGGTCCCCAGGGCAGGGGACGGGGTGGGGACAGAGGCAGCGGAGCTGCCACGTGTCCCCCTGCTCGCTCAGGCCGTCCTTCGCCAAGCTGGAGCAGTGGCTGGAGACGCTGCGCATGCACCTGGAGATCCACCTGCCGCTGAGCTCGCAGCTGGAGCAGCTGGACCGAGCCTTCGGGGAGGCGCACCGGCGGGAGGGGGCGCTGCCCGCGGCCCCGCGGTAGAGCCCCCGCCCGTGCCCCTCTGCAGCCACGGGAGACGGAGCTGCGCTCGCCACCAGCCGCTCCTGGGGCTGCCTCCCCCCGGGGCTGGATCCCCGGGCCCCTGGATGGCCCCCGCCCCGCTGCCCACCCTGGGGAGCTGGCTCTCCCCGGGGCCGCATGGCCCTGGGCACCCCCACGCCGTAGCTCTGAGCGCCAGGACCAGCCCGGCTGGCCGCACCGCGGGGACCGTCCCCGTGTCCCCACCCTGGCTCACCTCCCCTTTGCACAGCGGGGCTGCCCCGGACGGAGCCGCGGCCCTGCGGCGGTGCCTTGGCTTTCCGTGAACTTGCACTTGGACACAGGAGGGACCCCGCGGCCCCCCAGGGCACCCTCGTAGCAACGCCCTCGGCCGGCCCTGAGGCTGCTCCCGCCGCACCCCCGGCCGGGCGAGGGGACACCCCCGTGGCATGGGGACAGGCACGTAGCGGTCCCTGCCGCCCCCGCGCCTCTGCTGCCCGTGCTGAGCCCCAACCACGCAGTCCTGGGGTCGTGGGGCTGCGGCTCATCTCGGTCCCCCTGCCCCGGAGGGCCCGGGGGGTTGCGCCATGCGGTGCTTTTCATGCTCTTTATTCAGGTTCATTTTTCTGTAAGATATTTAAAGAGAAGAGTTTGTATTATTTTTTCATACAACGTAGCGTTTGCCATTTGTCACTGCCTCGGTTCTGCTTTCCCGAAGGGATCAAACTGTGAAGCCTCTCCGTGCACTTTTGCCCGGGAAGTCCAAGGTGACGTCCTCTGCGGAGGCGGGAAGGGAGCTCAAACTGTGATGTACCCCGAGCCGTGAGTCAATAAATCCTTCCCCGCTCGCTGCCCGGCCTGTTGGCAATTGCTCGCCTCCCCCGGGGGGCTGGGAGCTCCTGTGCAAGCTGAGGCAGGAGGGGACGGTCCCCGTGCCCAGGGTGGGGCTGGCACTGCCCGTGGTGGCACACACCAGCTCGCCCACCCCCATGGGGCCAGTACTGTTGTCCCCCTTTGTGCTGTCCCCAGCCCCTGCCCTGGGACTGGTGCCATCCCTGCTTATGTCACCAGGGCCCCCAAGTGCTGTGTCCCCTCACTGGTCTGGTGGCCATGGCCACTGTCATGCCAGGGTGGTGACAGGCAGGTGAGACCATCGGTGCTGGAGCTGATTTGTCTTTGGTGTAAAACCAGCCCTAGGGAACAGTGAGGTGGCTCATGCTGGGGGTAGCCCATGGCCCTGCCCTGCTGTCCCTCTGTCCTCAACACCTCTCTGAACCAAACTAAGGTCCCCAAGGTGGGGGGGCTCCATCCCTGGGGGAGGGCGAGCTTTGGAAGCTGGAGAAGACCTGGAACCCAAAGAGCTGAGGGGGAGTGACAGGGAAGGGATGGGACTGGGGGGATGTCCCCAAGGGTGTCCCCAGTGATGCTGCAGCTGGGGAAGGAGCTTGAAAGGGTCCCAGGGTCCCAGGGTCCAGGGTGGAACCCACCAGAGAACCTAATGGTTTATTGCTCTGGAGGGACATGGGGGGGATGTAGTGACAGTGGCACTGTCCCCCCTCCTGGAGTGGCTCCTGACTGCCTGTTCCCCAGTACCCATTGAGGGACAGGGACTAACACCCTGCCAGGTGTCACAGGCTGTCACTGCCCCTGGTGACACCATGCTGCCCCTGGTGACACCCCACTGTGCTGATTCTTTGCTCTGGCAGCAGGACACTGTCACTCCCTGGGAGCGCTGGGGTGAGGGAGCCACTGTGGCCACCACACCTAGGAAACACCACTGTCCCCAGTGCCCTGCTGCCACAGGAGAGCAGCACCCCAGGAGACCCCCAGCCCTGCAGTAGGAACCCCCAAACCCATGGGACCCCCCCCAGCCCCTCACCCAGCTGGGTGCAGGGGTGCCTGGTGGTGTCAGGGACACCACACCCACTGGGACACTTGCTGGTGGCCCTTGGGGCAAGAGCCAGCAGCTGGCCACAACACTGTGGCCACTGAGTCACCCCTGTGACCAGCAACTCATCCCAGACCAAGCCACCAGCTGGGACACCCCCTCACCAGGCAGGGAGGTGGCTCTGGCACAGCCACAGTGGCCCCATGCTGTCACTGTCACCCGAAAGTTTCCTCCAGGGCTGTGCAGCATCCTGTGCCCAAATCCAGCCCCTGTCCAGCCTGACCCAGTGCCCGTGGGAGAGGCTCATCCCATCACCAGCGCCTGGCTGTCCCTCCAGCCATCCCTTCCCAAGAGGGACAAGGCCACCCAGACCATGTCACAGGCCACCAAGAGCTGCCACTGCACCCACTGTCTTCTCCCAGCTCCTGCTCTGTGCCCCCAGGGGTGTCTCTGGTAGGGACCTGGCCCAGTTTGGAATGGTGGCACGTGGGGAGCCAGGTGTCCCCACCAAGGGGTGGCCAAAGGCACCAGTGGCTCTGGCAAGGACACAGCTGAGAGCTCCAGCCATGAACCATTGGCCGTGGGTTGGTCACCTTCCTGGTGGGCAGGTCTGGGACTCCAGGGGAGAGGAGCAAGGGCAGGTTCTCCAGGAACCCTGGCAAGGTGGGCACTGGTGCTGCAGGGACCCTCCCGGGGGACATCTTGTGACAGGGGTAACTGGCAGAGGGTCCTCATGAGGCTTGAGATGTGCAAGGAGGAGAGGTGCTGGGGACCAGTCAGGACAGGGCTGTGTGGAGCTGGAAAAGGATTCCTGGGATCCCAGCAAGCACCCAGCTGCACAGGGATGTGTGGAGATGGAGGGGGGTCACAGGGGTCTGGCTGGGGTGTCCAGCCCCATGGGGACATGGGGTCTCACCCCCACCCCTGGCCACAGCAAGACTCACCCTCACATGAGGATTGCTGAGCAGGCAGTGGCTCTGGGATCCTCTGGAGCCCTTTCCAGCTCAGCCAGAGGCCGGACCTGAGACATCCTGGGATCATTGCTGTCCTCCAGCCCTCTGATCTCCCATCCTGCATTGAACGTGGCTCTGCAGGGCGTCTGTCACAGCTGACCCTGTCCCCAGAGGTGGCACAGATCCCTCCCCTGGCTCAGGATCAGGGGCTCTGTGTGGCTCTGGAGCAGCCTAAGCCCTCCCTCCTTAATTTGGTGTCACTGTCACACCTCCCCTCTGCAAGCTGGGCAGGGATAGGAGCCACCTCCTTGGGTCACACATGTCACCAGCACCTGGTGGCTCCATGGGGAACATCCAGATGCCCAAAACCCTGGTGGAGCTGTGAGGCCAATGGTGGGGGTCAGTACCTGTCTGTCTGCCTCAATTCCCCCGTAGCTGGAGCTGTGGGGTGTGGGGATGGGAAGAAGGGCTGTCACTGCAGCTGTCACTGCAGCTCCTGTCCCCCCTCTGGTGTCCTCTGGTCCCTGACAGGTGAGGCTGGCCAAATGCAGGCAAGAAAATCCCATGGGAAACAGTTCCCACCTCATTTGCCAGCAGTTTTGGTAAGATCTACATAAACATGGCATTTATAAATACAGCCCTGGGAACACGGTTCTGCCATCCTCTCTGCCAGCTGGGGGCACTGGGGGCCATCCCTGTGTCCTATGGGGACATGGGCACCTGGGAGGGGACAGCTGGGGTTGCCTGAAAGCCTCAGCTGCTTCTGGTGGGAGAAATGGCTTCTCTCAATCCACTGCATCCTCCCCCAGCTCCAGCACAGCCCCTGGCACTGGGGCTCCGGAGGGGAGGTGAGTGATGGGTGCTCCTGCATTGCCCAGTGCCACCAGGGCCCCAGGCAGGACCAGGGCTGGGCACCATCGACTGATGAGTCCTTTGGGAGGGATCTGGGAGCTGGTGACACGTGATGAGCTGTGGGAAGGTTCAGGCCAAGGAGGAAAGGGGGCTTTGTGTGGGACCACGTGGGCTCCTGGGTTTGGATGTCTGTGACACCTTCCCCACTGCTGTGACACCGTTCCTTAGAGCACATCCCATGTCCAAATCCCTCCAAGGGGCTGGCACTGCCTGGACTTGGGGAATGTGGACCCTTAGAACCCCCTGCTCTGAGCAGGAGCTCCCTGCAGAGACAGCCCAAGGGTGGGGAGACCCTGGGATGTGGGTTTGGGGAGCTGTGGGACCCTGGCATGTGCATCTAGGGAACCCCTGTGCATGGGTTTGGGGAGCTGGAAGACCCTGGCATGTGGGTTTTGGGTTTGGGGCAGCCCAGACTGTAGGCTTGGGGGCTATTTTCTGCCACATTAGACTCAAGCACAGGGAGCAGCCCAGGCATGGGCTCAGACCAAGGGAAAGAGGCCAAAAGGCAGGAGCTACACCCCAGGTTTTCAGGCTCCACTCTAAGCACAGACCCCCCAACCCACCTCATCCCTTTGCTGGGGCAGATCTTGGGGAGCACTGTGGGGTGCCTGATGTGGCTCATCCTTTCCACAGTGTGAAAAATGAGTTTATTCCCAGCTTGGAGCCTGTTTGGCTGCTTTGGAGAGGGGAGAGCAGAACTTCTGCCTGTGCTTGGTGGCTTTGGGGACGGATCCTTGGGGCTTTGTCCCTCAGGATGTGTCACTGCAGTGAGGTGCTCCACTCCCTGCACATGGCATTCCTGGGCCCAGCCAGGGAAGGCCCCAGACAGGACCCGTTGCAAGAGAAAGAGCTAAAATAGAGATTGTCATGGCAGATGCAGGGGAGCATCCCAACATGTGGCCTCTGGACCTGGCAGCAGACGAGGACGTGGTGACCCCAGCCCCATCCCATGCCTGGCTGACACCCTGTGGTCTCTGTGACCCCCAGTCTTCCTTTGAGCCTCAGCCCGGGCAGGGGGAGCCACGGGCGCTGTCCCGGTGCCGGTGATGCCAGGGCAGGGGGAGCTGGTGCCGGGTGATGCCAGGGCAGGCAGGGGGAGCCGGTGCCGGGTGATGCCAGGGCAGGCAGGGGGAGCCGGTGCCGGTGATGCCAGGGCAGGGGGAGCTGGTGCCGGGTGATGCCAGGGCAGGCAGGGGGAGCCGGTGCCGGGTGATGCCAGGGCAGGGGGAGCCGGTGCTGGGTGATGCCAGGGCAGGGGGAGCCGGGTGCCAGTGATGTCGGGGCAGGCAGGGGGAGCCCCGGGCGCTGTCTCGGTGCCGGTGATGCCAGGGCAGGGGGAGCCGTGCCGGTGATGCCAGGGCAGGCAGGGGGAGCCGGCAGGGGCAGCCCCGGGCAGGCAGCGAGGTGGTTAAAGCTCCCCACGCCCGCCGGATGCAGCATCCTGGGCTGGGCTCTTTCCATCTTGTTTTGGTTTGGAGGAATAAAAGCTTTGGCAGCAGCAAAGCCGCTTCCCAAAATAACTCAGCCTCCCATGGTAATTATAGAGCTCCGGGCCCCGGTAGCGAGCGGAGACTTCCCAGCCGGGCCGGGCCCGAGGATCGCTGCTGCTGCCGGCCCGAGGGACCCCGGGGTGCCTCGGGGACCTTGGGGACCTCCCCAGCTGTGCCACCCTCCCTGGGCGTCCCCATCGCTCCCCTTGGCGCCATCTCCCAGACAGGAGCGCGCAGCCCCTGTGTCCCTCCCGCTCCGCAGCTGATCCCTTCAGCTTTTAATGCTCGTGTAAAGCCCAGGTTGCAGCTCCCGGCCTCGATGGGCACTGGGCTACCGGACCGTGGCCGTGGCCAGAGAGTGGTTGTGCCCCCGGCCAGGTCAGGAACACGGAGCTGATCCCGGCAGGGCCGGCCCGAGAGCGCCCGGCTCACCCCGGCAGGGCCCTCCCATCCCCGCGGGGCTCAGCGCTGCTCCTTGAAGGGCAGGGAGAGCCCGGGCTGAGCTCCTGGAGCCCCCGAGCCCCTAATCCCCGGTAATCCTGGAGGAAAGCGCTGCCTGTGGGGATTAGGGATGTAAACAGCCATCCTCACCTGCCTGCCCCTACCTGCCCCCTGCCCGCACCCCCAGCGGCCAAGATGAGGCGCCAGGAGAGCGGGATCCCTGCCTGGAACCCCCAAATACAGGGTCGAGGTGGCCACTGGTGCTCTCTGAGGCTGCGTTGAGCCTGTGATGGTTATTTATGGGAATAGGGAATGTAGAGCCATCTGGACACAGCCTGGATCTATAACGTCCGAGGGAAAGAGATTCCAGGCAGTGACAAGGTTGGGGACAAGGCGAGATAGTCCCTGTGGAGTTACACAGCTTTGGTCAGAGCCTGACTGGGGCTGGATCTGTTTTCTCCTCCTGGGGAATCACCACTGACTTTTTTCATGGGCAGGGAAACTGAGGCAAATGAGGAGAAGCCCATGAGAGGGATGTGCTGGGAATGCATGTGACCTCCCCAGCTCCCTGGCTTGGAGTGGGTTTGAAGTGGGACAAGGACAGTCCTGAGGAGCAGCAGGGCCGGGAGACAGAAATGTGGGGAGGGCTGAGCTGTGCCAGCTGCTCGCCACGGGGAGCAGCCCCCGCGGCCAAGGCTGCCCCGGCCCTTTCCCGGCCGGAACAGGAGCCCGCGGTGCCAGCATCCTCCCTGCCCTCAGGGACACGGGGACACGGCCGCGTGCCGCTGCCACTCACATGGGCTCGGGGGCATCCCGGGAAGGCGCTGCCATCCCTGAGACGGGATGGGGATGGGGATGGGGACAGGAGCACGGCCGGGCGTCCGGGTCCCTTTGCCAGCCCACCGGCCAGGGGCAGGATCGCTCAGCAGCAGCCCCAGGAAGGGTTCGGGAGGGGGAGGCAGGCTGGGATTTTGCAGAGAGAGGGCTGGGAAACTGGGATTTGGTGACCCGTGCCCAGTGCAGTCGCCAGTCCCTGGTACCCAGCAGGTGCTGTGGGATATGTGGGGCTGGAGTGTTCTCCCAGTACCCAACACCCCCTAACTGGTGCCCAGTGCTCCCAAGAGGCAGTGGCTGGTGTGAGCCCAGTGCCTCCTGCACAGTACCTGGTGCCTGCAGGGCAATGCCCGGCGCTGGTGACACTGCCAGCAGGTCAGTCACTGTCACGGGGCCATTCCCTCTCACTGCACCACTGACTGGTGCTGGGGCCTTGTACCCACTGCCTGCACCGCGCCCTGCCAATGCCCAGCACCCAGCGCTGTGCCCTGCACCCGGTGCTGTGCCCTGTCCCTGGTACTGGTGCCCTGTCCCTGCTGCAGTGTCTTGTTCCTGATGCTGCTGCCCTGTGCCACCACCTCGTGCCCTGCGCAGCTCCCGGTGCCCGGTGAGTGCTGCCAGAGCTGGTGCCCGGTGCCCGGCCCCAGTGCGAGTGCCCGGCGCCGGTGCCAGGTATTGATGCCAGAGCCGAATGCCAAGGCTGGATGCTGATGCCCGGCGCCCGGTGCTGGTGCCCAGTGCGTGGTGCCAGTGCCCCGTGTGCGGTGCCCGGTGCCCGGTGCACATCTCTCGCTCCCGGTGGCGGCGCCGAGCGCTGGTGCCGCTGCCTGTACCCGTGTGCAGTGCGCGGTGCCGGGCGCTGCTGCTGCTGCCGGTGCCGCTGCCGGTGCCCGGTGCCGCTGCCGGTGATGCCGAGCGGCCGCCCCGCCCGCCCCCCCGCCCGCCCCGCCCCGGGGCCGCCCCCGCCCCCGCCGCTGCTATTTCTGCTAATCCGCGGCGGGGCCCGGCCGTGCCCATCGGCAGCCGCCGCTCCCGGACGGCGCCCGGCGCCGCAGCCATGGTAAGGCCGGCGCGGACGTGGGACCGGCCCGGCCCGGGCTGCCCCGCACCGTGGCACGGGCCCGCTCCCGCAGCCCGGGCCCGCTCCCGCAGCCCGCTGCCCTCCGTGAAGGTGACGGTGCGCGGGGGCGGAGCGGACCGGGGCCGCCGGTGCCGCAGCGGAGCGCGGGGGGGACACGGGCGGCGGAGCAGCACCTGCCCGGCCCCGGAGGGCGCAGCCCCGGGAGAGGCGAGGGGGCCACGGGCCCTCACCGGGGCATCCGGAGGGCAGCGCTCGGGAGCGTCACCTGCGTGTACCCGTCCCGCGCTCCTCCCACGGGTGTCCGTGCGTGGACAGCGGGAGCCGCTCCGGTGCGGCTCCGTGCCGAGCATCGCTTCCCAGCTCTTGGCAGGTCCCGGGCTGGGGCGCTGGTGGCACTCCCAGCCCGGCCGGGCCCTCGGCCGGGACCGTGACACGCACGGAGCCGGCTCTGCACTCACCGGCGGGGTCCGGAGCCGCCGCTGGCGTTCCCAGCCCGCGGGAGCTTGTTCTGCATCTCCCGCTCTGCCTCGCTCCTCCGCGGCGGTGGCAGGTCCCCAGCAGCCGCCCGGCCGGGCCACGTCTCCGCGGGGGCCGCGGGCCGCGTCCAGGGTGGGGGTGAGGACCGGGGGCTGCGGCCGTGGCTCGCGTGGCACCGGCTGGTGGCCCCGGGACAGGCGGCCTTGGTGGGGAGCGCCCCGGCAGCGCCGTGGGAACCAGCCCGGCGCATTCCTCCGGAGCTGGATGCAGCGAAAGCAGAGAGGAGGGCGGCTGGCGGAGCGTGTCGCAACGGAGCGCCTTCCCGACAGGCTCCAGACTGTGCCTGTGGGATGCACTCATCAGCCTCGGAAACATCGGGGGGGGACAGAGTCACAGCTGGCGACCGGGGCCAGCTGGGCTCCCTCGTCCCTGCCCGTGGGGTGAGTTGGGGCTGGAGGTGCTCCAGAAGGACCCACAGAGGCAGAGCCGGTGCCCCTGTCACCAGTGCCACATCCCTCTGTCCCCAAAGCAGCTCCCAGCTGGCCCGGAGGAGCAGCAGGAGCACTGGTGTGTCCCTCCCCCGGTCTCTGCTCCCGGCTCTGAGCAGGTCAGGTCCCACGTGCTGAGATGTCACCGGGTCTCCAGCCTGGACAGGCCTCGCTGTCACATCCCGGCTCGCAGGGAGCCGTGGTCCCATCCTGAGGTCCCTACTCAGGTGCTCACAGGCCCTTCAAACTGGAGGATTCCTGCGGGAGAGGGACTGGAGCTGCTGCACCAAGGCCTGTGCTCATCCCCTGTGCTCACCTGCCTGGTGCTGACCCCCCGCCCAGAGCAGGGACCCACACCACAGCCTGCCCCCCATCCTTGGGGTGCCCGGCACCCTGCTCCTCTTGGAGCTGCCGGGAGACTCCGTTTCCCATCTGGAACGCTGCTGAGGGGTGGGATGGCAGAGCTGGGGGTGCCCTGGCTCTGCAGGGGGAGCATCCCGAGTACCCAGAGGCGGGGCCGGGCAGGCACAGCCCCGCTCCTGTCTCCCTGGCAGCGCTGGCCTTTCGCTGGGGGCTTCTCCTGCGCGGCGTTCGTGCCTTTGGGACCGCGTTTGTGCCAGGGATACTCAGCCACAGTGACACAGTGGCCGTGCCGCGGGTGGCATTCTGGGTGTCACCTTTAGAGGGCTTGGAAACGCCTCTGTCATCCTGGCGGTAGGGACAGCACCTTTGCCGGGGAAAACACCTCCCGTGGGAATGCGGTACCCGTGGAGCGATGCTCGGGGCCAGCCGGTGCTTTCCTCGGTCAGGCTTTGCCCGCCGTCCCCGTGTCCCCCCGCGTCGCATCCCTCGGGCTGTCACGGCGCGGGGACGGCGCGATGCAGAGTGACAGGCGGGGACGGGGCTGCTCCTGCGGCTGCGGGGCGCTGACAGCCCGGGTGTGAGGCCGGCTTGCACTCAGCCGCGTGTGTAATCTGCTTACGGGGGCACCGACACAGCCCCGGGCTCTCGCTGCCGTAAATCCCCGCTCCTGCCGGGAGCGCGGGCTGGGACGCTGGGAAAGCGGCCGAGCGCCCCTGGATCGCGCCTGAGCTGCTCTGATGCATCTCGACACGCATCAAGGTGAATCACCATCCCTGGTGACCCCGAAGTGACAGCCGGGGAGCCCTGGCTGCCACCCACGGCTCCTCCTGGGGCACTGTTAACCCTTCGCCTCCCAGCGATGAGCCGGGAAAGCCGAGGCAGGAATGCTGGAGCTCCTGCCTGAGATCCCTGTGGTGGGCAGCGTCCTTGCTTCTCCCAGGCCGGGGCTGGGTCCTTCCCAGCCAGACCCAGCTCCAGCAAGAGCTTAAAGCCACGTGGGGAAGCTTTAAGTGTCAGGTGCAAAAGTGCGGGAAAACTGAGTTTCTGACCTCAGAGAGGCTGTGGAGCCCTGCTGGGGAACGCTCCTGGGGGCAGTGGGAGTGGACGTGGTGTGCACTGGGATGGAGAGGAATTTTATCCCGGGATGGAGGGAGTTTTGTCCCAGGATAGAGCGGATTTTTGTTCTGGGACAGAGGTGTTCCCGAGGACTGAGTGTCCTCCTGCGCTGTAGGCAATGTGTGCGTTCAGCCCAGGGGGTGTTGGTGGTGCTCCTGCAGCCCCCCCAGGACCTCCCTTGGCCAATGACGGCTGGTCCTTGACACCTCCCCAGCCGGGCAGGAGCTGGGTTCGGCTCTGCCCGGGTCCCTCTCCCCTGCCGTGCCCGGCCCCGGGGTGCGCAGCCTGCCCAGGGTGGAGTTATGCTAATGCTGCTCCCCAGCCCTCGGCGCAGCCGGTGCCACTCGGCATCTCCTGCTGGCCACGGGCGACGCTGGCTGAGCCATGGCCACCGGCCCCGAGCTGCAGCCTGGGCAAGAGGTACGGGGGCAGCGCCCGTCCCCGGCGGGCCGAGAGAGGGGGCACAGGGGGTGGGGGCACGGAATACCCCGGTTCTGCGGGAAGGTGCCGCAGCTGATCCTCCGTCCCCGGGACAGCCCTGCCGGGGCCGCACTTGCTGCAGGACCCCCGAGGATGGGGCGCAAACCTCGGTGCTGCAGCACTGCCGAAGTCATCGGCTTCGCCGGGGGTGGGAGACGAGGGCGAGCCCCAAAGGGCTGGAGCCTCGAGGGATGGAGCGGCAGCAGGGCTGGAAGCGCTCGCCGCTGGTTGTGGCATCACCTCCCATCCCCGAGTGTCCCCGGCCGGGCCGCGCTGGGGGCTGGCACTGAGGCCCCCCAGGTGCAGGGCGGGGAGGAAGAGGATGCTGCGGTCACACAGACCCAGCGAGCACTCGGGACCCGCTGGGGCAGCGGGGAGCACGGGGGTCCCGCAGTCCCGCCATGGGGCAGCCCCCGCCATGGGGCCACCTGCTGTCCCCCAGCCTGGCCCCGTGGTCCCCGTGCTGTGGCCGCGGGGGCAGCGGGAGCGGGGCCGGGCGTGCGAGCGCTCGGCCCGGGCAGCGCCGTGACCTTGTTTCCAGCCCGCTGATTCCCGCATCTCGCCTGCCGCCGGCACCGCCAGCCAGCGGGGACCAGGCGCAGGGCAGGACGAGTGTGTGTCCCCATGGAGGGACCTGGACTCGAGGCCCGCTCTGGGGAGACACTCCCCAGCTGGGACCCCACAGGGTCACGGGCTCCCTCGGCCCCTGCGTGCCTCTCGTTTGGAGCTGGGGTGGCCTGGCAGTTGCCTTGGGACCTTGGGGACATTGGTGCCTGCTGGCAGCGGAGCTTGGTCCCACGGGAGCCGCTGCCGGACGTGCCCTTGGGAACGCGTCTCCTCCCGCCAGCGCTTGTAAACAGGATGTGGAGCCATCCCAACCCCGGCGTTGCCGTCCCTCGTCCCAGCCCCGACAGCCCACGGGCAGCAGCTCGGGGGCAGCTGTGCCTCTCCCCCGCCCCTGCCCGCGCCCCGCTCCGCGGGAACAGCCAGGGCAAGGAGGTGTCGGCTCCTGGTCATGTCCCTGGCCGTGTCCCCTGCCCTGGCTCTCTCCCGGGGCTGCGGGGACGGGGCCCCTGCGCTGACACCCCGTGAAAGGGCAGCGGGCGGGGGGCGTGGGCACCAGGGGACCCCTGCCCGCTCTCTGCCTTCCCCCCGCTCAGGCCACCCCCCAATCACTCTTCATCTCTTCTTGGTGTCTCTGCCTCCTCCCGGCCCCTCCCTGTGCTCCTGGCAGGCCGTGGGGCGCGGGGGAGTCCTGGCTGCCCCAGAAGACCCCGAGGAGCGGCGGGGTGCCCGGGGGGAAGGTGCCCAGCCCTGTCCCCCGGAGTGCCAGGAGCTGGCTGCCGTCCCCACGCCGCAAGTCGTAAGCGCCCGAGGTGCACGGGACCACGGCTGTCCCCACTGCCATCCCCATGGCTGTACCCGTGGCTGTCCCCAGGGTGGTGGCCGGTCCCCTGGGGTGGCCGCGTCCCGTCTCTCCTCCCATCCCTGCCACCTTCAGGCTGCATGTGTCTGGCTGCTGCGGTTTGGGGGCTTGGGAGGCTGAGCCGGGTGGTGCCACGTCGGGCTGGCACTGCCACCGCCACTGTCACCTCCTCCTTTGGTCCCCAGATAAAACGTTTCCTGAAGGAGGACTCGGACGAGGCTGAGCTGACCCAGTTCCTGCGGGATTGCCCAGCAGCTGACAGCTCCAGGAAGGTGGAGGCCCCGGAGAGCCGGCGGGAGCCCGGCCACCCCCTGGGCAGCGGGGCCAGGGTTCCTCCAGACGAAGGCAGTGACGAGAGGGACGCCAGGATTTTCTCCCGCTCCCGGCCCGCGGATTTCCAGCAGCACATCGCCGCCCCCCCGCCCCCCAGCCCCAACCGCCCGCGCAGCCCCTGGGGACAGCTGGACCCCTACGACTCCTCCGAGGTAGGAGCAGGGAGGGAGGGACACACACCGGGGGCCAGGGGCTGCGGGATGGGGGATGTTCCCATCTTGTGAACACAAAGGCTTTGGGCAGGCATGGCCTCATCCCCTGGAATTCCAATCCTGGGAATCCATTGTGGGCCGGGGGAAGGGGGTTCTCAGGGTAGGAGGTGTGCTGTTGGTGTCCCTGTCCCACGTCCCCTCTGCCCTCTGCAGGATGACAAGGAGTACGTGGGCTTTGCCACGCTGCCCAACCAGGTGCATCGCAAGTCGGTGAAGAAGGGCTTTGACTTCACCCTCATGGTGGCAGGTACGGGGCTCCAGCCAGCCTGGGGTGCTGACCCCACCCTGCATCCCAAACACCCTGCACTGGGGAGGGGGATCCTGGCTGCCCCCTCATCTTTGTCTCTCTTTCTCAGGGGAATCCGGGCTGGGCAAGTCCACCCTGGTCAACAGCCTCTTCCTGACGGACATGTACAGGGACCGCAAGCTGCTCAATGCCGAAGGTTGGGGACAGTCACGGCCCACAGGGGTGTCCTGGGTGACCTGGGCAGTGGCAGAGCCCAGGGATGTTCCTGGGGGCTGCAGCCCCTCTCCCTGCCCTGAAATGACATGTGCTGTGTTGCCAGCTGCCCACTGGCACTGGGGACTGCTCTGAGGCAGTGAGAACCCCCCTGCACAGCATGAGGACCCCCCACGGGGACTTTATTTCCACGGGAAAAACAAGCCCTGGCTTGTTGGGGATTGGCTGGATCTGCAGCATTTCTGGGAGGCTGGGGACAGTCAGGACCTGGAGCACAATGCCAGTTCAGCTGCAGCCAGTTTTTGAATTAAAATGGCCCAAAGTTGCCCAAATCCCCAGGAGGGGTTTGTTTGATTTGTTTCCGTTGCTTGGAGTGAAAGCCGAAACACACAATACAGCAGGAGCATCCTCGGGGATGCAGGGACATGGAGGGTCCTGGGGTGAAGGGGCACGTGCAGTCTGGATCTGTGGGGTCACCTGAAATGCTCCTGAGCAAGGCCCAGCCCCAGCAGAGCCCTGCGCTGCCTGAGCTGGGCTCCTGGGGTGGCAGTGGCACAGCCACCAAGGGATGGCTGCCCACCATCCATGGGGATGAAGGGACCACAGCATGGAGCCTCCTCTCCTGGGCTGGAGCAGGGTGTGTGTCAGAGCTGATCCAGCGGGGTCACCCAGCCCCAGGGTGGGGGATGGCGCTTGGGGGTTGCAGCATGTCCCCATGGTGTCCCCCTTGGTGACACATGTCCCTCCCCACAGAGCGCATCACACAGACAGTGGAGATCACCAAGCACGTGGTGGACATCGAGGAGAAGGGGGTCAAGCTGCGCCTGACCATCGTGGACACGCCAGGCTTTGGGGACGCCGTCAACAACACTGAGTGGTGAGTGCCATGAGGTGGGGACTGTCCCCAGGCTGGGTGGGACAGTGAGTGCCATGGGGTGGGGACTGTCCCCAGGGTGGGATGGTGAGTGCCACGGCATGGGGACTGTCCCCGGGGTGGGTGGGATGGTGAGTGCCACAGCATGGGGACTGTCCCCAGGGTGGGATGGTGAGTGCCACAGCATGGGGACTGTCCCCAGGGTGGGATGGTGAGTGCCACGGCATGGGGACTGTCCCCAGGGTGGGATGGTGAGTGCCACGGCATGGGGACTGTCCCCGGGGTGGGTGGGATGGTGAGTGCCATGGCATGGGGACCGTCCCCAGGGTGGGTCTCCAGCATGGGGGTCTCCCCAGTTGGGGGACAGCCCGTGGTGGGTGGGATGCCCATGGTTCACTGGGCTTAGGTGCTGAGCCATGGAGGTATTGAGCTGGGGGTCCACAGAGAGCAGGGGGGTCTCACAGAATACTCGGTGTCACCTTGCTGTCCCTGCAGCTGGAAGCCGGTGGCCGACTACATCGACCAGCAGTTCGAGCAGTATTTCCGTGACGAAAGTGGCCTCAACCGGAAAAACATCCAGGACAACCGAGTGCACTGCTGCATCTACTTCATCTCGCCCTTCGGCCACGGGTAGGGGCAGCCCCGCCCGCGCTGCCGGGGGCGGGCAGGGGCTCGCTGGGACTGGGCTCACCGGGCTCCCCCTGCAGGCTCCGGCCCCTGGACGTGGAGTTCATGAGAGCTCTGCACCAGCGCGTGAACATCGTGCCCGTGCTGGCCAAGGCTGACACCCTGACCCCTGCCGAGGTGGAGCGCATGAAGAACAAGGTGAGGGGGGCTGTCCCAGCAGGCCCCCAGCCATGGCGGTGCCCTGGGCCCTCCATCCATCTCCTGCCTGGAATTTGCCCTGGAGCATTTTCCAGGCTTGAAGCACTGTAGAGGACCATGTTGTCCCCATGGCCACCAAGGACACATCTGCCCAGGGCTCAGCTGGGGGTTGGAAGAACTGGGGACGTCCATGACATGTGGTCTGCTGGGACCAGGCTTTGGGGGCCATTGGCCCTGTGTGGTGCCTCCCATGCCCTTCCCGAGGCCGGAGCCCTGCCCTCAGGGAGCTGTTTGCCTCCAGATCCGGGAGGAGATCGATCACTACGGCATCCGCATCTACCAATTCCCTGAGTGCGACTCGGACGAGGATGAGGAGTTCAAGCTGCAGGACCAGGCACTGAAGGTGGGTCTGGCTCCTCCAGCTCCATAACTGGAGGGGCAGAGCCCTGTGGCCAGGAGGACACGTCACCCTGGGGTAGCTGCAGGACTCTTTGGGGCCATGCAAGCTCTCCAGCATGGAGGGGCTGGCACATATCTCAGTACCCAGACATGTCACCAGGATCCCATGGGACACATGTGCAGCTTGGTGGGATGGGGCTTGGGTGGGGAAACCCATGCCACGACCTCTGCTGTCCCACTGGGGCTCTCCACAGCTGGGCCTTTGGAATATCCCGGCAAACGGGTGCTGGACACAGCCGAGGAGGGCACATGGAGGGATGCGGGTCCTGGCAGGTGGGGGTCATAGCAGGGCCCTGCTGATCCCCCGCCATTGCAGGAGAGCATCCCCTTCGCCGTCATCGGCAGCAACACGGTGGTGGAGGCCAAGGGCCGGCGCGTCCGCGGGCGCCTCTACCCCTGGGGCATCGTGGAAGGTAATGCGGAGCTGCCCCTGTGGGGACAGGGACACGGCTGGGACAGGCTGTGGGCCCTGACCCCACGTCCCCTGCAGTGGAGAACCCGTCCCACTGCGACTTCGTGAAGCTGCGCACAATGCTGGTGAGGACGCACATGCAGGACCTGAAGGACGTGACGCGGGAGACACACTACGAGAACTACCGCACACAGTGCATCCAGAGCATGACCCGCATGGTGGTCAAGGAGCGCAACCGCAAGTACGGGCTGGGCTGGGCTGGGCTGGGCTGGGCTGGGCTGGGCTGGGCTGGGGCTGGGACTGGGTTGGGCTGGGCTGGGCTGGGCTGGGCTGGGCTGGGCTGGGCTGGGCTGGGCTAGGCCTGGCTGGGCTGGGCTGGGGTGGGGTAGGCTGGGTTAGGGTGGGGGGCTCCTTTCTTTGGGGAGACCCCACCCACTGCAAGTGGCGGTGTCGACAGGTCAGGGCTGTGCATGGGGCTGTGCTGTGGAGCCCCGGTGCTGTGCTGTGCTGTGCTGGGCAGCCCCGGTGCTGTGCTGTGCTGGGCAGCCCCGGTGCTGTGAAGGGCCCCCCTGTGCCCTTTGGGTTGGGAGTGCCTGGGGATGCTCTGGCAATGAGGGGCCCTGCAAACCCCGAGGCTGGGTCTGTCTTAGCTGGGATATTCCAGCAGTGAGGGGCACCCTGTGACCCCGGGGAGGCTGTGGGGATGCTCTGGTAGCAAGGGGGACCCTGCATCTCCCCAGAGTTGGGGCTGGTTAGAGGGGCATGTTCCAGCAGTGAAGGGGACCCCATGTGCCCCCAGGGCTGGGGCTGGGGCCAGGGCTGTGCTCTGGCAGCAAGGGGGACCGTGTGTCCCTCTGGGCTGGGTGTGTCTCCCCCATCCTGCTGGGGCAGGGATGGCCCGTCCAGCACCGAGGGGGATCCTGCATCCCCCTGGGGCTGGCTGTGGGGGGATGTCTGGCTCCAACAGGGAGGGGCCCCTGCACCCCTGCAGGCTCCAACGCCAGAGCAGGGGCCCAGCAAAGGCCAGTGCTGGGACTCTGCTCGCCGATCAGCCGAATTCACAGCACCCACATCTGCTTTAGCCACCCCGAGGTGCTGAGGGAGCCCTCACCAGCAGGTCCCCAGTGGGACCCTCCCGCCGGGGGTCAGAGCAGAGTGGGAATGCGTGGAGGCTCTGTGGGTCCCGAGGGACTCGAGCTGTGCTGTGGGGGGCTGGCAGTAGCTGTGGGCACCTCTCTGGCACCTCTAAGTGTCTGTCCCTGTGTGCCCCGGGGCAGGAGCCATCCCTCCGTGCTGAGGCTGTGCTGCGGGGACTGCTCCGCCGACTGAGCCGGGACCGGCCGGGCCGCCCCGGGCCTGGCCCTGCTCGCCCTGCCACCCCCTGGCCCCTCTATAAAAGTGCTTGTTGGTACCCAACGCTGTCTTGGTCCTTCTGTGCCTGAGCAAGGCCCAGGCAGCTGCCCTCGGGGCGAGCCGGCCCTGTGGCCACCTGCTGGTGTCCCACACAAGCTGCCCCTGGGGTGCCAAAGGACGCTGGGTGCTGGTGGTGTCACCCCGGCTCACCCAGGTTTGAGGATGTGTCACTGTTAGGTGGCACTGAGCCCCCAGTCTACCCAAGGGACGGGTGCCCCCGTCGTGCTGCCCTCCCAGGGCCGCCATTTTGGGGTGCTGAGAGCCTTTGCAGCTCACCCCATTGCCGGGCCCGGCTCCAGCTTCCTGTCCCTGCCAGGGCTGGCAGGAGCTCCAGGTGCTCCCCACGTCCCCAGGGCCAAAGCCGAGACAGCGGCAGCGCCTTCCAAAACAGCTCCCGAGGCGGCCAAAGCCCGGCCCTGGCGCTGGCCCCAGCCCCCGGCACAGCGGGACCCCGCGGGCAGGGATGGCCCGTCCTGATGGGGCAGGGATGGCCCGTCCTGCTGGGACAGGGATGGCCCGTCCTGCTCCAGACAGGGATGGCCCGTCCCAGCCGTGTCCCAGCCGCGTCCCGCCCGTGTCCCACCCGTGTCCCTCACCCCCTTTGCCCCAGGGCCCGCGCTGGCCGTGGCTGTGGTGATGGCACGTGGCAGCACGCGTGACGCTGCCAGCCGCTGTCGGTGTCCCGGTTGTCCCCGCTGGGGTGGCACGTGGCATCCCCCGGCACGGGTGGAGGGCCGGTCCCTCCCGGGGCCACGGGAGAAGCCAGGCTGGGCTGGGCTGGGCTGGGCTGGGCCGGCTCCCGCGCGGCCTCAGGGGGATGCTCGCGGCTCTCTCCGGCAGGAATGGGCTTGAATTGGGGCAGAGGCTCCGGAGAAGGGTGTGGGGCATCCCTGGGGCTGGCAGGGCAGTGGAGTGCCTGGAGAGCCCATCCTGAGGCCGGAGGACACAGGGGAGATGCGGGGGTTTTGATGTTTTAAAGCAGCAGGGAAAATACTGCCCCAGGAGAGCCTAACCCCGTGGGATTCTCCCCAGAATGGGAGGGTGTGGAGGAAGTCTCTGGGTCCCCCCTTGGTTGGTGCATGGCAGGTTGGGGGTGCTGAGATTTGCGGGGCTGGCTGGGGCCGCTCACATCTCCCTCCAGCACTCTGCGGGTGGCCATGGGGCCCAGGGGCTGTGCGGGGGCTGCTGGGGCCCTGCAGGGGTTGGGGCATCGAAGGGGGCTGTCCCTGGGGAGCTGGGGCAGCACCCCCACCTTCTCTCTCTGCCCACAGCAAGCTGACCCGGGAGAGCGGGACAGACTTCCCCATCCCCGTGATCCCCCCGGTGCCGGACGTGGAGACCGAGAAACTCATCCGGGAGAAGGACGAGGAGGTGAGCGTGGGGCTGAGCCCCACAGCCCGTCCCCACTCCCTCCTGCCCGGCCATGGCACAGCCGTCAGGAGCCGCCCTTCCCGCAGCATCCCCAGCGAGCAGGGTCTGCAGGTGCACTCAGGGGTTCCCCCCACCCCTCCCTAGCTGGGCCATCCCAGTTTGTCCGGGATGCTCAGCCCGACCCCATTTGCACGGGAGCAGCGTGCGTGGGGCTCGGCACCATCCACCATCCCGGCTCTGCTCCCTTCCAGCTGCGGCGGATGCAGGAGATGCTCCAGAAGATCCAGAAGCAGATGAAGGACTCGCACTAGCCCGTCCCTCCTCCTCCTCCTCCTCGTCCTCCTCCTGGCCCCATCAGAAATGTTTACATCACGCTCCTCCCGCCCGGCCCCGCTGCCAGACTCGGTACCAACACCCACCCACCACCTTAAGCTGCGGCATCGCCTTATCCAACCCCCAGCGCCCGCAGGGACACCCGGGGACAGCGAGGGGACACCGGGGACAGCGAGGGACAGGGCACCCAGCCCGGGTTCCCCTGCCCCGCTTCCCCCCAATCACTGGGGACAACTTGGTCCCCCAGGCTTTGGTTTCCCGTTTCTCCACAGCTCTGGGGAGGGCCCTGGTCAGCCTGGTCCCCACAGCGTGTCCCTTGTCCCCGTGTTACCCTGGGCTCCCTGCTTACAGCCTTTATGCTCAGCTTGGCCCTGGCTTTAGGGAAGAGGAAAAGGGGGCACTGGTGCCAGCCCCACAATGCCCCAGCTGCTGAGGGGGACAGGGCTGTTCCCTTGGCCTTGGCTGGCGTGGAGGGACAGCAGCTCCTGGGGACCACAGGGGACAGAAGGGATGGAGGGACAGCCAAGGGACAGCCACCATCCTGCTCCCTGCCAGCACCAGTGCAGGGGCACTGTGTCCAGCCCTGTGGACACATGGAGCAGTGGGAGACACTCACCCTGTCCCCACAGAGTGACAGCAGGGCTGTGGCACGAGGAGCACTGGGGACTTGGTGTCCCCAGGGAAAATCCCTTGAGCCCCAAATCAGAGGCTGGGCACCCCAGCCTGCCGTGGTGTTGGCCCTGTAAAGCAATAATGAGTGTCCTGTGCCCCTGGCACCTCTCACCCCATGGCAACAGCACCGGCCCTGGCTGGAATTTCAGCCCCTGCTGCCACTTGTTTGTCTGTGGTGTCCTGTGTGCCCAGGATGTCCCTGTCCCTGCTGCTTCTTGGCACAGCAGCCCTGTGTATTCTCCAAGGATATCCCCATGTGTGCTGCTTCCCAGCAAAGTGCTGCCGCGTGTCCCCATGTCCCCCATGGTGTCCCCATGTTCCCCACCATGTCCTGGTTGGTGTTGCTGCCCTACAGAGCACTGCAGCTTGTCCCCCCCTCCCCGGACTGTCCCCATCTGTGTTGCTTTCCCACAGAGCTATGTTGCATCTCTGTGTCCCTGTGGGATGTCCCCAGTCATGTCACCACCCTGCAGGGCTCTGTGTAGTGTCCCTGTGTCCCCAAGGATGTCCCCAGCTGTGTTGCTTCCTGCAAAGCCCCACTGTGTGTCCCCAGGGCGAGCCCTGGCCACCCCTCCAGCATCCCCAGGGAGGTGGATCCAAACTCCTCCGGGTCTGGGAGAGCCTGCAGGGGATGGGGAGGATGCAGCAGGACTGGGAGCACTGGGATGAGTGGGAGCAGTGGGAGCAGTGGGATGAGTGGGATCAGTGGAATCTGTGGGAGCAGTGGGATCAGTGGGGTCAGTGGGAGCACTGGGAGCACTGGGATGAGTGGAGCAGTGGGATCAGTGGCAGCACTGGGAGCAGTGGGATCAATGGGAGCAGTGGGATCACTGGGGTCAGTGGGAGCACTGGGAGCACTGGGATGAGCGGAGTCAGTGGGATCAGTGGGATCAGCGGGATCAATGGCAGCAGTGGGATCAGTGGAGCTCACTGCCCTAGGGATGTCTCCTGTCCCCATCAGGGTCCCCTTGCCAGGTCCCCGGGTGGGGCGTGGCTGGCGGGGCCGTGCCCAGCCAGGGCTCGGGGCTGGGGGCTGCAGGGTGCCAGGGCAGCACCCGGCCTGTGCCCGCCGTGTCCCTGTGGGCAGGGCCCCCCGGGCAGGGCCCTGCAGGGAACATTTAGCGCTTTCCTTTTTTTAATCTCGCTATTTTCTTACAGAAGCCCCTCCCCTGGCATGATGGTCCTAGAGGCGTTTATTAACGGATCAGAGAGTATAGGTTTATAAATTCTTATAGAGTAGTGGAAATATTTTTATCCCTCCACAACCGTTCTCAATAAATACGGCTGACCTGGCTTGTCTGCAACCCCTTGTGACTTCCACCGAATGGGGGCACCCTGTGGCCCTGGGCATCCCCCATCCCTGGGCACACCACAGCCTTGGCCATCCCACATACCTGGGAACCCTCCCTCCCTGGCCATCCCCTGGTCCTGGCCATCCCACGTTCTGAGGCTGGTGGTGGCCCACCCTGTAGCCTCTTGATCCCAATTCCTGTTCCCTTGCAAAAGGCTCAACATGGATGCTGGGGGGGTTTTGTGCTGCACTCACAGGGACACCTAGGTTGGGGTGTGGTGGGAGAGCCTCTTGGGATCCAGCTCTGCGATGAGGGGGCACAAGGAGGGGTCTCCCCCTCTCATGTGCCTTGGAGTGCTGCTGGTGTGGGGCTGGGATGGGAGTGGGGAGGACAGAGCCTGAGCAGGGATGGAATTGCCTTCCATGTGCTGCCTCTGGGCCCCCTTGTGTCCCCCCACCAGTGGGGGAGCCCTGCCAGGAGACACCACCAGTACCTGTGCCCAGTCACCCCAGTTTGGGTCCCCCAGGACCTGCTGGGGTGGAGGAGCAGGAGGAGTGGGCAGAGCAACACAGGGATGGATGGGCTGCATCTCCAGCTGCCACCCAGAGGGCATCATCCACCTGCATCCCATTATCCCACCCTGCAGCCCAATATCCCACCCCTGCCCCTGCATCCCCTCCCCACAGAGCCCTTGGGCTGATTCAGCTGAGTGCAGGGTCAGGGAGCTGGGACAGGGCCATCCCCAGGGCCACACAGACTGGGGAGGGATGGATGGATGATGGATGGATGGATGGATGGATGATGGATGGATGGATGGATGGATGGATGGATGGATGGATGGATGGATGGATGGATGATGGATGGATGGATGGATGGATGGATGGATGATGGATGGATGGATGGATGGATGGATGATGGATGGATGGATGGATGGATGATGGATGGATGATGGATGGATGGATGGATGGATGGATGGATGGATGGATGGATGATGGATGGATGGATGGATGGATGGATGGATGGATGGATGGATGGATGAATGGATGGATGGATGATGGATGGATGGATGAGAACTGAGGGTTCTGGTGGGTGATAAATGGGACATGACCTGGCCATGGGCACTGGCAGCCCAGGGAGCCAAGTGTGTCCTGAGCTCCTCCCGTCATGGTGGGCAGCAGGGGAGGGAAGGGATGCTCCCCCTCTGCTCTGCTCTCCTGAGACCCCTCTGGAGCTGCCTCCAGCTCATCGCAGCACAGACATGGAGCTGGTAGAGCAGGCCCAGAGGAGGCCACCAAAATGGTCTGAGGTGGTCCCTGGTCTCTGCTGTGGAGGAAAGCTGCCTCATGGCACCTGCCAGCCCCAGTCCTTGCTCTGCTGCCAGCCACTTCTCCCCTTGCTGAGGGTCAGAGCAGGGACCCCACCTCCCTGGGGTCCTTCCCTCCTTCACCAGCACTGCCTCAGCCCCACCTTGCTTGGCCCAGGGTGCTGAGCCCCGCTGTGGCTGTGATGCCAATTCCTGCTCTTCACCAGGCCAAACCCCCCCCATTCCCCGCCATGAACCCTCTTATCAACATGGAAATGGAAAATGTTTGTGCTTCCTTGGCTGGAAGCAGCGCTCACCCCAAAGGCCGGGAGACACAAACCTCCCACATCCCACCATTGCAGCTCCAGGAAGGATCCCCTGGCTGCCTCTTCCTCCCCAGAACAGCCAACAGAGTCTCTGCTTTTGGTCCCAGACTGGCTGATCTATCTGGTTCCTGTTTTCCCAGAGGATAAAACCCAGCACTGATGCTCCAGTGACATCCCCAGCTGTGCCCACCCTTCCCTGCACTCCATTCCATGTGATTTTCATCACACCTTTAAAAATAAAAAGCCCCAAACCCACTCAAACCCAGCCTTCCCAAGGCAGAGATTGATATTTCCACATGGCAAATGCTTCCATGCAATTCCCCAATGTCCTATTTTTGGTTTCTCACCAGTCCTGGCACTGGTTGTAGCATCCGTGCTGGAGCTCCAGCCAAGCTCAGAGGAAGGGAATAAAGGTTTCTTAGGGCAGAGAAGGAAATCTCCCATCTCCTTCCCTGGGCTGTACCACCCATGCCTGACACCTAATGAGACCTCAGGTGACGTCAGTCCTGTTGTTTCCCTTTTCCCTTCCTTTCTATTTCCCTTTCCCCCCTACCTTCCCTACTTATTCATTTGTTCCTTACATAATTAATTATATTTTCCCCCATGGGAGAGCCCCTGCAGCCCCACCTTTTCCCATCTTTTCAAATCCAGAAACCAAGGCACTGCCTCCGGCTCTTTCCCTCCTCTCTAGTACCTCTTCTCCACCTGTCACATCCATTCCTGGTGGCACCTCTCCTGGATCCAGGGGAGTCAGGAGCAGTCATTCCAATTACATTGGGCTCTGTCTCTCCTGGATCCAGGGGAGCCCAGAGCAGAGCCAGGAGCAGTCATTCTGATTGCTCCCATTCCCATCTCCCCCAGATCCAGGGCAGCCAGGAGCAGTCAATTCCAATTGCTCCCATTCCTGTCTTTTCTGGATCCATGGTAGCCAGGAGCAGTCATTCTGATTACCCCCATTCCCAGGGCAGCCAGGAGCAGTCACCCCAATTGCACCCATTCCATCTGTGTGCCCAGGAGCTGCTGGCTGGGAGTGAGAGCCCTTCCCTCCTCTGGCAGCCGTGATGAGGGGTTGGGATGCGGTGTCTGAACACATCCAGTGGATGCTCCTGATGGAGCAGGTAGTCCTTGCATCCCCTGCTCAGGGCAGGAGCAGCTCAGAGAGGTGAAACCCCATTGCTGCTGCTCTGCCCCTCCTGTAAAAGCAGCTAAACCACCCCTGAATGGGACACAGGCTGAAGACCCCAGCCAGCTTCAGCTCTTCCATACCTTTTCCCACTTCCCTGTTCCCCACAGCCAGTGTGGAAAGACCAGACCAAGAGCTTGGCACATTTCTCAGGCTGGGAGAGCTGGGGGTGCTCACCTGGAGAAGAGAAGGCTCCAGGGAGAGCTCAGAGCCCCTTGCAGGGCCTAAAGGGGCTCCAGGAAAGCTGGAGAGGGACTGGGGACAAGGGATGGAGGGACAGGACCCAGGGAATGGCTCCCAGTGCCAGAGGGCAGGGCTGGATGGGATATTGGGAAGAAACTCTTCCCTGTGAGGGTGGTGAGGCTGTGGTGGGCACACGAGAACACGACAAGAACAGATGGATATGCAATCACAGCCTGGTCTTTACTTGCAGAAGAGCCCACCTGTGGCTGTGGATTCTGGGAAGCTCCATGAGATGCCTTTACTGACACGTGATGTTATTTCTGGAGCTTCCCTGAAAAACCCCAGGTTGTGCTGTGTTTTGTGAAGATAATGCCCATTCCACGAGACCCACCAGGAGCAGTGCTGAGAGGCTGGGGAGCAGCAGCCGCTCCTCCCTCCCTGGGGATGTCATTGATGATGCCAGCACCAAGCACAGAGCAGAACAGGCAGGGAAAGGCTGCTCTGACGCTGACATTCCCGTGTGGAAGGGGACAAGGTGCCCCTGTCCTGGCTGTCTGTCCAGGAGCACAGGCAGAGCCCCTCGGTCCTGGCTGTTCCTGGACAAACAGCACCATCTATTTGCAGCACGAGAGCAGAGGGGGCACGGTGGGTGCCCCTCAGCAGGGCTGGGGATCCCACCCTGGAGCAGCAGCCTCTGCTGTCCTGGGTGACACTGGGACATTCCTGACCCCCAGACCCTCTTGCAGCCCCGGTGACACCTGGGGCTTGCTCCAGGCTCAGGACAGGAGTTCAGGACACAAGTGCAGGAGCAGGGAGGGGAAGAGGCTCCAGGCTGGGGGCTCAGCTCAGCTTTGGGTCCCTCCTTCCTGGGGAGGCTCTGCCCTTCCACTCCCATGCACGGACATGGGGACTCCCACCCTGGGACCCCACAGGACTCAGCCATTCCCCTCATTTCCCCATCACTGGCTCAGACAGCTCCATCCCCTGAGGCATCAGAGGTCCCAGGAAGGTGTTGGCCCCACAGCACCAAGGGGGAGAAAGCCTGGCCAGCCCCAGCTTTGCTCCAGGGGCTGAACCTGTCCCTAAGCCAGACCATGTCCACCTCCAAACCCAGCTCAGAGCCCCTCAGGATGGACCCCAACATGTTGTGAGTGACAGAAGTGACCTAGGACCTGTTCCAGCCTTACCATGGAACTGGGAGGAATGAAGAATATCTGATTTATTAAACCTGCTGGGAAAAGCAGACTGAGAAAACTCAGCTCAAGGTGCTCCTGCTGGGAAAAGGGTACAAGGGGTGGCCTGAGGCCTTCAGAGCTCACACAGAGAAACCACTACTTCTTCTTGCGACGCCGGGTGTTCATGCGGATCAGCTGCTGCCCCTGCTTCTTGATGTCCTCCCTGCTGGGGACGTAGTCCTCTTCCTCCTCCTCAAAATCCAAGCTGTCTGCAGGGGAGAGTGGAGAGGAGGGGCTGGGGAGGGGCTGGAGGCCACCTCAGCTGTGGCCATGTCCCTGGGACAGCTGGCACGTTTTGTTGGGCTCGTGGGATCCAGGAGAGTCCTCATGGACCTTTCCACCCCAGCATCCCAGGGTGACCTGGGGACCTGTGATGCCACCACTGTGGCCCATCTCCATTACACTGCTGGCGCTTCCCATAAAGGTCTGGGGCTGCAGTGTGGTGGGCACAGCTCCTGCTTTGCTAAAGAAAGGGGCTGAGCTGCCAAAAGGTCTTTGCATCTTCCAGGAGCATCCACAGGCAGAACCAAGCACTGATTATTCTTCACAACCAGGTGATTTTGGAGATGAGGGTGTTCCCTCTTGTCCCACGTCTCTCCTTGTTCCTGCAGTAGCTTGGTGCTCATCATGCCACCCCCTGCCTTCATTTTCCTCCACCCCTGCCTAAAAACACCACCCACATCTGAGGCCTTAGAAACAGCCAAGGTCAGCCTCAAGACCTGGAGGCAATTTGTGGGTTGGTGTCTGCTGGGCCAGTGGGAGACAGACAAGGACTCCCCCCATTCCAGGGGGCAGGGCTGGAACAGTCACTGTAGGACACATCCCCACTGTGCTCTCCTACCATCTTCCGTAGCGCCCTCATCCTCAAAGGTAATCCTCAGGTTCTGTTTTTCACCTGCAGTTCTTTCCTCCAGAAGGTTCCTGACCTTGGCAAAAGTCTGTGAAAGACAGCCTGGGTTGAGTGCTGGAGGGCAGGTGGGTGCTACAACCCAAGCACCACGGGTGCCCAGTGCCATCGGGGCTGAGCTGCTCCATGGCCCTTCCCTGTGGCCTTGCTGAGAAGGATGGCTTGGGTGGCCTTGGTCTGGGAGGACCCTGAGTGTGTCCCCAGGGCCACCAAGCCCCCGTACCTCGCTCTGTTCATCAGGGCTGTCCTCAGGCCGGGCTGCCGCCTGCTCCTTCAGGAACTGCAGCTTCTGCTCACAGCGCTGCAGCTTCTCCTCCATCCCCTGCACCTCACCTGAGTCCTCCTGGGGGGACACAGCCACCTCGGTGGGGACAGCCAGGCCCTGGTGGCAGCGGTGGCTGTGCGAGGCGTCCCTGTGCTGCCCTGCCTGCATGGCCCTGCTCCCCTGGAGCCCCGTGGTACCTTGCCAGGGATGGAGATGCCCTGCAGGCGGAGGAACATGTTGTCAATGATGTTCTCAAACTCGATCAGGCGCTTCTGGTTGTTCAGCATGTGGGCTCTCATCTGCTCCAGCCGGGCCTCCTCCTGCCCCAGCTTCTCCCTCAGCTCCTCCTCCTGCATGCTGGAGCCAGCCACACTCACATCACACAGCTGCACAGGGGTGCAGGGACGCCCCAAACCTGCTCCAAAAGCTGTTCAGGCTGCCCCACCCCAACTGCAGGCCAGCTCCATGCTGCTGGCAGCACTTCCCATGCCCAGCAAGGAGAAAGGGAGCTCGGGGACTCCAGTGGGAGCTTTGGGTGCTCTGCCCTGCCAGCAGCAGAGCTGAGAGCTCAGAAACCCTCCCAGTGTGGGAGGAGTGCGTGGCTGCAGTGGGGTGCAGGTCAGGGTGGTTCTTGGGACATGTCCCCCCCTAAGGTGGTGGCCTGGCTGGCACAAGTGTGCGAGGCCAGCAGCACCTGGCGGTGCTGACGGGTTGGTTGAACTTCAGTTTGGCCTGCTTGGACTCCAGGTTCTGCAGGGTCTTCTTCAGCACGTTCTTCTTCTCGTTGCACTCATCAATGTGCTGCTGCAGGTTCTCCAGGGATTTCCTCTGTGCCTCGATGCTGCTGGGGATGTCCTGGCCAGGGGAGACACAAGGGCTCAGCCCAAGGTGCTCCTGCTGGAGGCCTCGAGGGGGTTACAGCACCATGGAGCTCTGTGGCTCCTGCTCATGGGGAAGGGCAGTGCCTGCCTGCAAACAGGAGCTTTGTGGGGCTCCAGGGAGAGAAGAGAAGAGAACTGCACAGGGAAATGGGGGGACCAGAGAGGCTGCAGCTCCCCAGAGCTCCAGCAGCCCCAGGTTTTAGCAGGGATGGATTCTCCATTACCCAGAGGCAGGAGCACTGCAGGGCAGTCTTTGCCTTCTCCATCTTGTCAGTCACAAAGGCCTCGCGCTGCATCCTGGCCATGGCGGCCTCCACGTCAGCACCTGGGGCGGCAGGGAAGGAGCAGGGTGTCCAGGGATGGAGCAGGGCAGGGTGTCCAGGGATGGAGCAGGGCAGGGTGTCCAGGGATGGAGCAGGGTGCCCAGGGATGGAGCAGGGCAGGGTGTCCGTGGCTGTGCCCACATCCCCCCGCTCTGCCCCCTGGCCAGGCACTCACCCAACAGCGTTTCTGAGGAGCTCTGGTCCTCCTCTGCAGAGAGCATGGACACAGCTTGCTGCAAGGACAGTCACTGTCACCCCTGGGGGCTCAGCACTGCAGGCTGCTGCTGCCCCCAGCCCTGCCTGCCCCACAGCCCAGCTCACCTCCCCACACCCCCAGCTCACCTGCCCCACACCCAGCTCACCTGCCTCTGTTGCCTCTCGCTCTCCTCCTGCCGCCGCAGGCTCTCGAGGTGCTTCTTCTGCTCAGCCAGGGACTGGTCCCTCAGGTGCTTCTCCACACGGACCCGGGGCCCTGCCTCGGCCATGAGTTTCTGGAGCATAACAGAGAAGGGAAGAGTTGCTGCCAAAGATGGTCGGAGCTTTCTGCAGATTGGGTATTAGGTTCAAGTATTGGTTTAGATCGAGATGTGGGAAGAAATTGTTCCCTGTGAGGGTGGTGACACCCTGGCACAGGGTGCCCAGAGCAGCAGTGGCTGCCCCTGGATCCCTGGCAGTGCCATTGGCAGGGGGCTGGAATGAGATGAACTTTAAGGCCCCTGCTAACCCAAACCATTCCATGAATCTGTGATTTGAGCTCCTGGGATGCCCAGTGTCAAAAGTGACCCCAGTCCATGCAAACAGGCTGTGAAGGAAGCTTGGCAAGGCAGGCTGGGGTGTGGGACACACTGCCTTTGCCATGGCTGGTGCTTCAGACAGGCTGACCCCAGCCCCAGGGGACAAGAGGGAGACCTGGCAGGACCTATGGAGGCCTCTGGGTGCTGTGGGCAACCTCAGCTGCGCCTCTTTTGCCCCTTGCTGAAGGAAGGCTCTCAGGTACGTGGTGCTGTCTGTGGGCACTGGAGGGTGGGAAAAGGCCCCAGTTATCTCACCTTGATGACTCTGTTGGGTAGGACGGTAGTCTTGCTTGTGAGCTCCTCGTGGTACATCACAGTCATCCCAGACAGGAGGTCCAGGTATCGAGGCTGGTACACCAGCTCCTGGCACACAGGGAGCCACGGCACATCACCCACCGGGGTGCCCCGTGCTGTGACAGGGCACAGAGGGGACACAGCCCCTTGGGCACCCCGTGCCTTTGCAGGGAGAGCAGGTGAAACACTGGCTCAGTGAGGAGGAGCTCACCCTCCTCAGGACCTCCTGCAGCCTCAGGTACAGGTTGGTGACAATCTCTCCACTTTGAATTTTCATGAGCATCTTCTCGATGTCATTGCCCAGCTGGCGAATGGTCTGGAGCAGACACCGGGGGAAGGCACAGAGTGACTGTGTGTGCCAAGCCCAGTGCCAGGCCCAGTGCCCAGCTGGGGGTGCAGGGCTGGATTAAAGCCCCCATGGTTGTTGGCACAGCAGGAAGGGCTCCCAGGTACCTGCATCTCTGCCTCTTTCCACTTAGGGTCAGCCTCAGCATCCTGCAGATCCTGCAGGCGCCTCTGGCGCTCATCCCTGGCTTGGCTCCACAGCTTCAGCTGGTGCATCAGCATGTCACACGCCTTCACCTGGTCATGGATTTTGGCCTCCATCTTCTTTACAGCCACCTGGATGGGCATGAGACCATTTTCCAGGCTGGATGCTGCAGAAGGGGATGCTGCCCAGAAAACTCCCCCCAAGGTAGAGCTGGGGACACTGAGATGCTGCTCCAGGATGTTGTCACTGGTTTGACAGGATGAGGTCTGGGAGAACTTTGCTCTGGGGGCTTGCTGGGTGGGCAACTGCTGGTGGCAGGGCTGGGCTTAGGGACTCTGCACAACATGGAGCAGGGCTGGGGATCAATAAAATCGATCAGGGCCCAAATGGGGATGTTGTCAGAGAGCAGCAGCACCGCTCTGTTGCTGCACAAGGCCTCTGGGCAAAGGCAGCTCTGTAGGCACAGCCTCGATGTCCACGGGTTTGTAACCAGGGCACAACCTTGGGACAGGCAGTGAAGGGCAGGGACAGCATCTCTGTTCTGTAGGAACACGGGCAGTGCCAGGCACATGGGGGTGGGACAGCAGGGAGGTCTGCTGGGACAAAGGGGCTGCATGGATGTGTCCCGTGGGACCAGATGTGAACACCCCGTGTCTCCACAGCAGCCCCGTGGGGTTGTCCTGGTGCTGGCAGCGTGTCCCTCTGCCGTGCACTGTTCTGTGTCCCCAGAGCCCCAGCCCCTGCTTCCAGCCCTGCTGTTACCTCCAGGCTCTCAGTGCCTGAAACGAGCTCTCCGAAGGCATCCTTAATGGGGAGTTTGTTGTACTGTGGGCAGGGAGGGACAAAGATGGTCAGCCGGGGAATGACACACCTTTTGCTGGCCTGTGCTGCCAGCTCCTGGAGGAGCTGGGGGTGCAGGGCCAGCACCAGGCAGGGGTGCAGCAGGAGGGCCCTCCTGGTACCTTCAGGACAAAGTTCAGGAAAGTGGAGTCCTCCTGCAAGGCCTTCTGCAGGCTGGGGATCAGCTCCCTGTTCTGCCGGAGCTTCTCCTCGCAGGACCGAGCGAAAATCCTCCTGCCTTGATCTGGGGGACATCAGGCAGCCAATGGCAGCGCGTGGGACGAGGGGGCTGTGCCACCCCCGTCCCCGAGCAGCCCGAGGCAGCACCTTGCAGGCCCACGAGGATATGCATCTCCTGGTTGCGCTGGTTCAGGTCGGGCTTGGGGCCCCACGTGCTGCTGGGGAGCTCCATCCCTGGGCCCATTCCCAGATCCCTTGGCACAGCTGCCGAGGCCCTGCTGCCCCCGCAGCGTTGTGAGCGCACGGTGAGTTCCACCGTGGAACTGTCACCTTGTCACCGCGGCACTGGCAACTGCCACCGGCCACAAACCTCCTGCTCAGCATGGCCCAGCCCCCTCCCCAACACTGCTGCAGGGAACAGCTTCATTAACAACTGATTAATGAGCTCCTGGAAGGGGGCAGAGAAGCATTCCAGCTTTGTCTCCCATTGTCGTGGCAGTGGCAGCTGTCAGGGATCATTCTGAGCCCCACTCGGAATGGGGCAATGCCAGGGCAAACATATGTGCCTGTGTACCCAAACACACCAGCAGTGCTCTCCTGGAAGCTGCCAGCTTATTTAAATGCCCACCTATCTGAAAATTCCAGTTAATTAGCCAGGAAATGGTTGTGCAGGGAGTTATGGTCTTCTTGAAATGGGCAAAGACATCCAGTTACCAATCCTGAGCTTTATTCTGATGCTCACCATATGTTCTTGCTGAACTACAAACATAACAAGAAATGCCAGCATGTATCTTTATTTGTCCATAAATAAACTCAAGCTCCCTCTACCAGAGAAAATCCTTAATGTCTGGATTTGCAGAAAAAGACTTTGTAAAGGAACTGCCTTCCCAGCACCAAGCTCATGAATCAGTTTAGATTCAGTTCTGGAACTCCAGATCTTTAACCTGCTGCCATCCTGTTGTGTTAAACACAGCAAACCAAGAAATTAAAGAATTGTGAATCAGGTATTACTGACATAATATCCTCAGAGGCTCTTGCTCAGCATCTTATTTGCATATTTATGAATTGCGTGTTAGTGCTTATTTCCAGTGACAAGCTAAATATCAACATGATCATCTTCAGTCCTTCCCAAAGTGTGTCTGGAGAGAGGGGCACATGAAGGCAGCAGCCCAGGGTGGTACCCAGGGGAGCTGCCTGTGCACACAGAGCTCTCCACACTGAGCCCTGTCCGCAGGGCACATCCAGTCATTGCACCC
The DNA here is from genome assembly GCF_027579445.1 of Ammospiza nelsoni. Classification (NCBI taxonomy): domain Eukaryota; kingdom Metazoa; phylum Chordata; class Aves; order Passeriformes; family Passerellidae; genus Ammospiza; species Ammospiza nelsoni. The sequence goes on from NC_080653.1 coordinate 1,339,662, forward strand.
CTGCATTCCCTAGGCAGCATTTAAACCCCTGGGAGCAAACAAAAGCATTTTAAAATGGATAAAGTAGTTCAAGAATCTCTGTTTCACCTGCCCTCAGCAAAACTCAGGCTCTAGAGAGGCAGATCCTCCCAAAATACTGCTGAAGGAATTGATCCCAGCCTTGCACGAGTGCACACAAATTGGCTGCTGCAGAAATCCACTCCCAAGGGGCAGCCTTGCACTGAGGCTCCAGCCCTGCAGCCACCTCATATGCCAAACCTCCCCTCCTCCAGCTGATTTCCACTCTCCCTGATGAAATTTCAGGAAATTCACAATGAGTTAAAGGTGCAGAGGAAAGGTCAGCAGCACAAACCCAGCTCTGTTTGACTGTCACAGAAGGGGAGAGTCTCTGGAAGGCAACAGCAACCAAAGAGCACCAAGCTCACCTGGGAGAGATCTCCCTGGCTGGCCCACAGCTCCCCACCTGCTGCCTGCTATCTGCATGAAACAGGAATGTCATATTAAAGGCTCCTCAAATTCCTGCTGATTTAGCTTCAAGTCACTGAACCATATCTGCTTTGCCTGGTGGTTTGTATTTTTAGTATCTCCTTCCCCCATTGTTGTCCTCTCTTCCCCTTTTCTTTGCAATACCCCAGTTCAACTTTAAATCATTTGCTTAACACAGCTGCAGCAAGATTTAACAGAATTAGCAAGAACTATATCCCATGCCTCAGGAGCTGGCTGGTAATTCTGTGCATGGATTAGAGAGCAGCAAAAAAAAGGACAGAGGATAAAGGACAGCTGCCAGAATTGTTCTGTTGCACTAAAAAGCAAAGGGGCACACACAAACAATTCCTGCCGGGAATTACTGTCCAACAAAAGCCTGTCTGGCTCCATGGCCAGAGGCCACCACTGCCTGAGATTCATTTTATCATGTGAAAGCAGCAGCTCCCAAGCACAGGCTACTCCCTCAGCCTGCAAAAGCATTGCCACAGCCAGGGATATCTCCTCTACTATTAACAAAAATAAGTATCTTCTTTCTGTATCTATAATATATAAATAGATGATAATTTGTTTTTATTAATGTAGCTAAATATATTCTACAAATAAGTTATTTGGAGAACATCATCTCTATGTCAGCAAGTGCTGCTATAGCCAGTGAAGGAATTCTTTATGAATGGTCCTTTGAAGTACTTTAATTACCAAGAAGCCAATTATGGAAGCCTAAGTCAGTTTTCACACTGCCAAGAGACTGATTTTTAGACATGATCCACACTGCACCTGTTTAGAAGTGAAAAATGCAACTTTCTTTTCTTAAGGTCCCTCTCCTCACATACAAAGCCACTCCTCAGCGACCAGTGCAATCTGCCACTCAACACTGACAACCTGAAGGTACAAACAATTGGCACCAAATCACTCAAACACTTTTCAACAGCAACGCTGAAACTAAAGCAAAGCCAGAGTAACCTCCTACCACACCCTAACTCAGTTCTTATTAGTGCAACTCTGACACAAAATCTTCTTACAGGCAAAGACATCTGTAAACCAAGCAAGTGTAAAATGATAAAAAAAACCCAACCCACACTGCATGGAAAAATCCCAAAGGATTTGTGTCAGAAAATGTTTGGCAGCAAGAGATTGGAAAAAACCATGAAGGCCTAACAGAAGAGTGGCTACACCAGTCACTGCAGGGAGGGTGTTGAAGCAGATCTGCTGCAGGAAGATTTTGTTATTCAAGCTTTTCATCTCCTTCCTCCACATCCTTCAGACTGAGCACTTCCAGGGATCCTTTCCCTTTTGTCTCACTGCGGATCAGCTCGTCGATCTCCCTGAAGCAGCCTGGGTCAATAAGGCACACCTGCAACATTCCAGATTTCATCAATCAGCCAAGAATGTTTGCATTTCATCAGCCCTACCCAAGGCCTAGCATTCACTTTCATTAAAACAATCCTAGTTACTGAGGAGGACTCTGAAGAGTTGACAAACTCTGTCTGGCAGCAAACCTTCCACAGAGCTCTACAGTTCCAGTTCCCCATGCTGGACATGGCTTTTGCCAGTTGGGATTGCTGGACTCTAATCTGTTTGTATGAAGATTTTAATACCAAATTTTGCTTTACCACCCACTAACTTTAAAAAAAAATAATTAGCCACCCTTAAAGTCTAGACAGAAGCCACCAAATAAGTAACAATAACATTTCACATACAGGAGAGACTTCTCAGTGTTGCAGGATCATCACTGCTAAGGGGAATTGCACTGTGCACTCCTCAGCGTGGAGCAGCAACCTCTGGATGCCAAAGGCTGCTTCCATGCCCACATCACTAGGATTGTGTGAAATTAAAAATTCCCAACCACAGCTCTCATTCAGGATCTCGGGTAAGCCTTCAGCTTCCATTTATGAATTCATCTCCTAGTAAAATACATGTGTAGTTCAAATCAAATCTGAAACCCAGGGACTGCTTTTTGCTTACCATTTCCAGCTGTTCCTGGAAGTCTTCACTCTCAGTAACTTTAATCAGTGGCTTCAGCTTCTCTTTCAGTTTCTTGCCCTCCTTTGCGGGCAGGATAAATCTCAGCCTCATGTGAGCACGTTCAATCTGCATGGTCTCCTTCAGCTGCCTGATCACTTCCAGGGCCTGTTGGACAAGAAAGAGACCACTTGCACACCTGCTTAAAACCCAGCACCCAGTTCCAAATCTCAAATCAGCTTCAGAGCCATCTCTCAGTGCTGGTCACTGCTGCTCTGCTATCAGGCTCTTTTGACAGATGAACAAGAAAAGGCTGATTGTTTTTTGTGATCACTTTGAACACTTAAAAGCCGTCTGAAATAAAGTTAAATAGCTATACTGCAAAACACCACAAAGCCACATGGCTCAAATTCAAAACTGATATACCACATCAATTAGCATAAATCATAAACCTTTTATTTCTGCTCTAAGTGTATCACTGTTGGCTTTTTCCTTTCTTTCTCCCCTCCCTGAATTCTTAGCAAACAAACTGACAGAGTTTCAGGAGCTGCTTCTCTGCAGCACTCAGCTGCCAGATGGCTGAGTAATCCCTGTGCAGGCCTCAGATCCCAGCGCTCTGCTGATCCCTCTGTGATGAGACCCGAGGAATTGCACTGGATGGCAGCACCTCGGAGCAGGAGCTGCTCCTGCAGGAACCTCACCTGCTGCTTTGTGCTCTTGTTGGGTTTGACAGAGTAGTGGATGTCCTTCATGGCCCTCTCGATGAGGATGACAGTGTAGGGCCGCTTGGTCTCGGGGTTCACGCACTTGTCAGCCACGATGGTGGCGATGTCGCGGAACATCTGCTCCAGCTGCGTGTGCCGCTCCTTGTCCGACACCTGCAGCTCCCCTTTGGACAAAATCTGTTTTACCCACAGAAACCCGTTAGTGAACGTCCTGGATCTGAAGAGTGACAAGTTACATTTGACAACTTTGAGTAACTTTGTTAAATTTGAGAGCTGCTGGAAAGGTTGGGCGAGATTTGAAGTGCAGCAAACAATAATCAAATTAATAATGTGAATCATTACAACAGACAGCATTGGAAAGGCTTCAGACAAAAAAACTCACCCCAGAAACACCAAACAGAAGCAAGAGAAGCACAGATTTCACAGAATATCTTAAGCTGGAACGGAGCCCTCAAGGACCACCCAGTCCAGCCCTGGCCCTGCACAAACACCCCAACAATCCCACCCTGGGCATCCCTGGAAGCTCAGGCAGCCTCGGGGCTGTGCCCATACCCTGGGCAATGCCAGCACCCTCTGGGGGAAGAGCCTTTGCCAAAATCCAACCTGCCCTGGCACAGCTCCAGCCCTTCCCTGGGTGCTGTCCCTGTCCCACAGAGCAGAGGTGGGAACTGTCCCTTGGGAGGAGCTGCAGACCCCAATGAGGTCTGACCCCAGTCTCCTCAGGCTGAACAGACCAAGTGCCCTAAGCTGCTCCTTGTGTGGCCCCTCCAGGCCCTTCACCTTCTTCATAGCTTTCTGTGGACTCTGACAGCTTCAGATCTCTCTTATATTGTGGCACTCAAAATTGCCCCAGAGCAGAGTAGGACAATCCTCTCCCTGGCCCAGCTGTTGATACTGGGCCTGGTGACCCCAGGAGAGGGATGTCCCTCCTGGCTGCCAGGGCAATGCTGACTCAAGAGATTTATTGAAATCTTATCAACCACACCAAGTCCATAGTTCATATATCACCAGAAAGGACTAAGAAATTAGATCTGCTACTTACACCTAAGTGAGCTCTCCAAAGTAAGCAACTGTCCCCTTCTTTTCTCTGCATTCTTAATAATTTATCTTATGTGAAGAACTCTTCAGTGCTGGCTGTGTCCAGACACATCAGTGCATGCAAGTTGTGTGTTAGGCAGAATTCTTTCCAGCCACACATATATGCCAAATTTAAAACTATAAAACAGAGCTACAGCTCCTTTTTATCCATTTCTTAACAAGCAACCCTTTCACCTATGGAAGCATTCTAGAAACACCCTTCAGTACAAACCAACCTAACTGCATGACTAAATCTTCTCACATCTTTTACAAAGCAAAGTGTGTGAAACCTACCATCTTACAGATTTCTGTCTGGTCATCTGTTCCAAATGCTTTAACCAGATCTTCCTTCTTTGCCACCTGGCCTTTGGAGACATTGACAAACACCGTGTGTGTCTGCAGGACCTCGTCGAGATCTTTCTCCCTGGAGATTAAGATAAATGTAGAAAACTCAGAATAATCCCAGAATGATGCCAGTGCCATGGCAGGGACACCTTCCCCTGTCCCAGGCTGCTCCCAGCCCTGTCCAGCCTGGCCTTGGGCACTGCCAGGGATCCAGGGGCAGCCACAGCTGCCCTGGGCACCCTGTGCCAGGGCCTGCCCACCCTCACAGGGAACAATTCCTCATTCCCAATATCCCATCCATCCCTGTCCTCTGTCACAGTGAAACACTGCCCCTCGTCGGGGTACTCCGTGCCTTGCCCAAGCCCCTCTCCAGAAAAGCAGCAATGCCAGGAGCCCAGCTGCGTTCAGCGAGGAGAGAGGAAGGGCTCCTGCTGTCCCGGGCTGACTCAGCACAGCTGGAACCTTCCAGCACAGCGCTGTCGCTGCCCAGGCACGGGCACGGCGCTCCCGTTACCGGCCCCGCGCCTCCTCCCGGGGTCAAACCGGGGCCCGGGGCCGCGCACGATCCCCGGTCCCGCAGCCGGGTGCCGGCTCCCGGGTCACTGGAGACCCCCCTCCCACACCCCGGGCCCTTCCCGGTCCTCCCACGGGCTCCCCTCCCGCGCCACCACCGAGTCCCCACACGGGGTGCCCGGTACGATCCCCTCACACCGGGTCCCCACACGCACGGGCCCTGCCCCGGGCCCCACGCCGGCCCCGAGCCGCCTCCCCGCCGGCTCCCCGGGCACTCACGCTCCGCTGCGCCAGCCCATGACCTTGTTGCGGTAACAGGCGATCTCGAAGCGCTTCCCGGCGCGCCGTGCCCGCACCACGGCCACATTGGTGAGGCGGATCTGGTTGGTGGGGGTGAAGATGGACATGGCGGCGGCCGCCCGCTCCGCCCCCGGCCCGGCCCGGCAGTGAATGGCGGCACGGGCGGAAGGGGCGGGAGCGGCGCATGGCGGCCTGAGGGGAGCCGGGCGGGGAGCGGGTCAGTGACGGCGTGATGGCTGAGTGTGCGAGGGAGAGAGCCGTGATGGGGGGAACACAATGACCGTGTCTGTGGGGTAATAACTGTGTCCGGGGAGTGAATACCGTGAGGGGGGATATTATAACCGTGCTTGTGGGGTAATAACTGTGTGTGTGGGCTGGTAACCGAGTTTGTGGGATAATAGCGTGTGTAAGGGCTAATAACGGAGTTTGTGGGATAATAACTGTGTGTATGGGCTGGTAACCGAGTTTGTTGGGATAATATTGTGTGTATGGGCTAATATCCGAGTTTGTGGGATAATAGCGTGTGTATGGGCTGGTAACCGAGTTTGTGGGACAATAGTGTGTGTATGGGTTAATAACTGAGTTTGTGGGATAATAGTGTGTGTATGGGGTAATGTCCGAGTTTGTGGGACAATAGTGTGTGTATGGGTTAATAACTGAGTTTGTGGGATAATAGTGTGTGTATGGGGTAATGTCCGAGTTTGTGGGACAATAGTGTGCGTATGGGCTGGTAACCATGAGGGGATAGAACAGCCGTGTGTGTGAGTGGCTGTAACTGTGATCGGGTGCTGTGGAGGGAGATGAGGGCAATGACCCTGGGGGTTTTATTAACCATGAGTGGTGTACGGGGGTAGGATCTCTGAGGTCGGGGGTGTTTAATAACTGTGAGGGTGTGGGATGATAACCCTGAGGCCGGGGAAGGTGGGGTAAAACCGTGGGGTATTTGGGGGAGAGAGGGGCATTAACTGTGAGAGGAGGAATAACCACGAGGATGTGTGTGTGTGTTTGTGGGGTGATAACCATTAGGGGCTGTGTAGGGGATAATAGTGAGCCTGTTTTGGAGCTAAAATTCTCTTCAATATATGTAGCATCTATTGCATTTGAGGAAGTTGTATAGAGGTTAAGGGAATCCCTATAGCTGGTTTGGGTAAAACTGGGAACACTGGGCAAGTGCTCTTGGCTTTTCTCTATTGAGAGTCTCAGTGTTGCTGCTGGAGGGCTGAAGGGCAACCCCTTAAGCCTTGGCTCTGGTAACGAGTACCAGCCTGTACAAGTTTCCAGCCTCTTGGAAATACTTGTATTCTGTGCTCTCGACTGATATCTGCAAAAACAAGATCCAAGCTGCAGATGACAGTAGAAGGGTGTTAGCTGTGTTCCTCAGTCTATAAATATCACAAACCAACCCTTTTGGAGTGCCTGAATATTCCATATGAAATAGATATTCACAGATACCCTGCAGGTGCATTCCTGACTGTGCCCTGAATGTTCCGAACCAACATGAAACATCTCAGTGGTTCCAAATCAAGCTTCACTTGCATCATAGAATTCTGTGAAAGTGTTTCCAATTGAATCTGTGTTTCAGTCTGCCCTTGAAGCTCTGTTTGTAACCAGTGTGACATCAAATGTGTGTAAGCAAGGGTTGTGTTCAGCAGAAAGTTCTGTGCAGGTGATTTCCCCCTTGGACTGGAGCTTTCTCATTCCAGAGAACTGCATTTGTTGGGTTTGTGTGAAACTAAAGCCAGTGTAATCCACTGGATGTTTCACGAGAACTTTTTCCTTTCAGGCACTTGGACAGCACAAGTGTTTTCTGCTTTCCCTTGTAACAGAGCTGCCCTAGAAGGGAAGAGCCCAGAGTTTCCCTCTGACAGTATGGAATGCTAGCTTGGAGCTCATCTGACACACCTGAGGAGGTAAAGGCTTTTTGATTCAATTTTAGTGCCTTGCCTTTAGGCAGATGCTGTTTTCTGCAAAGCCTGGGCAATAGCTGATAGTGTGAGGCTGTGGGTACTGTGTGATTACTTTGTGTGTGCTCATTCCATACTCACTCTGTAGGAACCTGTGACATTCCAGGTTTAGATGTCTCAATGGATATGTGGAGCTACTTCCATACTTGCCTGGTGTCCATATGGCTGCACAGATTGTACATCTATTCTGCTGTTGCTCTTGGGATCAGCCTTTGGATTGTCATTCACTTCACCACCACCAGAGCCAAAAAGAAGGTAACTGAGCCTGTCAGCACTTCTCTCAGAGACCCCAAAAACCTGGGTGGGAGTGAGTGGTTACTGGATAAAGGCACCTGCCATGGGCCTGCTGAGGGTGTTGCAAATTCCAAATGCAGTTTGATTATCTGGTTATGATCCTCAGCCTGGCTTGTTTGTGTCTGTGGGTCACTGAATGCTCGTTGCTGTGATGATGGGGCAGAGCTCAGCAGGACACATCTCACACTGTTCCCCTGGATTGCTCTGTCACTCCAGGTAAACCCCTCTGCTTGTGCCCAGGGTTTGCACCTTCATGTTTTCATGATGCTCGTGACAGGCTGGTTTTGGGATAGGAGGGAATTAGGCCATTCAGGAGTTGAAAACCCCCTCCTGCAGGTGGGTAAAGATCTGCTGCAGGACTTGGGAGGTTCATCTGGATCCTGTTGCCTCCCAGACAAGTGGGTATTGTAGCATGGCTTGGTCAGGAGCACAGGTCGTGGTGTGTTTGTCTGGGTGTGAGGGGAACCAGAATGCTTTGACTGTTGCTGAGAGTGGCCCCAGGATTTGAGTTTTAAATGCTCTTGGTTTGACAGCCCTTGGAGAAGGGTGAGCAGTCCCATGGGAGTCCCTCTGCCCCTGAGGGAACATCAGACAAACTGGGAAATGGATGTGCCCCCTGTCAGGCACACAGGATCCATGTTGCTGGAGTGAAGATCTTCTATGGCTCTCAGACTGGCACAGCAAAGGTATCTGTACTTTTATTGCACAGCTGTGAAGTTGCTTTGAAATATTGTTGGGATCTGAGAACCTTGCTTGCCTTAAAACACTGCCCTGGGTACAGATCTGGGAGTTCATCAGCACATTCATTAGCTTCTTACAATCATTGCCCAACATGCAAGATGAGTGAAAAATTAAATAAAAATAACAATTTTCTTCCTCCCTTTGAGCAAGGCATGCAATAGAGATTGATTATAAAGCTAGAAGTTCACTCTTGCACTATAATTGTAATTTTTTAGCAAAGCTTTATAGAGAGAAGTGCTGGGTTTGGTGCTTTCTCATGAAGAAATGTAATTTGTGTGTGTAACTGTGATATTATAATGTTGGAACTCTCAACCAGTGTACTCCATCTTTGCTTTAATGTGAGGAATGGCAGTGCCAGTGTCCAGGCCACCTGTGTCATTATTCTTCCTGTGCTGGGAGAAGTCTTGTGGCTGAGCACAGCAGGGCTCGTGGGGCTTGAAGTAATTGATACCTTCCAATGTTTCTTTGTTCAGAGATTTGCCAAAGCTCTGGCTGAAGCTGTTTTTTCCCTTAATTTGCCTGTGGAAGTCATTAACATGGAAGACTATGATCCAGAAGATGGTTTAGTGGAGGAGGTGGGTATGGCATAAACACCAGTAACAAGTACTAATTTTTCCTGGGGTTGTCAAGGCTATTTCCCTCTTGTATTTCTCTCCTGTTGTTCTGGAAATCCCCAAAGCTTTGTGTTGAATTGCTTCCGTACCTTTGCAAATGTAGCCCATCAGCCCTCAGCAGAAAATATCTATATTTTGAGAATTTCAAAGCATCAGTTGGACATTTTGCTGTGACAGTGACTCTGTATGAGCCAGTTCTGTAACTCAGGGGTGAGCTGGGTAAGAGTGGGTGCCCCAGGTGCTCTGTACAGCTGGGCAAGGTTCAGAACCAGAGCAGCAAGGTGGTGATGCCTCTGCAGCCTTTAGAGGCTTTTAAGATAGAAACTCCTGGTGAAGTGTAGTAATTTATATTGTAGTATAGTGTAGGAATTTATATTTATATATTTAGGTGTAGTAATCCTTGATGGGTTTTTTCTTCTGTGATTATTGATAGTTGCTCCTTGAGAGTTTTAATTAATCCTAACTAAAAGTTTTGGTGGAAACTGCATGCTGGGAATTCCTTCAGGTGTCAGTATGAGTTGCCAGCATTTGATACTGCCCCTAACACACCTGTAAATGTGAGGTTGAGGAGTCTGAAATATTTATCCATGGGGCACTTCCCTGATGAAGGAGTTGGGTCAGGAAGCTGCTGATGGGGCTGGATGTCCAGGTTTGCTCTGTCACTGTGTCCCTGTTCAGCCTGACCTCTCTCTGATAATTTGAGGTGCTGTGCAGATTGTTCAGCACCCTTGGGATTGTCACCTGCACCATGCCACCCCAGCAGGAGACAGCCTTATCTTTTGATTTCCCCCAGCTGCCTGGGTGTTGCAACTCTTTCCTTTAGAAGAAGGTCCTGGAAAATGCAGTGATTTGTTTTTTTCCCCTCCTGTCCTGTTTGTGTGAGCAGACAAGCAGCAGGAACATCTGTGTGTTCCTGGTGGCCACCTACACCGAGGGGCAGCCCCCAGAGAGCGCAGTGTGGTTCTGCAAGTGGCTGGAAGAGGCAGCCAATGATTTCCGTGTTGGGAAGAGCTTCCTGCAGGGCCTGAGATACGCCGTGTTCGGGCTGGGCAACTCTGCCTACGTGGATCACTACAACACAGTGAGTGTCCCCTGAGCCCCCTGCTTGGCCTCTGCTCCTCAGAGCTCAGCTGCATGCAGGGCATCCAGCCTCAATGAGCCTGCTGCTCTGGGTGGGATTGCAGCTGTTGTGCTGACTGGGTGAGGTGCTGGGTTTAGGGCATGGGCAGAATCTCAGAGCTACTGAGCTTGGAAAAAACCTCCAAGATCACTGAACCCACAGTGTGCCCAATCCCCACCTTGTCCCCAGCCCAGAGCTCCGAGTGCCACCTTCAGCCCTTCCCTGGGTACCTCCAGGGATGGGCACTCCAAACCTCCCTGGGCAGCCCCTGGCAGTGCTGAGCCCCCTTTCCATGGGGAAATTCCTGCTGCTGTCCCCCCTGAGCTCCCCTGGCCCAGCCTGAGGCCGTTCCCTCTGCTCCTGTCCCTGTTCCCTGGAGCACAGCCCGACCCCCCGGCTGTCCCCTCCTGTCAGGAGCTGTGCAGAGCCACAAGGGCCCCCTGAGCCTCCTTTGCTCCAGGCTGAGCCCCTGCCCAGCTCCCTCAGCTGCTCCTGGGGCTCCAGGCCCTCCCCAGCTCCATTCCCTTCCCTGGACACCTCCAGCCCCTTGCTGTCTTCCTTGGGGTGAGGGGCCCAAAACTGCCCCCAGCACTGGAGGTGCCTGAGCAGTGCCAACACAGGGGACAGTCACTGCCCTGGTCCTGCTGCCACACCAGTGCTGGTACAAGCCAGTGCCATTGGCCTTCTTGGCCACCTGGGCAGTTCAGCTTTGAAGCAATTGGATTTCAAATGGGAAATGAGTCCCACAGGCACTGGAAGGTGTGGTAACACATTTGGTAAATCCTGACTGAGTTCATTTCCCAGCTTTGAAAGCTTTCTGCAGTCACCTGAGGGCACAGCACTGTAAACTCTTGCTGCCTTCTAAACGTGGCTCCTTGTTATGATGTGAGTTTTAGCTTTATTCCCTGATGTGAACTGTGTCAGAATCTCTGCCTGGTCATTGTTCTCATCTCACACAGAAAATTGGCATCACTTGTCACAGGTTGTGCACAGAGCTGGGGCTGTGTGTCACACATGACTGTTCTGACCAACAAGCACCACACAGAGCAGTCTGTTCCCAGAGCCCCTCCCTTCAGCCCAGGGGTGGCAGAGGGATTTCCCAATGCAGTCTGAGGGGCTGTGGTGCTGTTCAGGCTGCCCTGGGTCTGTGCAGAGCCAGCACCTGAGAGGGACTCCCCAGGCCCCTGCCCTGCAGTGCTGTGCAGCTCTCTGGCTCTTCCCAGGGCTGATCCTTGCTTTTCTCGTTGGCTTCTTGCACTTGGCCCTGGTTTAATTTCCTTTCCAACCCTTGCTCCTGGCCTAGGTTGCAAGGAGGATGGACAGGTGGCTGTGGATGCTCAGTGCCAGCAGGATCATGGCTCGGGCTGAGGGGGACTGCAATGTGGCCCAGAGCAAGCACGGCAGCATTGAGGCTGACTTTGAGGCCTGGAAGGACAAATTCCTCACTCGGCTCAGGGCACTCTGCAGGGGGGAGAAGAAGCCCTGCAGGGGGAAGTGCAAGAAGGGGAAGTGCAAAACTCCAGGGAAGCAGAGCAAGGAAAGCTCAGAGCGTGAACATGGGACGTCAGAGCAGGACGATACTGAGGTACAGCCAAAATCCTTGAGGCCTTATTTTATTGGGAGCACTGTTTGACTTCTTCCCTTCTTCCTGCAGTCCAGAGGGCTGCTGTGGGAGCCTGGTACTTGTTCTGGAGCAGGGGGAGAGGAGAGCTGAGATCCCATGGCAATTAAGTAGAACGAGCCATCTGAAAGAAGGACCAAAGAGTTAGTGATGAGCCAGGCTCGATGGCATTTGTGTGATGAGGGAGTCCTGCTCCTGGCTGGGGACAGATGCTCCAGGGAGCCAGGCTGAGTTCTCAGCAGAGCCTTTGTCCCAAGGCCAAGGGGACCCTTCAGTTCCCTGTGAGTCCTTAACCTGCTTCCACTTCAACCCTGTGAAGCTCAGCTGCTCTGCCTGTATCCCAGGGTTTTCCAAAGGCAGCTGGGGTGTGTTACCTGAGCAGGTCCTGTATGTCCTTTGTGAGTGTCTGCCTGTAATAATTTCTCTCTTCTGGAGTGTTTATTGATTGCAGATTTTGACTGAGAAATCCTCTCTATTGCTCTCCAGTGCAAGACCCAGAGCTGCTGTGGCACTTTAATCCTCCCTTGAGCCGTACACTGTGGGTTGGGAGTTATTGCTGGGTTGAATTTTATAGGAAAGTAAATGGTTCTTCTGGCTGGGTTTGGGAGTGCTGGCTGCTGCAGAGCAGGAGGAATAAATCTCACTGTCAGCAAGGCTCTTGGGTTTAAAGGGGTTCAGGGTTCCATATCCATCCTATGGGTTTTTGGTAAGCTATTGCTTGTTTTGAGTGGTCTTTACTGGTGAGGAGAGCTCATTTCACTGGTTAGTTTAGTCTTACATTTAACAGTGAGATGAATTCTTAATTTTTTCCCCTCCTCTCTCCCACAGGGAGAAGAATTGTTTGAAACCAGTAGTGAGGAGGAAGCTGGAGACACGAATTCTGTCATTGATGTTGAAGATCTTGGCAATATCATGGGCCACATGAAGAAAGCAAAGGTACTGCTGTTAGAGGGGGCATGGAATGGTCAGGTCTTGTTCACTGAGCAGCTGGATTGATTAAAACATAACTGGCTGGATTTGAATCCATGGGGTTTGGTTAGAGGGAGAGTAAAATATGAGCCATTGAAGAACCTGGTCCCAAAAAGAACATCTTTGGAGTAGTGTTGGGTGTAGTCACTGTAGACTGACTCTGTAGCTTGCTCACCAAGCAAATGCTGCATTGATAACCTGGGAGTTCCAGTCTGAGGGAAGATCTGCTTGCAGAGCTAACTCTGGATCTGGCTGCAAATCTCTGCACTGAGATTCCCAGTGTAGTGGCTGAACACAGGTCCTGTTCCTGTAGTGCCCGTGGGTTGTCACTGAAATGCAGGTGTGAGTGGGGACAGGGGCAGAGCTGCAGGTGCAGCAGGACCACCCAGCTGCCAGAGCACCTTGCCTTGCTCACTGCTGCCCTAGGGTGAGGTCTGTGCTTCAGACTCAGGGCCTGTCACACAGCCCCAGCTCCTGCTCCATCTTGCTGGGTGTGTTCCCAGTGCTTCTCTTGGTGTCCCTTTCCTGTGCTCAGTCTGAGCTGGGATGTGTCACACTCCCCTCGCTCACACCAAGCACTGGGAACAGGGAGCAGCTGCAGGGCCTTGCTGTGCTGCCCAGTCTTTGCTGGCTGAGCAGTTGTTGGTCAGGGTGGCCTGTGGTGTGCTCTGAGCCCATCTGCTGACCCCCTTTGCTCTCAGGGCCCTTTGCTGTCATTGTGCACCCTTGAGCTGGTGGCCATGCCCTTCTCACCAAGCTGACTCTGTAATGACACACGTGGTGTGTTCCTTACCCTTACCTGGGTGTGTCTGCACTGTGGGGTTTTCACAGCTCTTTCCCAACATGGGGCCCTGGCACAGGGTGCCCAGAGCAGCTGTGGCTGCCCCTGGATCCCTGGCAGGCCAGGCTGGATGGGGTTTGGAGCAGCCTGGGGCAGTGGAAGGTGTCCCTGCCTGTGGAAGGGATGTGGAATGAGATGGTCTCAGGTCCCTGCCAATCCAAACTGCTCTGTGACTGTGTGAAAATACAGCAATGTCCTCGTGCTCTGAGCTGAGGTGGCACTGCTGGGCTCCCTGGAGGCAGGCTGTGCTCACAGGAGGGTGCTTGGAGAGCAGGAGCTTACAAGGGGATCTCTGTTGGTGCCCTCAGGGAGGGGAAGGAGTTGAATCCAACGCTGCTGTTTGTAGCCAGCTCTGTGAGGAGAGCAGCCCCCGCGATGGGGCAAGGCTGTCAGAGGGATTGCCTGTGCACTGCAGCTCGTCAGGAAAGGCTGGGCAGCCTCTGGCTTCCCTTTGGAGGGAGAAAGGACCACAGTTCCTCATGGCGAGCATTAACTCTGTTCTGTCTCCTCTCTCCTGCGCTCGCCACTAGAGGTCAGCGGCCCAAAGGGAGCGGGGTGCCGCGGTGACAGCCAGCACTCGCGTGAAGAACTGGCACTGAGCTTTCCCTGAGTGACAGAATATAGCAGCATCGTGATCGAGGAGCAGTGTAACCCAGGAAAAGCACGGATCATAGGCCAGTTTACAAATAAAATGTGAGCACAGCGATAAAATACTTTGTGCTGTTCAGTGGAAGAAGTCAGTGCTGAGATCAGTGTGGTGTGGGTTTGTACACAGGCAGGGAAAGTTCACTGCTGTCTGTGCCTTGGCTGAGGCAGGAGCCAAACTGATTTATCATCAGCCTTCCTGGTGCTCTGCTGGAGCAGGGAGAGTGTTGGGTGTGCTTGTGTTCTGCAGTAACTGTGACTCAGGGTGCTGTGGCCCAAGTGCCACCCTGGTCAGAGGGGCAGCTGCTGCCGGGGCACAGACACTCACCTGGAGCTGGAACCTGCAGGTGTTGATCCTTTGAGCCTTTTCCTTGGAGGAGCTGGCAGGGCTGTTCTGCTGTGCGAGTTGAACTCTGCTCTCCTGCAGAGAATCAAATCCTGAGGGGGCAAGTGTTGGTGTGGGCCTGAGAGCTCACTCTGAGTGTGCATAAAGGTACCTATGTTGAAGTCCCATCCCCTTTGTAGGCTCTGAGAGGTTTCCTGTACCAGGTGAGTCGTTCTGCCTTTGGCCATTTTAGCCATTTTCCCTCTCATGGCATGCTGGACTGTGTAAAATGGGTGTGACACTGTTGTTTTCCCTGACCTGACCTGTTGTCCTGCAGGACTCCTTGCCCACACAGCCAAGTGCTCTGGGATCTGAACTGCTCACACACAGGTGAAAAAGTCTGAGAGGAACTTGGGTATCTGAAGGGTTATGTCACAGACAGCTTCCTCCTCAGAGTTCCTTGGGTCTGGAATGTGCCTGACACTTTCCAGCAGGAGTTCTTTGGGTGTCATTGTTGGATATTCACCCCTCTGCCTATGGGATGTGGAGCAGCAGGTTCTGCCTCATGCATTGTAGTTAATTAGAAATGGTTTTGGGTCCAGCTTTCATCTCTTGTGCATGGATTGGCTCTTGTGAGGGTCACTAGCAGGTAAGGCAGGCACAGATAGTCAGAATTCCTTATTGTCTTGCCTTTTCTGGGATGAGGCTGTGGGGGATCTAATAAATCCTTGCTCACATCTCTGCTGGTCATCTTCATTTCATTTTGCATCTGTTTTTTGTTGTTTGCCTTGACAGAAATCAAGGCTGAGATTTGTCTTTCAGCTTTCCCCTCCATATTCTGCAGGTTTGTAAGGTACTGTCAAGGGGCTTGAAGCAGGTGCTGGATTCCTGCAGCCACTCTGACCAGGCAGATGGGTTCAGGAGTTCCAGGGCAATGCCAGAACCTCTCTGCCAGGTTGAATTATAGCTATTACAGACCGAGCTAGAGAAGAGATGGATTTTTGAAGAGCTGCTGAGTGTGAAGTTTCACAGTTCATGGTGATGGTGCCTTCTGCACACTGAGTGTGAGCCCAAACTGACACAGGGTTGGATAGATATTGGTAATATATTCAACTGTATTAACTGGTAGCTGATCCAACAGCAAATTCCATGTGAGTTTACCAACTCTCATAATATGTGCTGATGGCTTTTAATGCATTTAAGAATGAGGTGGACTTTGGAGTTTTGCAGTTGTGGCACACTTTGCCTTTCCTGCAGAGTTCTTCCCTGATGTGGATTTGTCAGGGAAAGTGAACTCTGAGGGTGTTGGTGGCCTGCAAGGTGCCATTAATCACAGGAACACCAGTTCTTAGTGTGGACTATCTCCCCCAGCTGGGAGATCAGCTGGAAGGACAGATCCATCTACACTCATTGCCAGGGAATGGAATGACTTTATTAACCTTCACATTTCTAAACTTCAGCCATGAATAATAGCAATAATAATGTCCTGATTCCTTGTTTGATGGGTTTGGAGGCAATCAAATGAGCATATTTGCTGATGCAATTTTGAGATGAATGCTCATGTTTTCTACAACAAGCAGTGTAATGATGCTGACAGGCTATTTGCAATGTAAAGAGAGAGGGGTTGATAGGAACACACTGAGAGTTTCCAGGAGCCAAACCCTGCCCCAGAGTGTTCAGTTTGTGTCCCTCTGTGTCCCCTGGTCCCTGAAAAGTCACCCTGGGTTGGCCAGTGAGAATCCCAGCCCTTCCAGCCTTTCCTGGGAGCCCTTGGAGCTGCTCTGGAAGCCCAAATCTTGCAGCCCTGGGGGAGGGAACTGCTGAGGGAGCTGGGTTTGGTTGGGGTGGGACAGTGGGCAATGGGGTATTTAAGGCTTTGTGCTATAGCTGGGAACTTTTTAAAGGAGGAAGGAATAGTCAGTGATGTGTTAATCAAATGGAACAAAATTTGAGTATGTAACTTTCAGTTAAAACTGATGTGGACAGATCCAAAAGCTTCAGCTTTTAATGGATGGAGGATTCCTTTATGAAAAATGTGCCCTTGTCTGCAGCAGCTGCTCTGGGCCAGATTCTGACCTGTGCTACTCTGGCTCACAATTCAGTGTGAGTCTGCATTTTAAAATGAGCTTTAAGAAATTAAATTTAACTTCTTGGAGACTACTTCTGCCATTAATAGCAGGGTTTGCCATAGGGACACTTCACCCTTCTCCTTTCCTGGTTTCAAGTCTTTTTTCTGTAAACCCTGGCTAATGGAAAGGATTACAATTGCTAAACAGAATTACAAGAGATCTTGAGGCATTTTCTGAGGAAGGCTTGTGAGTGATAAAAGGGAAAAAAGAACCCCAAAATAACTTTAATGTAACCTTTGTCTGGATCTGCAGTCTGCAGGCTCTGACATGTGCTGTGCAGTGACTTCCTTGGTAAAGGCATTTGAGAGCTCTCAGTGTTTTATTTGCAGCCTTTTCCTGACCACAGGAAAAGGAAAGGGTCAGGACTGACACTGCAACAGCCCAGCCCTCCTGCTCACCATTTCTCACCAACTTTGTGCTCCATTTGTTAGGTAGTTTTCTTTTTGCTGTGCATTTTTAAAGTTTCCTGCTTGTCTAATGACAGATTTGAGCAGATTTCCTGAAATTCTACACATCAAAGCAGCAGAACCTCTCTGCTCTGGAGCCAGGCTGGAGAGCTGGGGGTGCTCACCTGGAGAAGGCTCCAGGGAGAGCTCAGAGCCCCTGCAGGGCCTGAAGGGGCTCCAGGAGAGCTGAAGAGGGACTGGGGACAAGGGATGGAGGGACAGGACACAGGGAATGGCTCCCAGTGCCAGAGGGCAGGGATGGATGGGATGTTGGGAATGAGGAATTGTTCCCTGTGAGGGTGGGCAGGCCCTGGCACAGGTGCCCAGAGCAGCTGTGGCTGCCCCTGGATCCCTGGCAGTGCCCAAGGCCAGGCTGGGCAGGGCTGGGAACAGCCTGGGACAGTGGGAGGTGTCCCTGCCATGGCAGGGGTGGCACTGGGTGGGCTTTAACATCCCTTCCAACCCAAACCATTTCAGATTTCTGTGGTTTTTCGACCGCTTGAAAAATTGCCATTGAAATGAAATGTTCTTTTAGTCTTGAACTCATGGAAAAGAAAGAAATGGAGTGGAGAAGTCTTTACAGAGCCACTTGAAAAAGAATCTGCAAAAGATGGCAGGAGTATGGAAGGATGTGTGCTGCCTGCTCTGTGTGAGAGAGCAGAAGAGACTGAATGGAAAATCTTACTGGTTTGAATTTGGGCATTTGGGACTCTTGTTAAACTGTGTTAACTGGGCTTCAGTTGGGATTTTTGTAGCACAGAAGAAAGAAATAAAATGTGAAAATATGGCTCAGTTTTCAAGTATAAGCAGTCCCTTTTGGGTGGACACAGACACACTGTTAGTTTTGACTCCTTTGGTGCTTTTGAAAATCAATCTTCTTCCTGGCTTGTCCAAGGAAGTCTCCCAAATCAAACAAACTCTGGCAGAGTCCCTCAGCAGTGTGTGAGCTGGAGCTGTGCTTCAGCAGCACCTTGTAAAAGCTGCCCTACAGCAGAGCAGTGCTGCTGGAGCTCAGAGCAGCACTCTGAACCCTCCTGCAGCCCTGCTGATACATTGGAAAGTTGTGTCCTGGGATGTTTCATGTCCTTGAGGACTTGGACTGATGCTGAATCTACAAGAAAATGATGTTGTTGGGATCATTTTTGCCTCTGCATTTCATGGAAGATGCTCAGGGCCCTTTCAGGCTGATGCACTCGGATGGCAGCATAAGCTCCTGTCACTGCTTGTCAGCAGGAGTTTGGGATTTAAATGCTGTAAATGTCCAGAAATCTCAGCACTGACTTCTCAGACAAAGGGAAATGGAAAATTCCCTCCATGAGGATGGAGCTGCAGGTCTGTTTGCCTTTGCTCAGGTGGGAGCTGCTGCCTCAAGATAGCACCAGGGACCTTCTGTATCCTACAGCATGGGGAGGGAGGTGGGGGTTCCACCTCCTTATTTAAGATTCACAGGGTTTCTACTTCAGGAGAGAAAAGTCCTGATTCTGAATTTGGGGTGTTTGTTTTTGTTTTTTGATATCAGTCAGAACTTCTCAGGGACTTTCCCCATTTTGAAGGGAACCTACAAGGAGGATGGAGTGCCAGGACACGGGGAATGGCTTCCTAGTGCCAGAGGGCAGGGCTGGATGGGATATTGGGAATGAGGAATTGTTCCCTGTGAGGGTGGGCAGGCCCTGGCACAGGGTGCCCAGAGCAGCTGGGGCTGCCCCTGGATCCCTGGCAGTGCCCAAGGCCAGGCTGGACAGGGCTGGGAGCAGCCTGGGATAGTGGGAGGTGTCCCTGCCATGGCAGGGATGACTCTGGATGGGCTTTAGGGTCCCTCCTAATCCATTCCATGATTCTGTGATTTTAGGGCCACTTTTTGAGAGCACCTGCCCCAGTCTTCCCTTCTGGCCCAGGCAGCTGATGTTTCAGTCATGGCCAGGTTTCAGTCATTGCCCTGTTCCCCTCTCACTCCTTGTGCTGCTCTCAGCTCTTTGTGCTTCACTGGGCAGTGCTGGGGTGGGTGTGTAGCCTGTGATTATGCAGACTCTGGCAGGTGTTTTTAATAAGATTTTCTGTCTGTTGGGCAGTTTGCTGGTTCCCAGCTCGCTCACTCTGGGTTCTCAGGTCTGTGTGCTGCAGGAGCTCCAGGCTGTCTCTGCTGGTGACTGACAGCAGGGAGGGCTGGGGTGCTGTGGGATTGATGGGGTGTTCATCCCTGGCTCAGCAAATTGCAGCTCTGTCTCTGCCTGTCACAGCTGAATTGTGACAGCCACAGCTGTGTTCCTGCAGGAGGACAGTCCCCAGAGTGCACCCTCTGCTCCTGTGCTTGTGTTCAGGGCTGTCTGTGCAGTGGGCCCCCTATCCCCATTTCCCCATGTGTTTCAGCCTTCCAAAAGGTTGTTTGTAAGGAAAGGAGTGCCCTGCCTGTGGCAGCCTGGTGTCCCCCAGCTCCCCATGTGGTTCCTGTCAGTGGTGCCCCTGCCAGAGGAGGCTGTGAGGAGAGGAGCTGCCAGCATTGCTGCCTGTCCTGCTGCCCCCGGGGCTTTGCTTCCAGAGCTCTGCTCTGTGAACTTTAACTCTGCTTCATGTCATTCATGAACTTTAATAGTTCATTCCCCAGCTCCTGGGGAAGTGTTGCTGATCCTTCTTGCTGCCAGGCAGCTTTTTCTGACAGCCTGGCCAGCGCTCCCTCAGTGCTGTTCTGTTAGTGCTGGCTCCAGCCCTGCTATGTTCCTGTTTGCTTAATGCTTGTGCTGTTCTTTTGGGAAAAGGTCCTGGAGCTTGTTAGATGGATGAGGCTGTAAATTGTGGCAGGGCCAGGGCTTCCCTTTGTGTGACCACTGGGAGGTTAAGCAGGAAAGAAGTTCAGTCATAATTGGGTGTAAATTATTTTTTTCTGAGAGTAAAAGCTTTTGGGAGAGCTTTTTTTCCCTGCCATGGCACATCAGTAAATAGAACCATGAGGCTGAAAGTGCTAAATTCAGTTAATTTAGAGAATCATAGAATGGTTTGGGTTTGAAGGGGGACCTTAAAGCTCATCTTGTTCCATGGGCAGGGACACCTTCTACTATCCCAGGCTGCTCCAAGCCGCATCCAGCCTGGCCTTGGGCACTGCCAGGGGTCCAGGGGCAGCCACTCTGTGCCAGGGCCTGCCCACCCTCACAGGAAAGAATTTCTCCTTAATATCAAACTCTAATTTCCCCTCTGTCAGATTGAACCTGTTATTCCTTGTCCTGTCCCCCCAGTTCCTGGTGCAGGGTCCCTCTCTGGCTTCCCTGTGTCCCCTCCAGACCCTGGCAGGTGCTGGGAGCTCTCCACACAACCTCCTCTTCCCCAGGCTGACCAGCCCCAGCTCCCTCAGCCTCTGTGTGGAGTTTCAGGGTCTTTTTTATTTTTCTCCCCCCTGCACAGTTTGAAGAGTGTTTGATGGATAAAGTGGGAAACATGGGGAGCTGTTGGGCACCTGGGCATCCTGGAGAATCACAGAATTCAGAGTCTCTTCCACTGGGTTGGAAGAGACCTTCAAGATCATCGAGTCCAACTCATGCCCTAAAACCTGAACTGAACCCTGGCACCCAGTGCCCCATCCAGGCTTTGTTAAACACAGCCAGGGATGGGGACTGCACCACCTCCCCAGGCAGCCACTCCAGAACTTTATCACCCTTTCTGTGAAAAACTTCTTCCTCATATCCAACCTGTATTTCCCTTGGTGCAGCCTGAGGCTGTGTGCTCTGGTTGTGTCAGGGCTGCTGGAGACAGAGCCCAGCCCCAGCTGAGCACAGGCACCTTTCAGGAGCTGCAGAGAGTGATGGGGGCAGCCCTGAGTGTCCTTTTCTCCAGGCTGAGCACCCCCAGCTCCCTCAGGGCTTCCTCACAGGGTTTGTGTTCCCAGCCCCTCTGGATGTGCTCAGTGTCCCAAGGTCCTTCCCAAGCTGAGGGGACACGTGGCAGTGGCACATCCTGGTGGTCACCTTTGAGTTTGGAAGGCAGATTTGGATGAAGCCCTTTGAAACACTGGGATTTGAACTGGGGCAGGGAATGCTGAGGCCCTCACTTTTGTCAGGGTCCATGGATTTGTGTTTTCCTTGCCTTGGGACTGTGCTGCCTCTGCCTGTTGTGCTCCCTGTGAGAGGGAAAGGGAAAGGATTCCTTTTCCTTTCAGCTGCAGAGCAGGGGATCACAGCTGAGCTTCAGCTGCCTTTATTCACAACCAAACCCCTCCAGCCTGCAGTGGAGCTGTGCTGAGCCTTCCAAGGAATCCGGGGCTATCCAGAGGTTTTCCTCATCTCTGGCCCCCTCCTTTGTGAGCTGCACCTCCAGTTTTTGGCAGTGGAATATTTCAAGGGCCTGAAAAGCAGGCACTTGTCACTGCTTGCTTCATTTGTTATGGAAAGACAGTGATTTGCCTTGGATTTACTGCAGGGCTTTCTACTAAATCACCACAACTGGAGAAGTTTCCTCTGTGCAAAGTTCACTTTTTCCCCCTCCTCTCCAACCCTCAATAACAGATCTGAAAGGTTTATTAAGCAAATAAGTGGAAATCCCTGTGCGGTGAATTCCATTTCCCACCAGGAGTACGTGCAGCCAGTCCCCTGGCAAAGTGAGCAGGTCAGGTATTGCAGGGCAGGGAAAAACAAAATATGGTTTTGTGTACAGGCTCTCACATCAGGGTGTGGGCAGGAGAATTGTGATCCTCTCTGTGAGGGGAAAATGATAATTGAACTGTATTTCTGCCTTGCCAGGGAGGAATTGGGTGTTGTTCTGTTGAGATGCTGCAGTGGCAGGGAGGTAGAAATGGAAATGTTTTCCATGCAGAAGGACTTTGTGTTTGGAGGCTTTCTTGGATAGGGTCTCTCATTTGTAATTAATTCAATGACTGCATTTTTAACATTAGGATGTGCTCCATAGTGGAGGTTTAGTTCTCCTGAGATGATAAAGCACAGGCCAGGATGTGTCCATGTTTAAATCCTGCTCAGGACTTCAAGGGGCTCCCAAATCACAGCATCATGGAGTGGTTTGGGTGGGAAGGGACCCTAAAGCTCCTTGACTTCCACTCCCCTTCCTTCCTCTAGCCCAGGTCTCAGTCTGTGCTAAGGTAGGGCCTTGCCTGTGGCCTGGGTTAATTGATGGCTTGTGGCAGGACAAGCTCCTTATTTAACACTTGGAAGATGAAGTTTTTTATCTATTATCTCCTTCCTTCCTTATGCATGAAGCTTTTCCAGCAATATTAATATTTTACTGTTGAAGAGTCTTGCTGATAAATTAAGATCAAGGCTCAAGAAATGAGCTTTAAAACCCACTAAATGGCAATTAATTATTAGATGTAGGCTTCCAGGGGAGTTTGGATGTGTTACAGAAGCCAATGAAGTCCTGCCTAAAGGCTCAGGAAGCTGAATGGAAGGGAGTAGATGGTGGATGCAGCTTTTTCCTTCAGAAAGGACCATGTTGTACTGGTTGTTGAAAAATACATTTCTGAACAACATCTCTGAGGCTGTGGGCAGTTATATCCAAAATGAGTAGGGAAGGTAATAATCTCTGTCCCTGAATGTTTTACTCTCCTATTTCCTTCTCAAGTGTTTATTAGGAGCTCTGTTTTGTCCTTGAACTTCTCTGTGTGTGGGTTTTAATATTCAGATGTATTTTTCTTTGGAGGCACCTTTTATTTTCTGAGCTGTTGCTCAGGTGCAGAAGCAGTCTGTTCACGTGCAGGAGCAGGCAGCCTCCTCTCCCTGTTTGTGAAGAGCAGTTTGGCAAGTCAGGAGCCCTGGTTTCCTTAGTGATGCTGACAGTTGGTGAGGAGACTCAAACTGAAAGCATTTCCATTAACTTTTCCATGGCTTTGGCACAAAAGAGGCTTGGATGTGAAATAGCCTCAGTACTGTCAAGACAAAATGTCCTCTGCTGGTTTTTGTTGTTTATCCATAACTCCTTCAATGAAAGCCATAAAGGACTGACAGATTACAAGTTGCATGAAATATCCAAGTAATTATTTCTGCTTTGATGCTTCTTTGTGCAGACATGAGACAATAAATACCCATAAAGTCTCAGCAGTGACACTCACACAGCAGGGGAGTCACCACTTGTTACGTGCCAGGGTTTGCTTCTCCTGCCCATGACTTTATCCCAGTGTCTGGAGCTCCTGCCCAGGGTTATCTGTGTGTGGAAGCAGCTTCCCTTTCCCTTTCCCTTTCCCTTTCCCTTTCCCTTTCCCTTTCCCTTTCCCTTTCCCTTTCCCTTTCCCTTTCCCTTTCCCTTTCCCTTTCCCTTTCCCTTTCCCTTTCCCTTTCCCTTCCCTGGCTGCTGCTGGAGGGGAGCAGCCTTTCCCTGCAGGCCTTGCAGTGGCTGAATTTTGGTGCTGCAGGTGGCTGCTGCTCCAGGGCTCCTCTGCTCTGGGAAGTGCTGGGAGTGGCACTGCAGGCACACCCTGGTTTGGTTGTTGTGGGAACTCAGCACATCACTCCAGATGTCCAGAGTTACTGAGACAACCCTTGGGGGGGCTCAGAAATCCTGGAATGTTGCCAGAAGTGCTTGGTGGTTGGATTTTGACCCTGCACGGGATGTGCCACCTGTATGAGCACAAGAGAATCACTTGGGGATAAGTGGTGTAAGAGTTAAGTGTTCACAGGGTGGAAATACAGATTTTAGGATTTTGGTACAGGGGGGTTATGGAGACAAGATGGAGGAATCAGGGTGTGTCTTGTCCTTCTTTCTTCTTCTTGTCGTCCATTTTCTGTGGTGATGTTGGCACTTTGGGATTGGTTCTTGGTGAAGGTGCACCTGCTAATATGGGTGAAAGGTATTGGGAAATAAAGGTAAATATGATGTACGTAGCTTTTAGTATAAAAATAGACGACCGCCCAGTGGGAGGTCAGAGTGCCCTTGGCTGCCTTGCTGGTCAGACCTCTGTCAGGCTGGAAGAAAACTTTGTAGATAAGAGATATTGAATATTGAAGACTGAAAATCTGAAGAGTGCAGACTCGTCCTTTGGAGCGTGGGCTGTGCCAAGGCCATCCGACAAACAGCCGGACCGGTCAGGTTATTGTGAGGTTGTTGTGCTCTCATGAAACATTGGGGCTTAAAACCTGCAGTCACTGTTGGATGAGATTCCACAGCCTGGTTGTTGAAATATCCTTGGGAATTTTATTACTGTGTCAGTGGGACAAATCTGGTGTGCTGGGGGTGTTCCTGTTCCAGTTTGCCATCCTAAGTTACTGCTGGGCAGAGGGATAGTGTGACAGTGGTCACAAGGGTTGCAGGATGAAGAGAGAGATGAGAATGTTGACCTCATGTTCAGAAGGCTTGATTTATTATTTTATGATATATATTACATTATGACTATACTATAAAGAATAGAAGGAAAAGTTCTCAGAAGGCTGGCTAAGCTAAGAACAGAAAAGGAAATGAATAACAAAGGAGCTCTCTCTGATTCTGTCCCAGAGAGAGCTTGGTCCTGGATTGGCCATTAATTGTGCACATCCATCATGGGCCAATCACAGGTGCACCTGATGCATTCCACAGCAGCAGATAACCATTGTTTACATTCTTTCTCTGGGGCCTCAGCTTCCCAGAAGGGAAAATCCTAAAGAAAGGATTTTTATGAAAAGATGTCTGTGACAGGAGGGGGTGCAGGATTAGAGGGAAGCAGGAATTGCTGTGTGGCACTGGGCTCGGTTCAGTCCAGCAGGTGTGTGGCTGTACCCCTGTGTCTGAGGTGAGGCCTGGCTCTAACTGGCTCTAATTCCCTGTGATTCTTCCAACAGAGAGAGCAGGAGCTGCAGGAGGGAGCTGCTGGAGCTGAGAGGAGAGAGATGATCACCCCAGCCCTGAGGAAGGCACTCACTAAACAAGGTGAGGCACAGCCCAGAGCCTGGAGCTGCCTTTGGGCACAGCATGGCACAGGGGCTCTGGGGGGGCAGGGGCTGCCCTGGGCCCTCGTGGCAGGCCTGACCCACGGACAGGACAGGACACACGGCATGGCTGGGGCTGGAAGGGCCTCTGGAGATCACCCAGTCCAGCAGCACCAAGGCAGGGTCCCCCAGAGCAGGTGGCACAGGAATGTGGCCCAGGGGCTTTGGGGGGTGGCCATAGAGGGACATCCAGCCTGTCCTGGCAGCTGTTCCAGAGCTCTGCCTCTCTGTGGGAAGAGGTTCTTCCTCATGTGGAGATGGAGGTGGTTGTGGTTTAGTTCATGGCTGCTGCCCCTCATCCTGGCACTGGCACCACTGAGCAGAGCCTGGCACAATCCTCTGATACCCTGGGGGTATTTTATGGATTGATGGGATTCCTCTCAGCCTTCTTTTCTCCAGACTGAGCAGGCCCAGCTCCCACAGTCTCTCCTGACCAGGGAGATGCTCCAGACCCCAGATCATCCTTGTGGCCTCCACTGGACCCTCTCCAGTAGCTTCTGGTCCTTCTTGAGCTGTGGAGGGCAGAACTGGGCCCAGCACTGCAGAGTGCCTCACCAGGGCTGAGCAGAGGGACAGGATCACCCTGCCTGGCTGGGAATGCTCTTCCTCATGCCCCAGGACACTGCTGCCTCCTGGGCAGCTCCTCCTGCAGTGCCTGGAGCTCCCAGGGTTTGATGAACCTGCTGGGGCAGCTTGAGAGATGTGCCCACGGTCCCACACTGCAGCTCCCACGGTGTAGGTTTGTCAGGGAATATTTAAAGATCAGCTTTGCATCTGTTTTGCAACTTAGTCCCTTGTTTTTACCTCGGTTTCAAACTCTGATTTGTTGCTGAAACACTGTTTCCAGAAAAGGAAGTAGTTCAAACTAATTTTAACCATCCACTAGATGTTGAAAAAGATCAGCAGCTCTCCAATGAGAGCAGTTGGAGTGAATTTCATGTCTTTTTTTAAAACAAAGGACCAACATGAGGAGAGCCAGACTGAGCCCTGCAGTTCAGGAGCCTCAGCTGGGAGTGGCAGAGGCAGGAGGAGACTGATGGGAGCTCCCTTTTGCTGCTCACATGGAGACTACAGGGAGTTCAGTCTGGCTTCTTTTCTCCCTTGGGATGGAGTGTGCTTTACTTGGTGATAAATCAGTGTTATCATGGCACTGTTAAGGTTGCAAAAGGTGTTTAAGAGCTTCAAGTTCAACCACCAACCCCCCTGTTCAGCACTAAATCATGACCTCAAGAGCCACATCCTCACATTTATTCAGCACTTGTAGGGATGGGGCTGGCCTGGGCTGCTCTCCTGCAGCTCCTGATAATGTCCCTGTGTCACTGAGGGCTGGGGGCTGGCATGTCCTGGGCCAGTCCAGCGGTGCAGCCCAGCCCTGCTGCTCTCAGGGCTGAGCCCTGCACTGCTCTGCCCAGCCTTGCTCACTGGGTTGGCATCAGCCTTGGCACAGCAAAGAGCCCTTGTGTGACTGTGTGCTGTGAGGAATGACCCAGGGGCTCAGGAGAAGTGGCAGGGACTTTGCCTTCTCCTCATGGCCCAGTGCAGGCCTTGGGCCAGTCCATCTTTTCAGCCTCTCTCCTGAAGGCTGTGCTGTGGTTGCAGTTACTTTGGTTTTGTTTGTCATGTATTTGACTGCATTTAATTTATCTTTGACTTTGTTTTGTGTTTAAGGTGGCAGCCTTTTGTTTTTATTTATTCATTTATTCAGTTGCTTCTAAAGACAGCAGGGGATGGGGGCAGTGCTCTGTGCTGGCTCTGTGTGATGGCTGGAGCATTTCCCCTTGGCTCAGTCTCACTTTCCCTGCTTGTTTGGGTTTGGGTGTGAATGGAACTGTGCTTTTGTACAAAGTGGCCATTTGGAAAATAAAGCAGTGCTGGAGAGAAGGTCACCTTACTACCATAATTCTCTTGACTCAAAGAAGGCTCCCCAGAGAGCTCTGATTTCCTTGTGACACTCCAGAGGTAGGAATTCATTATCCAGATAAGTGGGTCCAGGTTTTCCCTTCCTGCAGTGCTCATGGCAGTGCCAGTATTGGAGCCACTGGTAGGATCTGCTTACATAAATCTGCACTTTCAAAGACTCCAAACTGTTGTGTCCTCACAGCCCAGCTGCCTCTCCCAGCTCTCCCTCCTCTGCTGCTCACCAAATTCTTCAGTGGTCACTCAGCTGTGAAAAAGAGAAGCTGCATTGGATTTTTTAATGTCATATAACATTTTTTCCTGTAAATAACACACCAGGAAGGCTTTTGTGGCTGCAAAAATAAAACAATTCCCTTCTTCCCTCAGCATCATTCCCCCTAAAATAATGAGTGCAGTGGAGTCAAAAGATTATCTCATTTATTTTGCACCAACTGGTTTCTTTGGGTGCAGGCTCAGTGTCTTTTCAAGAGTATCCCTGAGGGCATAATTAGCCCAAGAGAAAGAAAATTAGTATTAGTGGGTCAGGGAGAGCTGTTCTTTGATTCTGCAGTTGCATAACAGAGGATTTCCTTGGAGCAGCATCTCCTCAGACCATGGTAGTGCTCACTGTGGATTCACCATCAAAGCAATTTACCTTCCTCGAGGTTAAGGGAGCAGTGCTCAAGCAAAGGTTTTTATTTTAGCCCTGGCATTGAATATTGGCTAAATTTAGCCTCTCCATCAGGTTGCTGAGCCCTTGGAGCTGCCTGCTTGCAGGATACCTTGATAACAGCAAGATACCTTGATGCTCAGCAAGAGCTGCTTTTGAAAGTCCAGCCAGAGGCAACACAATCCCAGTTCCCTTTCCATCAGTGCCCAGCTCTGCCTGGAGCAGCAGCACAGCTCTGAGGCTTGGGTGAGTGCCAGTGCCCTGGGGCAGAGGATGGCAGTGCTTGTTGGTTGGGTTTGCAGTGCTCCTGGTGGTGCTTCAGCCATTCTGTGTGCCTGGGCAGCCAGAAAGAAATGAACTAAACTGAAAATGGAAACAAGCTTTCCATGTGTTGCTTGGTGAGTACAGCCCAGTTTCACATTTCCTTTTTGGGGTTGCTTGTAACTTTATGACACAGTCCCTTTTGGGCTCAAAGTTGCTTTTGCTTGGCCTGGGTGCCAGGAGGGTTTGGTACAGGGTGAAGGACTCGTGAGCCTTTGCAGTGTTCCTGATTTCTCATTTAAATCCTTGCTGAGCTTTAGAGGGAGTCTCGAGCTGCTGTTTCAGTAGGAAAGATGAAAGTAGAAAAACGCAGTGGTGTTTTCTTTTCCTGTAAAACAAACAAAAAACCAAACACCCTTCTGTGTGCCAGGGCAGGGTCAGGCTGGATTTCAGGAAAGGCTCTTCCCCCAGAGGGTGGTGGCACTGCCCAGGGAATGGGCACAGCCCCGAGGCTGCTCCAGGGATGCCCAGGCTGGGATTGTTGGGGTCTGTGCAGGGCCAGGGCTGCACTGGATGATCCCTGTGGTCTCTTGCAGTCAGGCTGTTCATGACTCAGGGCTGACCATGGCTCTGTGCTCTGCTGGGGTTGGTGCCATCATTAGTCACAGCTGCTCCTGGACCTGCCAAATGTTTTATTGATGCTGATGGTCTGAGGGAAGCCAACCATCCTGCTGGATGCTGGCAGCTGGGAGAGGGATTGTTCACTGCCTGCCTGAGCTATTTGGAGCTCAGACATGATGTGTCTCAGTGCCAGCCACCTCCATCAGCCCTGGCATGTCATGGGGTTGTTCAGCTGCCCCAGGCTGGCTCTGACGCACTTCCCTCAACGGGGCACGAGTGGAACAGGAGCAGCGAGCCCAAAGCCCTGAGAGCTGAGTGTGGGCTGAGGAGGCTCCAGAGGGCAGGGCTGGATGGAATATTGGGCAGGAATTGTTCCCTGTGAGGGTGGGCAGGCCCTGGCACAGGGTGCCCAGAGCAGCTGTGGCTGCCCCTGGATCCCTGGCAGTGCCCAAGGCCAGGCTGAATGGGGCTTGGGGCACCCTGGGACAGTGAAATTGTGGCACTGGATGGGATTTAGGTCCCTTCAGGTCAGACCATTCCAAGATTCCAGATTTCTGAAGCTGCTCACACTGTGTTTGTGCCATGCTCTTTGCTTTGCCCTCTCCTGCTGTAACAGGACCAAACAAATCCCTGCTCTCCCTGCCTGGCAGCACACTGGGGTGGGTTAATGATGCCAAAGGCTGACCCTGCTGACTTTGGATAAATTATTCCATCCCACAAGGATGGTTTTGCTGCAGTCCAGTTGGTTCTGTCTTTACTGGTTAAGGAAGGATACAATTTAGCCCCAGGGTGCCCAGGACACCTCTGTTTTACTTGTCTCTAAAGACAAGTGGTGCATTAAGAGTCAGCTCTTATCTGAAATAGTCTGGGCTTCACCAGCCACTTAAACTGTCGTGCTCTGACTTTGTGCTGCAGCTAAAGCTGTGCTTTGGCCTGTGGCTTTTAGTGGGGAAGGGAAGGCAAGAGGCTGACTTCAGAAAAATACTGAAGACTGGGCTTTTCAAGTGCTCACCAACCTGGAGTTGAGGTTTTTAAAAGCTTTGGTGGCTTTTGCTGGCCCTTCTCAGGCCAAGGTTCCTGCAGCTCTGGTGCCCAGCTCAGGCTGGCTCTCTGTGCTGAGCCTTTGCAAGGGTCAGTGTGTGGAAATGGCATCTCAGGCCATGGCACAGAGCTGGTGCTGCTGGCTGGGGGCTCTGCAGGCTCTGTGCTCCAGGGTGTGGGCTCTGGCAGGCTTTGGGAGGAGCTGATGAACTCCAGGTGGCACTAGCAGCCCACAGCTGGCTCTGGGATCGGTGGCACTGCTGCAGTCCCCAGAATGTGCCACAGAAATCAAATGCTGGCTGTGGACAGCTTAAAAATTACTCTGCTAGCTAAGAAATTACTTGTGGTGAGCAGAATAAATACAGTGACCAGAGCCAGGCACAGAGATCAATTCTTTAGGAAATGTCAGTAAATAAAGGGCAAACACACAGGTGAAAGGAAGGAGTCCAGGCAGCAGAAGATGCTTAAGCCCCACTGGGGGAGAGCTGACTGCAATTCTGATGTGCTGGCACTGCTGTAGCACCTGAGCAGGAGCACAGGAAGTGGATAAATCACATTTAGGGGGCTGATTCTTCTCTCATGTGTTACCAGAGCTGGTAGAATAACCCCATGTATAACAAAGAGGAAAATAAAAATAAACACAGATTTTGAAGTGCATTCTTTTTTTTTTTTTTTGGTTTGTTTTAGATTTTGGCAGGTTTTTGGAGAGTATTGAGCTTTGAAATTAAGTCTAAGCTGGAACAAAATACAGGATATGTTCAGTCAAGGATAAAATTTGCTGTGCTTTCTTTGTAAGGTGACACTCGCCCCACACAAGGGGACAGTTCAGACAAATGGAAATGTGGAGAAGGAAATGTGCCCTGAATGACTGAAAAGTGTCTCAGGAAAACAGAACAGAAAAGAGATGCAGCTCCTAGCAGGCAGCAGTTGTGTCTGTTACATTTGGGGTATGTTCTGGGGGCTTCAGGAGGAGACTTGTGCAGGTGGAACCTCCCATTCCAGACTTCACTCTGAGGTACAGCTCAATGCCAAGTGCTTGCAGATTTCCTGTGAATAAAGAATTGCAGAGTCCCAGACTGGTTTTGGTTGGACAGGACCTTAAAGCTCACCCAGTGCCACCCCTACCATGGCAGGGACACAATTTCACTGTCCCAGGCTGCTCCCAGCCCTGCCCAGCCTGGCCTTGGGCACTGCCAGGGATCCAGGGGCAGCCCCAGCTGCTCTGGGCACCCTGTGCCAGGGCCTGCCCACCCTCACAGGGAACAATTCCTGATTCCCAATATCCCATCCAGCCCTGCCCTCTGGCAGTGGGAGCCATTCCCTGTGTCCTGTCCCTCCATTCCTTGTCCCCAGTCCCTCTCCAGCTCTCCTGGAGCCCCTTCAGTGTCCCCAACAGCTGCCCTGGAGGTGCTGTGACACCCCAGCGCTTCAGCCACACAGAATCCTGGGCTGGTTTGGGTTGCAGGGACCTTAAATCCCACCCAGTGCCACCCCTGCCATGGCAGGGACACCTCCCACTGTCCAGCCTGGCCTTGGGCACTGCCAGGGATCCAGGGGCAGCCACAGCTGTGCCAGGGCCTGCCCACCCCTACAGGGAACAATTCCCAATTCCCAATATCCCATCCATCCCTGCCCTCTGGCAGTGGGAGCCATTCCCATGGGGGTGGCTGAATCACCAGCTGGACTGGTTGATCTCTGAGCTCCCTTCCAACCCAAACCAGCCCATGATCCCTTTTTGGGAATGATCTGCCTTGGTGCTGCTTTTGGACACAAAGGGTTCAGGTACAGAAGGTTGTGCTGCATTTTCTCCGGTGTTGGGACAGGTGAGGGTTTCAGTGCTCTCTGAGGCTCTGCCAAGGCATCACTGAGGCATTCCCTGTGCTTCAGAGGAAAGGTGCTCTTGGGTTAAGAGAGACATCTGAGTCACAGGGAAACACCAGGTTTTGAGCATCTTGGAGGTCTCTTGTGATCAGCTGGGGAGGCTGGAAGTTGTGGTAGCTCCTGGCACTGCCACCCCTGAGCTTTGCCAGTCTCATTTCCCTGGCTCTGGGCTGTCTGTGCAGCAGCTGAATCCCTTTCACTGCCCCCAGGAGGCTTTTACTGTGTCCTGAAAGTGTCCAAGATGTTTGTGCTGTGCACAGTGCCAGGGATCTGAGGCAGCTGGGAGCCAAACCTCCCATCCCTTTGGGAGGGACAGGGTTTGTGCTGACAAGGGACAGTCCTGCAGTCCCTGCTTCTGTCCCACTGCTGCTTTCAGCTCATGGGAGCAATCCTTCCCCATTCACAAGCCTTTTGTATTTCTGAAGAGCCACTTTTCAAACAGACAATCTAAAATAGATCTTGGTGGACCTGGTAAGAATTTCTTCAAGGTTGGGCAGTTCTAGGAATGAACCTGGAGGTGTCTCTTGTCATGCTTGGGCAATCTGAAAAATTCCACTTCCCACTTCTTCTAGATTTGTATAAAATGCTGATGTAATGTGAACAGGTGCCTCAGCAGGGGCTCTTCTTCTTTCTTCTTCTTTCTTCTTCTTTCTTCTTTCTTTCCTCTTCTTTCTTCTTCTTTCTTCTTCTTTCTTCTTCTTTCTTCTTCTTTCTTCTTCTTTCTTCTTCTTTCTTCTTCTTTCTTCTTTCTTTCCTCTTCTTTCTTTCCTCTTCTTTCTTTCCTCTTCTTTTCTTCCTTCTTCTTCCTTCTTCTTCCTTCTTCTTCCTTCTTCTTCCTTCTTTTCTTTTTCTTATTCTTTCTTTTCTTTCTTCTTCTTTTCTTCCTTCTTCTTCCTGTTATTACTGTTATTATTATTACTGTTATTATTTATTGTCAAGTATTCTTTGTCTGGGTGGTGACTCCAGCACAGCAGTTGTGTTTTAGTGTGGTAGGGATGGATCCTGCTGTCACTGACCTTCAGCTCTGGCCCTGTTACACTGCAGTCCTTCAGAACTGCAGGAAATTGGGATTTTTTTCCCTGTAAAACTTGTGCTAGTGTGAGGCTGCCCTGAGCTGCAGCTCTAGCAGATCCTCCCTGCCTCAGAGCAATGGTTTTATTGCAGGAGAGTGCTGGCTAGCCCCATGCAGAGGTGGCAGCTGGACTTGGCTGCTCTCAGGGCAGCCCTGGGACAGCCAGCAGGGCTTGGAGGCACAGGAGGGCTCTGGAGTGGCTTTCCCAGCTCCCAGAGCCTGCACTCCTGGAGAAGGATGGCTCCATCTTTTCCTTGTGCTTTTTGGAGCTTTTTCAACCATGGACCGACCCTTCCTTCCTTCCTTCCTTCCTTCCTTCCTTCCTTCCTTCCTTCCTTCCTTCCTTCCTTCCTTCCTTCCTTCCTTCCTTCCTTCCTTCCTTCCTTCCTTCCTTCCTTCCTTCCTTCCTTCCTTTCGCCCGCCCGCCCGCCCGCCCGCCCGCTTTTGGATTTGGGATCAAAGTAAACTTGTGGTGATGCAGAGATCTGAGGTGGGAGGTGTCAGCCAGGCAGGGCTTGTCCCCTGTGCTGGGGCAGCCCTGGGCCCCTCAGGACAGGGCACACCCTGAGGGGCTGGATGGAACCCCAGGAGCAGCTGAGGGAGCTGGGCAGGGGCTCAGCCTGGAGCAAAGGAGGCTCAGGGGGCCCTTGTGGCTCTGCACAGCTCCTGCCAGGAGGGCACAGCCGGGGGGTCGGGCTGTGCTCCAGGGAACAGGGACAGGAGCAGAGGGAACGGCCTCAGGCTGGGCCAGGGCAGCTCAGGGGGGACAGCAGCAGGAATTTCCCCATGGAAAGGGGGCTCAGCACTGGCACAGCTGCCCAGGGAGGTTTGGAGTGCCCATCCCTGGAGGTGCCCAGGGAAGGGCTGGAGGTGGCACTCGGAGCTCTGGGCTGGGGACAAGGTGGGGATCAGGCACAGCTTGGACTGGATGGGCTGGGAGGTTTTTTCTGACCTCAGGGATTCAGTGTCTGTGGGTTTTCTTCTGGACATTTTGCCACCTGGGATGGTCTGCAGTCCCTCAGCACAGCTCTCAGGGTTGTGCAGAGTGCAGGGGGTGTGACACAGCTCCTGATAGGGACACTTGTGCTTGTAGAAATTCAGCTGACCTGCTCTGCTCTCAAAAATAACAGAATTGCTCAGTTATGGACATAATTCATTCATGTCCAGGAGCTTGGGAAGACTGGATGTGTGTCTGGCACTGGTTAGCTGGCAAACCACATCCAGAGCCCCTGGATACTGGAATGTGCCCCAGGAATACAGACAGCAGTGTCCTGGCTCAGCCTGGGAGCTCAGCTGGCTCTGTCCCCGAGTTCTTTGAGTTTCAGAGAAAAGACTTTTAAACTCTTATTTGCAGGATGGAGTGGAAATGCTGCAGTGTGGTTCCAAAGGGCTGAGCACAGTCCTGCCCCAGCCTCTGGAGCAATCAGGAGCTGTGACTTTGGCCATCCCTCCAGTTCCACATCCCTCTGTGCTCTATTAAACTCCAGTTGGCCTGTCAGGGTGAGCAATCACCACATGTTCCTCAGCCTGGTGTTAGTGCCTGATAACACTCACTTCACCCCAAAGGTTGTTTAAAAGCTTAATTCACTTCTATAAAAGTGACACTTAATTTCAGTGAAGTTTGGCAAGCTTCTAGATCATCTAAAATTTATCATCTAGAGCAGGATCAGCTCATAGCCAGCCTTCAGATGAGATGTTCTTGTCCTTTAGGTGGGAGCTGAGCTGAGCACTGTGAGCCTGCTCATAATTGAAGGGATCCTTTGCATATTGGACTGTGGAAATAATAAATAGATGGGTTTGTTGAGCTGAAGGTACACAGGGTGGGGAACAGCAGGTCCCTCAAACACTGCATTGTTTGCAAGGTGCTGTATCCAAATGTGCACTTAGAGTTATTGGTCACGAGTCACAGCCCTTGGAGCATGGGGGGGATGTGATCACAGGGGCTTCTGGCACCCACAGCTCCAGACTTGGGGCCATCAGCAGGATTGGACTCAAGCTCTGATGGCCTTGGCAGAGGCACAGGGACGTTGTGGCAAAGCTGATGGAAGAGTGGAGTTGGCCTGAGCTTCCAGAAGGCTCAGCAGGAGCTGCAGTGTGGGAACAGGGCTGGACATCCTCAGGCTGGCTTTGAGCACAGATTTTCACATGTTTAATTTGAAGCTTTGCAGTAAGGATGTGCAGTCACATATTTAATTTGAAGCTTTGCACATAGGAATGTGCTGGCACTGCTGAGGTCACACCCCTGTCCTGGGGTCACATTTGGGCCCTCACTGCAGAGAGGACATTGAGGGGCTGGAGGTGTCCAGGGAAGGGAACAGAGCTGGGAATGGGCTGGAGCCCCAGGAGCAGCTGAGGGAGCTGGGCAGGGGCTCAGCCTGGAGCAAAGGAGGCTCAGGGGGCCCTTGTGGCTCTGCACAGCTCCTGACAGGAGGGCACAGCCGGGGGGTCGGGCTGTGCTCCAGGGAACAGGGACAGGAGCAGAGGGAACGGCCTCAGGCTGGGCCAGGGCAGCTCAGGGGGGATTTGGGGAAATTTCTCACTGAAAGGGTTGGCCAGTCCTGGCAGGGGCTGCCCAGGTCCCCACCCCTGGAGGGTGGCACTTGGGGACGTGGTGCAGTGCTGGGGAATGGTTGGGTTGATGATCTCAGGGGGATTTCCCAGCCAGACCAGTTCTGTGATTCTGGGACACTCCCAGTTTCTTGCTCAACCTTTTGTCCTTTATTTTGGCCCAGACTGCTCTGCTGCCTCCTTCCCAGAGTGCAGCCAGTGCTGAAAAAGGCTCTGCAGTCCTGTAGAGTCTCTGCTCACTGGCAGCAGGGGTGGGACAAGTGCCCACCCTTGGTCTCTGGTATTTTCTCTCATTCCCAAGTATCAGAAGCTTGGCATGGCCAGCATCTAATGCTGGGTGACCACACCTTCTCCCAGTTCCCACAGTGTGCAGGACCCCAGTTCTGTGCCTTTAGGGTTCTGCACATCTCTGCTGCTCCCTGCTGTCACCACAGCTGGGACTGCTGGCAGTGACAGAGATGAGTAACCCTCCTCTCATCCCCAAAGCTGGCTGGTGTTTGTAAGACTGTTTTGATGTTGAATATGTACAATTTTCATGGCTTTTAAAGGAGCTGTGGGTGCTTCACATGGTGGAAGTTGATTTAAGGAACCTAAGAGAAAATGCTGGAGCTCTGGAGCTTGGCACCTTGCTCAGTTCTGCTGCTTCCTCTCTTCCCTCAAACAGCTCAGTAGCAGACCTGGGTGGGCATGTCCTATTTCCAATGTAATTTTTCTGCAAAACCCATTTGAAAGCAGCCATGTTGCTGTTACTGACAAGTGATCTGTGAGAGAATAATCTTCTGTGACTGGTGGTGCTGGATTTGGAGAAATGGGAAAAATAAGGCTTGGATGTGCTGGGTGACAGCAGCAGAGTGTGCCTTGGACAGCTGTGTCATGGGGAGGAGGAGTGCAGCACCTTTTCAGCTCTCATCCACAAATCCTATAAGGACACACATTTTAGCAGGGAGGTCTCAGCTGAGATTAGACCTTGCTGGACAAGCTGTTTGCAGAGGAAAGCTGCAGCAAGAGGCAGGGCAGGGAGGTGTTGGGTCCCAGCCAATGCAGCTCTGTTGTGTGGCTGTGCCCTGCACCAGCATCCTCTGAGTGTGAGCCAGTGTGAGGTGAGGGTGTCCCCAGGGCTGCACGTGGCTTTGGGGACTGGCTGTCACAGGATCCCAGAGTGGTTTGGGCTGGAAGGGATCTTAAGGGGACAGGGCAGGGACACCTCCCACTGTCCCAGGCTGCTCCCAGCCTCAATGTCCAGCCTGGCCTTGGGCACTGCCAGGGATCCAGGGGCAGCCACAGCTGCTCTGGGCACCCTGTGCCAGGGCCTGCCCACCCTCTCAGGGAACAGTTCCAAATTCCCAATATCCCATCCATCCCTGCCCTCTGGCAGTGGGAGCCATTCCCTGTGTCCTGTCCCTCCATCCCTTGTCCCCAGTCCCTCTCCAGCCTTCTTGCAGCAGAGGTCACTCTGCCTGGATGTTCCAGTGTGAGGAGATGGATCAAACCCCACCAGTGGAGTCTGGGCAGCTCCTGCTGGCTTTGAGTGGCAGGAGCAGAGCATTGTTTGGTTCCCTGTTAGCCCTGTCTGTGTGCACACAGTTTGATTTCTGCCTGCTGCAGCTGCTGTGGCATCTGCTGCTCCTGCAGTTCCTGGCTGGCTCGGTGTCCTTGCAGGTGTCAGGGACTTTGGGATGCTCTCACCTTGCTTTGGGGCTGTGCCACAGCAGCTCAGGGACAGAGCAGCAGGGCAGGGCACTGGTGCTGCTGTGCAGGAGCTGAAGGCCAGTTTGTGAGCTGAAGGCTTTTTCCCTGTTGAGTTTGTGCTGGTTGGCAGAAAGAAGATTTGACAGCTAAAATGTGATATTTTTCCTTGCCTTGAAAGTGTTCATAAGAGCAGCAGGAAGGTGCAGTAGGCGGCTGGGAGGTGCTGAGTTTGGGGACAGCCAGGCCAGTGACATGTGAATGCCACTGCGAGGGACACAGCGAGGTGTCTCAAATCCCTCTTATTTTTATGCTGATTTTGAAGGGACTTTTAATCCTTCAGAGATATTGGCCTCTAAGCACTTTTCTCAAAGAGGAATATAACCCCACTCGAACAGTTTGGGTAATAATAGCACTTAGTGCTTAACGAACGTTGTGCAATTAATCCTCCGGGGCTCATTGGAGTAGAATTGTGTTGATCTTGGCTGGGGACTGAGGAGCTGATCTGAGCTCAGCTTTCCTTTGGGTGTGGAGGAGCTGGTGAGGCTCTGGGGGGTTCAGGCTGAGCCCTGGCTGTGTTCTCCCTCCCAGCTGCTCTGGGATCAGCTCCTGTCCTGCAGGCTGGGACAGCGGTCCTGGCTGTTCCAGGCTCATGGCCTGGGGCCAGGGAGATGCTCCTGGCTCCCTGTCCTGCTCCTTGGGTCTGTGAGCTGTCCCTGGCTTAGCCAGGCTCTGCCATCCTGTCCATGCACCTGATTCAAACCAGCCTCAGCCATGCCAATCCATGTCCCACTAAAAGAAACCATTTGCAGTGGGCTGAGGTCCCTGGGGTGGCACTGCCGTTGCTGGTGGTGTCACCTTGGGGCCAGTGGGGAAGAGCAGCATTGAGTCCACAGTGTCAGTCACTCTGGGTACCCCTTGGTATATTTTATGTGTCAATTCCTGCAGGCTAACCTCAGTTGTTTGATGATTTGTGCTTTGTTTTCAGGCTATAAACTCATTGGGAGCCATTCTGGGGTGAAGCTGTGCCGGTGGACAAAGGTATGTTCTGTTTCCTTTTCTCATTTCATAAATAAAAACAAAGCTAGAGACTTGCTCAGGTATTCCAATTTCCTGATGAAATTACATTTTAAAATGTGCTATTATTTGCACAAACCCAATTTCGAGCTATAACCTTGCATTTCCAGCTATTAAAATTCCTTTGCAAAGAGTGAGAATAGAGTTGTGGCACAGAGCTGGGAACATCCTTTTCTGGTTTTTGCTGATGTTCTGCTGTCTGCTAAACCATCTTCTGCCCCCTGAAATCCACGTGAGGGAAGAGTGGGAAGGTTGTGTCCCTGGTGTGAGGCTGTGGAGCAGGGATAGCACAGCCACTGCCCCACCTGAGCAGGCACATGAAGCTGTTTGAACCCCCTTGCTGGGGTTGGGTTGTCACAGGGCTCCCCTGGCTCTCAGCATTTATCAGATCACATTTCCATGGGAGGTGTTCATGTTTTTACTGTTGCCAATGATTTCCCTGCTCTGTGGTGTGTGTGTGGATGTGGCTGTGAACAGCACCCATGGGTATGAATGCACCTGTGTGACACAGCCCCCTCCCAGCCCTGCACATGGCTCCTGGAGGAGCTGGAACCCAGTAGCTTTTCAAGCAGTTTCCACACTTAAAAACTGCTTGAAAACTCCCAACAGAGCCCTGGAGAATGAACTGCAGCCCCTTCAGGGTGGGTGTGGTTGGCAGGTCCCTCTGGAGCTCACAAGTCTCTAGGGTTGTATATTTGGGGAGCAGTATTGATCACAGAATCACTGAGGGTGGAAAAGCCCTCTGAGACCGAGTCCAACCATTCTCCCAGCACTGCCAAGGCCAGCACTGCTTCATGTCCCCAAGTGCCACGTGCACAGGGCTGTTAAACCCCTCCAGGGGTGGGGACTCCACCCTGCCCTGGGCAGCTGTGCCAGGGCTGGACAGCAAATTCCAGGAAGGAATTTCCGCCAAATCCCCCCTGAGCTGCCCTGGCCCAGCCTGAGGCCGTTCCCTCTGCTCCTGTCCCTGTTCCCTGGAGCACAGCCCGACCCCCCGGCTGTGCCCTCCTGGCAGGAGCTGTGCAGAGCCACAAGGGCCCCCTGAGCCTCCTTTGCTCCAGGCTGAGCCCCTGCCCAGCTCCCTCAGCTGCTCCTGGGGCTCCAGACCCTTCACCCACCATGTTGCATCATCCTGCACCCTTGAGCATCCCTGGGTGGGAACCTCTGGAATCAGCACCTCGTTAGGATGCCAGCACATCTGTAATTCCTGTGCTGTGGCAGTGATCAGTCCTGGCTGTCTGAGCTCTCCTTTGCTGCATGATTAACTTTGTTTATTTTTGAAAGAACCCTTGGGATGCCATCCCAGGGTGGCTGCAGAGAGTTTTCATTGCAGTGCCTGCTGTCAATGAACTGTTTCATCAAGAGCCTTGTTCCCCTGAGCAGCATAGAGAGCCCACCCTGGGCTGTCAGGAGTGTGTGGGATGCACTGATCCCACTGCTGCTCTGCTGCTCACTCTTGCACCCATTTCCCTCTTCTGTCACTGTTAGTGGCAGACATGATCATGAAAAGTTTAAAGAAAAACTTCCATGTTGTGTCTGAGAAGGCCAGAGAACCTATTTTTATGGAAGACCCA
This sequence comes from Ammospiza nelsoni, assembly GCF_027579445.1. Taxonomy (NCBI): domain Eukaryota; kingdom Metazoa; phylum Chordata; class Aves; order Passeriformes; family Passerellidae; genus Ammospiza; species Ammospiza nelsoni. Next base: position 1,379,012 of record NC_080653.1, read on the forward strand.
GACTTTAATGCAGCACTGTAAAGCCATTTCACAAAATAAATAGCAGCTCTGTGTGCTTAGATGGGCCCACACTGTTTTTAGCTTAAGCAGGAATTGAATGTAAAGTCTTCTAATAAGTTGAGCTGAGATTGGTTCCAGGCAGTGGCTTTGCCTCAGGTTCACACCAGTGTGTGAGAGCCTCCAGGAGCCTTTGTGGGGATTTGTATCACAGGAAAGCAGGAGCAGGGCTGGCAGGATCAGTATTAAGTGGAGTTTCATTGAGGTATCTCAGATGGAAAAGATTGGGTTCTGTCAAATTCCAGAAAAAACAGAAACCCTGTATGTTTTAGGGAGAGTCTGTTTGCCTTAGGAAAAGCCAAATATAACTTGCTCTCCTGAATTTGTGAATCTCCTGAAGTCTCTCTCATTTGAAGAATGGGTAGAATCAACAGCATTTTCCATGTCATTTAATCTTCCACCTGTACAGCCAGTCAGGGATTAGCTGTAGATTTTTCCCTGCTGCTCCTTTCTGTTGGATCACCAGGACACTCCAGGAGGAGGAAGGCAGATTGAAAGCTGCTGTGTTGTATTTCAGATTTTCTCTTGAGAGGAGTAAAGTTTCTTTCTCATTTATTATTATTTAACTGAGCTAATGAAAGACAGCCCTTTCTGCAAGCTGCCTGCATGATAAATAGGAGTTGAATCCTGTTGGGAAAGCTGCTGTGGCTGTGCTGGGAAGGGAAGTGCAGCATCCTGCTGGAGCCACTGCTGGCTGTGAATGAGGGCTTATAAGGTCAGGGCATTTATTTAATTTACTGCTGCAAGAAATACTCTGCCAGATAAAAGAAAAGAATGGAGTGTTCAGTAGGACAGCCTTGAAATGGATCCTTGTTGCTCCTGAGTGAGCTTTTCCAGGAACACTTCCTGCAGCTCAAGAGGCTTCACCTGCTCCTCATGGGCTGAGGCTGGAAAGCTGCAGGAGAGCACATTGTTGTGCTGGGGTTTGCCAGAGAAGGGACTGAGCAGCTTAAAGCTCTTTCTCCTCTAACACTCCACTAGTCTGACCTCCTAAATGCAGTCAGGCTGCAGGGGTGCATGTAAAGAGTCACACTTTATAGGGAGCTGGGAATTTCTTGGGGCAGGTGGCACTGGTGTCCCTCAGCTCTGCTGAGGGCATTGCTGGACTTGGAACTCCAGTCACAGGTGGCTGAAACGGAGCAGATCCACAGCTGCCCTCAGTTTGGCTCCAGATGGGGAATTTTAACTGTCCTGCTGTGTGTTTGTGTGTGTGTGTGCCCTCAGTTTGGTTCCACGTGGGTTTTTAGCTCTCCTGGGGGTGTTCCCCTGTCCTCATTCTGGCCCCAGCTGGGTTTCTAACCCTCCCTGTGTGTTTCCCTCTCTCAGTTGGGTTTCTGACCCTCCCTGTGAGTTTCCCTGCCCCCAGCTAGGTTTCTAACACTCCCTGTGTGTTTCCCTCTCTCATTTGGGTTTCTGACAGTCCCTCTGTGTCCCTATGTGTTCCCCTGCCCTCAGTCTGGCCCCAGTTGGGTTTCTAACAGTCCCTGTGTGTTTCCCTGCCCTCAGTTGGGTTTCTGACCCTCCCTGTGTGTTTCCCTGCCCCAGCTGGGTTTCTGACCCTCCCTGTGTGTTTCCCTGCCCCCAGCTGGGTTTCTGACCCTCCCTGTGTGTTTCCCTGCCCTCAGTTGGGTTTCTGACCCTCCCTGTGTGTTTCCCTGCCCCAGTTGGGTTTCTGACCCTCCCTGTGTGTTTCCCTGCCCCAGTTGGGTTTCTGACCCTCCCTGTGTGTTTCCCTGCCCCAGCTGGGTTTCTGACCCTCCCTGTGTGTTTCCCTGCCCCAGCTGGGTTTCTGACCCTCCCTGTGTGTTTCCCTGCCCCAGTTGGGTTTCTGACCCTCCCTGTGTGTTTCCCTGCCCCCAGCTGGGTTTCTGACCCTCCCTGTGTGTTTCCCTACCTCAGGCCATGCTGCGGGGCCGCGGGGGCTGCTACAAGCACACCTTCTATGGCATCGAGAGCCACCGCTGCATGGAGGCCACCCCCAGCCTGGCCTGTGCCAACAAGTGTGTCTTCTGCTGGAGGTGAGGCACCCCTGGGCTCTGTGGGACACAGCCAGCTGTGCTCTGGGGGGCGTGGAATGTCTGTGTTCCTGGGGCACATTCCAGTATCCAGGGGCTCTGGATGTGGTTTGCCAGCTAACCAGTGCCAGACACACATCCAGTCTTCCCAAGCTCCTGGACACAAATGAATTATGTCCATAACTGAGCAATTCTGTTATTTTTGAGAGCAGAGCAGGTCAGCTGAACTTCTACAAGCACAAGTATCCCTACCAGGAGTTGTGTCACACCCCCTGCACTCTGCACCTGCAGACCATCCCAGGTGGCAAAATGTCCAGAAGAAAACCCACAGACACTGAATCCCTGAGGTCAGAAAAAACCTCCCAGCCCATTCAGTCCAAGCTGTGCCTGATCCCCACCTTGTCCCCAGCCCAGAGCTCCGAGTGCCACCTCCAGCCCTTCCCTGGGCACCTCCAGGGATGGGCACTCCAAACCTCCCTGGGCAGCCCCTGGCAGTGCTGAGCCCCCTTTCCATGGGGAAATTCCTGCTGCTGTCTCCCCTGAGGCTGCCCTGGCCCAGCCTGAGGCCGTTCCCTCTGCTCCTGTCCCTGTTCCCTGGAGCACAGCCCGACCCCCCGGCTGTCCCCTCCTGTCAGGAGCTGTGCAGAGCCACAAGGGCCCCCTGAGCCTCCTTTGCTCCATGCAGGACAACCTGTCTTCAACTCAATGGCTTCAATTGGTCAGGAAAGTCTCCCCTTTCCTCAGAGAAGTGACTTTGTGGTGAATTCCTGAAGGAAAGGAGCTTTGCTGGATCTGAGCTCCTCTAGCCCTACTCACTCACTCCTGCCTGGGCTCCAAGGGAGGTGTGTGCCAGGCTGGGGGAGTGCAGGGTGGGATTGGGAGAAGAGGCTGAGGTTCAGCAGAAATGCCAGCAGTGACGTGAGAGCACCTGCAGTGGGAAAACAGGGAGGTTTTGCTTTGAGCTCTTTTGTTTTCCACCCTGCTAAATCATCCCATGGGAGCTGCACTTCCTCTGGGACTGAAACCTTACCCCAGGCTGCCAATAACACCCATTCCATCCCCAGCATCCCAGTGAGTACTCCCTGAGCAGCCTGAGCCAGTAGAAGGTGTCCCTGCCATGGCAGGGGGTGGAATGATGTGGGCCTGAAGGTCCCTTCCCACCCAAACCATTCTGGGATTCTGTGATAATATTTCCATGCAAAACCAGCCAAATTCCTCTCTCTGAGTGCCCCGTTCTGTCTTTCATAATCTTCAGGTTTTAATAATGCAGGTATTTCATGGGGGCATTTAAAGGACTTGGGGACAGCTTGAAGGCTGTGAGCACTGGCCACTGGGCATCCTGTGCAGTTTGCATTGGGGAGTCTGTTCCAAAGGGTTTGTGGGTGCTCTGATGGGCTTTCCTCATCCTGGGCTTTCCTGGCTGGGAAGGAGGCAGCAAATGGCACCTCTGATGTGCAGCTTCTGCTTTGCTTCAGAGCAGGGCAGTGCCTGGCAAGGAAAACCTCCTGCTTGTGTCTGTTTTCCACGTGGTGTGAATGGAGTCCTGCATGGGACTGGGCTGGGAGGGACATTGCCCTGCCTGTGCTTGTCCCTCTGTCCCCACACACATCCTAAGGTACATCCTAAACAGCAAACAGGATGAGGGGCTTTGTTCCCAGCATTGCTCCACAGAGCATTTCCCAGTTTCTCTTCCAAATGCCCTCATTCAGGATTTTTTGGCAGCAGCCTGGATGAGGAATAGGCTGAATCAGGGAAATCCAGCAGGTGTGAACTGGAGAGTGCAGGAACTGATAAATGAGATAGTACAGCTTTATCAATAATTGATAAATCAGTCCATTAGTGTAGAGACACAGAGAAAGTGGCACTGTTCCCTGTGTCTCTAACTCATCATCCTGTCACTGTCACCTGTCACTTCAGAGGGGTCTGGCACTGCAGCCTGATGACAACAAGTGCTACAGTGCTGATTTTCCTGCTGGCTACGACCTGAGTGCAAGGAAGCAGCTTCCCAGGGCACTGAGCTCAGCATTGATTCATTTATTTCCCTGCTCTGGGTGAGGTGCTGGCAGGTGTTGGACTCTCCCATATGGAATGCAGCTGGCTGTCCTCAGCCTCCCCTGGAAACTGGAAGGTTTAAGTTGGAAGATTTAAGGCTCAGTTTGAGGCTCATCCCAGGACATTAAGCTTGACTTAAACCAGAACTGCTGCTGAAAGAAGATTTCTTTTTGGTGATTTTCCAGCTCCTGTGCCTGGGCTGCTGCAGCCTTCACGTGGCTGTGAGAGGGATCTTCCCTCCCTCCTTGCCACTCCCAATATTGCCCTGCTGATCCTGTGCCACCCCAGCTCCCAAACCCTGCAGTCAGGCCTGTCTGTGCTTGTTTTACCCCCCACACCTTGCAGGTTGTTTAGGGTGTGACACTGAGGTGGAGCTGCAGGCCCTGGTGGCTGGGCAGGATAAACAAGGCAGCTCCTGAGCAGCAGGTGCCATCTGTGCAGACATGTGAAATCCCAGTTTTGATCTGCTTCTGGCAGAATGTTCCTCATGCAGGTGTTGTGCTGGGCTCCTCGTGCAGCTCTGCTCAGCCTTGCAGATAAGGCTGCTGGGATTCTTTCTTCTTGATCTTTCCTTTCAGGATTTTGACATTTGTAGATTCTGCCAATGTTTCCAACTGCACAACCCCCGAGCTCTCCCTGGATGGCTGAAGGAAAGGCCAAGGAGCCTGTTTGTTTTCTCTTCCTCACTTTGGCAAGAATGCTGCAGTGCAGCTGCTCTCCCTGGGAGCTGAATGTCACTGGAGCTGGCTGGTCCTGTCTGACACATTCTGGCCCCAAACCAGTACTCATAGAATCACAGACTGGTTTGGGATGGGGCCTTAAAGGGATCAGTTCCAGCTGCTGTGGGCAGGACACCTCCACTGGAGCTCAGTATCCAAACATGCTCAGAAAATGAGGGGATTCTGTCAGAGATGTGGCTTCACTCTGCACTGGGTGCTCTTCTGTCCCCCTTGTCCCTGGGAGCTGTCACAGCTGCCAGGCCCCTGCCTGGCTCTGCTGTCCCCTGCAGAGGGGCTGGCACTGCAGGGCTGTGGGGCAGCTTTTGTGGGAACAGGAAAAGCAGCCTGGAAGCTGGGCCAGGGCAGAGTCAAGCTGGATTTCGGTTCTTTCCGCAGAGGGTGCTGGCACTGCCCAGGCTGCCCAGGCAATGGGCACAGCCCCGAGGCTGCTCCAGGAGCTCCAGGGATGCCCAGGATGGGATTGTTGGGGTGTCTGTGCAGGGCCAGGGCTGGACTGGGTGATCCCTGTGGTCCCTTCCAGCTCAGCATATTCCCTGATTCTCCAAGGTGGATTGTTTGGTGTCACTCAAGGCTGTTCCATCAAAAGCTCTGAGGGGGACACCCCACACCTGAATCACTGCAATGTCCCCAGCCATAATCCTGTCCTCCAAGGGGGTCTGTCCCTCTCCATCCCTGCTCCCAGCTGCTCTCACTGAGGCTGTGTCTCTTTAGCTTAATTGCCTAAATGGAAATGTGCAAGTGACCAAATCTTTTAATCAATTAGAGCAAGTGTGGGTTCTGAGCTCTGTGACCTCCCTGCAGCACAGGCACCAGGCAGACCTGATTTGATGAGGGTTTTTGGCTCAGTGTCCAACACCCAATCAATTATTGTGGAGAGAGGGAACAGCTAAATAAGATTTAAATTAATAGACTTTATTACTTTTGCATCTGAGGAGGAGGCAAAGCAGACAGAGTGAAATATCCTGTGAAGAAATTGGCTCGTATTTCTTCTGCTGTAACTTTAATGCTTATACCTGTGCATGGAGGTTTCAGGTTTTGCTTCTAGACAGCAACTGAAGTTGTGTTCAGACACTAAATCAGTGGGTGGCCAAAATCCAGGCATCACAGTAAGCCCTGAAAAAAACAGAGATTAAAAATTAATAATCTCTCTCATAGGAGAAGTACTTAAGGTCTTTAAAAAATAAAGAAGAAACTGAAAACAGATGAAAACCAAAGCTTCTCCTCAGTAACTAACTTGATTCCAGGGGGTAATTCCTCAGGGAAATGGGGATATTGATGTCAAAGGAGTGGACACTGCAGGTTTGGAACACCTGGAAGCTGAACCTGAAAGCTCAGAGAGTCTCTGTGCATGTCCAGCCCCCAGTCCTGGTTCTGCTGCTCTTTCCTCCCAGGTTTCAGTTTGGTTATGGTTTTGTTCCAGAAGGGACCTGTTGTGACCAAGGTTCATCCCTCACATTTGGATTCTTCACTGGTTTGTTGAGTTTGGGCTCCTGAAATGTCCAAATAAATGGGGTGGGGGACAGCACATCAATGTGCCCAGTTCATGCCCCTGGTAAAAAAAAGTGGTTAAAAAAAGTCTTGGTGCCTTCATGTGCTGTTCTGCCAGCTCTGTCATCTGAGGCATTTCTAGGAGAAAATGTTCATGTGTGGGTTGAAATCTCTGATTTTTATTTTATAGCACTTTGCATTCTCCTGGACTTGGACTTCTTAAAGGTCCTGGGACTTGTTACAATCAGCTCCCAAATTTATGGGCTCAGTAGTGAATATAAACAGATTATGGGCTGTGAAATGTCCACACTGGGCCTTGGGTGTCCCTGCAGGGGATGGTGCCAGGTCCAGCAGTCAGTGATGAGGGGCAGTGACTGGGGGCTTTGGAAGTGAATTTGCACATTTTGCCATCCAGGTGAGTTCTGGAATGGTGTGGGAAGCTGTGCTGGGCAGGGCTCAGGGATGGGATGGGGTAAATGGGCACAGCACAGCACACTGAGCATCACCTGCCTTGCAGGAGATCCTGCTCTCTAAAAAGGGAGCATCTCAGAGCTGGGATGGAGCTTTTCAGCATGGGGCATCTTCCTTCTTCAAGTTTTCAGTTGGAAGAGAATCACAGAATTCTTTTGCTTGGAAAAGCCCTCTGAGATCCTTGAGTCCAGTTGTTCCCCCAGCACTGCCAAGGCCACCAGACTCTGTCCTCAAGTGCCACATCCATGGGACTTTTACACCTCTCCACCAATGCCCTGTGACAACCCTTTCCATGAAGAAATTTCCCTTAATATCCAGTCTAAGCCACCCCTGGCAGCCTCTGGTCCTGTCAGACAATTTATCCAGCCTGCTCCAGGGTGACTTTACCCATCCTAGGGACAACATTAAATTCAGGTTCTGTATCTCAGTCCTGGTCTCTGCCCAGCCCAGGCTGGGCTCCTTCTGGTGCTCTCAGGAGGTGCAGAAGAAAAGGAACAGCCAGATTTCATTTTGTATCCCAGGAACATTAAATATGGTTGGCTTGTGCATTGGCCAAGCTTTTTTTGTGCTCTCCCTCCTTCTCCTGCCATCACTCCAGGGAAAGTCCTTGGGATCTCTTCTGTGTGTCCTTTCCTGGTCATGGCTGATGTTTTGCCTTCCCCTTTCTGCTGATGCCCCTGTGTTTTTGTGCTCCTTCTTTTGTTTGCAGCTGGAGGCTCACGAGGCTGTAGAAGAGCAGATTGATTTTGTTGTTTTGTCTTTGCTTTTTATTGCTGCAGTTTGCACTTCTGCCTTGGTAGGGCTTCCAAAACTGCCAGTTCTCCTGAAGTTCTTTTTCCCTAAGCTCTTCTCTTCTCCTCTGGGATCTCCCTGCTGGCTCTCAGGGTTCACTGAGACTGCTTCTTGAACTCTTCTTGTTTTTATTCTGCTCCTGCCCTCCCTGGCAATGGTGTGCTCTGTCCTCTCATGTCACTGCCACCAGCACTTCCTCACCTTCCTGCTCTCCACCAGGTATCACCCTGGCTCAGTCAATGCCTGCAGTAAATGGTATTTTACACCTGAGCTGCATCTGCCCTCAGAGCCTCTTAATAACCATTTGCAGAATGCATAAAGCAAAAGCTGATTTATTAAAATAAACCAAGCACCTGGGGAGGCAGATCACAGCCCTGGGGAAGCTGCACCTTCACAGGGGTCCCAGAACCTGCGAGGAACACTGGGAATGCTGTGCCAGGCTCCTGGTGGATCAGAGGTGAGCTGGGACTGCGGGGAAGCTGGATGGGAGCAGGCTGGGGGGGTTCCAGGGCAGCCAGCAGGAGCTCCCATTGTGTTCCCTGCAGTCGTGGGGCTGTGGCACTGAGGTGTCTCTGAAGGAGCAAACCAAACCTGTTCCACACCTGGAATCTCTGCTAAAATCAAGGTTTTCTGCTGGATGTGGGTTTGGGTGAGATTTCATTTAACTTGTGTTACTTTGGGAAGGAAAGGAAAGGAAAGGAAAGGGAAGGGAAGGGAAGGGAAGGAAAGGAAAGGAAAGGAAAGGAAAGGAAAGGAAAGGAAAGGAAAGGAAAGGAAAGGAAAGGAAAGGAAAGGAAAGGAAAGGAAAGGAAAGGAAAGGAAAGGAAAGGAAAGGAGAAAGGGGGAAAGGGGGAAAGGGGGAAAGAGGAAAGGAAAAAGGAAAGGAAAGGAAAGGAATCCCTGACACAATTCCTGCTCAGTGCTGGTGTAGCCAGAGGTGGGAGCTCACAGAGCCTGGGGGCAGTGGGATGGTGGCTCTGGTTTCTGTCTGTGCTGAGACTGGGGAACAACCTCCTGAGCCCAAGGCATTGCTGCTTTATCCTCCTCTTGGCAAGGAATCTCCTTTTGCCAAATAAGCAGCTCTGTGGACTTGACCTGGTGTGTTTATTAAACAGTAGGATGTGTTAAAAATGCAGGGCCTGTTGGACACTAATAGCTGTCCAGGGTGCACCCACAGCCTATTGATTTCCTGCCAGCTGGCCCTATTAAATATACAAGGTACAAGTTTTGCAGTTAAACATGGAAGAGTTTTATAAATGCCTTTTATAGCTGACATTCAGAAAACTTTCCATGTTGCCAGATGGGGAAATAAAGGGGAAATTCAAAAAGCTGTTTTGACTTAAGGATCCTTGAGGTGGTGAAGTTTGAGAACAATGTTTGAATCTTTGCTCTTGAAGTGGATGAAGAAATGTTTGGGCCAAAAGCCTGATTTTATTGAGCTTGGGTTTGTGTTTTAGCACTGTCAGACAGGTGTTTCTCACTTGGGGAGTCCCAGAATCCCAGACTGGTTTGGCTTCAAGGGACCTTAAACTCCACCCAGTGCCACCTCTGCCATAGCAGGGACACCTCCCACTGTCCCAGGCTGCTCCCAATGTCCAGCCTGGCCTTGGGCACTGCCAGGGATCCAGGGGCAGCCCCAGCTGCTCTGGGCACCCTGTGCCAGGGCCTGCCCACCCTCACAGGGAGGAATATTTTCCCCGATGCCCAACCCAAACCTGCTCTCTCTTGGTTTGAATCCCTTTCCCCTTGTGCAGAGGTCACTGGGAGCCTTTTGCTGGTCTCCAGTGAGGATGGAGCAGCCCCTCATCCTGAGCAGGTGCTGCCCTGTCCTTTCTCCCTCAGTTAAAGGCTGGGAGTCCTGTCCTGCTGCCCTGGAGCTGAATGCAGCTGGAACTTCCCGGTGTCTCCAGGGCTGGACAGTTTATATGCATTAATTGTTGTAGTGACAATGTTTGTAATAGTGCCTTATGTATTTACTGTGCACAATAAATTATGAACAAGGCCATCAAAGAAGTTTTTTCCATTCAAGGGGGAAATCTGGGAAATGGAGTTGTAGAGAATTCCCAAAGCTTGATAGAAGGCTCGCACAGTGTGCATTTGTATGTAAACTTTGAGAAATGTTGACTTAGAAATGCCATGGAATAGGACAGACATTGCTGAGAGAGAATGGAACTAGAAACAAGTTTCAAAAGATGGCCTTGTAAATAATATGGATACTTTGAAGAAATAGAGAAATAGAGCTATGAAAGATGCACTGTAGTGGGACCCACGAGGGGTAATTTTAGGTGATTGGCTTTAAGGCATTTGCAGCATGGTGTGACAAAAGCTGATAGCCAAGCAACACTTACAGTGTATTGTAATTAGGAAATAATTGGCTTCTGATTGTGAGGGTGTGAATTATAACATCTGTATTGTCTCACCCTTCTCATGAGACTGAAAATGGAGTAAAAGTTTTTAAAACACCTCTCAGCTGCCCCATCTCTGGTCAGAACAAGGCATAACCCAGCATGCAGGGATGGTGGAGGGGGTGCAGGAAGCAGAGGTCACCTGGCTGCAAAACTGAGTGTCAGGAGTGTATTTTGGTGGGCCTTGTTTTCCTGTCCAGAGGTGAGTTAATCCAGGAGCTTTTGTGAAGGCCCCTGCACAATTTGCTGCTCTTAATGAACTCTGTGGGCTGAGGGGGCTTTTGGAGCATATTTCATATTTTGGGATGAAGCAGGAAATGATGAGAGCAAGGAGGTGAAAACACAGAATTTCATTGACTTCCTTAAGATGATATTTACGGGCTGGATGAGCTCCTCATGCTAATAAAGTAAGAAATGAGGAGGAACTCCATGGGTCTTCCAGATGCTTGGGTCCATTTACCTGGGTTGGCTTTTGCTGTTTTCCAAGAAAACAAAATATGGGGACAGTGATCCTTTCCAGGCAAGGTTGGCTTCTCACCCCAGAAGCTGTTCCTCAGATGGAAGATCTGGGGTTTTTCCCCTGCAGTCTGCTTGGGTCAGGGGGATTAAAATCTGGGACATGGCCCAGATCCCCCAGGAATGCGTCCCTGGGACAGGGCAGGGTTCCTGCTCTCTTCAGGGGGTTTGGAGGAGCCTGCCCTCATCTGTCCTGGTACCAGAGCACCACACAAAGACTGGGGTAGAAACAAATTCTGTCCTCAGGGTGGTGCTTGGTGCCTTTGAAATGAACTAAAAATGGCCTGGGACCTCCCTTCTCCAGAGCTTGGTGCAGCTGTGGGCAGAGCAGGAGCAGAACCAGTTTCCCTTTCTTTACAGAGGCTTTTGCAGACCTTATTTTGGCTCAGAAACCTTTCACCTGTGCTTCAATATATCTGTATAGAGTGTGATATTATCCACAAGGCCCATTCCTCCCTCTGGGAGCCCAGAGCCTGCAAGGAGAGGGGTGTAAGAGAGGCGTTCAGGGGTGACACCCAGAGGCTGGGGCAGCAGCAGGAGTTGCTGAGCATCTTTTGTTGCTTTGAATGCTGTTGATGCCAAAGTCCCCAGGTGGCAGGTGAGTTCCCCAGGTGGGTTCCAGGTGGCAATGGGTGACTGTCCCCTCTTCCCTCAGGCACCACACGAACCCCGTGGGCACCGAGTGGCGCTGGAGGATGGACCAGCCTGAGCAGATCCTGCAGGAGGCCCTCGAGAAGCACCAGAACATGATCAGGCAGTTCAAAGGTAACTCCTGCTCTGTCCACCCCTGGGCTCTTGGGGGATAACCAGCAGTGACACAGGTGAGTGTCACAGACACATTTTATGGAAAATCCTTTCTTTGGGATTTTTTCTCCTGAGAGGCCTGAGGAACAAAATGTAAACATTGATTATCTGCTGCTGTGGAATGCAACAGGTGCATTTGTGATTGGTCTCATGTGGTTGTTTCTAATTAATGGCCAATCACAGTCAGCTGGCTCAGACTCTCTGTCCAAGACACAAACCTTTGTTATCATTCCTTTTCTATTCTTAGCTAACTTTCTGATGAAATCCTTTCTTCTATTCTTTTAGTATAGTTTTAATATAATATATATCATAAAATAACAAATCAGCCTTCTGAAACATGGAGGCAGATCCTCATCTCTTCCCTCATCCTAAGCCCCCTGTGAACACTGTCACAGGTGAGAACATTCTGCTCCTCTGGGAAGGAGGCCTGAGCTTCAGGCTGTCAGGAGAATGGGGGAGAAGAAGCTGCTGTGGCTCATTAATGTCTTCTGAAATGAGGCTCAGCCACTGGGAGTGTGCTGTGCCTGGAGGGAGTAGAGTGGAGTTGCCTCTGGTGCATCCTGGTAGTTGTCAAATCCTTTCCCTTGGTGTGCACAGAGCCCTCCACAGTGCTCAAAGCCAGCCTGGGTGATGGGGGATCCTGGCTCCTCTGGAGGAGGAAGCAAAAGCAATCAGCCTCTTACCTGACAGGACACACACTGGCAGCCCTGACACCCAGCTTTGTGTTACCTGCAACTCCTGGCTTGTGTTTGTCTCATGAATAATGAAACAGCAGCAAGCAGGGGATTTTGATTTTCAGCAATTATTCAGTACCTGTGGTTGAGACTGAAGCTGCAGCTCCACAGCACCTCTGGGAAGCACTGCAGCTTGCTTCCCACAGAAGTTCCCTGGAAATTTGATATAAATTCTGTGTCTGTAGCTGTAGAGAGGGCTGGGGGTTTTGTTTCCCAAATGTGATGATCTGGCTGCTGTGCCAGGGTCAGCTGTGTGTGCTGGCAGGGCTGGCCAGCTTGGCAGGACAGCTCCAGGGCTCTGCTCTCCCCAGCTGCCTTGAGCTGCACAAGTGGAGTGGAACAGCCATAAAACCTGCAGGATGGGCCCTGGCCTTGGCAGTCATTTTGGGAACCTGATTGTTTAGTTTGGCTGTGCTCAAAGAGATTCCAATGGATCCAGGATGTGGCAGGCACAAAGCCCTTCTGTCAGCAGAGCAGAGCTGCTCTGCCTCCATCTCTGCAGCTGGATAATGGGTGGAAAAATAGCTCAGGTTTGGGCCCCATGGGCTTCATTCTCCTCACGTGGCTGCTTTGGAGCAGCAGCTCAGTGAAGCCTCACTCCTGAGCCTGGGCTTTCTTTGGCACTGTCAGACATCCCCTGGGGCAGGGGTGGTGGTGCTGAAACAGCCTCAGCAGCTCTGCAGGGAAATCTGGGGGTGAGAGGCACTCTCAGGGCAGGGCTTTACCCCAGGGGCACCTGGAGAAACACCAGGGTTGAGCCAATGGATGCAGGGAAGGGCCTGGAGCCCCAGGAGCATCTGAGGGGGCTGGGAAGGGCCTGGAGCCCCAGGAGCATCTGAGGGAGCTGGGCAGGGGCTCAGCCTGGAGCAAAGGAGGCTCAGGGGGCCCTTGTGGCTCTGCACAGCTCCTGACAGGAGGGGACAGCCGGGGGGTCGGGCTGTGCTCCAGGGAACAGGGACAGGAGCAGAGGGAACGGCCTCAGGCTGGGCCAGGGCAGCTCAGGGGGGATTTTGGGGAAATTCCTTCACTGAAAAGAGAGGCCAGGCCCTGTCACAGGCTCTGCAGGGCAGAGGTGGAGTTGCCATCCCTGGAAATGTTCACAATTCATGTGGATGTGGCACTTGGGGACACGGTTTAGTGGTGGCCTTGGCAGTGCTGGGGAATGTTTGGACTCTGATCCTGGAGGTTTTCCCAGCCTCAGTTTCTCTGTGTCTCTGAGCACTGGGAAGTTCTGAGGGAGATCAGATCTGTCCATGCTGGAGTCCCACCTGTCTGTTGTGCCTGTCCCCAGAAGAAGGGACAGCAGACTTGGTTTCTGTATGGGAGGGTGAAGTTACACATCAAAATGAGCTTGTTCAGGCAGGGTGGGGCCTGGACAGGTGGGACCCTCCTGCCCTGGAGGCTTTCAGGCCTCTGGAGAGGAGCCATTACCACCCTGCACTGAGGAATAACCTTCTCATTCCCTGACCCTGCTGTCTTCCCAAAATGAGTTGACACAGGGAATGATGATGGAGAAACTTTCCAGCATCTGAAATACTGCAGAGGTGTCAGGGGGCCTGTCAGGACATCCCAGTTCTCCCTTTTTGGAGTCTATTTTCTGTTAAACAAATTCATAAATATTACTGGAAATGTGCCTGTGCATCTGAGCACAGTTACCCTTGACCTGGAACTGTGAAAGGAGAAAACAAAAAAGCTCTGGACTAGAACTGTGCTGTTAAGTGGGAAAAGAAAAGCTGGTTTATTTTTCTAGTGCTAGATGGCAACATTCCTGTCCTAGCTGCTGTGAGTCAAAAGTTTATTAAGGAGAAGAAAAACTGGAAAGAGAAGCCCAGGAGCTCCTGTTCCATGTAGTGAATTTTACATCATTCTTCCCTTAGGTGTGTGGGGAGGTGTTGTCAGGGTGGAAGCAGCAAGAGCCAAATTGAGGAGGAGCAGAGTGAGTGAACTGAGCTGGGGACAGGCAAAGGTTCAGCTGGGGCAGGATCAGAGTCCCCACGTGCAGTGCCAGGCTGGAGGAATGGTCCTGGCTCCTCCTGCCAGCCCAGCAGCTCTGCACAGACACCAGGGGCCTTTACTGGGAGTGGTATTTGAGAAAAACCCCAGCAAAAGCACAGGAAGCACCTGCTGGAGCAGAGAGGTGCCCAGGCTGCTGTGGGGAGGGGAGGAGAGGTTGTGACTGGGCTCTGTCCCTGTGCTGGCACTGCTGGGGCACCTCCAGTGCTGGGGCACCTCCAGGAAAGACAGCAAGGGGTGGCATGTGCCAGGGAAGAGTCTGGAGCCCCAGGAGCGGCTGAGGGAGCTGGGCAGGGGCTCAGCCTGGAGCAAAGGAGGCTCAGGGGGCCCTTGTGGCTCTGCACAGCTCCTGCCAGGAGGGCACAGCCGGGGGGTCGGGCTGTGCTCCAGGGAACAGGGACAGGAGCAGAGGGAACGGCCTCAGGCTGGGCCAGGGCAGCTCAGGGGGGATTTTGGGAAAATTCCTTCCTGGAATTTGTTGTCCAGCCCTGGCATAGGTGCCAGGGAGGTGGAGTGCCCATCCCTGGAGGGGTGTATAAACTGTGTGGAATGTGGCACTTGGGGACAGGGGTTAATGGTGACCTTGCAGTGCTGGGGAATGGTTGGATTCCATCTCCATTTCCCAGCATTGATGTGTCTGATCCTGCAGCTCTGGCTGGGAACCCACAGGGACTCCAGAGGTGTCTCAGCAGGGCTGAGGTGTTGGACCCTGGCTTGGACTTTGGGCTGTTTGGGCTTCTGGGGAATCAAAACTCCCTTAGCTAGGGAGTCCTCAGGGCTGGAGTGTCTGGGGGTGCTGCTCAGGTACCTCCCTGAGCCTTTTGAATTCATTGGTGCTGCTCTTTCCAGTTTTGGAGGCTTTGCAGGCAGATCCATCCACACACCCATTCCATGGGCCAGAGAAACTGCTGAGCTCATCTGGTGCTTTATTCATATAATCCATTGCAGTAAAAATGAGATTTCCTTTGAAGGACCAGAATTCTTGTGCCCCTTTATCCTTTAGGATACCCTACAGGACAGCCCTCATACTCTGGGTGCCTGTGGGTGATGATAAATCACTTCTGCTTTAGTGTTGCCACAGTTTGTGCTGGCTTTGGAGAGCACAGCCATTAAAGCCCCACAATTCTCTCTTGGATTAAATGATGGAGAGATACCTCACTGATAGGGAGTGAGGCTGGAAAGTTTATTTGATGGATACATTTTTCTGGGGAGTGACTTGTAAATCTCTGTGCCCTTGCAAAGGGCACACACAGGATGGAAACATAACTCAGGAATGAGAGAGTGGGAGTCTGATAATAAAGGGAAAAAGCCAGAGAGAAATGCATGACATGTGCCAGGAAATCCTCAGAGTACCATGGAGGAGCATGGACAGAGCAGGTCTCTCATCCCCCTGGCCCCCAGGCTCTTGAGGTGCTGCTCAGGTCCTTGCAGGGGTGCCAGAGTCGGCCCAGCCTCCCCAGGGTGCTGTGCCAGGGGTGTTGTGTTTGCCCAAGTTAGCGCAGCAGCTGGAATCAGCTTTTCCAGGGAGATGTGCTCTGCTGGGGGCTGAGGGCAGGAGCAGAGCCAAAGGGATTCAGGAGAGTCCCTGCCCTCCTGGAATCCACCAGTCCTGGCAGTTTATCCCTGCCTGGCTGGTGGTTTGTGTGCTCTAAGGGTTGTGTACAAACCCACTGCCTGCTCTGGGTGGAAGCAGCAGGTTTGGTGTAAACTGCTTTGGGAAAGTTCCACTCAAACTTTAGGGGATGTTGGGATTTTATTCTTCTGCTTATAAAGCTGGCAGGCTAATTATGAGAGTCCAGATGAAAAATGCTGAGAGAGAGAAATTAATTAATTGCAAAACTGACTTACAGTAGTTTTAGGAATATGAAAGTTAGTCCTTTAATCTCAGTGTGTGCTGGAGACGCTGCTTTCTTCTCCAATAAAGCTCTCATTTAGTGCTGTCAGCTTTCTATGGAATAACCATTAGTCCTGTCACTTCCTCAGGACTGAGCCTGGCTGCTTGAAAATGCACTGAGCCCTGCTCTGATTCCAAACCAGCTTTGCTACGTGAGGCTGGAGCAATATCCACCAACACCTCTTTTATCTGGGCTTTGCAGCAGAGCTGTAATTTTCTGTTCTGCAGCGTCAAGGCAACGAGAAGGGAGCTGAGGACCTGGATTCACACTCCAGGCTTTGTTTTTTATCTTTAAAACAGACCAGCCCCCAATCTAAAGCCTCAGATTGGATTTGAGTACATCAAGGCACGTCAGGGAAATGTGAAGTGACAGATTGGGAACAAAAGCTTGTTTGGAGGCAGCTGATTTCATCCGGGGTCCTGAGCACCTGGTCAGGTGTGGGTGGGCTGCAGGAGCATCCAGCTCCCCCTCCCTCCTGTGGGCATCAGGAGTGGGACTCAGGTGGTGTTTGCACATGGATGCTACATTTGAGCTGCTTGTGTTTTCCTTCTGAAAGGTCTCTGCCTGTTCAGGACCGTGCCATGTGCTGGGATTTCTTTTGATCACATCCCCTGTGGAGCTGCACGTTCCGTGTTTGCAGTCAGGGCTCAGCACCTTGCTGTGCTTGGGGAGCTGTGCTCAGCTGCCCTTCCTGGATTCAGTCCCTTGCTGGGAAGGGCTCAGCTGCCCTTCCTGGAGCCCACAGGGACCAGCACAGCACAGCCATGGCCTGGGCTGCTTTCCTGACACGCCTGCTTGCAGTGGCCTTGAGCTGCCCTGTGTGTTTGTGTCTCAGCACTCAGCAGCATCCCGAGGCCTCAGCAGTGGAGAGCTTGGCTCAAGTGTTTAATCCTGGCTCAGGTGTCAGCAGCACACTGCTCTCAGCAGTGCCCAGGGCACTCCCAGCCCAGGCTCTGGGTGCTGCTGCTCTCTGGCTGCTGCAGAGCTGCTCCCTGGCTCTGGCCTGGTGTCCCCTGTGCTCTTCTCAGCCCTCCTGTGCCAGGTGTGTTTTGGATACAGATGTTTGGGAGGGGGATTTGTTACAGAACCACAGAAGGGTTTGGGTTGGAAGGGACCTTAAAAATCATCTTGTTCCTTCCACCTTCCCCCAGAGCAGGTTGCTCAGCCCCATGCACTGTTCATTTCAGTGTTGTCCCCTCTGCAGGTGTGTCAGGAGTGAAGGCAGCCCGGCTGGAGGAAGCTCTGGCAGTGAAGCACTGTGCCCTGTCCCTGGTGGGGGAGCCCATCATGTACCCCCACATCAACCAGCTGGTGAGGCTCCTGCACCAGCAGGGCATCTCCACCTTCCTGGTCACCAACGCCCAGTTCCCTGAGGAGATCAGGTAAGAGCTACAGGAAATCCCTCCTCAAACACTGGAGTGCTGACCTGTGTCCCCATCCCATTCTGTGCCCCTCAGAGTCAGCTCTGCACAAGCACTGGCAGTGAAAATCCCCCTCAGCATCTGATTTTAACCTCAATCTCCTCATGCTCCTTCTCAGCCCTTTCTCTCTCTCAGTTTGATTTTTGCTGTGCCTCCTAAACAAACTGTGATTGCTGCTGGAAGTGGAGAGGCTGGAATGTGGCACCTGTGGAGGTGTGGCAGGAGAGGAGCAGTGAGTGAGCTGTGGTTTGTGCCTGGGACAGGAGTAATTTCTGTCCTCCTGCCAGCCAGACCAGGGCACTGAGCTCAGAGATTGCCTTTTGGGGCTGATCTTTGTTCTGACCCCAGAGCAGCAGCTGTGAAGGCTCAGCCCACAGCTGTGCCCAGCCCAGCATCCCCAGCAGGGTCAGGATCAGGAGGGGGGACAAGCACATGTCCATCAGCAAAATGGGATCTGCTTCACCTCCCTCAGGGGGACTTGAATGAAGGCTTCCAAACACTTCAATGAACTCTTTCAGAGTCTTTCCAAAGGAAAAGAATCCCCTTTTCTGATGCTTTGGAGCATCCAGGCTGTTGTTACCAAAGTGCAGCATGTGGGGAAATGCAGCTCCAGGGAGGCTGGGGCTGCTCACAACCCCAGCAGTTGGGAACAGCAGCAAATCCAGCCCTGGAGCTGTGGGAGCTGTGGCAGGGTGGCCTTGGTGTCACCCAGCTCATGCCAGCTCCTCTCTGTGCTCCTGGGACAGCTTCCCTTGCACTCATGGTCTGAATCTGGCACTGAGGGGGGAGTGCAGGCACTTTGGGGGTGAGTAATTATACACTACAAAGGCATTCCAAATGATTGAATAATTGTGTAATCAAGTTACTTTAAGTCATGTATTATGTGCCTGGTAGATAGAAATTGCTCTTTCCTAAATATAGCAGTTTAAAAAGAGAGCACACACTCTATTTGGAAGCTGCACTTTTCGGATCTGCTGAATCTTTTCAAAAAGAAACAAAAAAGAAGGGGATAAAATGCTAGTCTTGCTGTCTTAAAAATTGCAACTGATCTTTGGCTCATCAAAGCAGATGATTTGCTTAATATGGGAACTGAAGTTGGCACCCAGCTCACTTCTGTGCTGTCAGCAGAGGAGCTGCAGTCAAAAAGTTCATCCTGCAATAGGCAGGGTGACCTCAAGAGAGCTGAGAGGGACTGGGGACAAGGGATGGAGGGACAGGACACAGGGAATGGCTCCCAGTGCCAGAGGGCAGGGATGGATGGGATATTGGGAATGAGGAATTGTTCCCTGTGAGGGTGGGCAGGCCCTGGCACAGGGTGCCCAGAGCAGCTGGGGCTGCCCCTGGATCCCTGGCAGTGTCCAAGGCCAGGCTGGACAGGGCTGGGAGCAGCCTGGGACAGTGGGAGGTGTCCCTGCCATGGCTGGATGAGTTTTAAGGTCCCTCCCAACCCCTTCTGGGAGAGGGCAGTGTGGCCTGGGGTGTTGCTGAAGTCAGGACAGGGGCTCCAGTGGGTGCCCCCTGTGCCTTCCTCTCCTCCTCCTCCTCTCCTTGGGCTGCAGCTCCACCTGCCACAGGCTCACAATAAACTGAGGGAGGTTTTACAGCAGGTGAGCTCCTGTACCTGGCTCCTGTCTCTGACCCATGGCTGTGAACACTCCTCATGTGTGGGTTTGCCTTTATGATCAATAATAATGCCAATAATTAGCAGATGATTATCGATGCTCACCAGCAAATGCTCATTTGTGATGTTGCTGTTCCTGGTCCTTGTGGGCTCTGTCCTGCCTGCCTGGTGGATTTATTTGATGGCACAGCTCAGCTGAAGATTTCAGCTCAGGATTCCTGCCCACACCCCTGTGTAAATGCCATGGATTTTGTCTCCTGGATTTCACCTCAGGTGTCTGAGCTAGCAAATCCATCCTGGTGCCACACAGCTGCATTTGCTGTTGTTCTGCACTGGAGCTGTCCCAGGAGCACCAGTCTGTGTCCTTGTTCTCACTGCCCCCATGGCTGCCCCTCTCTCCTTGTCCCCCCTTGGCAGAACATGCCCAGCTCTCCTGGCCTTGGATCCCAGCCATGCAGAGCCCTGTGGGCCATTCCTGTTTGGGGCTGAAATCCCTCCCTTGGATCACTTCTAATTCCTTCATTTCCCCCTTGCTGACTGTGAGTCTGGCTCCTGCCTGTCCCTAGGTTTGAGATGATTTTTCTCAGCCCCTCTTTGTAAAGCACCTGCTCCATCTTCACTAGGGCCCCTTTTAATTAAGCAAAGACAGCACTGAGTAAAGAAAGAGTTTGGCTGAGTATTTCTGGAAACTGAGCACTTCACATTTGGTCATTTTGGACTCTGTGGCTTTGGGTTGCCAGTCCAGACAAACTTGTTTACAAAAACTGAAATTTTAACCTGAAGCGTTCAGTTTGTTCTGGATTATTTTGTGTTGCTGTCTAAACACACACAGAGAATGTGTTCCAATGGTTGGTTGAGTGGATTTTTCTGGACACAAAGAGCTCTGGTCAGTCTCTCTCTGGCCTGTTCTTGCCCCTGTCACCTTTGGGTGACTGTGTGTTTTTAGGTGTCACTGTTTGGCAGCTGAACAATGGCTTCTGATTTCTCCTCATCTCTAGAGAACCAAATGAAGCTGGGACTGGTGCCTGCTCATTGCAGACTTCACAGAAAGCACTCCCAAAATGCTGCCCCCAGATGCTGGGAGCTCTGTGTACACTGTGGTTGTTGATGCTGCAGCCCTGGGGTGGCAGTGCCATGAGGGCTGGGTGTGTGACACTCACTGCCTTTGTCACTTCTGCCAGGGGAAAGGCTCTGTCCCCATCCTGAGGGGTGTCCCCACCCCTGGAGGTGGCACTCAGTGCCTCGGGCTGGTGACAAGGTGGGCATCAGGCACAGGCTGGGCTTGGTGACATTGAGGGGCTTTTCCAACCTCAGTGATCCTGTGTCACAAACATGTTTTATGGAAAATCCTTTCCTTAGGATTTTTTCTCCTGAGCAGCTGAGAGGCCTCAGGAACAAAATGTAAACATTGATTATCTGCTGCTGTGGAATGCAACAGGTGCATCTGGGATTGGTCTCATGTGGTTGTTTGTAATTAATGGCCAATCACAGTCAGCTGGCTCAGACTCTCTGTCTGAGCCACAAGCCTTTGTTATCATTCCTTGTTTTTCTATTCTTAGGCAGCCTTCTGATGAAATCCTTTTTTCTATTCTTTTAGTATAGTTTTAATATAATATATATCATAAAATAATAAATCAGCCTTCTGAAACATGGAGTCAGATCCTTGTCTCTTCCCTCAACCTCGGACCCCTGTGAACACGGTCACAATCCTGGGATTCTGAGGGAGCTCCTTTCTACGCTCTTCTTAATCCTTTTGGTCCTTTTGCTGCTGGGCTGTGGTGTTGCTGCTCCTCCCTTGTTGTGGTGTGCTGTAATGTCCCATTTTGGCCTTCCAGGTCACTTCCCCAGGTGTGCCTATACCTCTCTCCCTTCCCCCTTGCCCCCATGCTGAGTGAGTCCTGTCAATCAGGCTTAACATTCCAGCAAGGCGTCGTGTGGTTGGTCAAGTTCAAAGGATGCCCCTATGCCCAGAGGTCATTGGCCTGTCTGGGTGTCATCTTCCCCTGAGACCCTGCCCCTCTCACCTGGTTGGTGGCTCACCTGTACCTCCCCTCCCCCTGTCCCTGAGCTTAAAAAGGTCATCAGAGCATGCGGTCAGAGTTCTGTCGGAGCAGTTGCTCATGTTCAGACCTCTGTAACCATGGAATAAACCTCTGGACATTAAACCCTCCAGCAGAATCCTCTCCTTTTTCTCTTCACCATCGCCTGAAGCTATTCCTCCTGAGGTAAACGGGGTTCCAACAAGCCTGGACTTGTTCAGTGCCCAGCTGCAACCACCAGCAAGCCAAGATATCTCTGGGGTGACACGCCG
Organism: Ammospiza nelsoni; assembly: GCF_027579445.1. Taxonomy (NCBI): domain Eukaryota; kingdom Metazoa; phylum Chordata; class Aves; order Passeriformes; family Passerellidae; genus Ammospiza; species Ammospiza nelsoni. The sequence continues at coordinate 1,400,347 of NC_080653.1, forward strand.
CAGTTGCTGCCTTTGGCCCAGCAGCGAGGGTCAGCCTGGCCCAGGCACAATCCAACTGGTAATATTGGGAGCCTTTTTCCAATACTCCCTGATTCCCTTGGCATTTATGGAGGGGTTCAGCCTCCACCCAGACTCTTCCCACACCAAAGGAGCTTCAATCCCTGCAGGAGTTCCCAGTGCTGGCTCCAAGCACTTGTGGCCAGAAGGGCTCTGCTCCAGGATTTCTGTGGAAGGAGAACATGGTTGTGGTTTGTGTCTGGTTTTATTTTCTAAACAGCTTTGCTATCCCTTCAAAAATGTCACTGATGATCCTGCTGCAGGTCAGGGAGTTCAGCATGTCCAGCAGTAGGAACTGGCTGAATTAGGGCTGAATTTAGAGTCACAGAATCCCTGAGGTTGGAACATCCCTCCAGGATCATCGAGTTCCAGCTGTACCTAATCCCTGCCCAGAGCACTGAGTGCCACCTCCAGGGATGGGCACTCCAAACCCCCCTGGGCAGCCCCTGGCAGTGCCTGAGCCCCCTTTCCATGGGGAGATTCTTCCTGGTGTCCATTTCTGTTCAATGGATTGTTTTCCCATGGGCAGATCATGGAGAAAAGGCACAGCTTTGTGGGTTGCAGAACCTCTCAGTGTCTCAGCTGAACCCTGTCCTTTGGGAAGCCTTTCCCAATGTGTTACAGCCCCACTGGAGTGAGATCTGTGCTGGTGCAGGGAGGAAGTGATGGAGGCATTGTCAGCCAAGGGCTGTGTGAGAGTTCTCAGCCTTGGGGCTGTTTGTTGGGGTTATAACACCTTGCTGCTGATGGTGGTCATTTGGCAGAGATGAACCTTCCCTGGAAACATTGCCCAGCTCCTGTTTTTGTCAGAGGGCACAAACTGAAGCTGCAGGTTTGGAAAGCAGCAATTCCCTTTTCCCTTTGCAGGAGGCTGGAGCCTGTGACCCAGCTCTATGTCAGTGTGGATGCCAGCACCAAGGAGAGCCTGAAGAGGATTGACAGACCCCTCTTCAAGGACTTCTGGGAGAGGTTTCTGGACAGCCTGAAGGCCTTAGCTGAAAAGGTACCCACTTAGGAATGGATTTTTAAATGGCTTTTTCCTTCCTTCTATACTCTGCTGACTCACCACCTCCTTTTCTTCCTTCTCACCTTACCTGCTTCTACTTTCTGCAGAAGTAGAAGACTTGAGAGGCTCTAAGATGGACCATGGAGTGGATTCTGGGTGTGTTGGGAGTATATTTCCATGGTTGGGGTGTTCAGGTGTGTGAAGTGCAGCAGGTTTGGGTGGTTTTCCAGAGCAGAATGTGTGTGTCAAATGGGGCAGTAAATGCTGTGACTAAAAGCTGCTGTGAGGGATGAAGAGATTATCACACAATAGATTTCCTAACAAAGGGGTTACACAAAAAACAGGCTGCTGAAGGAAAGCTGGAAATTCAGGGAAGAGTTGTAAATGCCCTGTGTTCCCTTGCTCTGGTTCTCAGAGGCTCCCTTGAAATGGCAGCACATTAAAATGTGTGTGCTGGAGTTCGGTAGCTCTGTCACCCTCCTGCCCCACAGAAATCTCTTTTTCTGGAAGGTTGAGCCGTGCCAGGCGATCTGAGCACAGCAGCAGGGGGGCTTTGCCCTGTGTGTGATGGATCAGCAGTGCCTGGGCCCTGGGTGTGTCAGCTCAGGCTCTGTGTGACAGCTCTGGAGTCACTGGTGCAGCACTCCTGGGCCCAGCAGCACATGAGGGGATGAGAACAGAGCCATGTCTGCCTCTTGTTCCTGCTCCTGGGCTCTGGTGGGAGCCAAGGCTGTGTGTACTGATGATTGACACGTTACCTGCTGGGATGGACAGCCAGGAGAGACTGCTGCTTTGGAACAATGAGGTTTTGTGGGAATAATGAGCTTTCCAGCCTTCTCACGTGGTGGTGTTGGAGCATTCTCTGCCAAAGGAACTTAGATTAGTGGATGTGTGAGGCTCAGAGGAATTGAGTGGCACTTTGTGCTGCAAAGGCACGTGGGCAGCATGGTCAGGTGTTTGTGTGTGGAGGTGCAGCAAAACCTCAGGCCAAACACTGAGGGCATTGAAATCAGGTGCAAACAAATTCTCTGTGAGCAGGGAAATCTGTGGGAAGAAGTAGAGCTAAAATACTGAAGGTACAAAATACTGAAAAAGCCTTTTGGGAAGTTGCTTTTGCCCATCATTTCTTTCCTGTGCCTCTCTTGACCCTGAGTGTTCATTACTGGGAGAAGTTTCCTTGCAAACAATTGAAGGTGAAAGTATTGGCAAGTCTGTCCATACAGCTAAAAATACCCTGGTCAAGGTGAAGAGGAGAGGAGAAAGCAGCTCCACTAGCAGGTGCATTTCCTCCTCCAAGCAACTGCACTTTGAAGGGTCCTTGAAACACTGATAACACAAGAGCCAATTAATGGTTGTTCCAGTTGAAGCCCTGCTCAGCTGCACGAGGCAGCAGCACATGTGGGGGCAGCAGGAATTCTTGGGGAAGCTGTTTTTTGTTGGTTTTCACTTAATCCCAGAATCAGTGAAGTTGGAAAAGCCCTCCCAGCCCATCCAGTCCAAGCTGTGCCCTGAGCACTGTGTGCCATGCCCAGCCCTTCCTTGGACACCTCCAGGGGTGGGGACTCCAACCCTCCCTGGGCAGCCCCTTCCAGTGCCTGAGCACCCTTTCCATGCCTAAATCTCCCCTGGCACAGCTTGAGGCCATTTCTCTTTGTCTCCTGTTCCCTGGGAGTAGAGCCACAAGGTCCCTGCTGAGTTTCTGCAGGTTGAGCCCCTTCCCAGCTCCCTCAGCCTCTCCTGGGGCTCCAATCCCTCCCCTGGACACCCTCCAGCCCCTCAGGGTCTGCACTGTCCTGAGGAGCCCAGGGATGGCTCTGGGTTGGAGGTGCCCCAGCAGTGCCAGCACAGGGGACAAACTCAGGATTCTGGTACCCAAAACCTCCAGGTGCTCCAGGGCAGCAGCATCAGCTCTCTGTCCCCTCCCAGCTGCCCTGTGGGACTGTGACTGTGGGAGATGGTGGCAGCCAAAGCACCTGTGAGTTTGGGTACACACAAGCCCTTCTCCAGGCTGGGAGTGGAATGCTGCTGCACTGTGCTGGGGAGGTGATGGTAATTTATCTGGAAACAAATACAAATCCCAGTTTTTCCCAGTGCCTGACAACCCTTCCAGGCTGATTCGGTCCTTCCCAGGTGGAGAGGAGCTGGCACTGCAGCTCATCTGAGTCACTGCTGAGCAGTCATGGGCACACTGAAAGATAAAAGTGGGCAAGCGAGTTCATAGGAATGTGAGTTGTACCTGCTGTGATCACCCTCGTGGGGTTTGGGAGGTGCTGGTTCTGCTCCCTGCCTGGGGCTGCAGGGCTGCGTGTGGCAAAATAATCCTCTGCTTTGGTAATCCAGACTGAGAAATGGGAGGGAAAGGAAGAGGGAAGGACATGGTTTTAGGTGAGAAAGGAGAGAGGGTGTTCGTCTTGGCTGTTCTCTTTCCTCCAGCCAAAGCCCAGATCTTGTTAAATATGGGAGGGCCTAGGCAAAGATGGGCTTCAAACAACTCTTGCCCCAGTGAGGTGGTTATAGAACTCAATCCTGGAATGGTTTGGGTTGAAGGGACCTTGCACTCACCCCATTTTAACCCCTTCCACCTGCCCACACTGCTCCAGGCCCCATCCAGCCTGGCCTTGGCCCAGTTATGCTGATAATGGATTTCATGCTTTTAACTGAACTCCTGCACAAAGTTCTTGAGCCTCGGTAAAAGGTTGAATTTAATAACAAATTGTTCCCAGGATGATCTGACAAGCCTCATCCAACATGTTGGGGATTAGTTGCTACATCCATTTTCAAAGGAAGCCCAGGAAGAAAAGATAAAAAGCTTTTGTGCTATTTCTCTCTGCAGCAAACAACATGAACCCCCCCCCCTTTGTCCAGTGCTACTTGGAGCAAGTTTGATCCTTTCTAGAGCTGCTCTCATTGAAATGATCTTCATGTTACATTTTCTGTGCTGAGAAGCACTTTTTGAGAGAGGAGTTTATGTTAAACAGCAGGTGGACTCCCAAAGGCTCCTTTGTTTCTTCTCCTGATTCCTCTACCCCTGAAATTAAATGGAGAGGGAAAGGAAAGACAAGAGCATGTGCAATTTAGGCTGTGCCCTTCCAAGCACCACATTTGAGTTTTGGAGCCTCACCCTCTGACAGCCTTGAGTTTGTGAGAGTGGTTGAGAGATGGCTTGGCTTGACAGACAAGTGCTTGGAGCAGGCACTGAGGATGTGAATCCTTGTCTGATCATCAGGATGAGAAATCTCTGCTGAAAGATGTTTCTTCCAGCCATTGCTGCTTCCTGATCCATATCCAGTGAGGGATGGGCTGCAAACCAATAATGAGGGTCCAGGGAGAGATTGTCCATCCCTGGAGGTTTTAGTATCAAGTTGATGCTTTTTTCCCAAAATACCTTTAACCAGATGTGCTGAGCAAGAAAACAACCCATGGCCTGTGAGCTCTCATCACTCCCCCAGTCAGATTTGGGATCCTCTGGTGTTTGATTTGGGCTCTGCTTCCCTCAGGGTGACTGGACCAAGTTCTGCAGGCTGAGGAACTTTGGGAATTTGTCCTGGTTGTTGTCCATAAATCACCAAGTGTTTTCCCAAGCAATAGGGGCATTGGCTGGGACATGGGAATCTCCTGCTGAGAACTGGAATGGGGATGCAGTGACCCAGTGTGACAAAGTTCTTATGGATTTCTACCCAAACACTGGGAAAACAGCTGGGTAGAAGATGGTTGTGGACAGAGCAGCATGTGTCCTGTTCATGGTGCACATCCCTTGGCAGCAGCTCTGGGGGAGCTTTTTGCCTTCACAGAACCCCAGGCTGGGCCAGGCTGGAAGGTGCCCAGAGGGTCCCTGGTGGCACCTCCGTGCTCAGGCAGGGCCATCCCCGAGCACAGGGCACAGCATTGTGTGCACAGGGCTCTGCAGGATCCCCAGTGCTGAGGGAGACTCCAGCCCCTCCCTGGGCAGCCTGCTCAGGGCTGGGCACTGCCCAGGGCACAAGTTGTGCCTCCTGGGCAGGGGCAGTGCTGGGCTCAGGCCCTGCCCGTGGCTCTGGTGCCACTGCTGGGCCTGGAGCAGAGCCTGGGCCCTGCTCTGCCCCTCCCTGCACACAGGGACAGCCAGGCCTGAGGGCCCCTCTCAGCTGGGGCTCCTCTCCAGCCTGAGCAGCCCCGGCTCCCTCAGCCTTTGCTGGGCACAGAGATGCTCCAGGCCCTCCTCATCCTCACAGCCTGAGCTGGCCCCGCTGCAGGAGCTGCTGTCCCTGCTGTGCTGAGGATCCAGAGCTGGACACAGCACCCAGAGCTGCCCCAGGGCTGGGCAGGGGGCAGGATCACTCCAGAGCTGCCCCCAGGGCTGGGCAGGGGGCAGGATCACTCCCTACCTGCTGGGAATGCTCCTCCTGACCTGGGTGAGCAAAACAGCTCTTGAATAAGTGGCTGCTGGTCCATGGGTGTCCATGGGCTTGCTGAGCTCTGGCTGAAGGTCCTGCTGTCACTTGTGCTCTGAGGAACATCTCCCAGCCCTGGTGTGGTGTCACCTCCTCTGTCTGTACCCCTTGAGCTCCTCATGGTGAATCCTGGCCTGGCAGGACTGGCTGTGCTGCCAGAGCCAGGCAGGGCTGAGCTGGCACCTGCCAATGTGCCAATGTCCTCTCAAGCAGCCTGGAGCCATGCACAGAGCAGGAATGAGCCCTGCAGGTTAATGGGATGGTGTGGCACTGTAGGAACTGATGATGGAGCAGAACCTTGTCCTTCCTGTCCTTCCAGGAGGGTCACAAAGCAGAGGAGGCAGCTGATTGGCACTGCCAGGAGCTCAGTCTGTGCCTTTGGACATCACACTCAGCTCTGCTGCAGATCTGGGTCTCACCTTGCCCTCACTCTCTTTGTGCTTCAAGGGGATCAGGATTTCCTGGAGAACCAGGGCCAGGGCTTGCTGGGAGAGGTGGAGCAGACACCTGGGTTTTTTCCTTTATTAAAAAAGATCAAGAAGGGAAATGGTTCCCTCTGCCTGTGCTGGGATATCACACACTGCCAGGGCCTGGGTTTGGTGCTGGATGTTCCTTGCTGGCAGGTGCTAGGAAAGGTTTATCCAGGAGGAGGCATGAGATACAAACCCAGCTCCCATTGCTGTCTCCAGGTCTGCATTTTCACTCTGTTCACAGGCAGCTCTTGTTACATTCCTGGGTGAAGAAGAGACCAGTTTGATATTTAAACATTCCCAGCCTTGCATCTGCTGCTATTTACTTGACTCTTTTTGGTTTTCCCAACATCATCCTGTCTTCCAAGTTACCCTTGTCTCTGTGTGATTACAAACAGCATAAATACATCGAGTTACATCCTCAGCAGCTTTTGGTGCTGATTATTATGTAATAAATGACAGGGACAATTGTTTTTATGAAAAGACAGATTTGATTTGCAGGGAGATAATTTATGTGGTGCCTGGAGGAGGGGAGCCACGTCTGATGTTTCTGAGCAGGGGGACTTTTTAAGCAGAATTTAAATGTAAAATCTACAACAGATGTTAGAATCAGTAATCAATTTTGCCACTATAAATTTAGAAGAATTTGACTCTTCTGCACAGTAAATGCTCCCACCAGCTGTGTTCCTGTTTTAAAGGGATTGCTAATGAGACTTGTGGTGAAAGCCTTGGGCAATGCAGCCTGAGGAGTGTGACACAGGTATGATGTTAATATGGAGTTATTGCCTCTGAAATCCATCCTGTCCTTTCGTGTCCTCACAGCAATCCAAACCAGGCTTCAGCAGCATGCTTGGCTGCTGAGGGAGCGAAATCTCATTGCTCTGGCTCTGCCAGTCCCTCCTGCTTTGCTTGCAGGCAGGGAAGGGGGAAATGTTCATACCACAGCTCCAGGCAAAGGGATGTGTTATTGCAGCAGCTGCTGTCCTGTGTGCTGGGGAGGCAGAGTGGGGCTGGGGAAGGGAGGGTTCTGTGGTCACCCAGAGAGGAACAGGCAGGGGATGGAATCCATCTTCTCCCCATCCATTGTCGCCAACATCTTTTATGAAAAATCCTTTCTTTAGGATTTTTTCCTCCTGAGAAGCTGAGAGGCCTCAAGAACAAAATGTAAACAATGGTTATCTGCTGCTGTGGAATGCAACAGGTAAACCTTTGATTGGCCCATGTTATATGTTTGTAATTAATGGCCAATCACAACCCAGTTAGCTCGGACAGAGAGCTGAGCCACAAACCTTTATCATTCCATTCTATTTTATTCTTAACTAGCTTTCTGATGAAATCCTTTCTTCTATTCTTTTGGTATAGTTTTAATGTAATATATATCATAAAATAATAAATCAAGCCTTCTGAGGCATAAAGTCAGATCATTGTCTCTTCCCTCATCCTGAGATCCCTGTGAACACCATCACAATCCATCTCCCAGGTGAAGCCCCTCCTCTCATTCCTGCCTGGCAGAGGGTGCCCAGTGCCACCTCGGGGTCAGGACAGGGCACCCCTGCCCCTCCCATGTCCTTGGGAAGTGGCAGGAGCAGGGCCCTCCTCCTCCTCCCCTTCCCTCATCCCTTCCCTCCTCAGGCAGCAGGCATTCTCCAGCTTGCCCAGCTTTCCTGCTGCAGAAATGTTGGGAGCATTTGCAGTTCTTACCCTCTGTTAAAGAGCATCTCTCCTGTGCCTGGAGCTCTTCTAGAAGCTGCCCGAGATGCCAGCCTTGGCTTTTAGGGAGCTTGGTTCAAACCAGTCTCTGTTCCCCTTCCAGGTTATTCATTATCCAACCACCAGCCCAGGGCTGTTCCCTGCTCTGGACTTGGCTCTGGGAGCTCCCAGTCCCCTCAGCAGCCTCTGTGGCCTTGGGGATGTTTGGTCACATTTTTGTTCTCTGGTTGTGAATTAGAGCAGTTTTCATGGACAGGCCCCTGAGGAGGCTGAGCCTGTGTGTGCTTTTATGGGAGCTCTCCAGGAGGAAAAAAACAAACCTAAAATTCTGCTTGTGGCAGCAAGGGAAACTTGGGGCTGCACTTTGCTTCCAGCCAAGGTTTGATTTGAGCCCATGAAGCTGAGCTGATGGGGCTGAGTGGCTCAGGTTGGGCCTGGGCAGGGCAGTGCACCATGCTCCAGTTGCTAAATGCATTAACTCTGGATTTCTCTCCTCACTGAGCCATCCCCAGCAGCTCTCACAGGTGAGAGGCATTTATTGGGTTCATTGAATCCATTCCTCTGCATCCTTGCATTTGTCATTTCAGGAAAGACAAGTTGACAAAACATCTGCAGGAATGATGTGTTTGCTCATGTGGAACAGGGAGTGCAGAGCTGAGACAGAAGCACTGCAAGCAAGGAAAGGGATTTTCTGGGAATGTGGTGGTGGTGGGGACACCCTCCTGGGTTTGGGAAGGGCAGAATTAGGGGGATGTTGCTTTGGAGGGGAGAAATCCATTCCTGAAGGGTGGGGTGGGCTGGGGGCAGGGCTGCTTGGGGGACAGGGCTGGAGCCAGGCTTGCATGGGGACACAGGGACACACAGGGACATGGGGACATGGACACACAAACACACAGAGACATGGACACCTCGACATGTGGACACACAGGGACACGGGGACATGGACACACAGACACTCAGAGACATGGACACATCGACATGTGGACACACAGGGACATGGGGACATGGACACATCGACATGTGGACACACAGGGACACAGGGACAGGAACACATGGAGACACATGGACATATGGACACACAGAGACATGGACACATCGACACACAGACACAGGGACACAGGGACAGGGACACACGGACACAAGGGGACACAGACACAGGGACACACTGACATGCAGACACACTGACACGCGGACACACAGGGACACAGGGACAGGGACACATCGACACAGACACAGGGACATGGGGACAGGAGCACACAGACGCACATGGACACACGGAGACATGGACACATTGACACAGACATGGGGACAGGGACACACGGACACACAGGGACACAGACACAGGGACATATGGACACATGGGGACACACAGACACATTGACACTTGGACACACCGACACAGGGGGACACAGAGAGACTGACACAGAGACACACAAACACAGAGACATGGGGACACAGGGACACACAGACACACCAACACAGGAAGACACGGACACAGGGACATGTGGACATGCAGAGACATGGACACACGGGGACATACAGACACAGGGACACACGGACATACCAACACACGGACACTTGGACACATGGAGACATGGACTCATGGAGTCATGGACACATGGACTCACGGAGACACGGACACATGGACAGGGTGCCCAGGGCTGTTGAGTGCCATGTGTCCTTTGGGTGGCCCTGGGGACATTCTCCTGGCCCAGGGTGAGACTCCCGTGCTTGGCTCCAAGGGGCCGGACCTGGTTTGTTCCCTGGGACCCTCAGGGCAGGATCCTGCAGCAGGAGTGAGGAGCAGGGCTCAGGGCAGAGCTGTGCCTGCAGTGCCCTCAGTGCCCCAGGGAAGGGCTGTGCCTGCAGTGCTTGCTCACTGATCTTCTCCTAGTTCAGCTCCTCAGGGTCACAGAAACCCGAAGTTCCTTGCTCAGGGTGGCTTTGGGCAATAAACAGGCTCATGCCAAGGGGTGCTGCTCCCCTTGTGCCATGGGCATGTGGGTGCATGGCCCTGCTCCTGCCCATCCCCACCAGGCCATGGGGAGCTGGGGCTGGCAGCTGGGTGCTGCTGGCCCTTAGTGCTGCTGTGACCTCCCAGACCATGTGGCCCCTCCGTGGTTCCCATGGCTGCTCCAGTGACCCCTCTGGAGGCTGTTGACTTGCAGGTGGTGCACTTGGGAGTCTAGTCCTGTGTGTTCTCCTTGGATGAAGCTGCTGTTGGATTGGGCAATGGCAGAAATGCAGAAACTGCAGCACAAGGATTCAGAGTCCTCTCTGAAGCTGCAAAGCTGCTGGGGCATCTTTCATTGAATTCCCAGAAATTGATATAATTCTGGTTATAATGTGGTAATTCACAGAGTTCACCAGGGAAGATGTGAACTGTGGGTCCAGGGGAGGCCATGGAGATGGTCCAGGATCCAGGCTGGGAGAGCTGGAGTGTTCCCCTGGAGAAGGTAAGGCTCCAGGGAGACTTTAGAGCCCCTTCCAGAGCCTAAAGAGGGCTTTTAAAAGGAGGGAGAGGGACTTTTACACAGGCAGAGAGTGGCAGGACAAGGGGGACAAAATCTGTTTGGTACAAGAACCAAATGAGATGCAGTGCAAACGATCTGTAAGTGCTTAGTGCTAAAGCCAGCAGGTCTGGAGTGTTTGGGGGTGATGAGCCCTGCAACTGGAGAGTTGATGATCCGTAATAAATACGTGTAATAGAAAACAACTGTTTACAGAGCTGTACAAGTGTGAGTGTGTTTGCATCATTGCTTTTATGTCCTTCTAGCTCAGGGTTGGAATTTGCTTAACGATTCTGGGGACTCTGATCTCCCTCTGGGCTCTCTGAGCCCAGCTTGCTGTGGAAGCAGCAGGATCTGAGGGCATTCCATGGACACTGGCTCTCTAAAGGAGTGCTGGAATGTGAGGTGTTGGAATTTCAGGCATCCCCTGGGCAGGCTCCTCACGTGGAGCACTGTCACAGTCAGTCTTTATGAAGGGGTTCCTGATGGTTCGTGGATTTGATCTCAGGGTGCAAAAAACCGACACGGCACAGGGGGTTTGCAGTGATAATCAAAACAAATGCACCTTTATTGAATGACCACAGTAAAATGTGATAGAGGGATTAAGGGAGAGAAAAGATAGAGAGAGAGAGAGAGAGCTTTGGTCCAGTCCAGTTGAGGATCCATCTGTTACATTGGGGAGATCTCAAAATCTCTTGCTAACTCAGAGGTTTTTATTATGATAATTCTATTGAAAATTGTGAGGGGGGAAACAAATACAATAAGGAATAGATGTAACAGGCAGTCCATGTTGTCAGCAGTAAATGAGAGCCATTGTTTTCTTGGTGCAGTGGTCACAACCTGCAGGCAAACATCTCGCTTTGGTCAGCTTGCCTCCCCCACACACCTGCCCCGGGCTGGGGGTTCCACGTCTCAGTCCTTGGAAGGAGCAGAGGGGCCTTTGCACATGGGGGTTCCATGTCTCAGTCCTTGATGGAGAGGGGCCTTTGCACATGGGGGTTCCATGTCTCAGTCCTTGATGGAGAGGGGCCTTTGCACACGGGGGTTCCATGTCTCAGTCCTTGATGGAGAGGCTCCTTCCATCTCAGTCTGTCTGTCATGGTGGGTGTAAAACAGGTGAGGGTCTGTGTGGGAGACCACCTGAAACTCAGGAGAAGTCCAGCCAGGGGAGAGGTGGGACAGCTCCCAAGGCTGTTGCTGCACAAAGGGCACAGTGCCCCTTCTTCTTCTCATTGGGCTCAGTGTAACACACAGCAAACACACCTGTGAACAACAGCTTAGCAATGCTCTCAGGTCTCAGGGCCTTTGGTGTGTGACTTTCTCCTACAAAGCCAGAGATTCTAGACAGGGGGGGTCTTCTCTTCAGTGGTCCCCAAGTGATGATCGTGAGGCAGATGAGGGAAAATTGAGGCAGACTCTCACAAGCACACCTTGCACTGTGGATACCCAGACACCAGGACCTGAATCAATCCTTTGCTGGGATTTTTATCATTCCCCTGCTCTGCTCCAGCACCTGCAGGAGTTCCCTCAGCCCCAGCTCAAGCTCACCTATTTACCAGAATGGGCACTTAAAACGTTTGAAGCCCATAATTGTTGTTCTTTTAGAGCCCAACTCTTGAATTAAGGCTTTTCAAGAGCACTGGGTTTGCAAGGATTGCTTAATCAATAAGAGAAATTTATGTCAGACTCCTTGTTTACACTGCTATTTGTGAAGTGAACTGGGCAGGATTTTCAGCAATCCTGATGGGGCTTTCAGCTCTATTTATAGATGATTTGGACAAAACCCAGAAGAAAAATATAAATCATTTGCTTCACAGCCTGCAAGAGTGTTTTTTAACGAGGTAATTATGTTTTTATGGCAGCTTAATCTCTGCTTTCATCACTGGAAGTTGCAGTGCTGGTTTGTTATTTCCCAGGATAAGGAGTGTCACTATTCCCATAAATACAGTTACCCCTTCCCAGGCTGTGGCTGAGCTCCTGTGTGTGCCACCCTCACAGCAACAATCCCTTCCCAATATCCCATCCAGCCCTGCCCTCTGGGGACAGCCACCCCCTGTCCTGGCACTCCAGGCCCTTGTCCCAAATCCCTCACCATCCTTCCTGTGGGATCCTTCAGGTGATGGGGGCCACAAATGGATCACCCCAAAACTTTCCCTCCTCCAGGCTGATCCTGCAGTTACTCCCTCAACCCTTCAGTGTTACAGGGTTATTTAAAATACAGTTTATTCTCCTTTCCTGTGTGCCCTATTGCTGAGCAAAACAGCGATTTTGAAGAGTATTCCTTCAGGCCCCTGGGGAATCTCAGTGGGAAGTTGTTTTCCTGGCTGAGATTTCCAACCACAGAGATCTGTGAGGAAGCATCCAAGTCTTTGGCTGGGTGTGTAAATAACTGGGCTGGCTGGAAGCTCCTGAGCAGCTGGCAGTGCCCTGGGGCAGCCTGGCTCCAGCCCTGGGCCCACAGTGCCTCAGGGAATGTTCAGTTCCTGCCCCAGCCTTGGCCTGAGTGGGGCTGGGGTTGAGCTGCTCTGTTTGAGCTGCTCTTTTCCCCCATCTCCTTTCTGCCCATGCAAATGCCACTCTCAGGCTCTGTGTCCACGTTGCCCAGTCTGTGTTAAGGCACTGATGTGTTGCTGTTAGAAACCAACTTCTTCTTAGCAATCACCGAGGCTGGAAAGCCCCAGGGTCAGAATGCAGCCATTCCTCCACCACTGACCCTGTGCCACATCCACTCATTGTTTGAGTCCCTCCAGGGATGGGCACTCCACCCCTGCCCTGGGCAGCTGTGCCAGGGCCTGGCCTCCCATTTAGTGAAGGAATTTTCCCAAAATCCCCCCTGAGCTGCCCTGGCCCAGCCTGAGGCCGTTCCCTCTGCTCCTGTCCCTGTTCCCTGGAGCACAGCCCGACCCCCCGGCTGTGCCCTCCTGTCAGGAGCTGTGCAGAGCCACAAGGGCCCCCTGAGCCTCCTTTGCTCCAGGCTGAGCCCCTGCCCAGCTCCCTCAGCTGCTCCTGGGGCTCCAGGCCCTTCCCAGCTCCATTCCCTGCCATGGACACCTCCAGCCCCTTCTTTGGAACTCCCCTGTAGTTTATTCTTTAATATTGTCTGTCTCCTGCCTTCCCTGCACTGCTGGGGTCTGACTGTGCCCTGAGGTGACAGGTTTGTCACTGTGAGGCGACAGCTTTGCCATGGTGCCTCTCCAAGGCCTCCCCTCATCCTGGCCAAGGAGCCAAGCCTGAGACAGGTCCTGGAGCATCAGGATGTGCCTGTGGAGCTGTGTCTGGGGCATTTTGGGAATGAGAGGAGAGGAGGCTGGGCCAAATTCTAGATTTTGCCTTCAGCTCTTCCCCCTCTGAAGCCTTTTCTTTCCCACACCTGACCAGACACGAGCACGTACTGAGCAGCCCTGAGGAGGTGGCACTTGCGGACATGGGCAGTGCTGGCCTTGGCAGTGCTGGGGAAGGGCTGAACTCGACTTTGGAGGGATTTTCCCCCCTGACGCCATTCTGTGCCCCCCATCCTGTGCCCTTGCAGCAGGGCCTGTCCTGGGCAGCAGAGGAGGAGCCATCCCTGTGTCAGAGGGAAGGAGCTGCGGCTCTCCAGAGGGAAGGGAGGTGTGGGAGCATTGGGGGTAGCATTGGTGGGGATGGATGGAGAGCAGACATCTCTGCAGCCAGGGCAGGAACTTGGGGTTTATTGCAAAGGGCCCGGGTGCAGGGCCCTGCTTGGAGCTGCCAAACACAGCTCAGAGCAAGGCCCAGAGAGGGAGAGACTGGTAAAGAGAGAGAAGGCAAGAGTGTGGTAAAGAGGGTGAGAGAGCGAGAAAGAGTAAAGAGGGTAAGAGAGTGAGGTTCCCGTTCCAATACAATAAATCTTCTTCTGTGCTGAATATTCTAATTCTCACTAACCAATCTAAGATACAAATCCTATAGCATTTCCATACAGCCTATAAGAATCATTACATTACCACACTGTGTTACATTTTAAACCCTAAAAACTCCTCTTTGGGCCCCTTCTGCCAAGCTGTAGGGTCTGCTCTGACCCTTGGGCCTGTCTGCAAGCAGAGGGTGTTGTTCCATCAAAAGGGGATCACCTTCAGCTGGCCACACCATTGTTTTCCAGTTGTTCAGTAACTGAGGTATCTCAAAGCTTGCTTTCATTTCAATCTCACTTATAGTTTCTATATTCTCAGAATCTTTTGCCAGACAATCATATTTGTAAGGCTTTCCTGTTTCATCTTCCCCACCAGGGAGGGATGGGCTGGAGCCAAGGTCAGGCCTGGCTGAGCTCCTGCCACGGGGCAGAACAGCAGCTGGGCCAGGACAGGGTGGCTTTGTCTCCTGGGATGTGCCTGGCAGGTCCCTGCTGCTGCAGCAGCTGCTGCTCCAGCCCAGGGATGGACAAGGTCCTGATCCTGCCTGTCCTGGGAGCTTTCACAGAGCATTCCTGCCAGGCTGCTGCTTGGGATCTTGTGAAAGTCACAGGGACTGGGGCAGGAGCTTTGCTGCTGCTGGAAGGGTTTTAGTTCCACTCCCTGCCCCGGCTGGAGCCTGGCAGGGCTGTCCCTGTGGCTCCCCAGGCTCCTGCTGGTGCTTTCCTGCCTCTGTGGGGTTAAACATCCACCCTTTCCTGGGAGAAGAACCAGCTCAGCCTGTTAAACAGCAAGCTTGAAGTGGCTTTTGCTGCTGATTTGATAGGATCTGTTTTCCTGCTGTTCTATTTTAAGTCCCTTTGCATTGGGCTGCTTTTTCCCTGGGTATAAATTTTACATGATTCCTTGAAACTGCACTGGAAATACAGAAAAGAAAGAAATAATTACTGGAATGTTGGTGGTGCTGATTTCCAAGGGCAAGTGTGTTAAAACCAAGTCCATGGAAAATGGATGAAGAACAGTCATGGTTTGAATTTACTTAAGCACAACATTTTCAGCTCTCAAAACAAAGCTGTTGCTGTACTTTGTTTTATTTCTAGAGAATTTTCAATAATCTGATTAATTTCTGCCGAAGTGTGAAGCAATAAAGTAGATTACAAGCAAGTACAGGAAGAGTGAATGTGGAGGGAGTGAAATTTGGTGATTTTTCTCCTTGGTTTCCAGTCCTGATCCCTCATTCCTGAGCTCCACACATCAGCAGGGCTGTGCAGAGGCTGAGGGGCTTTTCTGGTGTGAAATTCCAGCTTGGGAATTAATGCTGATGAGTTCATCCCACTGCAGGACTTGCTTGTTCTTTCCAGGCAGAATTTCAGAGCTGGGGAGACACCAGGGCAGTTGTGTTGGGTGATAAAAAACCCAATGCAGACCAAAAGTTCAGCTTTGCTGTTTTCCTAATTATTATTCAGGACAGTTTTCATCTTATCTTCAAGGCCTTGGAAGAACAAGGAATTTCACACAGAGATCAGGCTTGGCTCCTCACAATAATTGTACTTCAGAGAGACAATTTTGGTTCTTACACATTTATATTAAAGCTGAAAGAATTAAAAATGCTTTAAAGGGACTGCCTCGGACTCCAGGTTCAAGACAAGATGCAGGACCAGTCCTCATCATGTGGACATCACCATATAATTGTATTTTTCCTGATTCCCTAATTAGTTTTTTGCCTGATTCTCTCACAAGGAGCAGGAATGGCTTTTGCATGGAAAGGTAGTGCCAGGTTTGTGTTTTGGTTTGGGGTTGATGTTTGGTTTTTGTAAGTTTGGGGTTATTTTGTAGAAACATCCAGATTCTTTGGCATTAGCACTCAGCTGATGGAATCATGGAATGGGTTGGCTTGGAAGGACTTTAAAGATCATCCCTTCCCACCTCCCAGCAGAGGTGCTGCACACTCCATCTGCTTTGAGGAAAGGTTTTAAATCTCAGGTGAGAAAAGTTAAGCACCTGAAGAGGTATTTTTGTGCTTAGACACACCAGGAAACACAAATCTGGGGTCATTTTATAGCCCTACTTTAAATATCCTTATTTGACATTTTTATTATATTCATGTAACAACAAATGATTTTCTGTTGGTTATACAAAGGAATAAACTTGTTTTATCCAAATCCCAAGAAAACCTCACTTTTGGAAGTTTATTGTGACTGAAAACTCTAAGTTGACTCTGAAAATCAGAAATGTCTCAATTCCAGTTAAGCTCAGAGTTTACAGTGACTTTTGGGTCACTGCAGACAGGAGAACACAGGGCCCAGTGATCCATCTCCAGCTTTTGAACCTTCAGACACTCCAGAATTGTCAAAAATCCACGTCCCCAAGTACTTGAGTATCAATAATTTGGTTTTGCTTTACCCCACACCCAGACAGGAGGCAAAGCAGGTCCTTGGTAGGAAGTGAAATGTTGTGCAGGGTCCAGCAAGAGGCTGAGGGTGGCTTTGTCCCCATCCTGGGGATGACATGGGGACAACGGGAAGGTCCTGGGTGAAGCCCAGGGCTCTGGAGCTGAGCCTCAGGTGGAGCCTGGGTTCAGCACTGACTTCTCCTGCACTGCTCTGAGCTTTGCTGGCTCTCAGAGCAGAGTCAGTGTGTTAATTAGCCCATGCTAGTGAGCACCTTTTTAGCACTGGAGACAAAGGCTGCACTCGCTCTCACCTGGTATTGATGGAACAAAGCTCCGTGGGTTTGTGGGTTCCTACGCAGCAGAGCCTGCTCGGGGTTTGCTGTAATGCTCACCTGCCTTAAGAAAGGAAGCTGAAAACTTCTGAACTCTGTGCTGAGTTCAGCTGTGAGGGGAGAAATTCCTCCTGAGCTGTGCAGTGTGCTCAGCTGAGCCCTCCCTGGCCCTGCAGTGGCTGTCACAGGGGGTGACAGTCACTCCCCATCAGTCACATCCATATGGTGATGGTGATGGCCCAGGGCAGAGAGGAGTCCCTGTGGGCAGGGAGGCTCCTGGTTCACAGAGGAATGGATTAACCTCTATCCTTCCAAGGACACTGAGCCTGGTTGTGTCCTCACACTCCCTTCTGGAGTGTGATGGGTCCTACAGAGTTCAGAAGAGGCCACAGATCTGCTCCTACGTTTGGGACACCTCTGGAGCCAGACTGGGATAGCTGGGGGTGCTCACCTGGAGAGGAGAAGCTCCAGGGAGAGCTCAGAGCCCCTGCCAGGGCCTGAAGGGGCTCCAGGAGAGCTGGAGAGGGACTGGGGACAAGGGATGGAGGGACAGGACACAGGGAATGGCTCCCAGTGCCAGAGGGCAGGGCTGGATGGGATATTGGGAATTTGGAATTGTTCCCTGTGAGGGTGGGCAGGCCCTGGCACAGGGTGCCCAGAGCAGCTGGGGCTGCCCCTGGATCCCTGGCAGTGCCCAAGGCCAGGCTGGACATTGGGAGCAGCCTGGGACAGTGGGAGGTGTCCCTGCCATGGCAGGGGTGGCACTGGATGCACTTTAACATCTCCCCAGCCCAAATCATTGCAGGATTCTGTGACCTGCAGAGCTCCTGGGAGTTCAGCAGAGCTGGGTTTGGGAGAGGCAGGAGTGACCTCCAGTCCTGTCAGAGGGGCTCTGTCTGGGTGAACTGGAAGCCTTTGGAAAGCTGTGGAATCTGGGGGTGTTGGGATCTGAGATTTCCTCGGGCTGTGTTTTGGATCTTTCCTCCCTGCTGGGGTTTCTGCATAAAGCAGTTCCTTATCGGTTATGGGAAAGAGATTTTGGCTGCAGGGGCTTTTTTTCTCGATGCACATCCGTGTGACAAGTAATTTCCAAGTGTGAAAGTGGCTTTGATTCTGCATTCAGTGCTGTTGCATAACCCGGGCAGGGACCAGGGACGGGCTCAGCCCTGGGGGCTGGGGGGGCTGGGCTGCACCCACTGCCCCTGCCGTGCCCACAGCAGCTCCTGCAGCTCAGAACCTCGGAGAGTGGCTCATGAAGGAGCTTCTGCGAGTGGAGCCTTGCCTTGAAGAGAGGAACAAAGTCCTGATGGAAGGAGCTGCCTTTGAAGTGGTTCCTGCTCCTCATCTGGCGCTGAAAGGGCTGTGAAGTTGTGTGAAACAAAGGGCAGGTTCTGTTTAGAGCTTGCACCATCATTTCCTCCCCCCCAGAGTGCCTTTTTCATCCAGCTGTGCTGTGTTTCTGTTGAGAAGGTTGAGATTCATTAGCTGCAAAAATAGGGATTTCTGTAGGGGAGTCTGTGGATGAAATGACAACAAAATAATTTCATCAGTACCTGAGAAATGCATGTGAGTGTTCAGGATAGCTGAGCCTAAGCCAGGGACTGAAACAAAAACCTGGGTGTAGTTCTGTCTATTTCCAAACAGGGGGACATTGATACTCTCCCTGAACAAAAAGATACTCACTGAACAAAAGAGTTCAGGTGACAGGATCCAAAGTGAGGGCCTTGGAGATGCTTCCCTGCTCTCCCTGGAGAAGGAACAGGTTCTGTCCTGGCCAGAGAAGGGAGCTGCTCCCCTGCCCCTCCTGGGGAAGGGAGCTGCTCCTCTGCCCCAGCCAAGCCCGTGTCCCTCCAGCATCCTGCTCTTTGCAGGTGATGTGTGCCCTCTTCCTCCTGGGATTACACCTGGGCTGCTTCATGAAGAATAATTATGTTTGATCTAGAAAAAGATGAATGTTGAGGAGGAGGGAATTAAAAAGCAGCAATGAAAAAGAAGCAGCCCCAATCCCTCGTGGTTATTGGAGTGGGAAGGGAGCACCTTGTCAGGGTGACACTGAGTCCTCTGGTGAGGGCTCCTGGGCTGGGGCAGGGCCAGCAGCAAAGGGATGCATTGGTGCATGTGCCAGGCCTGGGAGGATGTGAGGGTGGCTTCCAGGGACAGTGTCCCTGCCTTGGGACAGCTCCAGAGTCAGCTGTGCCCCTGTGCCCAGGCTGGCCCATGGCAGCTGCCCACAGCTCTCCAGGCTGGAGCAGGGAGCTTCCAGTGCGTGGTGGGTTCCAGGAGGAGCTGCTGGAGGAGGGCAGGGGTGCAGCAGCCTGGGGGCTCCTCTGGAGGCTCAGCTGAGCCTTCAGCTCATGGGAAGGAGTGTCCATGTCAGGGTGATCCCAGTTCTGGCTGTGAGCTCTGACCAGGGGGTGGTGTGGGACTGGGGCATGAGACACCCTGGGACAGAAGGTTTGGTGTTTTTCATGGAATCACAGAATGTCCTGAGCTGGAAGGGACCACAGGGATCATCCAGTCCAGCCCCTGGCCCTGCAGAATCCCATCCTGTGCATCCCTGGAGCTCTGGCAGCCCCAGGGCTGTGCCCATTCCCTGGGCAGTGCCAGCATCCTCTGCGGAAAGAACCTTTCCCAAAATCCAACCTGAGCCTGCCCTGGCCCAGCTTCCAGGCTGCTTTTCCTGTTCCCACAAAAGCTGCCCCACAGCCCTGCAGTGCCAGCCCCTCTGCAGGGGACAGCAGAGCCAGGCAGGGGCCTGGCAGCTGTGACAGCTCCCAGGGACAAGGGGGACAGAAGAGCACCCAGTGCAGAGTGAAGCCACATCTCTGACAGAATCCCCTCATTTTCTGAGCATGTTTGGATACTGAGCTCCAGTGGAGGTGTCCTGCCCACAGCAGCTGGAACTGATCCCTTTAAGGCCCCATCCCAAACCAGTCTGTGATTCCATGAGTACTGGTTTGGGGCCAGAATGTGTCAGTCAGTGTGTGCTGAGTCCAGGATCTCAGAGGCACCCAGTGGAAGGATTCTGTATCCTCAGGATGCTGCCCTCAGCCTGGGCAGGCTCCCTGGTGCCCTATCCTGGCACTGAGGGTCTGCAGGGCTACCTGGGGTGGCCTGGAAGAATTTTCCAGGAATTGCCCAAGGGGAAAAGGCTGGGCTTCCCCTAGCTCCTTCTTTGCCCTCAGGAGTTTCAGGAACAGGAGGCTGTTCCTGACTGGCATTTTGGGGACCCTGGGAGCTGCCCCTGCAGCCAGGCTGCTCTGTGCAGAGATACACCTGACCCTCAGCCTCACTGCCACCCTTCTGAGCTGTCTCCTCTTCCTCTGTGTTCTCCTCATGGCTGGAGTGGAGTAACAGCTGCTTTTCCTGGAAGCACGGAGTGTGGAGCATCCCAGGCTGCTTTTATATCCTGATGCTTTAGATTGTTCAATTCTCATGGCTTAAGCTCTTTATTTCTTGTTTTGCTGTGCTTATGAGAGGATCTCCTGGGGCCCTATTGTACAACAAATACAAATAATCCATGAATAAAGCAGCCTGGCTGTTTGTACTGCTGGCAGTCTGCAAGGATTGCTCCCAGATAACATTTTGGGATATTACTCATTTTGATCTGTGCCTTCTACCAGCATTTCTCTGCTCAACAACACTGCAGAGATGTTGCCCTCTGGAAAGAGGCTTCTCCAGATTAATTTCTGATTTTTCTACCTGTTTGCTGGCTGCCTGTGGCACTTTCAGTTTCCTTCCATGCTGTCCCTGCCCAGCCATGGTGAGCTGCTGCAGGTGCTGCAGTGGTGCACACCCAGAGGCTGCAGTTATTCCTTGTCAGTGCTGCCCTGGGTGAGAAGCCCTTTAAATTCACTCATGGCACGTTCAGTTTTATGAAGTCCTTGACCTTAAACTTGTGAATGAGCTGGGATGTGGATTGGAGAGTAGTAAAAGGAGATTTAAATGGAGAAAGCCCCACTTCCCTGCATGGGAGGATGTGCTGCTCTCGCTGGGGGTGCTGTGGAACAGGACCAGTTATGTTAAATACAAACTGGTATTTACTGGTACCTTGAAGCTGCTGCACTTGTTCCCCACTGGGAGCTGCTCTTTGGGGAGCCAGTTCTCATTAATTGGTATCCAGTCATTGCACAGGACTGATGGGGTGTGGGCACTGCAGATTTTTCTCCTCACATCTTTTCCCTCCGCTTTCTTCTTCCCCTGTTATGTGCAAGCACCATTTTCTGTATTAGCTCCTCTACTGTTCTCCTCTCTTCAGTAATTAACAGTTGATTTCCTACTTGTCTCTTGACCTTTCTTTTGCCAATCCATTCAAATCACAAGAATTTCTTGTTCTTTAAATATCTGCTTAAATGCCATGGGTAGAGGTCAGCTGGTTTGGTTCTTGACATATTTGGAAGAAGATGTTCCTGGTGTTCATTTGTTTCTCCTCTGGTTATTTCTTAGTAAATAACCTGGAAGGTTTGCATAGAAAATTGGTGTAGAAATTACTTTTTCCCCATGGAACACACAGAGATGGGTGGTAGGTGAGTGATACATGGATTTTTATAGGGAGGGCAGAATTCACTGATGTGGGAGTCAGACTCTGAAGGACTAAAATGTTCCTTTTCTGGGCACCCTGTGCCAGGGCTTCCCCACCCTCACAGGGAGGAATTTCTTCCTCCTGGTCCTGTCCCTCCATCCCTTGTTCAAAGTCTTTTTCCAACTTTCCTGCAGGCTCCCTGCGGGTCCTGCAAGGTCACAATTCAGTCACCCCAAAGCTTCTCCTGTCCAGGTGAGCATTCCCAGCTGTGCCAGCCTTTCCTCCCAGCAGAGCTGCTCCATCCCTCTGCCCATCCTGGAGCCTCCTCTGTGAGGGAACCCAGCACATCCCTCTGGCTGCCCAGGATGGCCAAGACCTCTTCCAGGGGGCTCAGAGACCCTGACACAGAGCCCAGAACACCTGTGGGTTTGATTGTGACCCATGGAGCAAATTACCAACCTTATATGAAGATCAGCAAGCCACAACAGTTTAAGTAGAATATTAGTGAAGTTATCATGGGGTGAAAATGATAATATTAGTTATCATGGGGTGAAAAAGAACATTTTGGGGTTTTTGGTATGGAGGTTCAGAAGGCAAGATGGAAGGATCTGGGCATGTCCAGCCTTTCTCCCTCTTCTTCTTGGCCTCTATCTTCTGCTGTGATGGTGGCACTTCTGGATTGGTTTAGAGTAGAAGCTCACTGTCTAACATAGGTGATAGGTATTGGGAAATAATTGTAAATATTGTACAGGTAGTTTTTAGTATAAAGACATAACACTGCTCTGGGGACAGGCAGAGTGCCTTGAACTGTCCTGCTGGATGGACCTTGGCAGGGCAGGAGAAAATTTTTTATAGATAAGGAACAATGAACAACCTTGAGACTGAGAAATGAAGAGCTCTGACTCATTCTTCAAGTGATGGGCTGGGAAAAGAGACTTTTAACAATCTTGGGGTTGCAGTGACCCAAAAAAGCTCCTGCCTGTCCTGGGGCAGCTCTGCAGGTGGGGTCTCACCTGGGCACAGGGGCACAATCCCAATCCCGGCCCTGCTGCCCATGCTGGGATCAGCATTTACATTTTCCACTCCATTTTCCGCTGTGCAGGGACAGCAAAGGAGTTCATCCAAACTGCAGACTTGTCAGAAAATTGCTCTATAAATAAAAATAAATTCCAAAAATAAGTGAAATAAAACAATCAGTAGAAAATGAAGGGGAGGGGAAGGATGGAAACGAGCGGATGTGAGGAGTGAGGAGTGGATTTGTTCCATGGTCAAGTGCTTGTGTTGAGAGGCCTTTTGTCACCAGTGACTCTTTGGAGAGCAGCCCTTGGAGGGCAAATCAGAATAACTCCAAGCAGAGAAGTTCTGGGAGTGCTCTGTGCCACCTTCCCAGGAGGGAATTGGATCTGGGAATCTTCTCCACAGCTCCTGACAGGAGGGGACAACCAGGAGGGTCGGGCTGTGCTCCAGGGAACAGGGACAGGAGGAGAGGGAATGGCCTCAGGCTGGGCCTGGGGAGGAGCAGGGGGCATTTTGGGGAAAATTTCTCATGGAAAGGTTGTCAAACACAGAACCAGGCTGTGGAGGAGGTAGTAGAGAGTTTTAACAGCCCTGTGCATGTGGCACTTGGGGACATGGCTCAGGGGTGGCCTTGGCAGTGCTGGGGCAAGGTTGGACTCGATTGTTTTGAGGGCTTTTCCAACATAAATCATTCCATGTTTCTGTGAGAGTCCCCAGGACTGGTGCTCCAGCTGGAGGCACTGAAACTCATGGGGAGGTTTTGTACCTGGGGAAGCAAATCCAGGAGCAAATCCACATTTCCTGCTTATTGTGCCAGGGAGTTCAACTCCTGTACAAACAAAGTGCCTGGGGTCTGAGGTCTGCAGAGGGAGCATTTGTGTGGCACAGCTGGCTCAGCCCAGGTGCTGTGGAGCAGATTTCCTAAAGGAACAGGTTTGCTTCAATCTCTGAGTTCTTGGAATAAAAGGATGATTTAATTTCTTTCTCCTGTTTGAATCTGTGTGCAAGATGGAACATCTTCCCTGGGTCAGAATGGGATGTCAGTGGGATTTTTCCTTCATTCCTGGGTCAGAGTGGGATGTTAATGGCATTTGTCCTTCATTCCTGGGTCAAGAATGGGATGTCAATGGGATTTTTCCTTTGTCTCTGGGTCAGAATGGGATGTCAGTGGGATTTTTTCCTTTACTCCTGGGTCAGAGTGGGATGTAATGGTATTTTTCCTTTACTCCTGGGTCAGAATGGGATATCAGTGGGATTTTTCCTTCATTCCTGGGTCAGAATGGGATGTCAGTGGGATTTTTCCTTTACTCCTGTGTTAGAATGGGATGTCAGTGGGATTTTTCCCTCCTTCCTGGGTCAGAGTGGGATGTTAATGGGATTTTTTCCTGTATTCCAGCAACAACGCACTGTGTACAGGCTGACCCTGGTGAAAGCTTGGAACGTGGATGAGCTCAAAGCTTATGCTGACCTGATATCCCTTGGGAAACCAGACTTCATTGAGGTCAAGGTGAGCTGCACTGAGCTGTTTTAGTTTTTCCAGCAGTATTTTCCATGGTTTTGTCCTCATTTCTCCCCTACCTTTAGTCTAAACTTTCTGATTAAGCAAAATTCTTCTGAATTGATTCATAACAAACTCCTCTCTTGCTTTTAATATTAGTGAATAATAATTAATTCACATTCAGGTGATGTTTTCTAGTATCCTGTGTGTACCTTTGGAGCAGGTTTCCCTGTGGCACAAACCAAACTTTGTACCAGCCAGCCTCAATTCTGCCCAACACAATCATCACTCTCTGGCCTTTTTTTGTATTTCTTGAAACAAAGAAAACAAAGATAAATTGATATTCCTCCTTTATATCAACTATCAGTTGACACAAAATATCCCAGGTTCAGCTGGTAGTTTGGGGTAGGGTTTCCCATCCTGGTCTTGAGTTTTGCCAGGAGAAAGGTGAAAGGTTCAGTGATGTGTTTGGATTTGAGGGCTGCCAGATGTGAGATACAGCAGGGCAGGAGGGGCTTTATCCTGGGCTTCATCAATTCAGTAAAGAGACACTGTAAAAAGAGTTACAAACTTATTAAAAAACACCTTCCCAAGTGCTCTGAGCATTTTCACCCAGCAGCTCCTGCAGAGCAGCACAGTTCCCTCATCTCTATGTTTGTGCAGTTCTGTTACTCCTGGAGTCTCCTTTTGCTTTTCTTGTTTCCTTCTCACTTATAATTTTTTTAAACATTCTTTCATTTTTTTAACCTTTTTAAAAATTTTTTTCAACCTGTTTTTACTGCTGCTATGAAGGAAAAGCCTGGATTTTGCTGTGAAGGTTTGATACCTTCTGTCAGCATGGAGAGCTTTTCTCTCTGGGTGTGCTGCTGAAGTTGGGAGCTTCATCCAGCCTGGGTTTGGAGTTTGGTTTGGGGAAAACCCCTCATTTTTCCACCTTCCTGGGAGTCTCCCTGGCTGTGCAGGATCTGCCAGGGAGGGGAGGGCAGGGATGGGGCAGGGATGGGGCAGAGGCTGTGGGGTGGTGCTGCTGAGGCTGCTCTGCCCAGGGCATGAATGTCAGTCGGTGAGATGAGGCTGTGCCAGTCGATGTTCCAGCAGGGATTCCCCCAGGAACTCTCCAGGGCAAACATCTGTCCCTGCAGGGCAGGGCTGCTCTTCCCTCTGCTCACAGTGCCACAGTCCTGCTCTGCCCTGCAAAAATCCTGCCTTGCTGTGCCAAGGAAATACATGAATAGTCACAGGTGTACTCCTGGTGCTCTTCCAGCTGGGACAGGGATTTATCTGGGTCTCTGAGCCCTGTTTGAGGAGCTGGGACAGGGATATTCCTGGATCTCTGAACCCTGTTTGGGGGAGCTGGGACAGGGATATTCATGGATCTCTGAACCCTGTTTGTGGGAGCTGGTGGTATCCCTCACAGGGATAGCCCTCACAGGGATACTCATCACAGGGATATTCCTGCATCTCTGAACCCTGTTTGTGGGACCTGGGATAGGGATTTATCTGATCTCTGAACTCTGTTTGGGGGAGCTGGGACAGGGATATTCCTGGATCTCTGAACTCTGTTTGGGGGAGCTGGGACAGGGATTTATCTGATCTCTGAACCCTCTTTGTGGGAGCTGGTGGTATCCCTCACAGGGATATTCATCACAGGGGTATTCCTGGATCTCTGAACCCTGATTTTGGGAGCTGGCACAGGGATTTATCTGATTTCTGAACCCTGATTTTGGGAGCTGGCACAGGGATTTATCTGATTTCTGAACCATGATTTTGGGAGCTGGTACAGGGATTTATCTGATTTCTGAACCATGATTTTGGGAGCTGGTACAGGGATTTATCTAATCTTTGAAAACCCTGTTTGTGGGAGCTGGCACAGGGGTATTCCTGGATCTCTGAGCCCAGTTTGTGGGTTTTATCTGGGTCTCTGAACCCTGTTTGTGAGAGCTGGCACAGGGATATTCATCACAGGGATATTCATGGATCTTTGAACCCTGTTTGTGGGAGCTGGGACAGGGATATTCATGGATCTTTGAAACCTGTTTGGGGGAGCTGGGACGGGGATTTATCTGATCTCTGAACTCTGTTTGGGGGAGCTGGGACAGGGATATTCATGGATCTCTGAACTCTGTTTGGGGGAGCTGGTGGTATCCCTCACAGGGATAGCCCTCACAGGGATATTCATCACAGGGATATTCCTGCATCTCTGAACCCTGTTTGTGAGCTCTGAACACAGCTCCCCTGTGAGCTGGGACAGGGAGGGGCTGGTGACATTCCCAGAATGCAGCAGTGGGACGGTGGCACTGGGGGTCCAGCCTCACACTGTGCTGATCATACAGCATTCGGGAGTTGATATTTTTGATTGAAAGTCATTTTTGTGTTCCTTTGGGAAGGAAGCAGATTTGGGGTGTGGATAGACCTCAGCATTCCTTTCTGCAGCCCCTCAGGCGCCAGGGGAAAAAGCCAGGGAGCAGGTGGTGCTCAAAGCCAACCAACAAAGAGAGATGGGGAGATTCTCCAAAGCTCTGCCTGACAATGGGGCTGAGCCTGGGGATTCTCTGGCTGCAGATTTGGGATAAATGACGTCCATTTCTGATGAAGGCAGCTAATCCAGTGTTGCTCCAGAGAGCCTCACTGGGTGGATGGAGAGAGATTTAGATTCTTGCAGGGCTTAATCCTTGTTCTCATTTCCATGAGTGCCTCACAGTGCTGTAAATCTGTGGGACCCCATTCTCCCACTTAAGCCAATAGTAAAGGGAGACTCAGTCATTAAAATGCATCAAATTGATTTATTGCCTTAATCTGTTCTAATGCCAGTGTGTCACTGTCACACTTGTACAGAGCTGATGGTTGTATTTAAGGTCTGGAACGTGCCAGAACTCCTTTTCTTTCCATGGTGCCCTCTTTGGGTTCTGAAAGCCACAGGTTTGTTTGATGTGCAGCATTTTTGGGAAGGGAACAGAGCTGGGAAGGGCCTGGAGCCCCAGGAGCAGCTGAGGGAGCTGGGCAGGGGCTCAGCCTGGAGCAAAGGAGGCTCAGGGGGCCCTTGTGGCTCTGCACAGCTCCTGACAGGAGGGCACAGCCGGGGGGTCGGGCTGTGCTCCAGGGAACAGGGACAGGAGCAGAGGGAACGGCCTCAGGCTGGGCCAGGGCAGCTCAGGGGGGATTTTGGGAAAATTCCTTCACTAAATGGGAGGCCAGGCCCTGGCACAGCTGCCCAGGGCAGGGGTGGAGTGCCCATCCCTGGAGGGATGTGAAAGATGACTGGACATGGCACTTGAGGACATGGGTCATGGTGAGCTCAGCAGTGCTGGGTCAGTGACTGGACTTCATCTTAGGGGTTTGTCCTTGCTGAATTCTAGAATCATGGAATGGTTTGGGTTGAAAGGGACATTAAAGCCCATCCAGTGCCATCCCTGCCATGGCAGGGACACCTCCCACTGTCCCAGGCTGCTCCAGGCCCAATGTCCAGCCTGGCCTTGGGCACTGCCAGGGATCCAGGGGCAGCCCCAGCTGCTCTGGGCAGGGTGAAGCTCTGGCACTCAGCTCAGAGCAGTGCTGTGAGCTCCACCCTGAGCAGAGCCTTCCTGCTTCTCCCTGACCCCCAGAATTTAAGGAAGGAACCCCAAAGCTGCCATGCTGGCCCTTTGTCTCATGGCATGGTGTCTGAGGGCAGGGCTGGGGCACTGCAGGGATCCAGGACATGGCACAGAATCTTCCCAATCCTTTGTGAAGGCTTTCAGCCATGAGGAAGCTCTTTCCCTGCTGATTTTCCTGCTGATTTTGTTCATGTAGTTGGATAATCTCAGTGTCCAGCCCAGCTCAGGCTGCAGGTCTGGGACTGCAGCTCCTGCTCTGCTGCCTGAGGCTTGGCTGCACAATTGAAGTGAACACATAAATGTGTGCAAGGAAGGGCCAGGGGGAGGTGTCTGTCCCAATCTGCTCACTCTTGTCAAGTTAAACAGTAAAGATTATTTAATTGCTTAAAATAATGAGGAAAATGAGCTGTGCCTTAATGAGTTTTTAATTGCATGCAGCAAAAAGTGATTGCCCCCACCTGTCCAACAGCCATTCAGGGTCCTGCTGCCAGCTCACCTGGAATTTAGATGAGGAGGTGAAGCTGAACCTCCCCTTCTGGTGCCTGCTGTGAATAAACCCAAACAATGTATGATTTCCACACCTGAAAAAAGACCAGCATTGGCCACTTGCTGTTAGAGAATCCCAGAATGGTTTGGGTTGGGATGGACCTGCAGGACTGAATCCCACCACTCCCAGCACTGCCAATGCCCCCAGGTATTAAATCCCTCCAGGGATGGGCACTCCAAACCTCCCTGGGCAGCCCCTGGCAGTGCTGAGCCCCCTTTCCATGGGGAAATTCCTGCTGCTGTCCCCCCTGAGCTGCCCTGGCCCAGCCTGAGGCCGTTCCCTCTGCTCCTGTCCCTGTTCCCTGGAGCACAGCCCGACCCCCCGGCTGTGCCCTCCTGGCAGGAGCTGTGCAGAGCCACAAGGGCCCCCTGAGCCTCCTTTGCTCCAGCTGGTTGGTCCCAGGTTGGGCCTGGTGGTCCTGGAGGGTTTTTCCACCCAGGATAACTGCATGGTGTGACCCTGGAGCAGAGGGGGTGGTTCAGCAGTGGCTGTTCCTCCCTCAGCCCTCACAGGGCTCATGTGAGAGCTGGGATGAAGGGCTGGGTCTGTGTTTGAGTTCAGCTTTCCCAGGAGTTCTTCCACTTTCAGGGAATCCCTGCCCATTTCCAGGCAGTGCAGCACCCTCTGCCATGGGTCTGGAGAGGAGATTCTGGGGCTGTGCTGCACAACCAACCATCTCCAGTCCTCCCTGCAGGCTGAGGTGACACACAGGACTGATGGCCTTTGTTAAATCAGCTTGAAAGTGATGATTAAAAGCAGCCAAGGAGTTGAATCCTGGCTGAACCCCCTGCAGCAGGAGCAGACGTGTGTGAGGCCTTGTGGCTGTGATTTGGGGAGTGCTGCTGCTCAGCTCAGGAGTGTTTTCATTGCAGAGATGGCAATCAGCAAGGCATTGAGGCTTTTTATGTTTGTCTGGGGTCACAACTGGCCCAGATTTTAAACAGTGTCTCTGTCACTCAGCAGCTTGGCCTACACTTTGTTCTCTGTTCATTTGCGCGAGCCTCAATTAAATTTATAATTTGTGGGCCCGGAGTGAAGAGAATTGTTTTGTTCAGTAATTAAATTGGAAAGTCTGGAGTGTGAGGGGAGAAGCAAAGCACTGTCAGCTGTAGTTGTTTCTTTCAGAGCCCTGGGGATTGAAGGCATTGCTGGCTGGCTGCATCCCGGGGCAGGAATGTGCTTCCCTTGCTTCCCTCAGCTCCAGCAGCTGCCCTGGCACAGGCTCTGGGCAATGCACTGAAAGTCAACCCTGGGCACATCACAGGCAGGAGCTGGAGCTGCTGGAGGAGCCCAGAGGAGGCTCCAGGATGGGCAGAGGGATGGAGCAGCTCTGCTGGGAGGAAAGGCTGGCAGAGCTGGGAATGCTCACCTGGACAGGAGAAGCTTTGGGGTCACCTCAGTGTGGCCTTGCAGGGTCTGAGGGAACTGACAGGAAACATGGAGAGAGACTTTGGACAGGGGATGGAGGGACAGGACACAGGGAATGGGATCAAAGTGGCAGAGAATGGGTTTAGGTTGGATATTGAGAAGGAACTGTTCCCTGTGAGGGTGGGCAGGCCCTGGCACAGGGTGCCCAGAGCAGCTGGGGCTGCCCCTGGATCCCTGGCAGTGCCCAAGGCCAGGTTGGACAGGGCTTGGAGCAGCCTGGGACAGTGGGAGGTGTCCCTGCACGGCAGGGGTGGGATGAGATGGGATTTAAGGTCCTTTCCGACCCATTCCATGATTCTGTGAGCTCCACAGCATGCCCAGCACAGTTGCTCTGGATTCATCCTGGCAGAACCAGGGATGCTTTTCAAAGGCTTCTGCATTTCAAGGTACTTGGCCAGAGCTCTGTGGATTAGGCTGCTCAAAGCACCCTCATTAAGCAGATAATTAAGAGGCAGAATCGTTGCTGTTCCTGCCGCAGGGAGGTTGGGGAGAGAGCTCTGGGTGAACAATGGGATCCTTTCCTTTTTAATTCTTGATGTCTTAATAACTGTCTTAATGTATTACTGCGGAGCAGAACGTGACCGCCCTCATCAGCTCCGCACGGGTTTTAAGTGCTATCAGCTGTTAATTAACTCCAGTTTGAAGAACTTGGGGAAGTTGAAAGCTGCTTTCCTTCGGTGTGCTGGAAGCTGATTCCCATTGATTTGTGCTGGGAATTAATCAGCCAGCCAAGCACTCACTTATTCCTTTTGCCTCTGTGCTTCCTTAGCTTGTAAACGATACCTTTGTAGTTTACTGAGAGCATGAATCACACTGGAGCTTCTGAAGAATTTTCCCCCTTTATACTCATCCATTTTTCATGCTACTCAAATCATAATCTGGATAATGAGTGTTGGGAGAATATTGCTGTGTGTCTCCAGCTGAACTTTGGGGATCCAAACCCTGATTTGCGTGGCTGGCTGCTCTGATAGAACACTGACTAATAGAGAACAAACATGTTTAAACTCTGGGTTCAGACTTACAGAGCCGGGCTGGAAAAGCCTGAATGAACATCCCTGGTGAGCACTCCCTGGCTTGTGGCCTGTCAGTCTTCCTCCAGGCTGGCTCTGAGGAAGATTGATGCGGGAGTCCCTCATAAATTTATGGGTGAGAAAGTAATTGCTTCCAAAACTTGTACAGTTCCCAATTAGCCCTGGGCTGTTGCTCCTGCAGCCCTGTGTGCGCTCTATGCTCTGGGTGACAGTGTTGGCAAAGCTGTGTCTGCACATTCCATGTGCAGGGAAATGCAGGTGAGTCAGGAATTGGCAGCTGGAGCAGGTGCCATGGCCATGCCACACATGAACCTGGATGCAAATTCCATTGAAAGAGATCAAAGTGTTCTTCCCAGGGGAAAAACCACCAGCAAACCCGACACAACATCCATAAAAGTGTGTTGTAAAGGCTGGTGCTTGATGGGATTTTGTGACTGGAATAAAAGAGCTCAGTCCAAGAGCAGAGGGGCTGGAACAACCCAGAGAGGGGGCAGAGGGGCTGGGGGTGTCTGGAGGAAAAGCCCTTTGTTCTCTTTGCCCTTTGGGCACCAGGGTTGTGACCAGCCCTGGGATCTGGTGTGTGATCTCTCAGGGATGGCAGATGAATTGCTGGGAAATTGGCAGTGAATTATTTGATTTGGGAGGAATTGATGGGGATCATGATCCTGGCTGTGAAATATGTTAAAGCAGACATTAAAGGACACCCTAAAGCTGAGCAGGGTCTGTGCCCCAGGTGGGTGACACTGAGTGCTCAGCACCCACTGAGCTGCTTGTGCTGCAAGGGGAGGAAAGGAAAGGAAAGGAAAGGAAAGGAAAGGAAAGGAAAGGAAAGGAAAGGAAAGGAAAGGAAAGGAAAGGAAAGGAAAGGAAAGGAAAGGAAAGGAAAGGAAAGGAAAGGAAAGGAAAGGAAAGGAAAGGAAAGGAAAGGAAAGGAAAGGAAAGGGAAAAAAAAAAAGAAAAAAGAGAAGGAAGAGAAGAAAAATGAAAAGAGAGAGAAAAAAGGAAAAGCAAATTTGAGGTCATGGCTGGGACTAAATCAGTAATTTAGGAGGTTCAGGTGAGCACATCTCCCAGTCAGGAGTAGCTGGTCCCTGAATGGTGAGGCTGGATAAGGAAGGCCGGGACGTGGCACTCAGTGCCCCCACACCAGTGGGGACTGGTCACAGGCTGGACTCTGTGACCCTGGAGGGCTTTTCCAGCCTCAGGAATTCTGGGTTCAGAGGCTGAAGGTGGTGGATGGGGTGGGAGAGAGCTGGAGGTGTTGCAATCCCTGAGCAGTCCCCCAGAGCAGCAGTGCCGTGTCCTGGCTCTGTGTGGGGACAGAGGGACACGAGTCCATGCCTGGCTGGGGGCTTGGGCAGGGACCTGGAGCAGGAGCCCTGTTTCTCTGACACCCTGGGGTCTGAGGGCAGTGTCCTTGAACAGTGTCACCTCTCAGGGGCACTTCTGGGGGTGCCTGCAGAACATGGCCCAGAAGCTGCTTCCCAAAGCTCCATGGAGGGACTGAGCTGTGTGTCAGTGTGTGCTGTGCCAGGGGTGCTCCCAGTGCCCAGGATGGGCACAGCCCACCCAGGGACCTGCTGGCTTTGGGCACAGGTGGGGCAGAATTCACAGCCTGGGCTGGGAAGGAAGAGGCCCAGAGCTTTGTGGCACATGGACAGATCTCTGGGACTGTCCCATTGCTTGCCCATGCGACTCTTCTGGACCTGTCACCTTTCCTGCCCCAGTGACCTTCTCCAAGGTCCCTTGGTCACTCAGGAGCATCCTGCCTTATCCTGTTGAAAGATCAATCCTTGAAAGATCAATCCCAGCCTGTGTGTCACTGCTGGGGACACCTGGCACAATGCTCTGGGGGGTGTGTCAATAATGGGGATACCTGGCACGGTGCTTTGAGGGTGTGTCACTGTGTCACTGCAGGAGGGACACCTGGCACGGTGCTCTGGGGTGTGTCACTGCTGGGGGGACACCTGGCACGCTGCTCTGGGGTGTGTCACTGCTGGAGGGACACTTGGCACGCTGCTCTGGGGTGTGTCACTGCAGGAGGTACCCGGTTTGATGCCATCTCCAATCTGTGACCATGCCATGGGATGGGATGCAGAGCCGGCAGCTGCAGGGTTTGCCATGGCTGGCACTGCCAGGGCTGGGGAGGGCTGAGCTGACTGTCCTGTTTCCTTGTGTCCCCAGGGTGTGACCTACTGTGGGGAGAGCTCAGCCAGCAGCCTGACCATGGCCAACGTGCCGTGGCACGAGGAGGTGCTGAGCTTCGTGCAGGAGCTGGCGCGGCTGCTCCCGGACTACGGCATCGCCTGCGAGCACGAGCACTCCAACTGCCTGCTGCTGGCCCACTGCAAGGTGAGCCTGCCTGGGCACAGCTGTGCCCTGCTGCCAGCTGCCTGCTTCTCCACAGTTGTCTATCCACAGGTGTTTGGGCTGGAAAAGCCCTCTGGGGCCTTTGTGTCCAGCCCAGCGCTGCCCCATGTCCCCAAGTGCCACATGCACACCTGTGTTAAACCCCTCAGGGCTGGGGACTCCTCCATTGTCACTGCAGTGGGCCCCCAGCTGGGTAATAATTAGCATTGACCCCATGATTCACAGAAGGCTGATCAATCTATTTATTATATTATTATTAAGAAACCCATTATAGACAGTTACAATACAGCTGGACTTTGACTTCAATCAAAAACCATCACCACTGGCTAATTAAGAAACCACCCTTTGGTAAACAAGCCTCCATAACACATTCCACATGTTCACAACAACAGGGGCAGCAAGTGAAGATAAGAATTGTTTCTCATTCTTTTCTCTGATTTTCTCACAGCCTTTCCCAGCACAAAGTTGTCTGTTTCTCTCTGTGGCCAGAGAGCTGCTGCCACAGCCCATTCCAAAGCTTCCCAAGCCCTTCCAGTCACTGGCCAGGAGAATCCATGGTGTGCCCCAGGGTTCCAGCCCTTCACACCCCTGGATGCCACTCAGACCCAAGGGATGCTCTGTTATTTTCCTGTTGCTCTGAGTCACTCTCTAGAGGCAGAATCACCACATTTGGATCAGAGAACCACAGAATCATTTGGGCTGGAAAAGCCCAAGCACTCCCCCAGCATTGCCCAGGCCAGCACTGCCCCCTGTCCCCAAGTGCCACCTCCACAGGGCTGTTAAACCCCTCCAGGGGTGGGGACTCCAGCCCAACAACAAATTCCAGGAAGGAATTTCCCCCTAATCCCCCCTGAGCTGCCCTGGCCCAGCCTGAGGCCGTTCCCTCTGCTCCTGTCCCTGTTCCCTGGAGCACAGCCCAACCCCCCGGCTGTGCCCTCCTGTCAGGAGCTGTGCAGAGCCACAAGGGCCCCCTGAGCCTCCTTTGCTCCAGGCTGAGCCCCTGCCCAGCTCCCTCAGCCCCTCCTGGGGCTCCAGACCCTCCCCAGCTCCATTCCCTGCCATGGACACCTCCAGCCCCTCAGGGTCTGCCAGGGCCTCACCACCCTCATGGTAAACAATATTCTCTTATATCCAATGGAAATCAGCCCTGCTGCTGTTTAAATGCATCAGCCCTTGCAATGGTTCCTGCTGGAAAGGTTTGTCACTGTCTCCCCTTCAAGTACTGAAATGAAATGAAATGAAATACAAGTAAAATGCAAAAAAAAAAATTTAAGTATGCAGGAAATGAAAAATAATGAGTACATATTTGCTTTCTGAGCTTCAGAAAAGATTAATAGAAGGGCAGCAGAAGAAGATAATAATGTGCCAGCTGGGCACCTGATGGAATTGTGGATTCCTGGAATGCTTTGGGTTGGAAGGACCTTAAAGCCCATCCCATTCCATGGCAGGGACACCTCCCACTGTCCCAGGCTGCTCCAGGCCCAATGTCCAGCCTGGTCTTGGGCACTGCCAGGGATCCAGGGGCAGCCACAGCTGCTCTGGGCACCCTGTGCCAGGGCCTGTCCACCCTCACAGGGAGGAATTTCTCCTGAATATCCAATCTAAACCTTCTTTGGAATCTGCAAAGGGAGCAGCTGGGAAGGAGCAGAGAAAACCAGGACACCTGGCAGTGGTTGTGTTTGATCTCACCTTAAATTGGCTTTATTTACAGTCTCACTCCTGGCTGTTGCCACTGGCAACAGTTCCTGAGAAAGCAAAATCTCCTTTTGCATTGTGAGGTCCAGGAAAGCAAACAAACAGATTGCAGAAACCTTCTTGAGGCAGAATTTAACTAACACCATTAGCAAAGAGAATAAATTGGTACCTGTCCAGGAGGAATTCAACAGCTGCTTCTACTTTCACAGCCATTAGCAGAAGGTGTCTGTGGGAAACAATCTGTCCTTGGTGCTAAAATAGCTAATAAAAAATAAATTTATTTCCATTAGGGTTTAATTTTTGAGTTTCAGGCTCTAGTGGAGAATATAGTCTGTCAGTGCCTATTATTTGCAGGAAAACCTGTGCTCTGGGATTGATCAAACTGGAGTGAGTAATTACAAAATCAAAGGGGGCTTTAAAAAATTAAGCAGTTGCAGGAAGAGTGTGATAAAAATCATTAAGAAATGTGATTTATTTCACTGGGTCTGAGTTTGAAGGTGTCCAGACAATGCTCCTGGTGAGTTTAATGCTGCCATTGAATGCCAGCCTGTGGGAAGGAGTCTGGGAATGTCAGGAATAATCCATCCTGCAGCTGCTGCCTGGCATGGATGGGATCATTGATTGGCACCTGCCTGTGGTGAGTGACAGCTCAGCAGTGAATCTCTCTCTTGAGGGCAGGGCTTTAGGGAGAAAAGGGATTTTAAGGAAAGCAAACTGCAGGGTTTGTGTCTGGTGTTATTTTCTCTCTCTGGAGGTCACAGGTGGTGCTGAGATGGGAACTGGGGCTCCTGGGGCCCTTCAGGGTGCTGAACTCTCCTGTTCAGCCTCCAGGTCCCTTCCCACACAGATATTGTTTTTCCCTGCTGGCCAGCAGTGGGTTCTGCCCTCTGGGAGCCCTCAGGGGAGGATGGGTCCCACTTGAACCTCAGAGAGCTTTGGATCCCAGGGGAGCTCAAAAAGTCCTAAAAACTGAGTCCTCACAGCAAGATTTGGATTTCACTTAGGTCCCTAAAGGGCACCCCAGAGAACAGCCCTGAGCCCTGCTCCCCATGCCCTGAGCAGTTACTGGATTTCATGGCTTTGGGGCACTGGGTGTCAGCTCCTCACATCCCAGATTGGTTTTAGAGGGGAGGGACCCTAAAGCTCATCCCATCCCACCCCCAGCCATGGCAGGGACACCTCCCACTGTCCCAGGCTGTTCCAGCCCCATCCAGCCTGTCCCTGGGCACTGCTGGGAGCTCCCCTTCCCTGCCCCTCCTGCATCCTCCTCCCAGCCTTGCCCTGGTTCCCATCTCCCTTTGGGAGTTTGGGCTCCCTCCTCTTTGATTCTCTAGCAACACTGCTGAATTCTTGAGTGATTCTCTTTGCTTTTGAGTAAATCCCATAAACCATGGTCACAAAAATGGGATTTATGGCATCGCTTTGAACTAATGGGCTGAATTATCAACCCAGCAGCAACTTTCTAATGGGACAGTTAATTCCAGGGCCCTTTTCCAGAGGGAGGCCTGAGGCTGCTGCTGTTCCTGGCTGGGACAGTCAGTGCCCCCTCAGCACCAGAGTAGCTCCTGAGAAGGGGAAGGTGCTGCAGCTGCCTCGCAGGGAGGATTTCTCTGAAGGAAATTCAGTATCTTGGTCATTTCTGGACTAAATCCCTGTGCCCTGTAGTGCTGGATTTGCTTTCCACGTGTGTTCCACCCTGTCTTTGTCCCAAAGCACTTCCAGCCCATTTTGTTCATTAACCCTTTTTCCCGTGGAGCAGGTGGTTGTTTTCCAGCTCCCTGGGGCTTTACAGGAGCACTTTCTGGCCAGTTCAGTCAGTGCTGTGTGTGCTGCTGAGGCACTGGGATCCCAGAGCTCTGGGGCAGGACAGGAGGGTTCCTGTCTGAGCAGGACCCCAGGGCTGGTTCCCAGCTCTCAGGGTGACATGAGCAGGGTGGGCTCAGCACCCTGCTGCCATCAGCCCTTTATTCTTTAATTAATCTGACAGGCCTGGGATTGGTTAGAAAAGCTCTCCAAAGTCCAACTGGCACCCAGCAGTGTCCCCATGTGCCACATCCACACACCTTTGGGACACTTCAGGCATGGGGACTCCACCCTTGCCCTGGGCAGCTGTGCCAGGCCCTGACCACCCTTTCATGGAAGAAATTTTCCCTGATCTCCAAACTGAGCCTACCCTGGCACCATTTGTGACTGTTTCCTCTTGTCCTGTCACTTGTTCCTGAGAGAAGGGACCAGGACCCACCTCCCACAGCCACAGCCAAGGCTGCACCAGCAGAGTGTCCCTCCCTGGACTCCAGCCTCCCTTGCCTCCCTGCAAGGGTCTGGTTGTGTTCTCCAGCATGGCAGGGGCACCTTGGCACCCACAAAGGGATTGATGGGCTGCTGGGAAACTCCCTTCAGTAAGTTCATTTCCCATACCCAAACACCCTTGTGAGGGTGGGCAGGCCCTGGCTCAGCTGTGGCTGCCCCTGGATCCCTGGCAGTGCCCAAGGCCAGGCTGGACACTGGGGTTTGGAGCAGCCTGGGACAGTGGGAGGTGTCCCTGCCATGGCAGGGGTGGCACTGGATGGGCTTTAAGGTCCTTCCCATCCAAACCAGCCCAGGATTCTGTGTGGCTGAAGCGCTGGGGTGTCCCAGGGCAGCTGTTGGGGACAGGGAGCAGCCTGGCCAGAGGTGCTCATCCCTGTCCTTCAGCCACAAAATCCCCAGCCAGGAGGGACTTGGCCTTTCCCTCCCAGTGTGGGCACAGCTCAGGGACAGGCACTGCAGTGTTCCATGCTGAGCATCCCAGCTGAGCATCCCTGCTATATTTAGGGAGGAAGAGGAAGCACTTCACTCCCAGCTGCACATCCCCTGCCGAGGGCTGCAGCAGGGACACAGAGTCCATCACGTTCAGTTCCTTCCTGCCTCTGTCCTTGGGAGAGTGGGAGCTGTCCTTGTCATCCAGGGACAGCACCAGGGGAAACCAGACCTGGAGGAGAGGCTCACAGAGAGATGGAACACCCTGGGATCTGCTGCAGGGCAGGGGCATGGCGTGGAGCCCAGGTGGGGACAAGGTGACCCCAAGTGTGGACCAGGTGACTCCAGGTGACGACAAGGCGTCTCAGCAGCCCAGCAGCCTCCCTAGAGCAGCTGTGAGCAGGGAATGGTGGAATTCCTGAAGGTTTTCTCCTTAGAACAGCTGTGAGCAAGGAATGGTGGAAGTCCCGAAGGTTTTCTCCTTAGAGCAGCTATGAGCAGGGAATGGTGGGATTCCCAAAGGTTCTCTCCCTTTCCCCTGGCCTTCTCCCCTTTCTGCTGGCCTGGCTGTGTCAGTGATGATGAGCAGCTCTCCCTTGTGCTGAAGTTACCCAGCTTCCATCCCTGGGAGTGGGAGCTGCCTGGTGGAGCCTGGGCAGGGATTAAAAGCCCCAAATCTGCCATAAGGAACCTTCCCTTGGAACAGCACCCTGGGGTCAGGGGATCAGCACAGGATTCCATGGGCTCAGCTCAGGGCAGTTCAGGTTGTCCCACTCTTTGGGGATCCAGAACAGTGAATTCCATCTCCATGTGGAGGAGTTCCCTGTGCCCTGACACCTCTGCTGGCTCCTGAGCACGGGCTGAGGTCACTGAGGGTGGAATTGCAGGGCTGCTCGTTGTTCCCAGCTAAACCTGGTGGGAATTGTGCCTCTGGCTGCTCCCAGATCTGTCTGCAGATCTGCTGAGGGATTTAGGGCTTGGTTGTTCCCAGGGCTGTGCCCCTGTGCTGGTTTGCCTTCAGCCCCATGGACTGGGATGTGGAGAGGCTCAGCTCTATTGCTTGGCATCCCAGTGCTTGTGGGATCATCAGGGAATGGTTTGGGTGGGAAGGGACCTAAACCCCACCCAGTGCCACCCTCTCCATGGCAGGGACACCTCCCACTGTCCCAGGCTGCTCCGAGCCCCAGTGTCCAGCACTGCCAGGGATCCAGGGGCAGCCACAGCTGTTCTGTGCCAGGGCCTCAGCACCCTCTGAGTAAAGAATTCCTTCCCAATCTCTCACCTCTCTTCCTCCCTGGCAGTCCATTTGAGAAGGTTCTTTTAAAAGCTGACACAGCAGCTCCTGGTTTAGGCAGATCACCCCCAAACACCCTCATGGAAACCTGGAGTCCTCTGGGTTTGAAGGTACTTTAAAACTCACCCCATCCCACCCCAGCCATGGCAGGGACACCTCCCACTGTCCCAGGCTGCTCCCAATGTCCAGCCTGGCCTTGGGCACTGCCAGGGATCCAGGGACAGCCACAGCTGCTCTGGGCACCCTGTGCCAGGGCCTGCCCACCCTCACAGGGAACAGTTCCTCATTCCCAATATCCC
The DNA here is from genome assembly GCF_027579445.1 of Ammospiza nelsoni. Taxonomy (NCBI): domain Eukaryota; kingdom Metazoa; phylum Chordata; class Aves; order Passeriformes; family Passerellidae; genus Ammospiza; species Ammospiza nelsoni. The sequence goes on from NC_080653.1 coordinate 1,439,153, forward strand.
ATCCATCCCTGCCCTCCTTCCTGTTAAGGCCATTATTGCCATCTCTTACTCAGCTGCAACTTGAAAACCAGCTCAATTCCCTCCTAAAGCCTGAGGTTGGATTATAATTCAAAAGCAGGAGCTTGCAGGTTTTTGCCAAGCACTGTGACCCTCTTCAGTGTGATTTCACACAATATTTCTCCTTGTTTTGCTGAGTGACTCCAGTTCAGTCCCCTTCCCCTGTCAAACAAAGGAAGCCTTAAATAATTGTGAGCCTTAATGAGGTGAGAAAGGGGGTCATAATTCTGGAAATTATTTGTTTGTCTTGGAGAGCTGGTGCTGGCAGGTGGTGAAGCATGCTGTGTTTGATGGCAGCCTGTGGGAAGGTGCAAAGCTGCTGGCTTTATCCCAGAGATGGGCTCAGGATGGAGCCACCCAGATCCAACCCGTTCCCAGGGAAGTGGCCACTGGTGGGCACAGGGCTCAGGGCTGGCAGCCACACCTGGAGGGGGACCTCAGTCCTGGGTCCCCACACTGGGCATGGGGTCACCTCTGCTCTGACAGCTCCTGCTTCAGCCCCTGTGGTATTTTCCAGGTCCCCAGACAAGAGAGGAAATGATGAATCTGACTCCATGTTTTTAGAAGGCTAATTTATTATTTTATGATAAATATTAAAGAATGCTATACTAAAATTAAACTATACTAAAGAATAGAGAAAGGATACTTACAAAAGGCTTAACAAGATACTAAAGAAAAACTCATGACTCTCTCCAGAGTCCCAACACAGCTGGATGGTGATTGGTCATTAATTAAAAACAATTCATATGGAACCAATCAAACAATCACCTGTTGGATAAACAGTCTCCAAACACATTCCAGAGCAGCAAAACACAGGAGAAGCAAATGAGATAATATTGTTTTCATTTTTTTTTTTTCTTTGAGGCTTCTCAGCTTCCCAGGATAAGAATCCTGGGAAAGAGGATTTTTCAGAAAATATGATGGTGACAAAACCCCCACAGCTCCTGCTCCAGCCCAGCCACCTCCTTCCAGCCCCCCCAGCCCCTCCAGGCCAGGGGTGCTCTGTGGTTCCAGGCTGGAGAGCTGAGGGAAGGAGGGATGTTGCTGTTTTGGGGTTGGGAAGAGGGATGTTGCTGTTTTTTGAGGTTGGGAAGGAGGGACGTTGCTGTTTTGGGGTTGGGAAGGAGGGACGTTGCTGTTTTGGGGTTGGGAAGGAGGGATGTTGCTGTTTTGGGGTTGGGAAGGAGGGATGTTGCTGTTTTGGGGTTGGGAAGGAGGGATGTTGCTGTTTTGGGGTTGGAAGGTGAGTCCAGGTGAGGCAGGCACAGGGCAGGGTGGATCTGCCCTCCCAGTGCTGCTGTGGGATGGCAGTTCCAGCAGCTGGGAGAGCCCTGAGCACAGCTCAGTGTCTGTCTGTCTGTCTGTCTGTCCCCTCTGACAGTCCCCCAGAGGGCGTGTGGGTCCCAGGCGTGTGCACCAAGTGTTTTCATTGGAGGCTCTGGGGTTTTGGGTTGGTTTTGGTTGGTTGTTTTTTTGTGTGGCATTTGGGGTTGGTTTGGGATTTCTTGTGGGGCTTCTTTTGCATTTGTTTTGTTTTGGGGTTTGGTTTGCTTTGGTTTGATTTGGGGTTTTTTTGCTTGGTTTTGTTTTTTTCAGGTTTATTTTTTGTGGGAGGGATTTGGAGGGGTTTTTTTTTGGTATTGCATTTGGGTTTGAGTTTTTTTTTCCCCTGTTTTAGGGTGTTTGGATTTTTGGGGGCAATTGGGTTGTATTTTTTGTTGTTTGTTTGTTTTTGGTTTTGTTTTTTTTGTTTGCTTTCTTGTTTTGTTTTTTTTTTTGTTTGTTTGTTTATTGTGACTTTGAGTGTTTGACTTTGGGGGGAGCTTTGTGGGATTTTTTCTATGGTTATTTTTGTTTGCTTTGGAAGGGGCAGGTTTTGTTTGTTCTGGGTTGGGGTTTTTGTTATTTGTGGTTTTTTGTGGGGCTGGTTCGGCTGCTGATTGTTATTTTTGTGTATGGTCTTTAAAACTCTGTGAAAATCGCTGGATATAACCATTAAATGCTGTGCATCCCCCAGGGAAAATCCATTTTGTTGGATTTGAGGACTTTGTAGCCTTGAATCCTCAACAGGACAAGAGGGAACAGCCTCAGGCTGGGCCAAGGGAGGATCAGGGTGGATTTTGGGGAAATTTCTCCCTGGAAGGGTTGTCCAGCCCTGGCACAGCTGCCCAGGGCAGTGTCAGTGTCTCTGACTGGAGGGGTTTAACAGCCCTGTGCATGTGGCACTTGAGGACATGGGGCACTGGTGGCCTTGGCAGTGCTTGGGGATGGTTGGGTGATCCTGGAGGAGTTTTCCAACCCCACTGTTTGCAGGATTCTCACCACAGAGGAGCTCTGGGGTCTGCCCCACTCCCCCTGTGCTCCCCAGGGACCCTGGAGGGCAGCACAGCTCCAAGGAGGGGAGTTCTCCATGCAGGATGGACCCTGTGCTCCCAGCCCTGCAGGAGCCACCACAGCCTTTCCCTTTCCCTTTCCCTTTCCCTTTCCCTTTTCCCTTTCCCTTTTCCTTTCCTTTCCTTTCCTTTCCTTTCCTTTCCTTTCCTTTCCTTTCCTTTCCTTTCCTTTCCTTTCCTTTCCTTTCCTTTCCTTTCCTTTCCTTTCCTTTCCTTTCCTTTTCCTTTCCTTTCCTTTCCTTTCCTTTCCTTTCCTTTCCTTTCCTTTCCTTTCCTTTCCTTTCCTTTCCTTTCCTTTCCTTTCCTTTCCTTTCCTTTCCTTTCCTTTCCTTTCCTTTCCTTTCCTTTCCCCTTTTTTCCTTTTTCCTTTTTCCTTTTTCCTTTTTCCTTTTTTCCTTTTTCCTTTTTCCTTTTTCCTTTTTCCTTTTTCCTTTTTCCTTTTCCTTTCCTTTCCTCTCCGTTCTCCTCTTCCTTTTCCTTCCCTTCTTTTCCTTTTCCTCTTCCTTTCCTTTTCCTCTCCTCGAGTCAGTGGCTCAGGAGGAGCCTCCTCGTGCCAGTGTGTTGGCTCTGAAGGAAATACAACATTACCCTTGCTAGGACAAACTAATTGGTTTTAGCTGCCTTCCATTGCTCAGCATTCCCTGTGTCACAGCCCAGCCCTCTCTCCCATATTTTATCCTGTCACATACACCTGGGATTATTTCTCAGCAGTGCTCCTGTCTGGGGGAATGTAGTGCATGGTGCTCCTGGATTGTCCTTAATCTGTGCACATGTTCCACCCCCCAAACTGCCTCTTCAAATATGTTGATAAGAAAAGCAATCTGGAGCCTGGTCTTCTCCTTCAGGAATGTTGATGGATTTCAGGAGCTGCTCCTGCTGCAGTGAGAGCAGCTGTGAATCCACTGCCAAAGAGAAGTGATGGAATTGTCCTGCCCAGGGCCACTCCTGGCAGTTCAGGAGCAAAGGGAGGCTCAGCCAGGCTCTGCAGAAGCTTCCAGGGAACCTGGCTCTCCATTTAATCCCAGTTTCTGATTGGATATGTGGATATATCCCAGCTTGCATGGATGGATATATCCCAGTCTGGATTTATGGAGCTATCCCAGTTTGCACATAGGGATAATTGGATCTGTCCCAGTTTGGATCCATGGATATATCCCAGTCTGGATGTATGGATATATCCCAGTTTGGATCCATGGATATATCTCAGTTTGGATCTATCCCAGTTAGCATATATGAATCTATTGATCTATCCCAGTTTGGCTGTATGGATCTCTCCCAGTTTGGATGTATGGATCCATGGATCTATCCCAGTCTGGATGTATGGATATATCCCAGTTTGGATGTATGGATCCATGGATCTATCCCAGTTTGGGTCCATGGATCTCTCCCAGTTTGTCCCGGGGCTCTGTGAGGGGACAGGCCCTGTCCCGTTCCAGCCCTGCCAGGAGGGGGCCTGGGAGACCCTGAGCTGTCCCTGGCTCAGCAGAGAGCCCTGGGGGCCAGTGGTGTCCTGGGGTTAATGAATTGGTAATTAATGAATTCATTGTCCTGACCCAGCAGTCAGGGAGGGATCCCAGCCATGGGGGCAGCTCTGGGTGCTGTGTCCAGCTCTGGATCCTCAGCACAGCAGGGACAGCAGCTCCTGCAGCGGGGCCAGCTCAGGCTGTGAGGATGAGGAGGGCCTGGAGCATCTCTGTGCCCAGCAAAGGCTGAGGGGGAGCCGGGGCTGCTCAGGCTGGAGAGGGCCAGCTGAGAGCCCAGCTGAGGGGCCCTCAGGCCTGGCTGTCCCTGTGTGCAGGGAGGGGCAGAGCAGGGCCCAGGCTCTGCTCCAGGCCCAGCAGCGGCACCAGAGCCACGGGCAGGGCCTGAGCCCAGCACTGCCCCTGCCCAGGAGGCACAACTTGTGCCCTGGGCAGTGCCCAGCCCTGAGCAGGCTGCCCAGGGAGGGGCTGGAGTCTCCCTCAGCACTGGGGATCCTGCAGAGCCCTGTGCACACAATGCTGTGCCCTGTGCTCGGGGATGGCCCTGCCTGAGCACGGAGGTGCCACCGGGGACCCTCTGGGCCCCGCACAGCCTGGCCCAGCCTGAGATTTTGTTTCTCCTCGTTCCTGTGCCTCTTGGATCCCATCATTAATGCCTGCCTGGAGCAGTGCTCCCTACCCTGGAGGACGTGCAGGATTCCTTCAGGGCTTTCCTGGCTGTACATCCATGCCACAGAGGGTGTTGTGACCCTGGGACTGGAGCTCAGGGGCTCCTGAGTCACCCCAGTGCTGGCAGAGCCCTCAGGGAGGGAGAGTTTCCCTTTGCAGCCCAGCCCAGGGCCAGCTGAAGGAGTTGTGGCACTCTGGGATTCCAGCTTAGAGAAGAACCAGGGGAGGGCTCTCAGCCATTTCCCTTGTGTCCATGTATTTAAAACCCTGAGGGGCTCCACAGGCAGTGAACAGTTCCCTAAAACACCTGCCCATGTTAGGCTGGGATCCCAGGGATGTTTAAGGTTGGCTCACCTGTTAAATGGATGCTGTTAAACTGCTTTGAGACCTAAATCTTTTGTTCCCCGTGGAACAATCCAAACATTGTTAAATCCAAGCTGTAAATCTCAGTTGGGCAGTTGAGGCTGTTCTTCCCCACTCTGGGTTTGGGATTTATTCCTTAGCAGGAGCCATTTCTCCCCATGCCCCTCTGGTGCTGTGGCTCATGGCTGTGCTGTCACTGCACTAAAAATGGTGATTATTGATTGATCTGCTTTGGAATGGATCCCAGCTTGGTGGGAATGGGGTCACAGAATCCTGGAGAGGTTGGGTGGGAAGGGACCTCAAACCCATCCAGCCATGACAGGGACACCTCCCATTGTCCCAGGGTGCCCCAAACCCTGTCCAGCCTGGCCTTGGGCACTGCCAGGGATCCAGGGACAGCCACAGCTGCTCTGGGAATTCCATCCCAGCCCCTGCCCACCCTCACAGGGAGAATTCCCTCCCAGTGTCCCATCCGACCCTCTGGCAGTGGGAGGCCAATCCTCCTTTGGCCTGAAAGGCTTTGCTGGATCCTCTGCTTTGGGTTTGCCCTTGCATTTGCTGAGTGTTCATGCATCAAACCTGGAGGGAGCAGTCTGGTGTCAGGTGTGACAGTGTCACCTCTCCCAGCTCTGCAGAGCCCTGATCCTGGTTGGGCTCAGGCTTTTCCTGTACAGGTGACACAATGTCTCCTCTGCCATTGCTCTCCTGGTGGTCTCACACCCATCCCCACCTTGGCACAAGAGAAATGAGCCTTGGGCCCTTGATTGATGCCAGGGCTGGTTCCCAGTGCTGTGATTGTGCAGTGTCCCCTCCTGGCTCCAGCCCCGCAGGGACACGCTGTAATTCCATGGGCAGGGATGGAGGAGCAGCAGCCACGGCTGAGTGCAGGATTTCAGGGGTGTCAGCAGTTTTCCCAACCAAAAAAGCTTTTAGCTCTTGGGCACAAAGTCAAGTGCCATTTGAAATGCACAGCCATCAAGTTTGGGGGGGAAAAAAATCCACAATAACCAAGGAGCCGGTCTGTTTTCCCTCTTTTTTTGGATGAAATGCATAATAAGCTCTTAGCTGAGATAAATCCTAATTGATGCTTCAGCCAAAGCTGGGGCTAAATGGGCAGAGCAGGTCTGGGAGACAAATGCAGCTCCAGCTTGTCAAAGTGAGCCATTCTTCACATGGAAAGAGGATTTGTGTCATTAAAGCTCGTCATCTCTCCCGTTCCCAACCACAGCCCTCCTGCCCAAACCCATCCCAAATCCATCCCAAATCCATCCCAGTCCCTTGGCACGTGCCTCTGCTGCTGCTCCTGGGCCACTGCCCCAGGCTGGGCTGCCCTGGAGCCACAGTCCCACGATGGGGTTGGGGTGACCTTGGCAAGGTTCCTCCTTGAGGGGTACCTGGGCATGGCCACAGATCCACCCTGTCCTGCAGAGCTCCCCACACCAAGGGCTCTCCCATGGAGGTGTCAAGGGCAGAAGGCTGGGAAGGCTCTGGGAGGCATTTTAGGAGCCTCCCTCCTGGAAAGCGGGGCAGGATCTGGTGCTCTGAAGGCTCCAGCAAAGCATCCAACAGTGCAGCCCTCATGGAGATACCACAGGGTCCTGGGATGGGTTGGAGGGACCTCAAAGCCCACCCAGTGCCACCCCTGCCATGGCAGGGACACCTCCCACTGTCCCAGGCTGCTCCCAATGTCCAGCCTGGCCTTGGGCACTGCCAGGGATCCAGGGGCAGCCCCAGCTGCTCTGGGCACCCTGTGCCAGGGCCTGCCCACCCTCACAGGGAACAATTCCTCATTCCCAATATCCCACCTAACCCTGACCTCTGGTGTTGGGAGCCATTCCCTGTGTCCTGTCCCTCCATCCCTTGTCCCCAGTCCCTCTCCAGCTCTCCTGGAGCCCCTTCAGGCCCTGCAGGGGCTCTGAGCTCTCCCTGGAGCTTCTCCTCTCCAGTGAGCACCCCCAGCTCTCCAGCCTGGCTCCAGAGCAGAGGGCTCTGCTGGGAGCAGCTCCTGGGCCTGCTCTGGGCTCCTCCAGCAGGATGAGGTTGTTCAGTGCTGGAATTCCAGAGCTGGAGGCAGCTCTGCAGGGAGGTCTCACAAGGGCAGAGCAGAGGTGGAGAATCAGTTCCCAGCTGGCTCTGGGTGTTCATGCACCTGAGTCCCTCCTGTTTTCCTGCTCTTGGAGTTTGGTTGTTAATTGCTGCCCCGAGATGTGCAGGATGTCTCTGTTTTAGCCCGTGCATCCGAAGAACGAGTCAGAGCTCTTCAGTTTTCTGTCTTGAGGTTGTTTATTAATTCTTATCTATAAAATTTTCTTTCTGCCCAGCCGAGATCTGCTCAGCAGGGCAGCCACAGGCACTCTGTGTTGTCCTTTTATACTACAAACTACATATAACATATTTACACTTAATTCCCAATACCCATCACCTATGTTAGACAGTGCACTTCTACTCTAAACCAATCCCAAAGTGCCAACATCACTGCAGAAAATGGAGAAGAAGAAGAAGAAGAAGAAAGGCTGGACATGCCCAAGTTCCTCCATCTTGTCCCCAAAACCCCCATTCCAAAAATCCTAAAATCTACATTTTCACCCTGTGATAATTTTATTATTACACTGTTCAAACTTCTGTGACTTTCAGGTCCTCATACAAAGCTGGTAATTTGCTCCATGGGTCATAATCAAATCCCCAGGTGTTCTGGGCTGTGTGCCAGGGTCTCTGAGTCCCCAGGTGGGGTCCTCAGCAACTCTGGACACCTGGAGGGGTGCACTGAGTTCTGACATCCTACTCAAGCTGTATCCTGCAGGAGCCTCTGGGTGGCTTTGCTGCACCTCCCTGTGCTGCAGAATTAGAAAAACACCAGCTGGGGATCCCAGTTACCCCAGCACAGCCTGGGCTTGGTGCTCTGGCTCTCCTGGCCCCCTGTCACTGTGCTGTGCTGCAGTTCCAGGTGGATGGCGAGTGGAGGACCTGGATTGACTACGGCCGCTTCCAGGAGCTGGTGCGGGAGCGCGAGCGCAGCGGCGGCGCCAGGACCTTCACAGCAGCCGAGTACACGGCCAGGACTCCTCCCTGGGCCCTCTTTGGGGCCAAGGAGCGGGGATTCGACCCCCTGGATGTCAGATTCCAGAGGAAGAACAAGGCACGGGACACCTCGGGGTGCTGAGGCTGGGCTCCCTCACCCTGGCCTTCCCTGGACTCCATTTCGGGCTGACACCGTCTTGGATCCACCCACCTGGATTATCCTGGTGTTTGGGAAGGGTCCAGCCAGGATTTAACCCTTCCCTCCTGTTTTTAGGGCTTCCTGGATGAAATATTGATAATGTTCTTCTCTTGGGATCAATCAGAACTGGTTCAGCTGCAGTGGGGGGGCAGTGCTGGGATCTCCTCAGTGGGGAATGTTTGCAGTGGGATGTGGGGCCAGAGGGGTCCTTGGGCTCCTCTTCAAGGAGAGCCTGGCACCAAAACATTCCACATCCCCAAGGAAAAATGCCAGGGGATTTCAGCCCCACAGGGTTGGATCAGGGCCACAGCCAGACCTGGATGTAAAAGCTGATCCCTGCTGGGAGCATCATTTTAGGGATTTGTTCAGGTTCAGTGTGTTTCACACACTGGTGCCATTTCCTGTAAAAACCCCATTCCCAAGAAGCCAAACCTTGGGAATGGTGTACCAGCACCCCTATGGACACCACCTGCAGCTTCTGATACCTCTCCAAGTGTCTTTGAGCCTCAGGGCTTTGGGAAGGAGGTTTAGGAGCACTGTTATCCCACTCCCAGAGCCCTAAACACCAGCTCCAGTCCTCCAGAGCCCTGTGGGCTCCAGCTGGGTGTGCCCAGTGCTGCACATGGAGCATCCCTGACCTGGGGATTCCATTGCTTTTTAAAGGCAGCCTCTTTTCTTAAGCTGTACAAAGAGTTTCTAAAGCAGAAGCAAAATAAAGGAGTTTTTCCTAGAGTGCCTCTGGTGTGGCTGCTGAGCAGGGTCTGGCAGGGAGGGTGGGAGGTAGATTGGAAGGAGATGAGAAGCACAAATGTTGTGTAAGAGCTCTTTCCTAACACATGGGGGGTGGAAGGGGGAATATTGGGTGGGTCCATGGGTGATGGATGGTGGGTGCCTTTCCTGAGTGTGTTTAGAAAAAAAAATCACAGAATCCTGGGATGGTTTGGGTTACAAGGGACCTTCAAGCCCACCCAGTGCCACCCCTGCCATGGCAGGGACACCTCCCACTGTCCCAGGTGCTCCCAGCCCTGTCCAACCTGGCCTTGGGCACAGCCAGGGATCCAGGGGACCCCACCCCAGGGAGGGCCTTGGGCAGCCCCTGGCAGTGCTGAGCCCCCTTTCCATGGGGAAATTCCTGCTGCTGTCCCCCCTGAGCTGCCCTGGCCCAGCCTGAGGCCGTTCCCTCTGCTCCTGTCCCTGTTCCCTGGAGCACAGCCCGACCCCCCGGCTGTGCCCTCCTGTCAGGAGCTGTGCAGAGCCACAGGGGCCCCCTGAGCCTCCTTTGCTCCAGGCTGAGCCCCTGCCCAGCTCCCTCAGCTGCTCCTGGGGCTCCAGACCCTCCCCAGGACACAAACCTCCAGTTAACCCTGCACCATCAGCTGGAATTTTGGGGCTTGGTGTATTTGGTGTCCACCAGGACCCACCACGTTCCCCTTGATGGATCTTGGCCTTCAGCACCTCTTCCTCTTTCCTAAATTCCCTCCATCCCACTCCCTCCTCCCTGGCAGAACCCTCCCAGTCCATCCCAGTTCCCTGCTGGCCCTGGGAGCCCTGGCAGCTGCAGGAGCTGCTCTGGGAGAGAGAGGAGCCCCAGAGCTGGAGGATCCTGGGGCTGCCAGGGAACCAGCTCGTGCTGTGAGGTGCTCCAAAACTCCCTGGCAGTGCCTGCCTTGGGAATCCAGGGGCTCCAAAGAAAATGGTGTTTGCCCTGTGCTTGGCATTGGTGCCCCCCCGGACACCCTGTCCCTGCTGTCCCTGTCACAGGGTCCCACCCCCACGAGACTCAGCTGAGAGGCCTCTCCTGATTCTCCCTGTGCTCCCTCCATTCCTCTCCCTGGTGCTCCCCATGTTCCCTCCATCCTTGATCTCCCCTGTGCTCCCTCCATCCATCTGCTGATCTCCCCTGTGTCCTCACACTCCCTCCATCATCCTTATCCTCTGGGTGTGCCTGCATCCCCTCCATCCTCTCCATGTCCCCACATTCCCTCCATCCTCTCCCTGCTCTCCCCCCTGGCACTGGGCAGGGAGGGCACTGCCAGCGTGTGTGACACGAGGTCAGTGCCACACCGTTCCCAAGGCAATTGGCACCTGCCATGTCCTGAAATGGGGCTTTCCCCTGCCCTGTGGGACAGCACAGCTCTGTGGGATGGAACCAGGCATGGCTCCATGTCCAGGATGTGTAGTTGGTGCATCACAGGATTTCCTGGATGGGCATTCAGCATCACCTGACCACAGAGACTGGACCCATCACATCTTCCTTTTCAAGTAAAAAGCTGAGTCAATTCAGTTTTCTTACAAATATTCACAAGGACTGAAACGATTCAAAGGGAATGAAGAAGAAATAACATATCATTTAAAAAAAATACCTAAAGTTTGCCCTAAACTATGAATTTGTTGCATGAATGACTTTCAGGCCTTGGTATCAGGCATGTTCCAAATCCTGTGATCCACACCCACCTGGGCCACATCTGGAGCTGCTCCCAGAGCAGCAAGGGCAGGATTTGCTCCTGCAGTTCCCCTGGGGTTGCCTTGTGCTCAGGGTGGATCTCCCAGTGCCCAAACCCACCCAGGTGAGCTGGGTGCTGACACCCAGCACTTCCCGAGGCACAAGAGAACACAAGGCCCCAGGACAGACCCCTCTGGCTGTTTGGGGACACCCAGAACTGGGCACTGGCTGGCACAGCTGGAGCTCTGGGACCTGCTCTGGCTGTGCCAGGGAGGCTCTGCCCTGCTGGGAGCAGGGATCTGCTGCCCTCCCACAGCAGCACCTCCTGGAACTGCTCCTGGTGCAGCTGAAGGGGCTGCAGGGCTGGGATTGTCCAGGGAATGGATGCACCCTGGGAAAAGTGACCTGAGCTCAGGGAGGGTCCAGTTCTGCCAAGGGCAGTGAGAGATCCTGGCTGGGAGAACCTCTCTGGTGTCACAGGTCAGGACCAGCCCACACTCTCATGCTGCCCTAAGTGTATTTGACTCAATACCTGTAATTCCACCCCCTTTTCCATAGGCTTTGATCTGAATCACGGAGCTGCTGGGGTTCCCCATCCTCCCTCCTGCCCCCAGCACTGCCCAGGTGGCACAGACATCTTTTATGGAAAATCCTTTCCTTAGGATTTTTCCTCCTGAGAAGCTGGAAGGCCTCAGGAACAAAATTTAAACATTGATTATCTGCTGCTGTGGAATGCAACAGGTCATCTGGGATTAGTCTCATGTGGTTGTTTGTAATTAATGGCCAATCACAGTCAGCTGGCTTAGACTCTGTCCGAGCCACAAGCCTTTATTATCATTCCTTCTTTTTCTATTCTTAGCCAGCCTTCTGAGGAAACCTTTTGATCTATTATTTTAGTATATTTTTAATGTAATAGATATCATAAAATAATAAATCAAACCTTCTGAAACATGGAGTCAACATTCTCATCTCTTCCCTCATCCTCAGACCCCTGTGAACACTGTCACACTCAGGATCCCCAAATGGCTGCCCCCTGCCCAGGTCGGGGGGGTTTTCCCCAAAGCCAAGGCACAGAGCATGTCCTGGCTGCCCCTTCCTGCCAAGGGGCACCTGGTGCTTCCAAACCCAGCCTGGACACTCAGGAAGTTCCACCTGAGGGGCAAAATGGACAAAAATCATTTGAACCCCTTAAAGCCAGGGAGAATTGGAGGAGCCCTGAGGAGTCCTGCTCCAGTTCCCCCTTCCCTGGCACAGCCTGGAGCCTCCTGGCTGCTCCTGGGCTCTCCCAGCTGTGCTCCTGCAGGATCCTGACTCAGGGCTGACTCACCTGCCATTGGGCTGCACTTCAATTTTGCATGAGGATAAATATATTTGTTTCCAAAAAACCTCCAGCAGGAAAACATTCTCCCAAGCAGAGCATTGTCATCCATCAGCTCTGGCTTCATCTGGCTCCGCTCCTAAATCATTTATGATGTTGGAGCTGCTGTTGTGCCCTGAGGGGGAAGGAAGAAGAGATGGGAATTAATTGAAGGAAGGGCATCGTCCTCATTTTGTCACCTCCTCATTTTGTCACCTGCAAACTGAGCAGCTGCCAGAGGGAGGGACCCAACCCAGCCAGGACATTTCTGCTCCTTCACTGTGGGGAAGGGGAGGCAATAAATCCCAGGAAATCTTGCAAAGGAAGCCCTGGCCCTGCTGGAGCTGAGCTGTGTAGGGGGATACAGTATGAAGGTGGTGTAGAATGTAATCTTATCCCCCCAAAGAGTTGCAGCTGAACCAATTACCAAAGATTAGGAGCAGGCCTGATGTTAACAGGCCACAGCTGTAGCCAATAATAACAGTGGTGTAAAAGAGTGGATTGGTGGGCTCTGGAGTCAGATGGCTGCTGTAAGGATCAGGAACAGTCAGCACTTAGAGGAACTGCCTGTGAGAAACATTGAGGTGGTATGAAACTCTGCTGATGTGGAATCCTTACAGCATAATGATAATAGAACTCTTTATATATGAGACAACAGAGCTGTGCCAGGGTGGGGGCTCAGCAGTTCCCCTGTCCTGGGTCCCCTCCCTGGCCCAGCCCAGCAGTCGGAGCAGGGGCTGGAGGTGGCTGGAGCTGCTGGCCCCAGGTCCAGCAGGGACATTGGGCAGGAGGGGACCCAGCCAGGGACCAGCCCAGCTCCTGCCAGGCCAGAGCTGCCCCCCTGAGACCCAGGAGCAGCACAAGGGAGGCCAGGGAGGGTGGGGGTGATTCCAGTGGAGTGAAGGGGATTTATGGCTGTCACCACCCAGTGCCAAACTCCAGAGTGGGCCCTGGAGCTGCTCCCAGGGAGAGCTCAGAGCCCCTTGCAGGGCCTGAAGGGGCTCCAGGAGGGCTGGAGAGGGGCTGGGGACAAGGGATGGAGGGACAGGACACAGGGAATGGCTCCCAGTGCCAGAGGGCAGGGCTGGATGGGATATTGGGAATGAGGAATTGTTCCCTGTGAGGGTGGGCAGGCCCTGGCACAGGTGCCCAGAGCAGCTGTGGCTGCCCCTGGATCCCTGGCAGTGCCCAAGGCCAGGCTGGACAGGGCTGGGAGCAGCCTGGGACAGGGGAAGGTGTCCCTGCCATGGCAGGGGTGGCACTGGATGGGATTTAAGATCCCTTCCCACCCAAACCATTCTGGGATTCCTTGGAGCTCAGTTCTGCCTCAAGGATGCATTTCCACCTTCTCCCCATCCCAGTCCAGGACAGGCTCAAGGCCCTCTGGAGCTGCTGGGGAGGGGGGGATGCCTCCCTGGGCATGGGGACTCATACCCCCAGGAGCAGTGACTGGGGGCATCTTCTAATACAAATTTTTAAACCAAAAAAAAAAGTCCCCATCACTTCAAGACATGTTGAAGTCAATGAGAAGGCTTGCAAGGAATTACTCCAGGGGAAAAAACCAACAAAAGAACAAAGAAAAAACCCCAAACAAACAAAAAAATAAACCCACCGAAAAAACTCCAACTAACCAAACAGAAAAAAAAATCAAACCCAACCAAAAAAACAAACAAACAAATAAAACAACAAACCAAAGAAAATCTTGAAAAAATTCAGAAACCAGCAATTACTTATGAAAATGTGGTGAAATCCTGAACAGGAGAAATGCTCTATCCTCTCTGTGTCTCTGCTGTTCCCATCACCGGGGTTTTTAGGGATGCTGATAACAACATAATCCTCACCTCTGGGGCACCATCTGGGAGATCAAGCACTGCTAAACTCCCTCTCTGTGCCCGGGGCTGGGCTCCGCTCGGCTGTGAAATCATCTCAGTGCTGAGCCCGTGTTGGTTGGGAAGCAGGGAGAGCATCAAAGGCAGCAATAATCAGCTGCTAAACCCCGGAGCAGCCCGGGGTGTCTTTCTGGGAAAGCCGGAGCTCCTGTCACATCATCCTCATGGGCACCGGGCCATGCCCACCCGGGCTGGCACTGAGCCGTCTGGAAGGGCTGAGCTGTGGAAATGGGGCCTGGCTGGAGAGTTCTGCATTGCAATGGGTTTGGTGCAGCCCCTGCTGCATCCTGGCCATGGGGATCCTGAGCTCTGGAGTGTCCCTGAGGGGCTGGAGGAGTCCAGGGAAGGGCCTGGAGCCCCAGGAGCAGCTGAGGGAGCTGGGCAGGGGCTCAGCCTGGAGCAAAGGAGGCTCAGGGGGCCCTTGTGGCTCTGCACAGCTCCTGACAGGAGGGGACAGCCGGGGGGTCGGGCTGTGTTGAGAGTTTTTTGCAGATTGAGGAGTTCTTGCAGGACAATGGCCACATTCAGCTGATGCACAATCCAGCCTGCTGGCACTAATGGACAATGGACATGTGCACAAACAATGAATAATGAACATATTCAGAAATGGGGTTGGTATATCCCTGAAAGAGATACAAGAAGAGTCATCAGGACTCAGCAGGTTTGTCAGCAAGCTTGGGAAAGTAAGAAAAAAGTGAGCCAGGGGTGGGCTAGACGACCACAGCAACACACGTGAAAAATCAGGTGATCCAAACAGCATTCTAATTTAGACACGTGAGCAGCTGGGATTAATCAATCCTGTGTTAGCTAGAGACACACAGACAGTAGAGATTTATTTTAAATATAGTCTTTTTAGGGATAATAAATTTGGCTTCACTGGATCATGTAGGTCATGGTGTGATATCCCTGAACCTCTGCACCCCGCTGGGCTCCAACAGCTTCAGATCCTCCCTTCCCCTGCAGGGCACACCCAGGTGGGATTCAGGGGTTTGGGGCTCCCACCCCCCCCAGCCCCTCTGGACTGGGGCAGCTCCTCACACTCCTCTAGCCCAGCTCAACCATCCTGTGGCTGAGAACCAGAGCAGTGCAGATGGATTTGTTTGAGCCTGGAGGTTTCACTCGGACTTTTGTTTTATTTGCTTCTTTGCCAGGCTCAGGCTGGGCAGGTAAAACCCCAATTGCCCTTGTGTCTTTCTGACTGACCCCCACACCCTCCTGTGAGGCAGCAAGGGCTGCTCCTCCCCTGCTCAGCCTCAGCACTGATGGGTGATGGAACTGTCAGGAAAATAACCCACAAACACCAGATGTTTGTGTCCAAAGAGGAGACAGAGGAGTGCTTTTACTTTATTCCGATAAAGGGAGAGGCCATGGGGCATTCCCCTGGGATCTCTCAGATTTTTGGAGGATGCAGCCTCCTTGTTATCCCAATTTTCCAGCCACATTTCCCTTCTCTCTTTCCCCATTTCTGAAGTACTTGAGAGGTTCAGACTTCCCAGAACAGCTGATCCCAAAGATTTCCCTCTAATGTATAACCCTCCCTTTTAATTTTTAATTCTTACAGAATTTAGGGGTTTTTATTCCCCATTGTTTCTTTCATCTTCCAATGTCTAATTTCTTTTATCAGCAAACCTAAAGTTTATTTGTAAAAGCAAATATCTATTTCCATTCATCAATCAGTGGAATCCTTCCCATTGTTTCTTTCATCTCCCAGTGCTGGTTTTATCCACCAGCAGACCCACAGCTGATTTGGAAAGACAAATCTGCTGTTCCTCTCAGAACTTTGGACAGACTTGTCCTCCTCAGGGAAAGGTGTTGCAGTAAGGTAGAAAAATTGTAAAGAAAGGCCTCATAAAATCAGAGCTGCTCTCCTAAAATCAGTGGCTGGCCTTGTCAGGATAGCCCTTTGCAAGCTCCCATGTGAAAGCATGAAAATCCTGGTGTGAGCAGTTGGTTAACATAACATTCTGTTCCTGGGTAAAAAACAACCAACACCTGTATAAATTGTTTTTACACCTTTGATAGAAAAATGAAAACTCTCTCAAACAAACAACTTTCCCTGCATGTGCACCTTGGAGTTTGAGTGACCAATTAATACAGAATAACAACTTGTTAGTGACCAATGAAGTAATTGGCAAGAAAGCTCCTGACCAATTGGAGTTGCATATGGGGTCTGTACAAGTGTATAAAAATGAGTAAGGTGAATAAAGAAGGGGATTTTTCCACCATGAAGACAATGGAGTCTGTGTGATTGATTCCCACAGGAAGGTCCCAGCCCCGAGGCTGCCCCAGGAGCCCTTGGCCAGCACTGCCAGGGGTGCCAGGGTGGGCTCTGGGCAGGGCCAGGAGCTGCATCCCGCTGGTCCTTCCAGCCCCGGAGGTTCTGTGACTCTGACTCCTCCAAGGAAACACCTGCAGCTCCTTTCTCAGCTGTGGGATGGCCCAAGGTGCTCATTAAACACCCCAGAGCAGAGCTCCTGCAATTGGAGCTGTTTCCATCTCCACAAGCAGCTCCCAGCAGAGTTTTTCTCTCCTTTGCAGACTGAGACTCCAAACTTGAACCCAGGGAGGAGCAGTTCTGGAGGAATGTTGACAGGAGTCACCTGCTCCACATCTCTAACAGGTTTCCAGCTCACACTGGCTGTGAGCTTTGGGTATTAGTGCTGAAATCACTTGAACTATGAGTAGTGCTGAATAAACTCAGAAATACTCATAGCAGAATCAGTGTGAGACAGAAAATGAGTGCTCACATTGTTTAGAGATTCGATATTATCTTTTATCAATAGGATTCAGGATTTTCTAGGCTTTTTGCAGACTTCACTCCTCCTTTGATAGCACAATGTGAGGTTTTAATGTTTCTTATCTCCCATCTAAAGCCTTCAAAGCCAGGCAGTGAAGCTGGGCTGTGCTGGCTTTGTGCTCCTTGTGTTTTGTTTTCCCTGAGCCTGGAGATCCCAAAGCTCCTGCAGGGGCAGTGGCAGCTCCCCCCTCCCTGGGGAGGTGCAGGGGAAGGTCTGGCTCCAGGGATGCCTCAGTCCCTGCAGGGTTTTGTGACCTGGACCAGCCCCGGAGTGACCGCACTGAGTGAGGATTGGGCTGGAGGCCTCCAGAGCTGCCTGCCATCCCATAATAGCCAGGGTTTGTTCCATGTAAGAGCTGAGCTTTGTCCTGGCCACCCCAAATGGTTCCCAGCCAGGCACTGGGGGATTCTGCTCCCTGTCCCATAACAGAGTGCGCAGTCCCTGCTGCAGCCAAGGCAAACTCACTCTGCTCTCTGCCACCACAGCCTTGTCACAGACACGTTTATGGAAAATCCTTTCCTTAGGATTTCTATTCCTGAGAAGCTGGAAGGCCTCAGGAACAAAATGTAAACAATAATTATCTGCTGCTGTGGAATGCAACAGGTGCATCTGGGATTGGTCTCATGTGGTTGTTTCTAATTAATGGCCAATCACAGTCAGCTGGCTTGGATTCTGTCTAAGCCACAAGCCTTTGTTATCATTCTTTCTTTCTCTATCCTTAGCCAGCCTTCTGATGAAATCCTTTCTTTTATTCTTTTGGTATAGTTTTAATATAATACATATCATAAAATAATAAATCAATCCTTCTGAAACATGGAGTCAGATCCTCGTCTCTTCCCTCATCCTGGGACCCCTGGGAACACGGTCACGCAATGTTCACAGTGTTCACACCCTTTTCCCTCTCCCCATTGTCTCTTCCCGTGGTTTTAGGGTGGTTTTGGGGGTGTCTGGTTTTTCCTTCAAGATCTTTAAGCTGTTATCCCAAATCCAGCTTCCCCCAAGGCCCTCTGTGCCCAATCAGCAAATATCACCCCATTCTGTGGGGATGAAGTCATTATGTCTCCCTCAGCAAAAACTGCTTCTCCTTTTTCCCCAGGGGGAGGAGAGGCCTTCCCTCAGGATTATGGGATTAAGCAGAGCTTTAAAAGAGAGATCTTGCTTTGTTGCTTAAAGAGCTTAATCTGAAATCCCCTCCGCAGTGAGTGGGGCTCTGCAAACGCTGAGTAAGGGATTGGAGCTGATCCCTGCCCTCCAGGCCTGGAGCTCCAGGTGGGATCAGCCCACCCTGGAGCACTCCTGGTGTCCTGCTTTCCTCCTGGACGTGCTCTGGGCACAGCTGGATGGGCCCCTCCTCTGGATCCCAGCCTTGGGTGGGAGTCACAGCATCACCCTGGGATGAGCCCAAATGTCCCGTCCCTCGGCTGTTCCAATGGCCTGGAAAGGCTCGGGATGGCCTTGGGGCAGCCTGCGCTCCAAAGGACGAAAGGAGTCTTCAGGTTTTTCGGTCTTCAGTGTTGTTTATTAATTTTTATCTACAGTATTTTCCCTCGGCCCAACAGAGGTCCGCACAGCAAGCCAGCCATGAGCACACTGACTGTCCTCGGGGCGGTCACTTATCTTTATACCAAAAACTACGTATAAGATATTTACCTTTTCCCCCCAATACCTTTCACGCTTATTGACAAGTGCACATTCAGTAAGAACCAATCTCAAAGTGCCACCATCACCACTGAAGATGGATGAGAAGAAGAAGAAGAAGGACAGGACACGCCCTAATTCCTCCATCTTGTCCCTTAAAACCCCCCCTGTACCGAGATTCTAAAACCTGTGTTTTCACTCTATAATTAATCTATCCCTTCACCATTTATCCCCGTGTGAGCCTCCCATCCTCATACAGCTGTCACGTTCTGTGCAGGATCAAAGTCCAACCACCAAACACTTCTGGCAACGTTCCAGGACCTCCGAGCCCCCCAGGGGTTGTCTCGGTGACTCTGCACATCTGGACTGCTGTGCTGAGTTCCCACACCCAAACATCCCTGATCCCTGGGATTTGCCACTGGACGTGGCTGAGCTGCCTGGAGGGCGCCTCCCCTGGGCCTCACCCACCTGGAGAAGTTCCAGCACTCCCAGGAGCTCTCCAGGGATGCTTTGGATGGAGATGCCCATGGCCAGATCCCTCCCCACCGATGGCTTTCCCTGCTCCAGCCCTTCCACAGCCCCTGGGGCACAGCAGCCAAACATCCAACAACCCAAAAGGAAGGTGGAAAACCATGTGGCTGCTGTGTGTACCTGCTAGCTATATCTATATTTATACTTATATTTATACTTATATTTATACTTATATTTATATTTATATTTATATTTATATTTATATTTATATTTATATTTATATTTATATTTATTCTTTTATATGTATTAATATATATTAATAGTAATAAATATATATAATATATAGATACATTACATATAATACATTTATTAATATGTTACATGATATATAATTCATAATATCTATTAATATATTATATTTATTATATTATTATATTTTCTATTATATTATATATTATATATTATATATTATATATTATATATTATATATTATATATTATATATTATATATTATATATTATATATTATATATTATATATTGTATATTATATTATATGTAATATTAATATAAAAATATATAATAGTAATAAATATGTAAATATATTTGTATTTATATGTATAATTTATAGTTATAATTATAATTATCTTTTACATATTTATAGTTAATACATATTTATATCTATATTTCTATGTTTATATATAATCATATTTATATATTTAAGTTTATATTTATATATTTATAGTTATTTTTATTTATCCACCCTCCCAAGGCACGAGAGCTACAGAGGTGCTTGGAAAAGCTCTCTGAGTGCCCAGGCAGCAGAGGAGCTGCTGCTGGGATGAATCCACTCTGTCTCCTCAGCAGTAATTTGCCATGCTCTGCCTCTGAAATTTGTGTGCATTTCTGGCCCAGTGGAGAAGCTCTGGCCGTGTGCTCGTCCCACACTCCAGGGAATTACACCCAGAGCATCTCCTGATGGAAGGAAGGAGGGGGGGATGGCTTTGCCTCCTTCCTCCCAGGCAGAGCCCAAATCCCAGCTGGAGCCCTCCTGGCATCCCTGGGCACAGCTGGGAAGTCCTCAGCAGCTTTTAGACCCTTAAAAAGGGTCAGGAACAGAGCTGGGACATTCACAGTTCTCTGTCATCAACAGAAATTTGGGAGGCTCCACCAAGGGGCTGGAAAGCCCTTCCCAAGCTTTTCCTCCTGTTTGTTTGTCTTTTGTGCTCCCCAGGACTGCTATTTGTATCACAAAAAATGCAATTCTGGGGGACCTGGGGGAGTTTTCTGCTCTGTTGTGCTGTCACAGAGCATTTGGGGTTGACAGGGACCCTCAAGCTCCTCTCTTCCAGCCTCTGCCATGGGCAGGGACCCTTTCCACCATCCCAGCTTGGTCAGAGCCCCACCCAGCCTGGCCTGGGCTCCCAGGGGCAGCCACAAACAACAGAGAATTGCAATGGAAATATCCAAGCTGGAAATATTGTCCCTTTCAGTGCTGGACACTGCTGTGGTGGCAGCTGCAGGGACACCTCAGTGGCCTGGGGGAGTTTGATCCCAGTTAAAATTCCAGCTGGCAGGTGCAAGGATGGATCTGTGTGATCCCAGTTAAAATTCCAGCTGGCAGGTGCAGGGATGGATCTGTGTGATCCCAGTTAAAATTCCAGCTGGCAGGTGCAGGGATGGATCTGTGTGATCCCAGTTAAAATTCCAGCTGGCAGGTGCAGGGATGGGCTCTGTTCCCAGAGGTGCTGCTGGGAGCAGGACCAGCACAGGGAAGCCAGCACAGCATCCCTGAGCACTCCCAAAACCTGGGGGACATTCCTGGCAGCTCCTGGACAATTCCACCTGGAGTTTTACCATGCTGGACACCACAGTGTCCCCCTGGCCCCTCCTCCTGGCCATGTGGCAGTGCCAGGCTCTGCACATCAAAATCCCATGGAAGTCTCCCAAGGTTTGCTCTCCTCCTTCCTTCTCTGCCTTGGATGCAACATTCCCAGGAAACTCCAGGGAAAGTGTGTGTGAGTGCAAAGCAGGGCAAGGCAGGAGGAGAGGAGGAACTCAAGGAGATGTGCAGCTCCCAGAAGGCTGCCCTGAAAGAAGGCACGAAGCTGGGATGAATGATGTATGAGAGAAAAGCCTGGGCACAGCGGGGAGGGGGAAGGAAGAGTGGTGGAAATGGGGAAATGGATGAGAGAGATGAGTGGAGGAGCCACAAGAGCAGGGACAGCATTTAGCAGGAGCAGTTTTGTGTTTGCAAGGGGGAAAAAAATAAACCCATGAAACCAAATAAAAAACCTTGTGGCAAAAATTCCAGTGAGCCTCAAGGAGCTTTGTGGAGGGTGGGAGGGACTGGTGACATGAACACTGGTGTCACTTGGAGCTGTATTCCCTGTTCCAGAGGGAGAAACAGCTCCAGGAGCCCTGCAGGGCTGGGTGCCTCCAGCCAGGCCAGCAGGGTGGTTCTCCCCCACATGGGCTCCTCTGGGCTGCAGGAGTGGGAAGGGAGAGGGAGAACAAAGGGAGCCGAGAGCCCTCGGGCACTTGGGAATTGTTAAATGGAAAATGTTTAATCTCATCACAGTTAATGATGGGAATGTCTGGGAGCATGGGAACACTTTTGTGTGCAGGAACCAGGGAAGGGCTCCCAGGGCCCCTCTGCTCAGGGACCTGAGCCCAGGAGGATGGGGATGGCCACAGCAGAGGGGCTGGGGAGGCAGAGCAGGGATTTGGGGCCTCGGGGCTGGGAACGAGGGAGAGGAGGGGACAGAGGCTGGGGTGACCCTGGGCAGGTCCCTGCAGAGCCAGCCCAGCTCCAGAGCAGCACCGGGGGCTCTGCAGGGAGGGGACAAAAGCTGAGCCTGGGGAGGAGCCAGGGCTGGGACTTTGATAAAGCGTCTCAGAGGCAGGGAAGGAGCTGCTGGGCCCGGAGGAGGAGGAGGAGGAGAGGCAGTGCCTGTCCTTTCTGAGGACAGGGAGCTGTCCTTGCAGGGCTGTGTTGTAAATCTGCTGTGCAGAGCAAGGAGAGGCAGCTTCAGGATGTTCATCAGCTCCTTTTCCACAGGCAGGAGCCCAGAAACATCCCCAGAAACCCTGGTGTTACTGTGCCTCCAGGTTCTCTGGATCTCACACACATCATGCAGATACAGCTCTGCTCCAGAGGGGTCCAGGAGCTCCTGCAGGATGGTTCCACTCCCCTGTGACCCAGCTCTGCCTGCTGGACCTCACTGCCCTTGCGTGCCCTGATCTGTCCCAGTGTGCTTCAGCCAAGGAATGGACCCAAACAAAGCAATGCTGTGAGATTTTACCCCCTTGGCCTGGATTCACTCCTGTGCCCTCAGTGCCCCCTGGAATTCTGCTGGCCATGGATTTGTCCTGCTGCTGTTAAACCCTGAACAGCAAAGCTTTGGGAGGAAGGCCTGGGATGCTGTGGTGTGAGTGAGAAAGCAGCTGCAGGAGCTGGATCTGCCTCTCCCCTCTCCTGCCCACCCTGCTGGGCTTTTCCAGAGCCCTCCTGGAGCCCCCTCTCCCAGGGATGGCGCAGAGCAGCCCCTGAATGGGCACAGCCTCAGACCCATGGACCCTGCAGGGCCTGAGAGCTGTTCACCATCCTGGGGGCTGTTCACCATCTCTGCTCCAGTTCTGTGCCCAGGTTGGTGACAGTGTTCACAGGGGTCCGAAGGTGAGGGAAGAGATGAGGATCTGACTCCATGTTTCAGAAGGCTGATTTATTATTTTATGATATATATTATATTAAAACTATACTAAAAGAATAGAAGAAAGGATTTCATCAGAAGGCTGGCTAAGCTAAGAGTAGAAAAGGAATGATAACAAAGGCTTGTGGCTCAGACAGAGAGTCTTAGCCAGCTGACTGTGATTGGCCATTAATTAGAAACAAGCACATGAGACCAATCCCAGATGCACCTGTTGCATTCCACAGCAGCAGATAATCAATGTTTACATTTTGTTCCTGAGGCCTCCCAGCTTCTCAGGAGGAAAAATCCTAAGGAAAGGATTTTCCATAAAAGATGTCTGTGACACAGGTTGGTGGCACCAGGGCAGGATCCCAGCCCTGTCTGGGCTCTCCTCGGCTGTCAATATTAACGCTCGGGGTCAAGTGGAGTTAAGTGGCTGCATTCATTATTCATCAGTTCCTGGGAAGGGAGGCGGTGGCACAGCAGGGCTTTACCTTTGCCTGGGCAGTGTTTGGGCTGGGCTGGGCAGGGTTTGCTCGGGACTCTGAGCTCGGTGCTGTGCTGGTGGGGCAGGAACTGGGTACAGCACATTCTGCACCAATAAACGAGGCCAAACTGAGCTTCCCCTCCAATGCCAGCTCCACAGGCAGGAGGGCTGCTCAGCCAGAGCTTCCCTTCAGTGAGAGCTCTGCTCCTCCATTAAAAATGCAAAGCCTTTAGTGCTCACACTCATCACCCTGACAGGGGTTTGTGGTGACTGCAGGACCAAACTCCAGTTAAAGGCACAGGGCAGGCACAGCTGCAGCACTGCTGAGAGCACAGCAGTGGTTTCTGGAAGAAGGGGTTGGGCTCAGTCCCTGCCCTTCACCCTTGTCCCTGCAGTTTGGAAATACCAGCACCTTTGGAAGTTCTCTTTCTCCTGGGTCTTTGCCTGAACCGTTTCCTGACTTTGTCCTCTGCCTCAGTTCTGTGTGAGAGCCCCACTAAGGCCAGGAAGGTTTCACAGGCTCCTGGTGCACGTTCTGTCGCAGACGTCCTTTATGAAAAATCCTTTCCTTAGGATTTTTCCTCCTGAGAAGCTGAGAAGCCTCAGGAACAAAATGTAAACAATGGTTATCTGCTGCTGTGGAATGCAACAGGTGCATCTGGGATTGGTCTCATGTGCTTGTTTGTAATTAATGGCCAATCACAGTCAGCTGGCTTGGACTCTCTGTCCGAGACACAAGCTTTTATCATTCCTTCTTTTTCTATTCTTAGCCAGCCTTCTGATGAAATCCTTTCTTCTATTCTTTTAGTATAATGTAATATATATCAATGTTGCAGTGTGTTGCAATTTCCTGTTTTAAACTTCCCAGGTGTGGCAATACCTCTCTTCCCCTTCCCCCTCTCGCCCCCTGCTGGGCTGTCAATCAGTCTTAAACATTCCAGCAAGGCCATCGTGTGGTTGGTCAAGTTCAAAGGATGCAATTCAGGCCTCGGGTCGTTGGCCTGTCTATGTGTCCCTCGTCCCCTGAGACCCTCCTCCTCCTACCTGGTTGGTGCTCACCTGTCCCTTCCCCTCCCCCTGTCCCTAAGCTTAAAAAGTCACCAAGGACCATGTGCTTGGGATTCTGTTGGAGCTGTTACCTGAGATTCAGACCTCTGTGACCATGGAATAAACTCTGGATTAAACCCTCCGGCAGAATCCGTCTCCTTTTCCTCTTCACCCTAGCCTGAAGCCTTTCCACCAGAGGTAAACTGAGTTTCTACAAGCCTGGGCTTGTTTCAGCTCCCAGCTGCAACCTCCAGCCAGCCAAAAGTGTCTCTGAGGTGAAACACCACAGCTGCCCCCTTTGGCCCAGCAGCAAGGGTCAGACAAGCCCAGGCACAATCTACCTGGTAATATTGGGATTCATATTCCAATATATCATAAAATAATAAATCAATCCTTCTGAAACATGGAGTCAGATCCTCATCTCTTCCCTCAACCTAAGACCCCTGTGAACACGGTCACACACGTTCTGCACATGGACACCTGTCTGGTGTTCCTTCAGAGGCTGCTGCCTGTGGGCTCACATGCTGAGGCTGCTTTTGGTGCCTGGCCAAGGGGTGAGACCTCCCTGGCCCAGCTGTGCCTGCTCTCATCCTCTCTGAACTGAGGGGCAGTCGCCCCCAGCCCTTCTCAGCCCAGCCTCCTCTTTTCTTGGGAAATCCAGCTGTTCCAGAGGTGACCTGATTCCCTGGGAAAGCAATGGAGCTGAGCCCTTAATCCACCCCAGCCTGGTTTGGTGTGCTCACAGCAGCCGCAGGGACTGAACCAAAAGCAAAGCCCTGCCCAAGGTCCTGGGGCCAGGAACCCACTCTGGAGTTCTCTGCCTCCTGTTAGATCAGCCAGCAGGGAAGGGCTGCAGTGATAACCCCACCCTGACCTGCCCTCAGCACCTCATCCACAAGTTGAGGAAAGCTTTACTGATAACCTCACACTGGCATGGTCCTGAAATCCAACAAAACTCAGGAAAAATGCAAAAACACTGATGGAGACTCGATTGAAAAATGGAAATAGTCTTGCTGGCACATGCAGAGAAGGGAGGAAGTCCCAGCCAGTGAAAGAGCTGCTGTGAACACCTCACCCTGGGCAGATGGGGCTCCGTGGTGGATTCACTTCAGGACTTGGATTTAGGGAGTTCTTGATGTCAGCTTTGTGCCCTCCTAACCACATCCTCCTGTGCAGAGCACAAGGAACATTTGTGCAAAACCAAATGTCTTCCCTGCTTTGAAAGAGGTGCTCCATGTCTGCCTGAGCTCAGCTGGGAGGTGAGGAGGGATTTGCTGTGGGCTCAGCAGGTTCAGGCCCCACTGGAAACCCAGGGAGAACAGGTGGGATAACCAGGAGAGGATACCCAAGGAGCCAAGAGAGGCTTGGGGCTGTTAAGGATAACCAAGAGAGTCCTGCTTGGCCAGGCCTTCCTTTCCTGTCCTTTTCAGTTCCTTGCTCTACAGGCTCAGGTCTGGAGCCACCCCAGGTTTCTGCTGCAGGAGCAATGTCCCAGCCTTTGGTTTTCCATTTCTTCTCCTTTCCTGATCCCTGGCATTGAGCAGTCAGGGCCCTGCTGAAGCCCTGGGCTCCAGGAGGGGTTAAAAGCTACACAAGGTGACCTGTGGTGGCTTTTGCTCTGTGTGGGTGTCACCCCTGCCTGGGCTGCCACTGATACCTTGGGTTTAAGTTTTTCTGTTCTGTTTTGGTGTGCAGCTTTTAGCTTTACATTAAGTATCACTAGGATCTTTTCACAGGGTGGTGAAGACAAAACAATCCCATTCTAGCTGGAGACTCAGGGACAATCTCTTCAAACCTCAGGCTCAAAGCATAAACAATGTGAAAAGAGGAAGGCGGGCAAGCAAGCAAGAAGGATGAAACTTCATAATTTGAAGCTGTTAATTGGACGGTTGCCTCCTATATGCAAATGGACTAAAATTTATAAAATGTGAGATCTCATGACCAAGCTCTCTTTTGCTTCCATCTTGGATCCATCCAGGCAGAGCCATGACTGTGGCTCTGGTACTGCCAGGGTGTGGTCTATGATGGCACTTCAATAAATATTTATTCCACTGAACTCCATCTGGCCTCTGCTCCAGCTCCTTAAGGCATCAGCACTGCCAGCCCTGCAGCTGCTCATACCACAGAGATGGGTTTGATGGGTTGGATGAGTTTGATGGGTTAGATGAGTTTGATGAGTTTGGTGGGTTGGATGAAGTTGATGGGTCAGATGAGTTTGGTGGGTTTGATGAGTTTGATGGATTTGCTGGGTTGGATGGGTTGGATGAGTTTGGTGGGTTTGATGGGTTGGATGAGTTTGATGGGTTGGATGAATTTTATGGGTTGGATGGGTTGGATGAGTTTGGTGGGTTTGGTGAGTTGGATGGGTTGGATGAGTTTGGTGGGTTGGTTTAGTGGGTTTGGTGGGTTTGGTGGGTTGGATGAGTTTACTGGGCTGGGCTGAGCTGCTACTCCAGGGGACTCAATGGGAGAGGATCCCAGATGGATACCCAGGCAAACCTGGGAGTGGGAGGATCCCCACGGCCCCTGGAGCGAGCAGGAGCCCAGCCAGGCTGGGGAGCACCGAGTGCAGGGGAGGCAGGGAGGGGTTCCCAGCTCTGCTCCTGAGCCAAGGATCCCCAGCCTGTTCCCTTCCAGGGACCCTGTGGAGCCCTGGATTGGGAGATGCTGCAGGGACAGCTTGGGGTCACTCTGTGTGCCCTGGGGCTGAGCCCACAGCTGGCTCTGTCCATCCAGGCTCCACCTCCAGCAGAGCCCCAGGGTGACCAAAGGTGATCTCTCCTCCCTGTGATCCCCCAGTCTTGGCATTCCCTCAAAAATCCAGAACTGTTCTGTGCTGCCTGAACAGTTCCAACAGCTGCTCCTTGGCTTTCCCAAGGAAGGCTCCCATTTCCAGAGCACTGTTAATCCTGGATCACAGGATTTCCTGGTGCATGGGGTGTTTGCATACCTCACTTCTGTTCTATTCCTCCTCTGCACTTTGCTTCCATGCTTTATTCCAATGGTCCTGCTGTGCCTCAGGAGCTCCTGAGCTCTAATAATAATTGTAGGGGTAATAAAATAAATCATCCTGCTGCTACCTGCATATGCCTGGTTACTTTCCTTGCATTTCTAATAAGAGCTGGACTGGATCAGTTGGGAGTTTGGGCGTTTCCATTTGAGCTCTGTGATGGTGTTCACAGGGGTTTTCAGGTGAGGGAAGAGACGAGAATGTTGACTTTTTGTTCAGAAGGTTTGATTTATTATTTCATGATATCTATATGACATTATAACTATACTAAAAAGAATAGAAGGAAAAGTTTCATCTCAGAAGGCTAGCTAAGCTAAGAATAGAAAGGAATGAATAACAAAGGTTTGTGTCTTGGACAGAGAGTCTAAGCTAACTGGGCTGTGATTGGCCATTAATTATAAACATCTAAGATGAGCCAATCACAGATGCACCTGTTGCGTTCCACAGCAGCAGATAATCATTGTTTACATTTTGTTCCTGAAGCCTCTCAGCTTCTCAGGAAGAAAAATCCTAAGAAAGGATTTTTACTGAAAAGATGTCTGCGACAGAGGTCTCTGTGTCTGTCACTCCCAAACCCATCACAGCCCAAACAACTCAGCATGGCCTCGTGGCCGCCAGGTGCCATCAGCCCATGACAAGTGGCTCAGGGTCCTCACTGAGGCTTTTTTATGGGTGAAATCCCAAGGGATTAAGGGCTGGCTGTTCAGAGACCCCAGGCTGTGACAGCCACTGAGTGGAGGTGCTGAGTCAGCACAAATGAGCTCTGGATTCTCAGGGTGGAAACACCCAGGAGCTGGGAAGGGGCTGGAGAACTCCTGAGGGGGCTGGGCAGGGGCTCAGCCTGGAGCAAAGGAGGCTCAGGGGGCCCTTGTGGCTCTGCACAGCTCCTGACAGGAGGGCACAGCCGGGGGGTCGGGCTGTGCTCCAGGGAACAGGGACAGGAGCAGAGGGAACCTCAGGGGAGGCTCATGGTGGACATTGGGACAATTCCTTCATGGAAAGGGTCATTCAACCCTGGCACAGCTGCCCAGGGCAGGGTGGAGTCCCCACCCCTGGAGGGGTTTACAGCCCTGTTCATGTGGCACTTGGGGACATGGGGCAGTGCTGGCCCTGGCAGTGCTGGGATCTCAGAGGAGTTCTCTAACCACAGTGACTCTGTGATTCTGTAATTTGTGCAAGAAAAGCCTGTGTGACTGTGACTGTGTGACTTTTCCAACCATCTCTGGCCATGGCAGTTTCCAATTTTAGAACAGAAGAGCAGGAAAAAATTGGGAGCAAAATGGACCCTTCAGAGCTGCCCTTGCAGGTGGCAGAGGGACAAGGGAGGGGTTAATTCTTGTCCAGTTCCACACCAGGAGCCGTGGCTGAGTCATGAACACCATTTCTAGAGCAACAGTTTGGGACTGCAGCCACATTCTCCCTGCTCTGCTGGAAATGATGGATTGGAGACATTCTATCCTGACCTGGAGGCACAAAAATATGAAGTTTTGTGAGGCTGATGAGCTCAGGATGGAGCTTTATCCATCACAGGCCTGGGACTCTGGGCCCTGTCACCAAGGGGCACAGGAAGGTGGGTTCTGTATCCATGGAGAGCCTGGCACAGCCACCCTCCCTCAGAGCCCCAGGTACAGCAGGAATTCCCTGACCAAGCCCCACCTGCACAAGTGGGAGAACAAAACCTTCCAGAGATGAGGGGATTTGCTCTGTGTCCACTCGAGGAAATGACAGGAGAAGGAATATTCTTATTTTTTCCCTTTCCCTTCGGTGTCCCAAAGACAGGAGGAAGGAGGTTTCAAGGCCTTCTGGATCCTGGGAAAGTGTTTTTTTAGGCTTAATAAGAATGGAAAACCCCATCCATCAATCCCTTCCTGCAGCTTCCAAGCCCTCAGCCACACCAGGATTTATGAAGCAGCACATTTGTGATGCGTTCAAGTGCCTGAATCCTCCAGAGCTTCTCTGTTCATTCTGTACTTTTGGGATGAGGAAATGAAGCCCTGGCAGGAACCGGGACAAGGGGGAGAACTGCACTGAGCCAGCCAGAATGCTGGAGACCCTGAAGTGAGTCACATTTGATTCTTCTCTGCTTTTTTTCTTTGCCCTCTGTGCCCCTCCTGGTGTTGCACAGCTGCTGCCCCTGGCGGATGGAACCTCCTGAGGAAATCCAGGATTACTGATGGGCTCCATGTCCTGGTGCCTGAGGCTGTGTGCCCAGGGGCACTCCCACACTCAGGGAGGGTCTTCAGGGGACTTTTGGAGGGGTTTAACACCCACCAGGGTGTCCCATTGGAGAGGGGATGCCTGGAGCTATGACTAGGGAGCCAGGAGCTCCCCGTGAGGAATTTGGTGTGGAGCTCCCTCCTGGGTGCTGGCACTGGAAGAGAAGAGTGGTGGGGGAATGTCCCTGCTGGACAGCACTGGAGAGCATCCCTGGGGAGCCTGGCCTTGGCCAGGGATGGGCCAGAGGGTTCCTGGGAGGAGAAAACTCCTGGATGGATGGACATGGAAATTGGAGTGGAATGTGGAGACTGCCCTGTCCCTCCTGGGCTGGGTGATAAGGGGAGATCAAATGGATCTGGAAAAGCTTCCTTGGCTGTGGGAATCGAATGGAACAGAAAATCCCTTTCACTGGAGGGGTTTAGCTGTTCCTCCTTGCAGCAGTACAGGGAGCCTCTCCTGGAGATGCTTCACCAGGGGTGAAACCAGCTGGGCCCTGGGGCAGAGTGCTGTGCCCAGGTCACCCATCCTGAACAGCAGGGCTCTGGGGTGCCTTTCCCAGCCCTGCCCCTCCTGTGCTCCCAAACCCTCTGTGCTGGGCACCCCGATGGACTCTGCACTGTCCCCTTGTGCTGCTGTCCCTGGCACCGGGCTGGGCCGGGCAGGGCCGGGCCTGGGCAGGGCAGGGCTGGTAGGGCTGGGCAGGGCCTGGGCAGGGCCTGGGCAGGGCAGGGCTGGGTAGGGCCAGGGCGGGG
This sequence comes from Ammospiza nelsoni, assembly GCF_027579445.1. Taxonomy (NCBI): domain Eukaryota; kingdom Metazoa; phylum Chordata; class Aves; order Passeriformes; family Passerellidae; genus Ammospiza; species Ammospiza nelsoni. Next base: position 1,469,132 of record NC_080653.1, read on the forward strand.
CCTGGGCAGGGCAGGGCCAGAGCAGGGCTGTGAGAATCCGTCTGAAATATCCTTCATCTGCCTCATGATTGTCATTGGGGAGATCACCGAAAAAACAAAACCCCTCATGTCTGCTGATACTGTAGGGGGAAGTCATGTGCCTGAGGCCTGAGAGCATTGCTAAATTACTGTTTTCACAGGTGTTGTTTGCTGTATGCTACACTGAGCTCACAGGGCACCCTGCCCTTTTGCACAACAGCTCTGGAATCCTCCCCTCCTCTCGGCCTGGCTGTTTGAGCTTTGGGGTGGTCCCCCCCCAAAGGAAGACCCCTCTTGCCCATTCATAACCACTATGACAGACAAGTAGAGATGTAAGAAGCCTCTTCATCAAGGGACCCAGATATGAAATCCATGTGTGAGAAGGCCCCTCTCACCTTCCAGAGACTGGGACTGAAACCCCCAACTCGGGGGAGGTGTACGGGGGGGGAAGGAAAGCTGCCCAAAGCAAGATGGATGTTACAGGTGCAGGCAGTGGGCCACGAAAACAATGGCTCTCACCTGCTGCCTAACTGGGACTGTGTGTACCCTTATTCTTCCCCCCTGAAGATACAATAAACTGCCTTTGTTTCAATTGCAAAATCCATCCCCCTTCCCCCACTGAAAAAGAGTATAACTGGGGTCCAGATGAACTGTGCCTCTGAGATCTCCCCAAACGTGGCCTGGTGAGCTCCATTGGCTGGGTCCCAAAGGACTCTGCAGTACCACGTTTGGTAGCTATAACCCATTCTTCTTCCTCCCTCTTTTCCCTTATTTTCTCCTTTTTTCCCCGGTTCCCTCCCCAGCACATTTTTGCTGTGGTTATTTCAATAAAGGTGCATTTGTTTTGATTATTACTGCAAACCCCCTGTGCTGTGTCAGTTTTTTGCACCCTGAGATCAAATCCAGGAACCATCATGAACCTTGTTTGTAAGGACAGATCGTGACAAGAGCCTGGGCAGGGCAGGGCTGGGCTGGGCCTGGGGGCTCCCTGCGGCTGCTTTCTCCTCCTTGTCCATGTTTTCCATGTTTTCTGAGCCTCTCCCACAGCCTGTGATCCCCTTGGGTCCCAGCTGGCTGCTCCTGCCCTGTCTCCAGTCTGGGCCTTGCTCAGGGCCTGGCTCCTGCTCCAGACAGCTCCTTGGCCAAACTCAGCCCTGTTCACTTGCAGAAATGGGATTTTGGGCAAAGCTTGCAGTCTGCCTCCAATCCCATTCCTGCAGTGGCTCAGGCTCCTGGGATGAATCTGCAGGAGCCTGGCCAGAGGCTTTGGAAGATACTGGTCATGCTGAGGGACTTCTTCAGAGTGAAAACCCTCCATCCTCTGAGCCCAGACTGTGTTTGAGGTATTTAAATATCCTGAGGTCAGGTTCTCTGTAGCTCAGATCTCACTGGCAGCCCATGCAAATTAAAGTCCTACATAAAAGGGAATTTAAGATCCCCAAACCACTGTTGAAAATCTTGACTTGCACCTTTATTGCTGTTTCCCTGGACCCTCCATGGCACATTTCCTTTCCTGCCTATCCTGGCATCTCCAGGCTCTGGTCCCCTCTCATTTGAGGTGTTCATTATTTTCCTCACAGCATGAAGTGCTGCAGCCTCTGAGCAGCCTGGTCCCTCACTCTCCTTCCCACCTCCATCCCATCAGATATTCCTGCTCCCTTTGGCTCCCTGCACTTTGTATCCTGACTCCAGCTGCAGCCTGTGCCAGGCCCAGGAGCTCCAGAAATCAGGGAATGTTTCTGCAGCTGAGGCAAAAAATGCTGGGGGTTTTCCCCTGCTCCCCTGAGGCTTTTCCAGGAGAGGCTGTGCAGCCAGGTGAGTGTTGGGGAGGTTTGGGGGAGCCTGGGGAGCAGCAGGACACAATTCCTCACAACTCCTCTGCTCCTGGAGGGATCAGCAGCCCTGGCTGACAAACCCTGGGTGTCTCTGGCAGTGCTCCATCATTTTGATCTGGATTTTGACACCATGTCTCTCTCTTCAGTACTAACAGAATGGGAAAGGAAATTATGTGTATTTGAACAAATCACAGCACTCTGACAGGAGTCAGGAGCAGTTTTAATGAAGTGGATTTGTTCCCTGTCTCATCCCCCTGACTGGTAAATTTAACTTGACTTTGTCCCTTTAAATAACAGAAATCTGTGATGTCACATCTAATGCTCCATCAGAGTCTGTAATGCCATCAGTCACAGAGGTAATAATGTGACACAGATTTTTTTTTAATGATAAATGGCTTCTATCATCCTGGAAAAGATCCCGCCTTAAATGGATTGAGGTCGTGCAAAAAGATTCCTTTGGATTAATTTGGGTTTTTTTTGTTTTTTTTTTTCAATTGAACTGAAGTGAGGGTTGAATTGGCTCGGGAATGATGTTTGAAGCTGGAGATGGTGAGGTGTCTTGGTTTGGAAAGACAGGAGTCTGCTAAGGAAGGCAGGAGCCTCCCCTGAAATTGAGAACGTAAATCCTCCCCACCCCTCTGAATTGCTATAAATTTTAAATTAAGGGGCTCTCAGGCAAAAACATGGGAGCAGGAAATAACAGTTCTTTAATAGGGAAGGGGAAAAAATAAAAGGATAAAATAAACAATGCAGTAAACTAGAACAACACTGCCAGAGTCAGAACCCAACCTGACACCCTGTGGGTCAGGGTGTTGGTGGCAGTCCCATTGGAATTGTGGCTCAGCCCTCCTGCAGTGTCAGGGGTGGTTCTGCTGGAGCAGGGATCCTGTAGAGAAGGATGTATTCTTCCTCTGAAGATCCAGTGGAAGAAGAGGCAGCTGCTGCTCCTCTGGGAGAAGAAGAGGAGAAGAACACAGAGAAGCTGTGCTGGTGTTCCAGAATCTCCAGATTGTATCCAGGTAGGAATGCTTGGCTCCTCCCTCTGGGCTCACATCTCCCAATGGGATGCTGTAGTTCTTATCAGCCCTGCAGTGACATTCAATAGCTGTTATCAACAGATGTCCCCTCCTGAGGGAGGAGTGATTGTGATCACTCAGAGAGAGATAAGGCAAACTGCCCACTTGACAAAAGATAATTTGCCATACAGATGGCAATGGAAAACTGGAACAGGAGGGAAGAGCCTTGCCCTGGCCAGAGCGTGAGCAGAGGGCACGGAACGGGGCACAGCATGGCCCGGGCTGCACAGGGACCAGGGTTTGCATTCCCCTGGGCACGCCACGGCCCGGGCTGGCCCCGCTCAGCTGTGACCACCAGCCTCATCCCACAGCCCAGGCATCCCTGCAGCCCTGGCTGCTGCCAGTCCCAGCCCACCCAGGGGACCGCACACGGTACCAGCAGCTCCTCTCTGGCATTGCCCACCCTGGCTCTGCCCCAGCTGTGCCATCCTGGGCTGGGGCAGCCAAACCCCTCGGGCTCCTGAGGCCCTTCCCCAGCCCGTGCCCTCCTGGCCTGTCTCTCATCCACTAAAGCAGCTGCCCCCAGCAAAAGCTTCTTGGGAGAAGCATTCCTGCTCCAAAGCCAGGCACACAGACCGGGAGAGCTGCTGGGGCTGGGCAGGGGCTGCTGAGGCTCTGAGCTCCAGCTGCTCAGGGCTGATCTCTGCTCCTGGGACAGGAACAGGAACCACTGGGGCTGGGCCAGGGCAGGTCAGGCTGGAGATCAGGGAAAGGCTCTTCCCCCAGAGGGTGCTGGCACTGCCCAGGCTGCCCAGGGAATGGGCACAGCCCTGAGGCTGCCAGAGCTCCAGGAGCTCCAGGGATGCCCAGGCTGGGATTGTTGGGGTGTCTGGGGTTGGCCTGGATGATCCCTGCGCGTCCCTTCCCACCCAGGCTGTTCTGTGATTCCATGACTGGGACTGTTCTCTGCTCTCATTCCCTCAATCCATTCTCATTCAGTGCTGCTCATTCCTCAGGGTGCCTCTCACAGGAACAGCCCCAGCTTTGGGATTTGTTTCCCTTTCATTTCTTCCAAAGTTTTCTTCTTTTATTTATTTCTTTACTTTGACATCTGAGCTCATGAGTGTCACCACTTCATTTCTTTCCCCTAAACTGCAGAAACTGCTGCCCTCCCTCCACCTTTCCTGGTGTGACAGCCAGGGGAGGTGGGGGCAGAGCAGATCCCAGCTGGGAGTGACAAGAGTGGAAACTGGAGCAGGACTGCTGCCCAGGGATTTCCACTGTCAGTTCCACCTGGGAAATGTGCTTTCCATGGATGAAGGGGTTCTGGCAGGCTGGTGCCAGACAGGATTGCACTGCTCAGATGGCCCAGTGCAGGCTGCAGGTGCTGCCACTTTTCCCTTGAACGTGAGGATTCTTGCAATCCAAATAAAGGATTATTTATCCTTTATTTGGATTCCAGGAGCAGGTTTGTGTTTTTAGCAGCCTCACTTCTGTGCTCTGTGCAAAGCCAGGCTGCCTCAGGAGCTGCCAGGAATCACAAAGGAGTCTTGGAGCTGGAACCTGCTCCTGCACCTGGTTTTCATTATTTGTGGCAAAATCCTGAGACCTTTTGTCACTCACTGAACAAGCACAGGAGGAAAAATGCTCCTGGGGAGGAGGTGTTGGTGAGGGCTGTCCTGCTGATGTCTGCTTGGGTAATCCTTTGGAGAGGGGAGTGAGGGGAGTTCCCCTCTCTGCTCTGGAGCAGGCCAGGGCATCATTCCTGAGCACTGTCCTGGCTGGGGCATTTCCTGCATGGAAACTTGTGCTCACCCCTGGGGCTGCTCCTGCCTGGGCCTCTGAATCCTTCTGGGAAAACTTCCCAATCTCCTGCATGAGGGCCCTGGGGCTATGGCCCACCCCCCAGGAGGGGTCTGGGCTAGGTTGAGCTTTGGGAAGGGGCTGGGAAGGAGCAGCAGGGGTGGCCATGGGAACCAGCCCATGCCAGGGCTTCCCTCATTTCCCCCTTCCTGCTGATGATCCTGAGCCTCTCCTCCCACCCATCTCCAGAACTCCTTTTGCCCTTCCAGGTCTTTCTTCAGGGTCATGCTCCCAGCCAAAGATGATCCCTATGGAAGTCCAGGACCAGACTGGAGGGATTTCATTTCTCTGAGCTCCTCCTGGCTCTCAGGGAGTCTCTCTCCATGTTTCTGTCAGCTCCCTCAGGTCCTGCAAGGTCACAGTGAGGTGACCCCCAAGCTTCTCCTGTCCAGGTGAGCATTCCCAGCTGTGCCAGCCTTTCCTCCCAGCAGAGCTGCTCCATCCCTCTGATCCCCCTGGAGCCTCCTCTGGGCTCCTCCAGCAGCTCCAGCAGGAGTTTCCAGAGAGCTCCACAGGTGGACCCTGTGTGAAGGATCCCCTTTGTCCAGCAGCTCCCCAAACCACGACTCCACGTGTGTCCAACAGCATTTACCAAAATTCCAGGTGTGTCCTAAGGCATTTCTCCTGCAGGCTGGCCCCTCTTGCCTCCTCCATCCCTGAGGAGCTCCTGCCTGGCCACAGGGAGACCAGCCAGCCGAGCCAAGGGTGCCCCTGGCACACTGTCACCCTCCTGTCCTCTCCATTTCATTCCCATCTCTCTCTCCAGTTTCCCCCATCCTGCTACCTGCCCTGCTCCCCCTCAGGACCTGCCAGGACTGTGTTATTTATTCCCTCTCCATCCCACAGGCGTGCTCCATGGGCTGTTCTCCTCCTGCTGCTCCCCCAGCACCGGGCACAGCCAGGCACAGCAGCAGAGAGGGTTCCTGGGGTGTGATGGGGCCACAGGAGGGGTTAATCCAGGTTCTCCAGCAGGAATGGAATGGATGTAATCCCACACAGGCTAATGGGAACCTCTCCATGATGATATTCGTTGTTCTCATGTCGTTGTCCTTCAGTTATTTGATTCATTCACATTTAGGATAAATACAGGATTAACCCAAAATGAGGTTTTAGGAGGGAGAAGCTCTCACTCTTTAATTTTAATCTAAAATTCGTTCAAACAATTCCCTTTGGTGATTGAGGAGAGGTGATTTAGGGAAGGATAAAGGCACGGGGCAGCCTGGGGGTGGATGGGCCTGGGACAATCCCAGTGGTTCCCAATGTAAATAAACCCAGAACATCTTTCTTCTTTCTCCTCCCCCTTCCAAGACCCCTTAATAAGCTCTTCATCCCAAATTTGGGGGTTTAGCAAATTTTTTATCTTTGGTTTTGCCTCAGGACATCTCTGCCCTGGAGGCTGCATTAGGGCTGGTGAGTGTGGACACTACATCTGCCTGCAGGCCAGGTGCAAGGTGAAGAGCCATCATCCCATTATCCCATCTCATTATCCCATCCTATTCTAACCCATCCTATTATCCCACCCCACACCATCCCATCCTATTATCCCATCCCATCCCATTATCCCATTATCTGGGCACTCCTCAGGGTTCCAGGTAGGCACAGGGCTTTGACTTTGATTTGAGGGTTTCTTTGCATGCACAAGAGCAAACCCCCAAAGCTGCAGATGGTCTTTGTGGTGAGCTGTGCCCATGGAGGGCCTGGCACTGCCCGTGCAGGGGACAGGGTGACAGAGTAACAAAATCTCTCCTCAGCGTGGTGCCAAGGGTGGGGAGCAGGGAGGTGATGCAGGAGGTGACTTTGCAGCCCCTCCACTGGGCTCTCCACTTCTAGGAGATGACCAAGTCTACAGTGCAGCTGTCACAGCCCATGCTTTCTTAATCATTTTCTTGATAGTTATACCAATTATAATTGGAGGGTTTGGAAACTGACTGGTTCCTCTAATAATTGGAACCTCAGACATAGCATTCCCACAAATAAACAACATAAACTTCTGACTGTTACCCCCATCCTTCCTTCTCCTCCTAGTGTCTTCCACAGTCGAAGCAGGTGTTGGCACAGGCTGAACCGTGTACCCCCCACTGGCTGGCAACATAGCTCACGCTGGAGCCTTAGTGGAGGCCTGTCCATCTTCCCAGCCTTCCTGTCCATCTTCCCAGCCTTCCTCTGGGGGAGGGTTGGCCACGGCCAGGCAGCTCAGCAGCTTTGCCATGCTATGCCATGCCATGCCATGCCATGCCATGCCATGCCATGCCATGCCATGCCATGCCATTCCATGCCATTCCATGCCATGCCATCCCATCCCATTATCCCATCCCATGCCATGCCATGCCATCCTATCTCATTATCCCATGCCATGCCATGCCATGCCATGCCATAACATCCCATCCCATCCCATCCCATCCCATCCCATCCCATCCCATCCCATCCCATTATCGCATCCCATGCCATGCCATCCCATTCCATTATCCCATCCCCATCCCATTATCCCATGCCATGCCATGCCATGCCATTATCCCATTATCCCATTATCCCATTATCCCATCCCATTATCCCATTACCCCATCCCATGCCATCCCATCCCATTATCCCATTATCCCATCCCATCCCATTATCCCATTATCACATTATCCCATCCCATCCCATTATCCCATCCCATCCTATCCCATGCCATCCCATTATCCCATGCCATGCCATGCCATCCCATCCCATGCCATCCCATTCCATTATCCCATCCCATTACCCCATCCATTACCCCATTACCCCATTACCGCACCCCAGCCCATCCCCGGCCCAGCCCCTCTCTGGCCCCACGCTCGGTGATGCCGCCCAGCACGGCCATGGAGCCGGGAGCCAAGGTGAGGAGCCGGAGCTGCTCCTGGCACATCCCGGCAGCACCGACCCGATCCCGCAGCATCCGCTGGGACAGGGGACAGCGGACAGACATTCAGACATTCCCCGCTGCCAACACGCTCTGGCATCACTGGCACGGCTGAACGAGGGGGTTTTATTTGAAGTGTTGCCCCGGCTCCGTGTGGATGTAAATATTCCGTTCCAGGCTGAACCCTTCCCTTCTCCTGCTCCCCGTGTGCTCGGCCCGGGGCACAGGAGGGGCGGGCGGGGGTTGTGTGTCCCCCCGGGACAGTGACACAGCGCTAAATCGTGCCTTGCATTGCAGGGAAGAAATGCTGCGTTCAAAGGGCGCGTCACTGACTGCATTGAGCCCCGGAGGCACCGAGCGGGCAGGAGCTGCTCTGGCACCGGCTCTGCCAGCACTGCCAGGGAGGGATGAAAGGACAGAAAGGAGCCCGAGGGCACGGCAGCCTCTGCCACGGCCCCAACGATCCAAAATCCACCCAAAATCACAGCAGAGAGAAGCTCGGAGGGGCTGGAATGTGACTGAAATCCTCAGGATGTTATGGAATCACAGAATCATGGAATGGTTTGGGCTGGAAGGGACCTCAAAGCCCATCCAGTGCCACCCCTGCCATGGCAGGGATACCTCCCACTATCCCAGGCTGCTCCCAGCCTCAATGTCCAGCCTGGCCTTGGGCACTGCCAGGTATCCAGGGCCTGCCCACCCTCACAGGGAACAATTCCCAATTCCCAATATCCCATCCATCCCTGCCCTCTGGCACTGGGAGCCATTCCCTGTGTCCTGTCCCTCCATCCCCTGTCCAAAGTCTCTCTGCAGCTCTCCCAGAGCTCCTTCAGACCCTGCAAGGCCACACTGAGGTGACCCCAAAGCTTCTCCTGTCCAGGTGAGCATTCCCAGCTGTGCCAGCCCATCCTCCCAGCAGAGCTGCTCCATCCCTCTGCCCATCCTGGAGCCTCCTCTGGGCTCCTCCAGCAGCTCCAGCTCCTGCCTGAGCTGGGCCAGGGCTGGGGCAGCTCTGCAGGTGGGGTCTCACCTGGGCACAGGGGCAGAACCCCAATCCCTGCCCTGCTGCCCACACTGGGATCAGGGCAGGATTTGGGGTTTCTGGGCTGTTCCCAGTGCACATGGATGGCTGTTTTCCTTCTCTGGAGAACTGGGAGCCAAACTATCTCCTCCCCTCTGGGGACATTCCCCAGCCAGGGCCAGGGACTGGGACCAGGTCCCTGTGCTGGGCCAGGATCCCATTCCTGGGCAGGGGCTGCTGCCCTGTGTGAGCACCTGAGCCTGGTGCCAGCCCCTTTCCCTGGCTCTTGGTGGGCTGGGAAGCAGGGAGATGCCAAGAAAACATGGGAACTTCTTGCCAAGTGACTGATCTCAGATGGAGGAGGCAGTGCCTGGGCTCAGGGACTGAGCTTCCCTAGGGCTGAGGGCTCCCAGCTCAAAACCACGTCTGTCCCACACTGCCAGGGCCACCCAACAGGACCGGTGACCCCAGGACAGGGCTCCTGGAGCTGGGCTTGGACTGGCTCGGCCACACTGGATGGAGAACATGGTGGCACATGGAGAAACCACACACAGGAGACGTGGAAAAACCACACACAGGGGGATGTGGCTGCTGGACCTTGTAACAAAATCTGGATCACTCCATCCTCAATGTGGGCTCTGTGTCCTCCTGAAAGAGCAAAGACACCGAAGTGACCCCAACAGCCTGAAAAATGCACCAGGCACAGAGAATGGGCAGGGGGGCTCTTTGCTGAGACCCTCCTTGCCTTTGCCTCACGGATGGATGATGGATGGATGGATGATGGATGGATGGATGGATGGATGGATGGATGGATGGATGGATGGATGATGGATGGATGGATGATGGATGGATGGATGGATGGATGGATGGATGGATGGATGGATGGATGGATAGATGGATGGAGGGACATGGCTGGGCTGGCAGGGGGGCACTGCTGGGCTGGGGGAGCCCTGCCAGTGCAGCCAACCTGCAGGTGTGGGGCAGAGAGGGCACGCCAGGAGCAGAAAAGACTGCAGGGACAAAACCTTGGGGGGGTTTAGTTGAAAGTTTTCCTGATTTGAGGCAATTTGGATTTTTCCAGCTGTGTCTGACTCAGTTGAAGGCAAGAAAAAACAGTTAAACAACCCTGTGGGCAGCAGAGCCAACAGGAGCTGCTTTCTATGGAGTTATGGCCTTCAAATCTCCATCCAGCACTCTCAGCTCCTTCCCTCAGCCCCACCAGCCTGGCAGCAAACTTGCCTTGGGGAAGGATTGTCCAGCCCAGGGCAGGGGGGAGTCCCCATGCCCAGAAGAGTTTGAAATCCACCTGGCTGTGGCTTTTCCCAGCCTCACTGGATCTGTGATTTTAGGGATTGAAACCCCACATTTGGGCTGGGCAGTGATGTTGTCTCTGCACATGGCAGAGCTGAATTTGTCTCTTTCACAGATTTTATTTTGGGCTTATTCAACCACTTGTCCTGAACTCTGATGGAAGAGCAGACCCTTGGGATCTCTGCTCCAGGATGAAATGGAGTCTGGGCTGGGCAGTGTGTGCAGGAGGGAGCAGGGTGGGCAGTTCAGGGATTGGGGCTCTGTGACCTTGGCTTTTCCTGAGGCTGCAGCTGGGAGCAGCCAGGGAGGAGCAGCACTTGTTAAAGCTGTCAGCTCACAGCTCCTTAATTCTTCTTTTACATTTGGAGAACCTAACCCAGCCCATCAATAAGGGCTCTTCTGTTCCCACTGTCAGTTAGAGGCTGATTTATGGCCTGAAACAGGATGATTTAGGTCTCCTTCACATTTTCCTTCTGAGCTGCTTGCCAGTGGAAGTGGGGATTCCCATCATCTGTCCATGGACCATCCCCCAGGGTCCTGCCCAGCCCTGGCTCTCAGTGTGTCTTGCACAAAATATCACCCACCAACTGTGAAAACAAAAAAAATTCCCTTTTTTTCCATATCTGGAACCCAGATACTGCTTTTTATCTGTCATTATCATATCCCCTTACATCAGACCTTGTAAAGATTAATTTGATGCAGATTTCTGCCTTTCAAACACAGGTGAGGCTGGGTTTTTTTGCCAGAATTTCAGCTTTTGAAGGGGTCTCTCCTTAGAGGACAACCTGGCATTGAGCAGGATCAAGATCAGGCTGAAGCCTGTCCTGGGCTGGGCAGGATTAAGGAAGGCAGAAGCCTTGGATGGGGAAAAGCCACATCCTTGTGGCAGTAATGGACTTTAATTCACAAATCTGGGGGGAAAAAAAAAAGGAATAATTTGTGATTATTAGCTCCCTCATGTTTAACCAGCTTTTTGTTTGTTTGTTTGTTTCCAAATTCCTTTTGAAGTTCTCCAAAACAACCCCCCTGTGCAAGCCAACATGGGTTTCAAAGCTTTGCCTTTGGATTCAGGAGACCTGCCCATAGGTTTGCAGCGTGTTCTATTCCCTCTGCTTTTTATCTTTATTAAAGAACTGTAATTTGGGTGATTCATTGTGAATTCAGGCAATTTCCTTGGCCTGACACCGTTCTGCTCCATGCAGCACAGCAGGGATGTCAGAGAAACCCCTCTGGGAATCAGGAATTCCTTCATTCAGCCCCAGGGAGGGCTGAGCCAGCAGGGCTGAGCTGCTCTGTGCTCTGGGAACTCAGAACGAGGGAGCCAGAAGGGGCTCCTGTAACCTGAAACCAAAGCAAGTGAGGTGGTGTGGCCTCCAAAACACCTGATGGAGTGAGACAAGATGCATCCTGACACATCAAAACCTGCAGGAACGGCAAAGGTTAACACTCCTGGGCACATAAATGGCAAAAGTTAACACTCCTGGGCTCAGAAATGGCAAAAGTTAACACTCCTGGGCTCAGAAATGGCAAAAGTTAACATTCTTGGGCTCAGGAATGGCAGAAGTTAACACTCCTAGGCTCAGGAATGGCAAAGTTAACATTCTTGGGCTCAGGAATGGCAAAGTTAACATTCTTGGGTTCAGGAAAGATAAAGTTAACACTCTGGCTCAAGAGTGGAAAATTCAGCTCTCCTGTGAGCTCAGCCACTCCTGGCTTTCCAAGCAGCCTCACTGAGCTGGAAAAGGAATGGAGTAGGAACATGATGAGGTGTTTGGATGAGATCCTGCCCAGCTCTGCCCCTGAGGGATGGTTTGTGCCACCTCACTGCCAGGGTTGGGGGTGATGTCCCTGTCCCTGTCCCAGGGCCCTTCCCACCCCTCCAAGGGCCCCAGAGCCCTGCCTGGGAAGGGTGGCTGAGCTGCTGTGAACCAGAGGTGCCTCCTGCAGCACCAGCAGAGTTTGGGGGCTCTGGGCAAGGCAGCTGGAGCCAGGGGCTGATCCAAACTCTGGTCCAACTCCTCTCACCTGAAGTGTCCTTCCCTTGGTGCTTTATGGAAGCCTCTGTCTTCCCATCTCATCTGCACAAACCTGATGTTTCCATACAACACAGCCCTTGAGCAGGCTCAGGGACAGTGAAATCAGCGGTGCCACTTCCATTAGGAAACCAAAACCCAGCAGGATGAAATGAGCTCCTGCAGGGCTGAGGAGCATTGCTGACCCCAGCAAGCCCAGCTGGCACCTCGCTCCTGCAAACACCCACTGCTGCTGGGGCTGAACATCTGGCCAGCTGCAAACCCTCCCAGACAGGAGGAGACAGCCCCAGATGGGGCCACCTGCAAGATTTAGGGTCTGTGGAAAAGAACACACAAAAAACGTTCTGTGACCCAAACTTCACATTAATAGTGTCCAACAAAGCCAACACTGAAACTGTGGCAAACGAAGTTTGAGCTCACTGCACAAGGAACATCTCCCCTGTTGTGGTCATGGATCTGCTCATTCTAAAGAAGAGGGAAAAGTGAATATTTGCAGTCAAAAGCCAAAAATTCCATGATTCCAGGATGGCATCAAAATGAGGTTTGAGCTCACTGCACAAGGAACATCTCCTCTGTTGTGGCCATGATCTGCTCATTCTAAAGAAAAGGGAAGAACCAAATGTATCAGTCAAAAGCCAGAAATTCCATGAGTCCAGGGTGGCATCATGAGGTGCATTTGCCCCTCACCACAGATTCCCAGGCTGACAGAAGAGAAGGAATAAATGCAAGGTTCATTGCAGAAACACGAGGAGTCAGCTAAAAACACAAACAAGGCTGAGACTCCTCCCAAAGTGGAACAGCTCAGCCTCTCCAGCCTGGCCAACTGCACGCCTGAGCCTGACTGTGTTTGATCTGGGAATCAGATTTAGCCCACACCATCCCAATGAAAAATATCACACGTGGTCTGCACTTCAGGCTATGTTCCAATATCTGAAGGAAGGGATCTTTTAATTGAAAACCTTAATGTTTCTCGTTATATTTAAAATTAGAGCAGAACGGCAATAAAATTGGTCATGGGATTGAAACAAGTTTTCAGGGAGGGAAAGAAATTTATTCTTCATTTTTTACATTGAGGCATTCGTTAAAGGCTTGGGCACATTTGATTACGTCAATGCAAGGATTAATAATTAAAGGAACAACAACCACATGCCTTGGAGAGACACACAAGCAGCTCAGGCTGGAGCCTCTGAGGACACCCTGGATTTGCTGGAATCTCACCCCTGCCTGCTGCCCCTCAGTGTTTAGAGAAGCACTTTCCCAGCAGGCTCTGCCAGGCAATGCCTTTCCCAGGAATTTTCAGCTGGTGCCTAAACCCAGGGAATTGGTACCAAGGCTTGGTTCAGGTTGATTTTGAAGGAACACTGAGCTGTTCCCACAGTTTATGAGGGGTTCAAAGAGAAGTGTTGGGGGTGATGACAGCCTCCAGCCCCCAGCAGGAGACTGGCAGATGGTGATGCTCCAAAAACCCCACAGCCCTGAGTCAACATCACCCAGGAGTGATGGAGAAGGGGGCTCCAAAGCCTCTTCCTCTGTGTGCCCAGAGGCAGATGGGAGCCCACAGGCTGGGGCTGGAGACAGAGCCATTCCTCTCCCAGCGTGGCCCCCAGCCAAGCAGAGCTCTTGGATTTTGCTCTGTGGATCCATCCAGCAGCCCCAGGGCTGTGAGTGACTCCCCAGGCACTGCAGGTGGCTCAAAGCCTTGGACTGTGGGACAGTCTCCCACTCCAATGCGATTTTCCCAACCAGGCCCAAATGGTGCTTCCCCTCCCTCCCCATCCTTCCTCCCTCCATGGTGGGAATATTCTCGTTCATTAATAACCTGCTAATTATCCCAGCAGCTTGGAGCTGGGTTGCAGCATGGAATTAGAACCAGCTTTTCCTTTTGGCACCCACCCCTGGGTGTAATTAATGAGGCGAGAGGAAGCCAGAACATGCGGGTCAGCCCGAGAGCACGGCATGCACTGGTCAGACACCCAGAGTGGGATGTTCCCAGCCAGACTTGGGGAGGGAGGGTGGCACTGTGAGGTCAAACCAGGCAAAAGGAGATAAAGAAGAAGAAGAAGAAAGATGTGCTCCTTGTTTCCTTTGGTTTTCCTCATTTGAGCTCAAAATCCGGACCAAGGAGGGCTCCATGGAAACTCTGCTCTTTGTCCCCTCTTTCCTTTTTTTGAGAAAGCTGGATGGAAGGCTGGCACTGTGTTTTGGCCATCCCTGCCCTGCTGAGCAGCCCGAGGGGCCCTGAGAACCCAGCCTGTTGTAGAATGTTTTCATGGAGGTCTGGAGAGCGACTGGATCTGGAGAGGGACCTGGAGCTGAAGGAGGAACCAGCGTCACTCGCACGCCACCAGTGCCAGGCTGTCTCCCCACCGCCTTGGCACCAGCAAGTGGCCTCCAAATCCAAATGGAATTGCTTCCTTGCTCACGGGATGCGGGCAGGAGCTGAGGACCCCGTCTTGCAGAGCTGGGCTGGGGTGACGCAGCCCTTCCCCTTCCCCACCGCCCTGGGTGACGCAGCCCTTCCCAAGAGCCCCGCTCCACCCAGGGCTGGCGCTGGGCGGGCAACGCCTTTGGGCACTGCCACAGGCTAGTGGCATCATCAGGACACAGGGACACCATCCTCCTCCTCCCACTTCTCTGGAGCACTGGTAGAGCACAAACTTTGCTCCGTGCACCCTCGGGAGCGCTCGGGCTGCCCTCGCCCACCCCGCTGCCTGTGGGATCCCCTCTCTCCGCGCACCGTTCCCGCTGGAGCCAGCCTTGATTTCCAGCTCGCTGCTGCCAGCGCAGCTCCCGGTGCTGCCGGATCCGGCCCCGCGGGCTGCCAGGATGCCCCCGACGGGCGGCAGGAGGATGCTGGCACTGGCAGGCCCGGGCGGCAGCGCGGCGCTCCGGGGGCAGCAGCACTGCCAAATTGGGGTTCTAGCCCTTTAAATCCGATCCGGTACTGCAAAAAAAAGGACGAGCGAGCAGGAGAGAGCCTTCAGACTCTTTTAATTAAAGCTTGTACCATATTCTGTATTCCCAAGTCACGGCAGCCGCCCGCGCTTCCCCAGGACACGGCGGGCTCCGGCTCCGGCTCGGCATGGACGGGCACCGCGCCGCACCGGGCACCGGCGGCTGGAGGTACGCGAGGGACGGGGCTCGGGCACGGCTTCCCCCCGCTCCCGGCTGCCGGCTGGGAGCATCCCCCCGCTTTCCCCGTGTGTTTTCCCGTGCCGGGAGAGAGTGGAACGCGTGGCTGTGGCTGACGCGGGGCCGGGGCAGCAGGAGCCCTCCCAGCGCGCACCTGGGGCCGGGGCCGCCTGTCCGGCACCGCCGCTCCCTTCCCGCTGCCCTCCTTCCCTTTTAAATTATTGAGTGCATGACCCGGAGTTGTGGCTTTTCCCCCCTCGCTGTTTAAATCCCGGAGCTGCCGCTCGGCAGAAGCTGAGTTGGGATGCCTGGCCCATAAATGACGGCAGAAGTTGGTCCCCGCCGCGCTGCCGCCGCCCGGCTCCGCTCCGTCCCCCGGCTCTCCCAGGTTAGGGGAGTTTTGCCACATCCTTCCATGCGCATTGCACTCGCAATGCAGAGCAGTTCTGGAGAGCCTCGCGGAGCGAATCCCGGGTTATTGGGAACGACAGCGTTGTTTGCACGTTGGAGTCTCCTCTCCCCGGCGCTGTCACCCACTTCAGCCTCCGCTGGGCTGATAAATCTCCTTTCAGCAGGAGCCCTGTGCCCAGAGAATATTTAACTGCGAACTGCCCCACTCAGCCAGTGATTTTCCTCTCCCTCTCTCCTCCTTAACCGAGTGGCTCTCTATTTATTAAAAGCCACGCAACGAGGCTTTTTCCTTAAATCATGGATTGTCGTTCCTTCATCCCCGTTTCAGGTGGGTGCATCCTTAAGGTGCCCTGACTGTAATGAGAGCCTGTTTGAGTCCTTGCAGCCGGGTCCCAGGTGAGGCTGGGTCCCTGGGAGCCTCTGTCCCTCAGGATCCATGCAGGAGAGAGGCTGTGCCAGCAAACATTTATCCTGGTGCCTATTGGAGGTTAATAACTCTTTTGACAAATAGCAGCCTCCTCGAGGCTTGAAATAGGATTGGAAAAGCAGCCACTAATCTCCTTGAGAAGTGCTCCATGGTGGCCACCTCTCAGGAAATCAGGAGAGGAGCTGTTTATGTTCTGCATGTCGAGGCGTTAGCACAGCAGAAAAATCCCGCTTTTCTTAATCCACCGGGAAGAACTCTGCCTTGCCTTCATCTCCCAGGGTGGAGGGCCTGGGGAGGGAATTCTGTGCACTCAGCACGGCCCAAAGCCCACGGGACCGTGGGGCTGCACAGCTGGGTCAGGAAAATGGGGTTTTTCTCCTCACACACGGTGTTTGCCACCAAGGAGGGAGAGATGGGATGGGGAACTTGGAGAGCAGAGCTGTGGGTCAGAAAATGAGCATCTGAGCAGCAGCACCTGCAGGGATCAGTGGGTTTGTGGGCAGCAAAACACTTTGCCTTGAGCAGTGAAGGAGTGAAACTTGGAGAGGAGGGGGCACAGAGCCTGCAAGGAAAAGCAGAGGTGCCAGGACAGAGGGCAATCCATGGCACAGCTCTGTGCTGAACTCATGGAGTGCGGGGCAGCGCAGGCAGAGGGATGCTGGGCATCCCAGGGCTCTGGGATCGTTGGTTTTCCCTGCTTTCCTCAGCTGTTCCCACCCCTTGGTAGTGCTTTAGCCATCTGTGACTTGGCGACATTTAGGAAGGAGTTTGTCCCCTGTGAGGAGAGGTGGGATAATGGCTCCATTGTTCCCAGCTCCAGGGGAAGAAAATGACCTGGCAAGGAAACCTGAAAGTGCCTGAAAGTTAGGAAGCCCTGTTCCCGTGGTCTGAGCAGGGCTGCAGATGAGCTCCTCTTGGGAGAGGCCCCTGGAACCTGTTCCCTCCATCCTGCAGAGCTGGAGAACACCGAGCAGGGCTTGCAAACCACCAAAAAATACAGGCAGCGTGTTGAGAGATGAACAAATTGTGCATCTTTTTTCAGCAAAGCAGCTCAAGCACATGGAGGGTGGGGAGTAATTATTTATAGTGCCATCAGCAGAAATAATAGAATGAATTGAAGGGCTGAAAAGTTTTGCTGACTCTCAGGGAATGCGTCCTGGCACGGACGGATCATAGCCGGGCCCAGCCCTTCGTATCTCCAGCACTCCCAAGAGCAGCCTGGAGACACAGCAGAGCCTGGGATCCAGGGAGCTGCTCCCAGTGGGAGGATGGAGCTTCCCTGGCAGCTCCCAGCTCCCTGCAGAGCCCCCTGTGCTGCCCGAGGCCGGATCCGTGTCCCGCTGGATGCCTGAGCGCGGGAGGAGCAGCGCTGCCAGGGAAGGGCTGCGTGCCCAGGTTTGGCTTTTCCATTTCTTTCTGGGAACACTGAGGTTAACAAGGGAGGTGAGGGGATGTTTTTGAGGTCAGCAGTTAGTGTGATCTGGTGTTGTAACTGAACTCAGAATGCAGGGTTTGTCACTCCTGAACCCAGGAGCTGGGAGGGTTGGCCAGCACCGACAGGGAATTGCTCACCTGGAATTTATTGCTCATGTTAAAGGTGATCTGCACCAGGGTTTGTTTTCTAAAGGGAGATAATAGAGTTTGAATTCCTCTTTGTGGGGATGAAAAGGCCTCTTTAGCATTTACCCCCCTTTTCTTCACCCCGGAATGGTGAGGAGTGCCAAGCTTGTCCCTCCCCATCTGGGCAGATGTTGGAGGTGGCCACTGAGGCTGATGCAGGTGGGAAGGGTGAATTTGAACCTTGAATGAGCAGCAGGCTCTAAGAAAGTGTGGCAGAGTCCCCAGCATTCCCCAGGGACAGGCTGGACTCTGTGGGACAGGTTCTGAGCAGCCCCAGAGCCCTTTCCCTCCCCAGGCTCCTTGATAGCACCACCAGGGACCATCCCCAGGTGGGCACAAAGGGCTGAGCTGAAAGGTCCCACCAGGCCTTTTGCTCCATCTTGCCCTGCCTGTCCATCTCCAAGCAGCTGAGATTTTCCTGCTCCAAACTAGAGCTGAATTTCTGAGAAAGAGGCAGAAAAATAATGCTATTTTTATTGTTGGCAATAACCTTTCCTACCTCCTTGACTGTAGAGTGGAAAGAGCCCAGGCACAGAAGGCAGAGCTCTCATTTCTACTTTCCCTTTGCCAGTCACCTTTAAACAAAAGGAACCCAGCAGGGTGTCTGGAGCAGGAAGGGACCAATATGGATCTGGCGGAGATAAAACCTAAATTTACTACTTGGAACTGCTAGAATCTAATAGATTCTTCTATTTAGAGCAAGGGATGTTTGTCAAGCCTATTCTCTATCACTGGCAGGGTATTGCAGTTGGAATTAGTCTGATAAATTAAAAGCAGCCTAGAGAAGTCTGAAGTGGTGAAAACGCAGCATATGAGTGAAATTGCACAGTTATTGAGGGAAATGCTTGAGGGACAGACACCAGCACACTGTGTCAGAGCCACTGCCAGGGGATGGCAGGATCCAGACATGGACCTGCAGGGATGGATCATCCTGATCATGGTCTGTGTGTGCATCTGCTGTGCTCATCCTTTCAGAGCAGGTTCATCCACCTCACACTCTGCTCTTGTCTTCTTCAGTGTTTTTACCCTTTTTTTCCCCTCCTGCAGGACATGTTTTAGCCTTTTGAGCAGAAGCCACTCCCAGTGCATTATTTTAAGCCCCCACTTGAATGGAAGGAGGTGAGAGGCTGCCCAGACAATGCAAACCTTGTGTTCCATGGTCACTCAGAGGCTGCCAGAAATCCATGTCTGCTGGAGGCTGCTCTTTAAATAGAGTTACATCATGTCAGGAGCTCTGGGGACCACTGAGAGCAGAGTTTCAGGAAAGTCTTGTACTGATGTTGCCCAATTTGATGCAGGTTTCACCCTTTAAATCCTCTGCTGCTCAGAACTGACTGACTCTGGGTTGCTTCTGGCTCTGGCCAAAGCCTGGACTCCAGTCTGGGACATGCCCAAGTGCTCTGGGAGCCTCAGGCACTGTTTCAAAGGGGATTAATAAACCCTCAGGAGCTGCTGATGCTTCACTGGGAGCTGGCAGGGAGGCCCCTGCTGATTTTGGAAAGGTTTCTCCTGGAGGCTCCAGTGCAGGAGCAAAGGCAGGAAGGGGCTGGCACCCCCAGAGCTGCAAATGGAACAGGAACCTATTCAGAGTGTGCTTTGATTTTTGCTGCCTCATAAATCCACTGTGGCAAAGCAGCCTACAGAGCTGGGAAGGGATTAACTGGGGAAGAGGGAAGGTCTCCCAGGGGTTAAGCACAAGAAAGCTGCTGGTTCTCAAGAGCAAGGAGCTGCTGTGGAGCTGCTGCTGGAGTGGAGGAGTCACCGGCCTGGCTGCCCCGGGGATGTTTGTGCCTTGTAATGATCGGCAACCCCCCTGACAGCTCAGCTGGCTCCAGGCCTGGGGCTGTGCAGGAGACAGCAGGAGAGTGTCACAGAATCCTGGAATGCTGGGCCAGGCTGTGCGGGGCCCAGAGGGTCCCCGGTGGCACCTCCGTGCTCAGGCAGGGCCATCCCCGAGCACAGGGCACAGCATTGTGTGCACAGGGCTCTGCAGGATCCCCAGTGCTGAGGGAGACTCCAGCCCCTCCCTGGGCAGCCTGCTCAGGGCTGGGCACTGCCCAGGGCACAAGTTGTGCCTCCTGGGCAGGGGCAGTGCTGGGCTCAGGCCCTGCCCGTGGCTCTGGTGCCACTGCTGGGCCTGGAGCAGAGCCTGGGCCCTGCTCTGCCCCTCCCTGCACACAGGGACAGCCAGGCCTGAGGGCCCCTCTCAGCTGGGGCTCCTCTCCAGCCTGAGCAGCCCCGGCTCCCTCAGCCTTTGCTGGGCACAGAGATGCTCCAGACCCTCCTCATCCTCACAGCCTGAGCTGGCCCAGCTGCAGGAGCTGCTGTCCCTGCTGTGCTGAGGATCCAGAGCTGGACACAGCACCCAGAGCTGCCCCCAGGGCTGGGCAGAGGGGAAGGATCCCTTCCTGACCCTCTGGCAAAGTGTCACCACGGGCAGGGATCCACTGTCAATGGTGGCTCCTGGGAAGGGCAAAGTTCCTCTATCCTGGTGATGGACAGGAGGCTTTTATGAGGTGTGGCTGTCACACATGTTAACTGCTGTCACAGTGGTGCTGTGACAGTGCCAAGCAGCTTTTGCTGGGTGGCACTGTCCCTTGGCACCTCAGTCCATGCAGACTGTGTTGGTTTGGTAAGTTCCCCTCAATGAGTTCACACGCAAAATCCCATTTTCTGGAACAAAGGGTGCAGATCTCAGAGCTGTTATAATGCAAATAACAGCAGTGGCATTAATCCCAAAAAAACCCAGAGAAAAGTCTGAGGGGGCAAGACCCCATCCAGCTGCACCCTGGCATAGCAGCAGTCCCACTGCCCCCAGCCCATGGAGCCTACAGCTGTTCCTGATGAATGCTCAGTGGAAAGGAGATCAGGCAGTTTGGACAGTCCATAAAAACAAGCTGGAAGAGTCGATGGATTCTTTTCTCCATGAGGTTGTGCCAGGGACTGAAGGTGCAGTTTTGTCCTGTGACCTGATTGAAGCCCACAGTGCTCTCTTTGGGTATTTGGTGAATATCCTGTTCCCTCCTGGGGTGGAAGCTGTAAAAGGGGCTTGCTCTGGGATACAGGAAGGAGATGGATCTGTGGAAAATGCTGTCCCTGCTCTTTGCAGCCCAGCTGAAGGGTGTGGAAGGGTGGATGATGAGGTGATAAGGGCTTTTTGTTCCTGTTCTGGCACTAAAGGCAAGGGGGCTCCACCTGGGGTCTCATTTAATGCTTGAGAAAACCATTGCAGCTCCAGAAAGACTGGGAGCAGCCAGAGGCATCAGGAAACCCTGGTTCCTTTGGGAACCCTGACCCTATTTCAGCTGTGTGCTCTGCACAACCCAGCAGAGCTGGCTCTGGATCTGAGCTGGGCCCCAGGCTGCTCCAGGCTCAGGTGCCAAAGTGTCAGAGCCACTGCTGGGGACAGTGAGGGTGTCCCTGCATGGGCAGGGGGGAATGGGATGGATCCCAACTCAAACCACTCTGGGATCCATGAGAAGCCCTGGCAGATGCTTGTCTGGGGGTGCAGGCTAGGTGAGAGGAGCTGCTGTGTCCGTGGACAGGGGACAGGACTGCCTGAGGCCTCAATCCGTCCTTAGAACGGGGTTTGTGATGGTTCATGGATTTGATCTCAGGGTGTAAAAACCCGACATGACACAGGGGGTTTGCAATGATAATCACAACAAATGCACCTTTATTGAATGACCACAGCAAAATGCAATAGAGGGTCAAGGGAGAGAAAAGATAGAGAAAGAGAGAAAAAAAAGAGAGGGGGGGTTATAGCTACCAAACATAGAGATGAAGTCCTTTAGTTCACTCCAGTCGAGGATCCGTCTGTTACATCAGGGACATCTCAAAATCTCTCGCTAACTCAGAGGTTTTTATTATGATAATTCTATTGGAAATTGTGAGGGGGGGAAACAGATACAATAAGGAATAGATGTAACAGATAGTCCGTGTTCTCAGCAGTAAATGAGAGCCATTGTTTTCTTGTTCCAGTGGTCACAACCTGCAGGCAAACATCTCGCTTTGGTCAGCTTGCCTCCCCCACACACCTGCCCCGGGCTGGGGGTTCCACGTCTCAGTCCTTGGAAGGAGCAGAGGGGCCTTTGCACATGGGGGTTCCATGTCTCAGTCCTTGATGGAGAGGGGCCTTTGCACATGGGGGTTCCATGTCTCAGTCCTTGATGGAGAGGCTCCTTCCATCTCAGTCTGTCTGTCATGGTGGGTGTAAAACAGGTGAGGGTCTTCTGTGGGAGACCACCTGAAACTCAGGAGAAGTCCAGCCAGGGGAGAGGTGGGACAGCTCCCAAGGCTGTTGTTGCAAACAGGGCACAGTGCCCCTTCTTCTTCTCATTGGGCTCAGTGTAACACACAGCAAACACACCTGTGAACAACAGCTTAGCAATGCTCTCAGGTCTCAGGGCCTTTGGTGTGTGTGACTTTCTCCTACAGAGAAGACGGGACGGTCTTCTTTTCAGTGATCCTCAAATGATGATTGTGAGGCAGATGAGGAAAATTCGGACAGACTCTCACAGGGGGGACCCTGGTGCCACCCCACAGCACTGGGACATCCTTGTGCTGCTGCTGTGGCTCAGCAGCTCTGGGACCCTGGAGCCCAAAGGCAGAGGGGATTGCCTGGACTGACAGCCTGGCTTTTGAGGGCAGGGAAGGGTGACCATGGGAGCTGCAGGCACAAGGGGCAGGAAGGGAAGGAGAAGGGGGAGGCTGGGAAGGTTCCTTGATCTTTCCCAGAGATTCCAGAGAAGGTTTGCAGTGGAGTTGTAAGGGAAAACAAGGTTCCCCACGGCCCTGTCCTTGTCCTGAACATTGTCCCCTGTGGGCTCCCCCTTTGTGTGTTCTCATGTGCCTCTGGAGAGAACACACCAAAATAAGGTTTGTTTATAAAATTATTGACAGGGTGAGAGGGGGAGGTGTGAGGGGGGTCCTGGCACCCCCTGGTGCTGAGCTGCAGCCCCAGGCAGGGCTGCAGAGCAGTGTGGGATGGAGAGCATTCTTTGCACAAGAATTTGTACAGCACAGCAGGCTCTGGTCCTACAGCAGAGCCCAGAACTCCCTGTGGGAGCTGGAGAAACCAGAGTGTGCCAGGTGCCTTCCTCCTCCCTCCCTGCCACCCCTCAGGCCACTACCCAAGGCAAGCTCATCAAAATCCCTTAAAGCTATTTGGTTTTGGTGGTGCCATGCCTGAGATCCACCCTAAAGGGTTTGAAAGAGCAGATTAGCTCAGTTTAAGAGCGTGAGTTATGAACAGAACCTGCTCTGTGCAAAGCACAGGGTGACCAGTGATGATTCACTGGGCTTCATCCTGACCATTAGTTAAACACTTTATGTCCCAACAGCGATCCACAGAAAATTGCTGGAACATGTCTTGCAGCTCTCAGTGTCCAGCAGCTCCAGGAGGAAATATTTGCTTTTCTGGCAGTAGGAAAAAGCCACAGAGCCTCAGGGCATTGGTATTGGAGCTCCATCCTTGGGATTCTCTCTCTAGTGAGGACAAATTCCCCTCTCACCTCATCTCCTGAAGAAGGACAAGTGAAGCCCATTCCTCATCCAGCTCCCCAGCTCCTCTCAACCCCTGCTGAAAACTTCCTGAGCTGAAGGCTGTCTGTCACTCTCAATGCATTATTTCATTCCTCTTTTGAGCACTTAATGTCTTCCAGGAAAAATTCAACAACATAATTGGGCACTATTTGCAAAAACGCTTCCTCTGCCTTTTTCTTTTTTTGAAACCATTTCTTGGTAATTTCCTTGTGTATCTCTTGGGTCTGGTGCTGTGAGAAACAGCAAGTGTTTGTTCTCTATTGCCTTTGCTCCGTGATGTTGAGAATGTGATAAAACTCTGGTTTAAATAAGTGTTTCCTACATCCCTTTCAAGCATCTCTTTGCCAGACTGAAGGACCATGACTTGTCAATCTATTTCTGTGCCTCTGTCCAAGCTCCTTTCCCCTTCTCACCCTTCCTCATTCTGTTATCTCCCTTCCTGAGCTATCTGAGCAGGGATTTGTTCATGCTGCAGGTGCCCAGACAGCAGCACAGCTCAGTTTGCTCTGTTTCTCTGACAGAAATCTCTCACATTGCATTTTCCTGTGGCTCTTTCCAAAGCAGCCTCCACATCCCCCCAGTGACTCCTTCCTGGCCAGCAGAGCTCAGCATTTGGTAGGGAGACCATGGGGTCTTTTCTGCGGAGCAGGATTGGGCACTGAAATTCAGCTCTTTAGATCTTAGATGTTGGATTTTGTAAGATTTTTGTGCAGCTGTTGCAGCAGTTCAGGGTTTGCTGATCCTGCTCGACTCTGTGCCATTAAGGGAAGCTGTCACTGCACTCACACAGCTCCAGTCCCCAGGCACCTTCCCAGGCACTGAGTGGGTCTATTTTACAGGGCTCTCTGGGAAGTGGTTTCCATGATGAAAACTGACTGTTCATCTTTGTTTCTGCCTCATTTCCCCATCTCCTCCAGGATGAAAAGGAATGCAAACAATTCCCTGGCCCTTTCAGCCTCTCCTGAGCTGTGCTGGGTGCTCACCCATCCTCCTCACCCCTGCCAGAATTCCTTCCCCTCCTGCTTCTGACCAGGCTGTGGTGTCCCCTATTCAGAGTTGTTGTTCAGGCCCCTTTTTGGCTGTCCCCTTGCTCCTCTCTGAGCAGTTTGTCACACCCAGGGGTCTCTTTCCTCCCTGGATACACTTTGAGCAGTGCCTTTTAACTCCCCTGCTCTGCTGGGTTGCTGCACAACCTTTTTTCCTTTTACCTCTGTTGGTTTGGCAGTCTGTGATTATTCCAAGTTTGCAATAAAGAGTTTAAAGCAGTTATTTTAATCTTTTAACTTCTCCTTTTTTATTCCTATTCGAACAGATTCTCAATTTTTAATGTGTTATATAATTTTTAATTATATAAGGATCAGTATATTCTGTGTTTCTACATTTATACCTTTTTATAATTAATATAAAATGTAGGTATTTACCACAATACATACATATATATACATACATATATATACATACACATATATATTATATGCGTATATATATACTATATACATATAAATATATACTATAATACATACTATATATATATAGTCAGGTGTGAACATAACTCCTATTATAATATAATTGTAATATATTATATTTGTAATATATATATAATTGAAACATATATATACTATATTTTGTAATACATGTATATTATAATATATATTATAATTATAATATAATTATAATATAATATGTATGTGGTAAATACATACATTTTATATTAATTATTAGGTATAATAATTATTAAAATTATATTAATTATAAAATATAATAATATATGCTCCAGCCCCTCAAGGTCTTTCCTGCAGTGAGGGACTCAGGACTGACCCCAGATTTGAGTTTTGGCCCCACCAATATTGAGTGAAGTCATAATTAACCATCACCACTCATCCATTTCAAACCCCTTTCATTTTGAAGTCACTCCTGCATTGCTGTGACAGTGGTCAAATGAGAGGTGGCAGGACTATTCAAGCAGGCCTAAATTAAGTAATAATTGAAATGTTTGAAGGAAAATGAGAATGGTTGTTGGGGTCAGCCTTAAATATGTTTTGCTAGCAGCTTGCAGAAGAATTCTGATGAAAATTGCAGTGCTGTATGAGCCATGATTGGCTTTTATTTTAAAGTAAATAAGTAGAACAGGAGAAAGAGGGGAGGACGTACGAGAGCACAGTTAATAAGATGTATAATCAGATTAAAACTTTTGCACAGTGATATTGCATGAGGTAAAGCTGTAGAGTTTAAATACAGAATAGATTTTGTTTACCAAAACCCCAGAATGTTTGAAAGTACATTGGACTAATTTATACGTCCCATGCTTTATAGAGATTTATTTAATTTGGGGAAATGAGGCCCCTTTTGATAAGCAATAGCTCAAAGTTCTGCTGAAGAACAACAGCAGCATAGAAAAAGTTATTTTAGAAATCTCAAGAGCTGCCAGGCAAGTCCTGGTTTAGTAAAACATGTAAATTCAAGTGCAGTGACTTCAGCCAATGTCACAGAGCACATACTGAGGTGCAGAGACTCTGTCCTTTTTTCTTACAAATCCTTACATTTGCTTTCCTGAGCCAGGAAAAGGAGTTCCTGATTTCCTCAGGAGCACCAAGAGCTGCGAGCTGTAACAGCCCTGGATCTTGGAATCACCTGGCACTCTGCTCTGGGCTGGGGCAGGGTGGGCATTGGGCACAGGTCACACCTGATGGGCCTGGGGCTCTGTCCAGCCTCAGAGATCCCATAAATGTGGCTCTGCAGCACAGGGCCACTTCCAGAGGAGCACTCTGAGCTGCCAGCACAGCTGACAAGGGTTTAGGTATTCACCAGCTGGATCCCAGTGCTCCCCATGTTTCCAAAGGCTGGGATCAAGCCTTGGAGCTGTCGGAGCCCTGGGGGCAGTGACCCTGTCCTGGGGCCACCAGTGCCACCAGGGAGGGACTGTCCTGCTCTGCTCTGGGCTGGGCCAGCCTCATCTCAATTGCTGGGTGAATTTTGGGGCTCCACAATGCAGGAAAGCCATGAATCCATTAGGAAAGCCATGAATCCATTAGGAAAGCCATGAATCCATTAAGAAGCATCCAAAGGAGGCCATGAAGAAAGTGAGTGGCCTTGAGGGGAAGAGGAACAGCTGAGGGCACTGCAATGTTCAGCTGGAGGAGACTGAGGGCTCCATCAGGGCTCCATCGTCCTCATGAGGGGCAGAGGAGGGGCAGGCACTGATCTCTGCTCTGTGGGGCAGGACTCAGGGAACAGCTGGAGCTGGGTTAGGGCAGGTTTATGTTGGATTTTGGGAAAGGTTCTTCCCCCAGAGGGTGCTGGCACTGCCCAAGGAATGGGCACAGCCCTGGGGTTGCCAGAGCTCCAGGAGCTCCAGGGATGCCCAGGGTGGGATTACTGGGGTCTGTGCAGGACCAGGGCCTGGACTGAATGATCCCTGTGGGTCCATCTATATGTCCAGCTCAGGACATTCCATGATTCTGTGATGCCCTGAGTGGTCATGGTTCTCACCATGGTCCCACCCACACCCTGCCCATGGAGCCCATTCCAGCCCAGGTGTTTCATTCCCTGCAGGTATCTTTGTTCCCACCCTGTCCCCTGGCTGCACCTCCACTGCAGCTTTGTTTGCCTCTGCTCCTGAGCAAGCTTTTTGGGTAGAGTGGATGGAATTTCTCCCTTTTCCCCTGAATGTCTCCAGCACTCAGCTGTGCTCACAGAGCTCAGAGCCTGCAGGACCCTTGGGGAGAGCTGTCCCTGCTCTGGGGCCAGCCCTGGGCACTGCTTTGGTCATTCCCACCATGGAGCGGATCCCCTCTGTCCCTCCTGAGCCCACACTCCAGGCTGGGTCAGTGCCACCATGAGGAGCAGCAGTGTGGGCTGGGGGAGTTTGGCTTCCCTGCTGGGATTTCCAGGAGCTGCTGCTGCAGCCAGGAGCAGGATGTGGAGGTGGCATGGAAGAGGCCTCCTTGGCTGCCTGAGCACATCCATAACCCTCACACTGCCCTGCTTGAGTTTCAGCACCTCTGGGCATCTCTGAGAGCCCAAAGTGTGGTTTGCACCTCCCCTGGCCCTGAGGCTGCAGCTCTGAGTCAGGGCAGCTCTGCCAGTCCACAGAGCAGCTCTCTGCCATTTCAGAGCAGCTTTCTGCCATTCTGGGGCAGCTCTGCCATTCCAGGGCAGCTCTGCCATTCTTGAGCAGCTCTGCCATTCCTCAGGGCAGCTCTGCCATTCCTCAGGGCAGTTCTGCCATTCCTCAGGGCAGCTCTGTGCCATTCCAGGGCAGCTCTGCCATTCTAGAACAGTTCTGTGCCATTCCAGGGCAGTTCTTTCATTCCAGAGCAGCTCTGCAATTCCCTAGGGCAGCTCTGTGCCATTCCAGGGCAGCTCTGCCATTCCAGAGCAGCTCTTTGCCATTCCAGAGCATCTCTGTGCCATTCCTCAGGGCAGCTCTGCCATTCCAGAGCAGCTCTTTGCCATTCCAGGGCAGCTCTGCCATTCCAGAGGGTTCTCTGCCATTCCAGGGCTGCTCTGCAATTCCAGAGCAGCTCTGTGCCATTCCTCAGGGCATCTCTCTGCAATTCCAGAGCAGCTCTGTGCCATTCCAGGGCAGCTCTGCCATTCCTTAGGGCAGCTCTCTGCCATTCCATACCAGCTCTGTGCCATTCCTGAGCAGCTCTGTGCCATTCCACACTGATTTCCTGCCATCCATCCTGGCCATCCTCACAAGCACCTGCTGGAGCCTGGCTTAGAGCCAGACCTGCCTGCTTGGACCCGAACCCTGTTCCTCTTTGCTTCTCCTGCCTCATTCCTGGCTGGGGATCTGAGACAGGAGCCTCCTGCTCTGCACAAATGCTGCTTCCATCCTCCCAGCAGAAGCATTTCCAGGGAATTTGCTGCAGCACACGGCAATTATGTGACGGAAGTTGGGTGAACGGGAGCAGCAATAATTTGCAAGTTCTGCCAACAAAATCTCGTTCATTTTTGTTGTTGTTTTTTTCCTTCCCCATACCTTGGCAAGACTCTTTCCTGTTTTTCTTTCGTTCCATGGCAAATGCACAATAGGAACAGGAGGTCAATCACTGGGAATTGTCAATTTATAATTTTTCTGACGTTGCCAGTTGCTTTTTCTAAAGACTGTGAGCAGTGTGTGAAGCCCTTGTTGGGTAACAGACTTAATTGGATGATTTCTACATTTCCAAGAGCTTTAGGTACTCAGAACAACCCTTCTCTAATATCCTGTGGCTCTGTATTTGTGCTAATAAACTGAATTGTTTAAGTCAAATTGACCCCAGAACTGCCACCCTGCAGCTTTTGGGAGCAGGGTATGTAGGCAAAAAATAGCAGCTGGAATGGAAGAATCTGTCAAAGAATCCCAGGATGTCCAAAATAGTATTTTTGTCCAAATCCTTTCCAGCAAAGCTAAGAGGATCAGGGCAGGTACAGGAGAAGGAATAAGAAATGATTGTTACAGATCCAGGAGGTCTGATAAGCATGGCTTGGTGAACAGGGAAAATATGCCTGGAAAAGTAAAAATGAGTGAACTTCCAGCTGGGTGAGGATAAAAAACGGTGTCTACAGGGAGGGGAAAAAAAGAAAATTTGAGTCAAACTCTGCTGAAGTTCACAGCTCTTTTCCTCTGCTGAAATGGTCCCTTCTGGTTTGGGTCAGGAAGCAGTTTGGGGGCAGTAGAAGCAGTTTGGATTTGTTGATTTCAGATTTAAAGGAATTGTTCACTTTTTTTTTTTTTTTTGTTTACCAGATCATTTTAGTTTGCATGAGAAGCTCTCCAGTGGGGAGAATGGAGAGCTGAGCCCATCCCTGGGCTGGGAACAGCCAGGGCAGCAGGGTCTGGAGATTGCTGGATAATCCCCAATGCCAGCCCAGCCCCAGGCTCTGTCCATGCTGCCCTTGCAGCTCTCCCAGGCACAGTCTGTGGTTCCTGAGCACATGGAAATTGCAGTTTGCAGTGCCGAGGCTCAGCCTTGGTGCAGCAGGAGGCAGAGGCTGGGATGTGGTGCCTGGAGGCAGCTCCTGCTGAAGGCAGCCCTGAGCCAAGGCTTTCCCTGGAGTCACCTCCAGCCCCCAGCGTGGCTTTGGGGGCTTTGGTTTGCCCTGTGTGAATCACTGACATCACTGAACATGCAGAACCCCCAGTTTCCTGCCTGTTTGTCCCCTGGGATGAGCTGGGTGAGCCCTGCCCTGCCCTGCCCTGCCCTGGGGGTGTTCAAGCATTCCTGGAGCTGGAGCTGGAGCAGCTCCTGAGCTGGGAGCTCTCCCTGCTGTGCCCAGTCCCTGCCTGACCCTCGGGCACGGTGCCCTGCTCCCACTGCCACCCAGAGTGCCCAGAGCTGCCCAGAGCCTCCTCCTCCTCCTCCTCCCTGCAGGCTTCAGTGGCTTCACTCCCTCTGGGCAGGTCTTCCTGGCTCTTATGGACTGCCAGGAAATGAGGAGCTTCTCCCCAGCCCCCATCGTTCGTCAGCTTTGGGTTTTCTGTGCTGGATTAAAGACACAGAGGGATTTGGGACTGAATCAAGATGAACTTTGGGTTCTGCTAAGACCATCAGAGAGTGAGGAGATCATTTGTATGATTCATTAATGTATCCCTGCATGGGCTGGGGTGGCGGAGTGTCCCAGACATCTTTTATAAAAAAATCCTTTCCTTAGGATTTTTCCTCCTGAGAAAGGAGGCCTTAGGAACAAAATGTAAACATTGATTATCTGCTGCTGTGGAATGCAACAGGTGCATCTGTGATTGATCTCGTGTGGTTGTTTCCAATTAATGGCTAATCACAGCCCAGCTGGCTCAGACATAAGGCCTGAACCACAAACCTTTGTTGTCTTTGCTATTCTATTCTTAGCTAGCCTTCTGATGAAATCCTTTCTTCTATTCTTTTAGTATAGTTTTAATGTAATATATATCATAAAATAATGAATCAGCCTTCTGAAACATGGAGTCAGATCCTCATCTCTTCCCTTGGCCTGAGACCCTTGTGAACACAGTCACAGCTGAGGGCTTTGCCTCCCCTTTGCCTGGTGTGAGCTGTGTTTGTGTGTCTCAGGAATATCCTGTACACACCTGTGTCCCAGCTACAACCCCACCTTCACCTATTGCTGAGCCCAAATCCCACCTGGAAACAGCAGGAGCATCCAAGGCACCATTCCAGGGTGGAGAGGAGTGCTCATGGAGCTGCCCTTCCTCCCCACAGCAACAGAGCCACCACAACCTTCCCACTGCTGTCCAGGTGCCAAGGCCTTCCCTCAGCCTGCTCCCCAAGTGAGAGGGCAACTCAGGCATTCAGGATTGAATCCTGCCATGGAAGTGCCTGCAAAGCCCTGTTGGACATCTGGGAAGTGACTGAGTGACCTGTGAAAGGAATTGTTTTGGGACGAGGTGTACAATGATCCACTGTCTCCCTCCCCTCCCCTCCTCTCTGCACTTTCTGTCACATCTGTGCCCGTCTCCACCGTCCTCTGCCTCTCCTGGAAAGAAAAACGAGCTGTGAAGGGAAGGAGGCTCGGGGGGATGTGGGAGTGCAGCTGTGTGAGCATCGGCCCCGGCTGCGGCAGGGGGAGCCCCGAGCCCCGGCCAGCCCTGCCCGTACCTGCTCCCAGCTCCCAGCCCTGCTCCAGGGGTGAAGTCTGGAGCAGCTGCTCATTTCCATCTCAGCTGTGGGCTTTGGGCTACTAATAAGCCTGGAAAATAACCACATGTTCCCTAAATTATGTAACAGATGTTAAACTCCCCGAGATGAAGAGGTGTCAGCCTGATGGAAGAAGTGATGTGAGGACCCTTCTTTTCCCTTGGAGCTGGTTTCTCCTCTTCTGAGCAGCACTGATTATCAGAGAAAAGAAAGCAGGGTTAGGACAAGCCCCACCTTGCTCCCTGCCCGTGTTTGTCCCCTCCTGGCTGTCTCCAGCAGCACATTTGGGTGACAAGTGTCACTAAATGGGGCTGAGCTCCGTGAGTCACATCGGGCTTGCTCCAAGGAGAGAGGGAAGCAGGGCCAGGAGCTCCAGTGCCGGGCCAGCGAGGGGCTGGGTGGAAAATGCCTTCCCAATTAACCCTTTAAGGGACACCGAGGTGTTCACAGCCTCACTGGGTGCTGGGAGACAGGCTGGAGGTGAGGATAGAGGAGGTGTCTTAAGGAGGGGGTTTAAAAGGGTCTCGTTCGGTCTTCTCTTTCATAATTTTTATTTTTAGGGCTGTTGTTCCTGATCTTCTTCTCTCCCAGAGTGAGCCCTCCTGGGGAAAGGTTCTCAGCAGTTCAGGGTGATGTTTATCCACGATGGAGCTGTTCCTAAAATCCCTGCCTGGGCACTTGGCATAAAGATGGAGGCCACACCTGGAGGATGAGGCACCTCCAGCCCCATGTCCTGTTCTGGGCTTCTCCAAGGAAGACCCTGAGGGGCTGGAGGTGTCCAGGGAAGGGAACGGAGCTGGGGAGGGTCTGGAGCCCCAGGAGAGGCTGAGGGAGCTGGGCAGGGGCTGAGCCTGGAGCAAAGGAGGCTCAGGGGGCCCTTGTGGCTCTGCACAGCTCCTGACAGGAGGGCACAGCCGGGGGGTCGGGCTGTGCTCCAGGGAACAGGGACAGGAGCAGAGGGAATGGCCTCAGGCTGGGCCAGGGCAGCCTCAGGGGGGACAGCAGCAGGAATTTCCTCATGGAAAGGGGGCTCAGCATTCCAGGGGCTGTCCAGGGAGGTTTGGAGGTGCCCAAGGAAGGCCTGATGTGGCACTCAGAGCTCTGGGTTGGGGACAAGGTGGGGATAGGGCACAGCTTGGACTTCATCCTGCAGATCTCTTCCAAGTTCAGTGATCCTGGGATTGGAAGATGGAGGGGAGCTCTCAGAGCAGCTGAGCTTTGGTAGAGCCGTGTCTGGATGGGGACTGGAGACCCAGCCCAGGGGTGCCAGGTTCTCTGTGGGTGGAGATAACACAGGACAGACACCAGAGGCACGGGACAGCCCTGCTCCAGGGGGAGCTGCTGCCCTGGGGTGACTCTGCTCAGATCTCATTGCTGATCTGCTCCAGCATCTCCTCTTTCTCACCCACTGGCAGGAGAGCAGTGAGCCCCTGGTCCAGCACTGGGAACGCTTGGGAATGTGGCTCAGGCACAGCCAGAGATGGTACAGGGCCTGAGGATGGGGACAAGTCCTGAGCATGGGGACAGATTCTGAGCATGGGGACCGGTCCTGAGCATGGGGACAGGGCCTGCAGATGGGGACAGTCCTACCGATGGGGACAGGTCCTGCTGCAGCTGTGGCCATGTTGTGCCACCACCATTGTTAATGGCACTGCAGGGAAGGGCCCTCCTGGATTCCTCCCTCTTTTTTCACATTCTGCACGAGGCAGGGACAGAAATGAAGGAAGTGATTTCACAATGCCTGCTAAGTGTGGAATTCAGCAGGATCTAGGATGTGCAGGGAATCTCCTGAGCACAGACACCTCACCTGGACAGGCTGGCACAAGGCTGGATGCCCCAGGCATTGATCGTTAGTTACTCCTTGGCAGTAAAAATAAACATGGGGAGCAGGGGACTGGATTTTGGGTGGTTTCCCCATTTCTGTCCAGCTCCCCTTTCCCTGTCCTTCAGGAGCAATCTCAGTATTATTCACTGCTCACCACTGATTAATGGGCTGCTAATGGCATTACTTATTTCATTATCCAATCTGCAAGATCAGTCATTATCTAGGGAATAGGAAAGTCCATTTCTTACTGACTTTAAGTGGCTGGCTGGCAGGGTAAAGTGCAAGGTTCACATTTGGGAAGAGGAGCAAGAAAATAATTTCTTTTCAGGGAGAAAATTTGCACTGAAAGTCATCTCCAAGTTTGCATTACCCAAAGAGTGGAGCTCAGATATCAGAGGAGGTGCTGCAAATCACAGAGATAAAAGAGGTAGCCCGAAACATAAGGACTGTGTCAAGAAGGTGCCCTCAGAGGGCTGGGATAACAGTGCTGGTAGTAATAATAATAATTACAATTAATAATAATTACAATTAATAATAATGATAATTAATAATTATACACCTCGGAGGGCTGGGTCAGAGCTCAGGTGCTTGAGGTGTTGTGCAATTGCAGGCAAAGAAATGATTGCTTTCAATTCACCTTCCACAGAAAGGGCGAGCGAGGCCAGCTGGCGAGTGACAGATGGGCAGGGACAGCAGGGAGGGGACACAGGGAGGGGACACAGGGAGGGGACACAGGGAGGGGACAGCCGGGACGGGGCCCGGGGCCCGGCAGGAGCGCGGCTGGCCCTGAGCCGGTGTCAGGAGGGATAACGAGGGGTACCTGTGGGGCACCTGGGGGCAGCAATCAATCAATCAATCAATCAATCAATAAAGTGTCTGTCAGAGCACGGGGAGAGACTGGCTGAAGGATCAGAGGTTCATGGAATGTCCTGGGTGGGGAGGACCTGCAAGGATGGTGAATTCCAGCTCCTGGCCCCACACAGGACAGTCCCTAAAGCCCAGCAGGTGCCTGGCAGCATTGCTCCATCGCTCCCTGCTCACAGCTGGTGTCCCTAAAGGAATGGGGACAGGGCCAGCCAGTCCCAGCCACAAGAGGCCCTGCCATGGCCATGTCCGGGCTGCAGGGAGGAAGGAAGGGGAGCTGTGGGCACGAGGGGCCCTGGCATGGCCACGCTGGGCATGGGAGGGGAAGGGAGCTGTGGCCTGGGCCTCAGGGCCCTGTGGGGATGGGCAGGGCCCTGTGGGGGGCCTGTGGGGACAGGCAGGGCTCGGTGACACGGCACAGAGGGGCTGTCAGGCTTGGAGGGTTTGTGTGTCACCACTAGAGGGGTGACACTCGCTGAGGGGACACCCTGGGGGTGACACCTGGCAATGAAAGGATGAAAGGAGCTCCTCTTGTCGCGGCATAGCCCGGGAGTGAGCCCTGCCTGGTGCCACCTCCTGGCACAGCGCTGTGGCCACTGAGGGGGCCCTAAGCAAGACACTCTGGGCTGGCACTGGTGGCTCCTGGCTGGGGGCTCATGGAAACCTGTGTGGGTGTGTGCAGGAGCCTTTCCAGCTCCTGTGTGCCCAGCGCTGCCAAGGGGTGCCTGTGGCAGCTGCGGGTCCGAGCTCCCCCAGCCCGGGCTGCAGCTGGAGCCAGCCCTACCCCTTCCAGCCACTCTGTGCCAGCCCAGGAGCCCGTGGCTGGTGCCTCTTCCACCTGCACTGCACCAGCCCAGGAGCCCATGGCTGGTGCCCCTTCCAGCTGCACTGCACCAGCCCAGGAGCCCGTGGCTGGTGCCCCTTCCAGCCGCTCTGTGCCAGCCCTGCCCTGCCAGCCCAGGAGCCCTTGGCTGGTGCCCTGGAGGAGCAGGACCATGCCCTGCACCGTCCCCTGGCACTGCCCATTCCCCCAAGCCCCGCTTTTACTGGGAACCCAACATCTGTTCCAGATGTGGCCGCTCGGTGCCGGCGCTGCCGCCGCTGCCTGCCATGAATTATTGACCCGGGGGGTTTAAATAAATGATGCAGCCCGGCCGTGCGTGCGCTGAAGTTTGTGTCGCTCTCCGCAGAGTCGCGCTCCGGGCTCGCCTGGCCCCATGATGAGCTCGCCCCGCGCCCGGGCCCCGCCGACTCGAGTGCCCGATGGGGCTGATCCAGGAGCCGGCAGAGGGGCAGCCCAAGCGTGAAGGTGGCCGCGGGGATGGGGCTCCCGGCGAGAAGGAGGAGCCGCCGCAGCGGAGCCGGCAACCGGAGTTCCCCTCCTGGCAAGTGATTTGTGCTCTGCTGGCAGGGAGGGATGGAGGGAGGGATGGAGGGAGGGATGGAGGGGATGGGGGGACGCTGCTGCCCCCGGGGTGGCCGTGGGGACACCGGCGTGCGGGGAGGATGCTGGCTCTGACCCTGAAGCTGAACCCGCCCCAGGCGCTGCTGAGCGCGGACAATCCCCGAGCATCTCCCGGGAGGGCAAAGGGACCCCGGGCTGCAGCCAAAAGTGGGTCTGACCCAGCCGGCCCCTCCTTTCCCGCCTGGGAAGCCCGAGTGGAATTTTGGAAGCCGAATTTTGAAAGCCTGGTAGCCTTAGAAATTGATTTTTTTTTTTAATTTATTACTTTTCTTTCTTCACCATTTTGAAAAATGGCTTGACTCACAGTTGCATGAGGCTGTGGGGACTCACAGCAGACCATCTGTTTCAGCTGTTAACAGTCATTAATTCTTTCGTAATTTTTGCTACTTTCGAGACACTTTGGGGAAAAAAAAATATGTTCTGGATGGCATTGGAGGAGTTCAAAGTCACTAACATATTTTTCTCAGAGAAACAATGTGCCGTGAATGCAGTTGTTCTAAAAGAAAATACATTTTTATTGGCTTTCTAAATGGGGAATTTGTCTCCTGTGGCCATGCAGGAGGACACAGTGTTTATCTCCTTTTCACCATGTATTTGGCTCATACCTGCAATCCACAGACTGAGCAGGGTTTTTCTGGGTTGAATCTACTGCAGAAAGGCTTTTATTAAAAAAAAAAAATACAGTGAGATTTTCTCTCAAGGCACTGCATTTGTGGGCCCAAGCACTGAGTGATGAACTCTGGATTGTCTCCAGCCCTCCTGGACAGGTGCTGGGTGGGCTGGGGCAGCAGGCGTGGTAAATAATGGCACAAACCATCCCATTGTCACTGTGCCCCAGCCTGGGCACATCCACCCTCCTGCCTGGTGTTCCCTGAGCCAGCTCCTCAGAGGGGCTGTTCCTGAGCAGGGAATCCCCCTCTCTGTGCTCCAGGTGTGCTCCCCACCTGCTCCATCAGGGCCTTCACCCAGGCCTGGGGTCACCCCAAAGCCCCGCTGGGGGTTTCCCTGTGGCTCATGGAAAGTTTTAGATGAAACAAAAAAACATTCTTGAGCTTTGCATGGAGTGCCAGGACATAGGGAATGGTTTTACCAGCCAGAGGGCAGGGATGGGTGGGAGATTGGGAGGGAATTCTCCCCTGTGAGGCCCTGGCACAGCTGTGGCTGCCCCTGGAGCCCTGGCAGTGCCCAAGGCCAGGCTGGACAGGGCTGGAGCAGCCTGGGACAGTGGGAGGTGTCCCTGGCATGGCAGGGGTGGCTCTGGGTGGGATTTAAGGTCCTTCCAAGCCCACCCAACCCATCCTGGGATTCTGTGATTCCACGATATAAGGAAATGGAAAGAGAGGGTGCTGGACCTTGGCAACACGAGGTTGGTGAGGGCGCTCCCCCAGGGGAGTCCTTTGTGCCACCACGGGGCCGTGGGGTGGGGACAGCAGAGCAGAGCAGAGTGGAGAGCTCTGGCTGTGACTGAGCATCTTCGGGTCCTGTGTCTGTGCCAGGAGGTGAAACGCGGCCAGGAGCTCCAGAGCTGCTCCGGGGAATGCAGAGCACCCTGCCCTGCCCAGCTGGTGACACCAGGGAAGGGACAGCAGGCACGGGGGAGGGACAGCCAGGACAGGGTGGGGGACACCGAGGGACACCTGGGTCCTGTTGGGGAAGAGGAAACAGGAAAGCCTTACAAATATGATTGCCTGGCAAAAGATGTTGAGAATATAGAAACTATAAGCGAGATTGAAATGAAAGCAAGCTTTGAGATCCCTCAGTTACTGAACAACTGGAAAACAATGGTGTGGCCAGCTGAAGGTGATCCCCTTTTGATGGAACAACACCCTCTGCTTGCAGACAGGCCCAAGGGTCAGAGCAGACCCTACAGCTTGGCAGAAGGGGCCCAAAGAGGAGTTTTTAGTGTTTAAAATGTAACACAGTGTGGTAATGTAATGATTCTTATAGGCTGTATGGAAATGCTGTAGGATTTTTATCTTGTACTAGATTGGTTAGTGAGAATTAGAAAATTCAACACAGAAGATGATTTATTGTATTGTAACGGGAACCTCGCTCTCTTACCCCTTTTACTCTTCATCCTCTCTGCCCCTCTGCCCCTCTCTTCTCTCAGGCCTGCTCTGAGCTGTGTTTGGCAGCTCCCAGCAGGGCCCTGCCCCCAGGCCCTTTGCAATAAACCCCAAGTTCCTGCCCTGGCTGCAGAGATCTCTGCTCTCTGTCTGTCCACCCCAATGCTCCTACACTGGGGACAGGGGGTGGCACAGGATGGCAAACCCCAAATGGCCCCATGGGGCAAAGCAGAGTCCGTGGGATGTGCCCTGAGAGCTGAGCTCAGCTCTGGATGATCCCACATTCCAGGCATGGACTGCAGCCACCTCCTGCCTTTTTCCAGGCCATCCCTGGGTCCTGCTCTCCTTCCTGAGCAGGGGCTGTGCCCGAGTGCTGGAGGACAGCCAGGATGTGCTCGCCAGCAGAAGGTGCAGGAATTCACATCTGGAGCCTTGGAGACGTTTGGGGCCAGTGTGGTTTTCATTTGAGGCCTTTCCGTTCTCCATTGACTTAATTAAATTTAAAAAAAAAAGAAAGAAAGAAGCAGGCAGGATTGGGCTTTTTTTTTTTTTCTTTTTTTTTCTGATCAGATGCCTGGCTCGGTGTGCTACGGAGCCAATTTTCATTTTGAAATTTCCTTTCATTTTAAAGCTCCCCACAAGAATTTGGAGCTGCAAACCAAAATGAGGAGGTGTCAGACTTCACAAAACCAACCCAACCCCAAACCTATTCATTAACTCCAAAAGCATCTCCTGTTTTGTCAATTTTTTGGAAAACAAAAGCTTCTTTTTTCAAATAAAAACATTGCTTTTAAAAAGAAAAAACAAACAAATCTGAATTAGGCAGAAATACTCAAAACTCCTCATGATTTGCTGTAGTGGGGAGAAATGGGGGTTGGCTCTTGGCTGAGGGCTGCTCTCCCCCTTTGCCCTTCCTGCTGCCAGCCTGTGCCATGGGACAGAGAATTTCTGACTATGGAGAGGGATGTGCAGGTTTGATAAGGATGATTTGAGATCCTGAGGCCTGTTTATTCCTGATGCCCCAAGATTTGTTGGTTTTCCCTGCATCCATCCTCCTCCTCCTCCCTCCAGGGGCTCAGAGCTCAGTGCACCCCAGAGACTCACAGCCTGTGAACCCCTCCTGCTCCCAGTGCAGGGAGGAAGGAAGGGAAGGACGGAAGGAAGGAAGTGTCGGAAGGAAGTGTCGGAAGGAAGTGTCGGAAGGAAGTGTCGGAAGGAAGTGTCGGAAGGAAGTGTCGGAAGGAAGTGTCGGAAGGAAGTGTCGGAAGGAAGTGTCGGAAGGAAGGAAGGAAGGAAGGAAGGAAGGAAGGAAGGAAGGAAGGAAGGAAGGAAGGAAGGAAGGAAGGAAGGAAGGAAGGAAGGAAGGAAGGAAGTGTCGGAAGGAAGTGTCGGAAGGAAGTGTCGGAAGGAAGTGTCGGAAGGAAGGAAGGAAGGAAGGAAGGAAGGAAGGAAGGAAGGAAGGAAGGAAGGAAGGAAGGAAGTGTCGGAAGGAAGGAAGGAAGGAAGGAAGGAAGGAAGGAAGGAAGGAAGGAAGGAAGGAAGGAAGGAAGGAAGGAAGGAAGGAAGGAAGTGTTGGAAGGAAGGAAGGAAGGAAGTGTCGGAAGTGTCGGAAGGAAGTGTCGGAAGGAAGTGTCGGAAGGAAGGAAGGAAGGAAGGAAGGAAGGAAGGAAGGAAGGAAGGAAGGAAGGAAGGAAGGAAGGAAGGAAGGAAGGAAGGAAGGAAGTGTCGGAAGGAAGTGTCGGAAGGAAGTGTCGGAAGGAAGGAAGGAAGGAAGGAAGGAAGGAAGGAAGGAAGGAAGGAAGTGTCGGAAGGAAGTGTCGGAAGGAAGTGTCGGAAGGAAGTGTCGGAAGGAAGTGTCGGAAGGAAGGAAGGAAGGAAGGAAGGAAGGAAGGAAGGAAGGAAGGAAGGAAGTGTCGGAAGGAAGGAAGTGTCGGAAGGAAGTGTCGGAAGTGTCGGAAGTGTCGGAAGGAAGGAAGGAAGTGTCGGAAGGAAGTGTCGGAAGGAAGGAAGGAAGGAAGGAAGGAAGGAAGGAAGGAAGGAAGGAAGGAAGTGTCGGAAGGAAGTGTCGGAAGGAAGTGTCGGAAGGAAGTGTCGGAAGGAAGTGTCGGAAGGAAGGAAGGAAGGAAGGAAGGAAGGAAGGAAGGAAGGAAGGAAGGAAGGAAGTGTCGGAAGGAAGTGTCGGAAGGAAGTGTCGGAAGGAAGGAAGGAAGGAAGGAAGGAAGGAAGTGTCGGAAGGAAGGAAGGAAGGAAGGAAGGAAGGAAGGAAGGAAGGAAGGAAGGAAGGAAGTGTCGGAAGGAAGGAAGGAAGTGTCGGAAGGAAGTGTTGGAAGGAAGGAAGGAAGGAAGGAAGGAAGGAAGGAAGGAAGGAAGGAAGGAAGGAAGGAAGGAAGGAAGGAAGGAAGGAAGGAAGTGTCGGAAGTGTCGGAAGTGTCGGAAGGAAGTGTCGGAAGGAAGGAAGGAAGGAAGGAAGGAAGGAAGGAAGGAAGGAAGGAAGGAAGGAAGGAAGGAAGGAAGTGTCGGAAGGAAGGAAGTGTCGGAAGGAAGTGTCGGAAGGAAGGAAGTGTCGGAAGGAAGGAAGGAAGTGTCGGAAGTGTCGGAAGTGTCGGAAGTGTCGGAAGGAAGGAAGGAAGTGTCGGAAGGAAGGAAGGAAGGAAGGAAGGAAGTGTCGGAAGGAAGGAAGGAAGGAAGGAAGTGTCGGAAGGAAGGAAGGAAGTGTCGGAAGGAAGTGTCGGAAGGAAGTGTCGGAAGGAAGTGTCGGAAGTGTCGGAAGGAAGTGTCGGAAGGAAGGAAGGAAGGAAGGAAGGAAGGAAGGAAGGAAGGAAGGAAGGAAGTGTCGGAAGGAAGGAAGTGTCGGAAGGAAGGAAGGAAGGAAGGAAGGAAGGAAGGAAGGAAGGAAGGAAGGAAGGAAGTGTCGGAAGGAAGGAAGGAAGGA
Source organism: Ammospiza nelsoni (assembly GCF_027579445.1). Classification (NCBI taxonomy): domain Eukaryota; kingdom Metazoa; phylum Chordata; class Aves; order Passeriformes; family Passerellidae; genus Ammospiza; species Ammospiza nelsoni. The sequence continues at coordinate 1,509,012 of NC_080653.1, forward strand.
AGGAAGGAAGGAAGGAAGGAAGGAAGGAAGGAAGGAAGGAAGGAAGGAAGGAAGTGTCGGAAGGAAGTGTCGGAAGGAAGTGTCGGAAGGAAGGAAGGAAGGAAGGAAGGAAGGAAGGAAGGAAGGAAGGAAGGAAGGAAGTGTCGGAAGGAAGGAAGTGTCGGAAGGAAGTGTCGGAAGGAAGTGTCGGAAGGAAGGAAGGAAGGAAGGAAGGAAGGAAGGAAGGAAGGAAGGAAGGAAGGAAGGGAGGAAGTGTCGGAAGGAAGGAAGGAAGGAAGGAAGGAAGGAAGGAAGGAAGGAAGGAAGGAAGGAAGGAAGGAAGGAAGGAAGGAAGTGTCGGAAGGAAGGAAGGAAGTGTCGGAAGGAAGTGTCGGAAGTGTCGGAAGTGTCGGAAGTGTCGGAAGGAAGGAAGGAAGGAAGGAAGGAAGGAAGGAAGGAAGGAAGGGAGATCTCTCCCCAGCAGGAAATTTGCCCATTAACACCCCAGACACCAAAGCCTCAATGGAGCTCTTCCCTCAGCTCAGATGCCTCTCCCTGATGGGAAGTCTAAAAATAAGCACATTCTCTACAAACAGCTTAAAGATGTTGAAAATGAAAAGCAACAAAGGCTGGAGAATGGATGAGTCACTAAATTACAGGGCTATCTTTCGAAGAGCAAAACAAACCCCAGAGAGCCCCCCCAGCCCTGGCTGCTGGAATTCCTGCTGGTTTTGGGGCTGGGGCTCAGTCTGTGGGCTCTGAAGGGTGAAACCTCACCAAATTCTGCTGCACTCTGTGCCAGAGCTGCTCTGAGTGACCAGAGCAAAACCAGCAGCATGAACTGGAGGTGTTCTTCTCTCCCACGTGGGCATTGCTGGGAGTTTTTGGGATAATCCCCCTCACAGGAACCTTCCTGAAAGGGCTGTAAGCAAAAATTCCTATCCACAGAGGGTTCCCTGGCCCCAAGGAAGCCACAAGTGTTTGGAGCCTCTCTGTGAGAAGATCTCTGTGGGTGTCTGTGCCTTTAGCTGGGTGAGGGAACACAATTAAAGGTTTGGGATCTTCCCCCTCCCTCAAGGTCTCCATTCAGTGAGCTCTACCAGGGTGGACTCTGTTGCAAAGCTGCAGCTTTTTTAGCATTTGCAGATGAGCTTGAATCAAAATGCTGGCATTTGAGGCAGCAGGAAAGGGATTGGCCTGGAGCCAGAGCTGTGCCTACATCTGATGTTTGCAGCCAGCCCCAGGCTCTGGGAGAGGCTGCCATGGATGCCACAGATGGTGGGGCTGAGGAGCTGCTGTGCCTGCCCTGCTGGGGCCTGCAGGGCTGCAGGGTGTCCCCTCTGCCCAGGGGGAACCTGGGGTGCTCTGGGTTGGGAGGGACTTCACAGGGACCCAGTGCCACCCTTCAGGGACCCAGTGCCACCCTTCAAAGGGACCCAGTGCCACCCTTCACAGGGACCCAGTGCCACCCTTCACAGGGACCCAGTGCCACCCTTCAAAGGGATCCAATCCCACCCCTTCAAAGGGACCCAGTGCCACCCCTTCAAAGGGACCCAGTGTCACCCCTGCCCTGGGGTCACCTCCCACTGTCCCAGGGAGCTCCAGCCTGGCCTGGGGCACTGCCAGGGCTGGGACAGTCACAGCTGCTCCATGTCAGGGCCTGCCCACCCTGACACCACCCCCAGCACCCTCATCCATCCTTTCTGTGGCTGCAGGGGAACCTGTAGGACTGACGGGGGGTAGGATGGTGGGGATGGACAGAGAGCAGAGATCTCTGCAGCCAGGTCAGGAACTTGGGGTTTATTGCAAAGGGCCTGGGGGCAGGGCCCTGCTGGGAGCTGCCAAACACAGCTCAGAGCAGGCTGAGAGGAGAGAGGGGAGAGAGGATGAGAGGGTGAGAGAGTAAAAGGGTAAGAGAGTAAAAGGGGTAAGAGCTAAGAGACAAGAGGTAAGAGTAAGAGCTAAGAGGTAAGACAGCGAAGTTCCTGTTACAATACCATAAATTATCTTCTGTGTTGAATATTCTAATTCTCACTAACCAATCTAGTACAAGATACAAATCCTACAGCATTTCCATACAGCCTATAAGAATCACTACATTACCATACAGTGTTACATTTTAAACACTAAAAACTCCTCTTTGGGCCCCTTCTGTGGGGCCCCTTTTGGGCCCCTTTTGGGCCCCCCAAGCTGTGGGGTCTGCTCTGACCCTTGGGCCTGTCTGCAAGCAGAGGGTGTTGTTCCATCAAAAGGGGATCACCTTCAGCTGGCCACACCATTGTTTTCCAGTTGTTCAGTAACTGAGGGATCTCAAAGCTTGCTTTCATTTCAATCTCGCTTATAGTTTCTATATTCTCAACATCTTTTGCCAGACAATCATATTTGTAAGGCTTTCCTGTTTCATCTTCTCCAACAGGAATCAAGGCCAGCAGCCTGGCCTGTGTCCTCAGCCCGCTGCAGCACCACTCCCGGTCCAAAGAACCCTCTAATTCATAAATCCACAGCCTGAGCTGGCAGCTCCAACAAAAGCTGTGCCCAAGGATCATCAATCCTGGAGCAGAGCTCGCCCAGCAGTGATTTAATCTCAATATTCCATTCTGAAATGTGCTAATTAAACTCCAGGAGAAAGCATCCAGTGCAGAAGCGAGGTGGAGGAAAAGGAAAAATAAAAGTTTCTCCTGGAATAATTAAGCACCATTAAAACATGAAAATCCAGGCTAGGGAGCAATTGTACTCCTTCCATCAAGTGTTTCATTAGAAATAATGGGGTGGAATTAAGCAATACTGAAAATGTGGGCTGGGGATTGGAAAACCTCTCGCACTTGAGGCTGGGAAAGGCTCCTGAGCCCTCCCCAGGCTGGAGACAGTCAGTGGGTGTTGCCCAGGACATCCCACACTGGAGTGAGCAGAGCCCCCTCTGAGCGCTGTGGGGAAGGGAGGATTGCAGATCTCCCCCCTCCAAGGGCCTTCCCCATTTTCTGGGCTTTTCATTCCAGAGGGTCATCCCTGACTAACAGAGCAAAGCTCTTTAATCCCATCGAGGACTTTTCTCGGGTTTTGGATTGTTAATTGCTGCCCCAGATGTGCAGGGTGTGTGTGCTTTGGCCTGCACGTCTGAAGAACGAGTCAGAGCTCTTCAGTTTTCAGTCTTGAAGTTGTTTATCAATTCTTATCTATAAAATTTTTCTTTCTGCCCAGCGGAGATCTGCTCAGCAGGGCAGCCACAGGCACTCTGTGTTGTCCTTTTATACTACAAACTACATATAACATATTTACACTTAATTCCCAATTCCTATCACCTATATTAGACAGTGCACTTCTACTCTAAACCAATCCCAAAGTACCAACATCACAGCAGAAAATGGAGAGCAAGAAGAAGAAGAAGAAAGGCTGGACACACCCAAGTTCCTCCATCTTGTCCCCATAACCCCTGTACCAAAAATCTTAAAATCTACATTTTCACCCTGTGATAATTTTATTATTACACTGTTCAAACTTCTGTGACTTTCAGGTCCTCATACAAAGCTGGTAACTTGCTCCATGGGTCAAAGTCAAATCCCCAGGTGTTCTGGGCTGTGTGCCAGGGTCTCTGAGCCCCCTGACAGGGTCCTTGGCAGCTCTGGACACCCAGAGGGATGTGCTGAGTTCTGACAGCGAGGGACCTCAAAGTTTGGCCCTCCAGGCCTCCCCTTTGGCTGCTAGGGATCTCTGAGAGGCACACAGCTCTCCTGGAGCCATAGCCAGGATTGCCCTGCCTCCCCTTGGACACCCAATTTATTGCTGCTGCTGCTGCTCCGTGGTCCCTCACCCCTCGCTGGGCTCCTGACCCCAAACCAGGACCCTGCCCTGCCCTTTTGGGGGTGGCTTTTCTGGGCCCATGGAAGGAGCCTGCCTGGAGAATTCAGCAGCTCCTGGGGGATTCAGCAGGTGCTGGTCACCCTGGGAGTGACACCCACAGTGTCCCCAGGCAGGGACAGCAGCCTGCCCTTCTGCCATCACTCTCTGTGGCACATTAGGGTTTTCTTGACTCTGCTGTATCATTTCCAGGAGTGTATTCCAAACATCCCAGGGCTGATTCCCATCCTCCTGGAGAGCTCCGTCCCCCCCTCAGCCCCAGGAGAAGCTGCAAACCAGAGGGTTTGGAGTGATCAGCTCTGCACTGTGACAAAGAAAAAAGGGAAAAGAGCCATGGGCTGCCCCCATTGATATGGACACAACGTGGAGATATTCTGGATCTATTTGGGGATTAATGAGGACTCAATTATTTCAGAAATTTTAATAATAAATATATTGGCCTAATGGATTTTCCAGCTACTGTTTTCAGCCATGAAGGTGGGGACCTTTTTGGTTAATGTTTTCCAGAGCTGAGGAAAGGAAATTGGTTAAAGGCAGGGAATAACTTTCCCACATGAGGAGGTTTGCCCCCATTTATACACATAGGCAGCCCAGATGGAGATGAGAGAACTTGCAGGTGAAAGTTTTCTCATGGATCAAGGGGAAAAAATAGGAATGAAAAGTAAAAGGATGAGATTCATCTGTATCTCATTCTGATGGAACAACATTTGGTGCCATCACCTTCCAGCGCTGGTGCTGAGGGCCTTGCTCCTGGAGCAGAGATTATCTTCTCACTGAATGCCAATAACTTCATAAAAATGGTGAAACTCTGGGATGTAGCCCGGCCCTGATGGTTTATGAGGGACTTGGAGCGTGGCTGAATTCCTGAATCTCCGTGCAGGCAATGTCCAGGCAGAGTGATGCAGAAATTCCCCCTGGGGCAGGACAGCTGAGCTGGTGGAGCAAAAGGAGTTGAACATCAGTGGAGATGGGGTTTCTGTGGGGCTCGTCTGCACAGGGAGCAGAGAGCCAGAATGCCTCTGCCTCTGGGTGCTGAGCTGCAGCCCATGTTCATTGTGATCCCAGTAAATCCCAATATGGGGAACACATGACCCGCGAGGCTGAAGGGAAGGAGACAGGAAGGATTTTACATCAGAAAAGTACAAGGGAGACAAGATGTGAATTAAACACCTTTGAGCCCTAAAACCCACACTCTGCAGGCTTTGTTTGATGCACACAGGGCTGTGGGAGTTGCTGGAGATGGCAGGTGCCTCTCCAGGCTGTTTTCCAGATCCAATTGAGGCAGTTTGAGCCGTGCTGGGCTCCCATCAGAGCCTCTCCTGCAGTCAGCTGCTGTCACAGCACAGCATCTCTGCTTCCTTTCAGCCCAAATTGGTTTCAGCCAAACTTCCCCTGCTGGGAGCATCCTGGCCCAGCTGTCCCCGGGGTCAGGGGCTGTGCTGGTGCCAGGCAGGGATCCAAGGGCTGTGTGCCTCAGAGCATTCCAAGAGGAGCTGGGCAGCCAAGGCAGCTCCACTGAGCGCTGCTGCCAGCTGAAGGTGACTGCAGCAGGGAAAGGGGAGATGTGGCTGGGAGAAGGGCACTCCTGCAGGCACCTCCTCCTCCCCAGGGCAGAAACCCAGCCCCTGGGATAGTGATGTGGCTCTGCCCGTGGGGCCAGGCAGGCTGGGGGCCCTGGGTGCAGGGAGCAACACAGTTTGTGCACACAGAGCACAGGACACACCTGCAGCTGTGGATTCTTCTCCTCCACTGCTGCTGGCCAAGAAGTCCAAGGCCATTCTGGCCAATATCAGCACTGGTGTGGCCAGCAGGACCAGGGCAGTGACTGTGCCCTGTGCTGCCACTGCTGGGGCACCTCCAGTGCAACCCCGAGGGGCTGGAGTGTGTCCAGAGAAGGGAAGGGTCAGGAGCCCCAGGAGGGGCTGAGGGAGCTGGGCAGGAGCTCAGCCTGGAGCAAAGGAGGCTCAGGGGGCCCTTGTGGCTCTGCACAGCTCCTGACAGGAGGGCACAGCCGGGGGGTCGGGCTGTGCTCCAGGGAACAGGGACAGGAGCAGAGGGAACGGCCTCAGGCTGGGCCAGGGCAGCCTCAGGGGGGATTTTGGGGAAATTCCTTCATGGAAAGGGTGGTCAGGAACTGGCACAGCTGCCCAGGGGGGTGGTGATGTCCCCGTCCCTGGAGGGATGGACGTGGCACTTGGGGCCGGGGGTCACTGGTGGCCTGGGGGCAATGGCTGGACTTGATCCTGGAGGTCTCTTCCAACCAGCGATTCCGTGCTTCTAAAAAAGGAACCGGCGGCTTAACCCCGCTCCCTGCCGAGAGCAGACCCGCAGACGGAACGTGCCGAGGGGGGCTCGGCCCCCAGAGCGGCTCCCCCGTTCCCGGGCCCTGCCCTGCCCGGGGCCGCTCCCTGGGCGCAGCACCCCCGCCCGGGCTGGGCTGGGGCTGGGGCCGGGGCCGGGGGAGCCCGGCGAGGAAGGGGTTAGCGGGGCCGCGCCGCAGGGCTGCCGGCGGACGGAGGGAGGGTGGTCCCTGGCCGGGCCGGGGGAGCGGCGCGGCGCGGCGGGGCTCGGGCTGCGCTCGGGGCTGCGCTCCCGGCCATGGGCGCCGAGCCGGGGCTGCCGCGCCGCGCCGCTCTCCTGCTCCTCCTGCATCGCCTCCCTTCAGTCCGGTTCTTCGCTTCTTTGGTTTGATTTCATCCCTTCGCTCGGTGGTTTTTTTGTTTTTTTTTTATATTATTTTTTTCTCTCTCTCGCTCCGCCATCCCCACCGCCCAGATCTCTGTGTGCCGCCTCCCTCCATCCTCCTCTCAATAACTCGTCTGGGAGCGATCTGGAGGGGCGGGGGGGGGGGACAGTGGAGCCGAGCGAACCTGTGGCGGAGGAGCCGGCTGGTGGAGAGGTGAGTGAGGAGCTGGCGAGCATGGGGAGAGCTCGGGCTGTCCCCCGGCCGGGCGGGGACGGAGGGAGGGCTCGCAGGGAGCCGGCAGCGCCCTCCCTTCCCCGGCCCGGGGGCACCGCGGCTCCACCGGGAACCTGTTGGGGCTCAGCCGGGCCGGCAGCCGAGCCATCCCCGAGGGAGGCCGTGGGGGGATGCTCGGGATGCTCATCCCCTCCCCTCGGTACACGGATCCGCGGCCGTGCCCCCCGAGCCGGCGCTGTGCGGCTGTGGGCGCTCACACGCGTGTTTGTGGAGTTGCCATGGAGCGGCACAACAGCACTTGGGCTGCCCAGAAAACCTTTTAAATTCGCTTGCTGGCCCCCTGCTCGTCCGTAGCGGGTGATGTAATGAGAGCTCGGTGTCTATGCGGTGTTCTGCTCTCGGGGAGCCGGACACGGGTGCAGATCCCAGATCCCGGAGCAGAGGGAGCATCCGCCATCTGTTTGAATGGACGGGTCCTTATCAATCTGTCAAACCCAACAAATGCACTTGACGGAGGAATCCGGCCCCAAACACCTCCCGATGCCGCTGTCGGCAGCCGAAGTGCTCGGGGCAGAGTCTTGCCCGACCCCCGCTGCCCGCTCGGAGCCGCTCGGAGCCCAGCCCCGGCTGCTTTCAGCTGATTCAGTCACCAGCTCCAACACCTGATTTGCAGCGCTCGCCTCCTGCTTCTCCCCGGAGCATGCCCGGGGCTGCAACGGGGCTGGGGCTGAGCCGGCTCCTCCCGAGCCCTTCCGCGGTTACTCAGCAGCTCCTCAGACCTTTCCCACCCACCAAGTTTCTCTGTTTTCCATGGAGCAGCTGCCTCCCCCTTAGCGTGTCCCCTCCCGGTGGCTCTGGGAGTGTTGCGAGTCCTCGGGACACGGATGGGCCGTGCCGGGAGATGAGAGCGGGACGGGCGCTGCGGTGGGCTCTGGGTACCGGAGGAGAGGTGTGTGATCCTGGCTGGCTCCAGGGGCTCGCTGGACTACAGGAGGAGCTTCCCGCAGCCCGGGGAATGGAATTTGCCCGTTGTTGAGCGGTAGAATAGCTGCACAAGGCCGGCAGTGGCACAGGACTGGAGCGCCCAGGGTGCTAGCATCACGTAGGCAGCTGCCACCGAAATGACACACTTGATTGAAGGCCAAAAGAACCCAATACGTAACTGCTGTGATTAAGCTCCATATGATGCCTCAGAGCAAGTAAAAACCCCTCCTTCATCTCATCTTGCTTGTAACGAGGCAGCCGTTGCAGGGATCTCATTTGGGTCATGTCGTGGCTTTTGGGGGATTCTGGGGGGGTTGTTTTGGGTCGGTTTTTTTGCGCTTCTGGCTGTACACACCCATGACCTGCAGCAATCGGCTCCCCCGCGATGCCCCCTGAGAGCCTGGGGCTGTAGGTGTGCCGCTAGCTGGGAATACAAATCCGAGCAGGTAAGAGCTCCCACTGCCAGCTCTTTAGCAGGGAATTTTCCAGCTGGCTCCTCGCGGGTCTCTGCACGCTCCCCTTCCCCAGGAATGCATGTGTGGGACTCTGCTCCAGGGAAGGGTTTGATGGGGACGCTTCACCCTCTCAGTCCGGGCAGTCTCGGTGGGTGCTCGGCTCTTTGCTCAGAGGATGCTCTGGACCTGTAACCAGATCCTCTCTGCGCTGCACCTGTGGATAAAGGCTGTGCCCGGAGGGGTCTGCACGGCACAATCCCAGCGGGAATGGGGGGTCCTGCTCGGGGTGAGGCTCCCGGGGGTGCAGGGCTCTCCCTGGGGTGGGTTTGTCCTGCAGGAGCTGCGTTCTGCTCCTCCATCCCTCGGGAGAGTGCTGAGCTCGCCCGGCTCCCACAGCGCCTTCCCCTGAGTTCTCGGTGGGGCAGGGGGGTTTCAGCAGGAACAAAAGCGCTTCGGGAACGGCTCTCTGCCATCCAGCCCAGGGCACGTCTTGGCTTGCAAGGAGAAAAAAAACCCGATGAACACAGAGCAAAAGGCACAAAGGGAAATTTTACCCCGATCTCTTTCCTGCCTGCCTCACCCATGGGGGAGCGGGGCTGAGCCTGGTTCCCCCTCCTTGGCTCCATTTCCAGGCAGGTTCTGCCCAATCGCGATGTGCTCGAGGGTTCTGCTGATGCAGCCCATCCCTTCCATCCCTCGGCAGCTCTGTAACCATAGATGGGCTTAGAAACAGCATTTTTGGGGCTGCTTGTCCGAGCTGCCCTGCCCCAGCCCCGTCAGTCCCATTGCAATGGCCGGTCCCGTGCGGCTCCCCCTGCCCCTGGCAGTTCAGAGCAATGCAACTTTCCCGTCGTGTTTCCTTTGAAATGTCCTCATTTCCAAGCAAAATCGTGGCTTGACCCGTGCAGTGATGGTGCCGTGCATGTTTTGTCTTCCAGAGTTGTGGTAAACTGAGCAAAATACGCATTGAGAAACTCCTTGGACTAGAAATACCCTCCACCATCATTTTACATCTGTGCTCACAGAGCTTTTATTGATTTGGGATGAAATATGGCAGGCAATCTATGAGGAGATGCAAATTCAGACAGGCAGAGCCTTTTCAGAAAATGCTGGGATTGTCAGAAGGGTCTGGGAGCATTCATTGTAGCCAGGTGCCTTCCTGAGGTGAACTGAGAGGGTTTTTAATGTTGTGTAAAAAGACCAAGCCAGTTTTATTCAGTTCATCCAGTCCCCAGGTAATGATGTACTGGGAATTGATCATATGGCAGAGCTTTGCCAGGCTGGGGAGGCTTTAATTGTGCTTTTAACCTGTGAATGTGGTTAGTGTTAAAAGTGTGAGGCAGAAACTCAAGTAAATCCTGGGTATTATGCAATAGTTCTTGGGCTATCATGAAAAAAGGGCAATAGAAACAAACTGGTTTAAAGGTCTGCTTTTAATTAACTGCAGCCTCCTTTGATAAAAGCACTAACATGTGAAAATGGTTCTCAGAATAAAGACATTAAGCAGTGGTAATAAAAGCCACAGTCTGGATTTAGTCTGCTGAACCTGGAGTCCATGGGCAGGACCTGGAGGATGTGAAGAAATTCAGTGGGTGGTTCTAAAAGTGCCCTCTCATTCCTTGAACTTAACATCAGCTTGTGGAGGCTTGCTGGGCATCCTTCATTTGCATTTTTACAGCAGGAGAACAGCAGACCTGGAACATCTGCACTGAATGCTGTCCTCAGGTCTGTCCCTCTGACATCTGTCTGCTGTCCTCAGGTCTGTCCCTTAGATATCTGTCTGCTGTCCTCAGGTCTGTCCCTTAGATATCTGTCTGCTGTCCTCAGGTCTGTTCCTTAGATATCTGTCTGCTGTCCTCAGGTCTGTCCCTTAGATATCTGTCTGCTGTCCTCAGGTCTGTCCCTTAGATATCTGTCTGCTGTCCTCAGGTCTGTTCCTTAGATATCTGTCTGCTGTCCTCAGGTCTGTCCCTCTGACATCTGCACTGAATGCTGTCCTCAGGTCTGTCCCTCAGACATCTGTCTGCTGCCCTCACTTCTGCCCTAGCTGGGGCTTCCAGGCCCCTTTTTGGTCCTGGACCTTTCCTGGCCCTCCCTTTCCCAGGCACTCCCCAGCATTTCACCCGGCTGGGTCTGTGTTGCTCCGTGCCTGGAGCCATTCCCTCTTGTGCTGACATCCCTGCAGTTTTGGTGGCTGTCCCTGGGGTGGGGACACTGCCCAGTGGGGTGGCAGGGCCCAGTGAACCCCAGCAGTGAGTGGTGCCTGCTGGAGGAGCTGCTTTGGGGCTCTCTGAGCCCTTTTCCTCACCCTCCTGCATTCCCTGCCTTTGCCTGAAGTCCTTCCCTGCAGCAGGGCTTTGGAAGGTTAAAATGTGAGCAGGGCAGGGCAGTGGGGCTTGCCCGTGGTCACTGGGTGTCCTGCAGGGTGCCTGGCACAGGTGACAGCTCCTGCAGACACACAGGTGACAGCAGGGAGCACATCTGTGTGCATCTCCTCTCCTGGCTGCTGGAATGTTAAACCAGAACGTGAGGCAGCCTGAGGAGCTGGGATTCATTCAGTGGTGGGAAGGGCTCTGTTGGTGCCCTGCACAAATCCAGCCTGGCTTCTTCCATGCCAGCCCCAATCCCAGGGTCTGTGCCCTGTTCCTGCCCAGGGCTCTGCAGGGCTCAGGGGGGCACAGGCTCCGGGAGCTGAGGAGCTGCAGGAGCCTGAAGAGGCTCAGGGTGTGCAGGGCTCAGCTCTTTGAGACCCCTCCTGCCAAGCCTTGGGCAAACTGAGGAGGAAAACCAGGCCTGGGTGAGCCCTGCTGGTGCTGCTGCCTGTCCCAGCGTGTCCCAGCGTGTCCCAGTGTGTCCCAGCGTGTCCCAGCACAGGAGCTGAGGTGTCCCAGCCTGTCCCAGCTTGTCCCAGCACAGGAGCTGAGTTGTCCCAGTGTGTCCCAGCCTGTCCCAGCACAGGAGCTGAGGTGTCCCAGCCTTTCCCAGCCTGTCCCAGCCTGTCCCAGCACAGGAGCTGAGGTGTCCCAGCCTTTCCCAGCCTGTCCCAGCCTGTCCCAGCACAGGAGCTGAGGTGTCCCAGCCTGTCCCAGCCTGTCCCAGCACAGGAGCTGAGGTGTCCCAGCCTGTCCCAGCACAGGAGCTGAGGTGTCCCAGCCTGTCCCAGCCTGTCCCAGCCTGTCCCAGCCCAGGAGCTGAGGTGTCCCAGCCTTTCCCAGCGTGTCCCAGCCTGTCCCAGCACAGGAGCTGAGGTGTCCCAGCCTGTCCCAGCCTGTCCCAGCCCAGGAGCTGAGGTGTCCCAGCCTTTCCCAGCGTGTCCCAGCCTGTCCCAGCACAGGAGCTGAGGTGCTGCTGCCTCCAGGGATGCTGTGCCCCCGAGGCCAGGGCTGGAATACCCACACGTGTCTCTGCTGCTGGATGGCAAATGTCCCCAAGGGTTTGGGGACGTGTCCAGAGGCTCCCAAGGATGTCACAGTAAAGTGTTCCTTGGGGTCTGTTTATTCATTCAGGTCAGAGGCTCTGCTCTGACCCCTTTTAAAGCAGCACTCAAGGAGAAATGGCCTCTCTCCTTTTCCCCTGGACATCCCTGGCCTCTCCAGGGCAGTGATTTCTCCTTAGCACATCAACCCTTATGCAAATGACATTCCAAAGAGTTGATCAACCCTGCCAGGTATTAAGGTTGGGAAGAGCCAGCCCGAGAGCAAATCCCAGAAAAAAACAAGAGAATGAAGTCTCTGTAGCTGTTTCCAATTAGCCAGTGCTGCTGGTTCTCCTGGTGTTTCAGGAAGAAACATGGAAATCTCAGAGCAGACCTTGTTTACAGAGTGCTTGTGGCTTCCAGGCCCAGTCAGCGTCAGATTTCTCTCATACGTTCCCTTCAAATAAAGGCTGAAATAAAAATAAGGATGCTGTAATTTGTGCCACCCTGAGAGCCCAACACTGCTCCAGCAGGAAATGATCCCTGGGGTTCCTGGAACAGCTCCACTGGATCTTCCCAGGAGCAGGAGCTTGCAGGGAGAGCAGCACAGCCTGAGCCTGCTCTCCCTGACAGGAGCTGGGGAATCAGGGATGGTGAGGGGCTCCCCCACGGGCTGGGAGTGCCCAGAGCTCTGGGGTTTGGCCCTGGAAAGGGCCCAGTGATCCCAGTGACCCCACACAGAGCAGGGGATGGATGGATTGATGGATGGATGGATGGATGGATGATGGATGGATGGATGGGTGGATGGATGGGTGGATGGATGGATGATGGATGGATGGATGGATGGATGATGGATGGATTGATGGATGGATGGATGGATGGATGGATGGATGGATGGATGGGTGGATGGATGATGGATGGATGGATGGATGGGTGGATGGATGGATGATGGATGGATGGATGGATGGATAGTGGATGGATGGATGGATGATGGATGGATGGATGGATGGATGGATGGATGGATGGATGGATGGATGGATGGGCGGACACACAGACCACCTTTGGCAGCGGTGCTGTGTGTCCAGGGCAGCTGACATTGCCAGTGTCTGCAGGAGTGGAGCCATTGGCACAAGAGCCCCTGCAGCCTTTGTCCCCACAGCCCATCCCTGGCAGTGACAGCCCCAGCCTGGTGGCTCTGGGCACTCTGGGGGGACAGGTCTCCCTTTGGGTCTGCTTACCCTCTCCCAGCAGCCTGGCGTCCTCCTTGCATCCCCTTGAATCTGGGCCATTGTGTCTGAGGATGCTTTTCCAAGGAAGCTGCTGGCCCTGGCTGTTTGCAGGGAAGTGCTGGGAGTGGATCTTGGTTGGAATCTCACACCACAATCCACCCCAGTTTATATAAAATTATTCCAGTGTTGGAGTTGCCCTTGTCTCTAATTCCCTTCTGCTCATTTCTGTGTGCTGGTGGCTCCAGCCCTCCCAGCTCCCAGGGAATTTTCTGTAGGAACCATCAGCCATTGCTTTACAAAATAACCCTCACCAGATGTCCCAGAGCCTCCTTCAAAGATGAGGTCTGGCAGAAGTCAGATTTATTGGGAGCAATTAATTGTCCTGCTAAGAGCCCTCAATGTTTTGGCATTTCATTAATAAGACGTAATCAACCACCAGGCTATTTGGAGTGTGTTACCCTGTCAGATCCGCTGTTAATTGTCATTATTTGATAGATTTCATGTTTATAATTACTGGTGTGTGACGCAGGGTGTGCTCTGAATAATCCATTGTGTATTGTTCTGTGAACCAGGGTGCTGGGGGTGCCAGCAGCCGCTGCTGCTCGTGTCTCCAGGGCTGATTTATGGCCAGGGAGGGAACGGGACAGGAGGGGATGAACAGAAGCTCAGAAAAGTCCCCTCTGGCCAGGCTCAATGGGCAAACACTCAGCAGCTGTGAGTGCAGGAGAAAAGGGTTCAGCAGAGCAGGGAAATGTGTTAGGGATGGGTTATGGGCGTGGGGGTGACATTTCCTCCCTGCTTTGATGTGCTCCTCAGCTCAGAGCTCTGGGATATTTATTTTTCTTGCTGTCAACAAGGACCTCGTTCCCATCATTTAATTCTGAGTGATCTCTTGTTGTACTCAGGGAACAAAAAAAAAAAAAAAAGACCTGAGTATTGCAGAGAAAGAGAATTGGGATCCTTTAGTGAGTGAGCAGCCAGGGCTGTGGGGCTGGGCAGGGCTGGGTGATGCCCAAAGCCTCTCTGGCACCCCTGAGCCGTCCTGGGTGCTCAGCTGAACCTGTTCTCATTGCCTTTATCCACCCTGACTCCTGGAGAAGCTGATTGCTGGGAAAAAGGGGGCCAGGAGGAGCCCCCTGTCCGTGCTGCAGAGATCCCTGCTGGGCACAGGCTGCTCTGGCTGCCCTTGCAGCACCAACAGCAGTGGCTGGGCAGGGAAATGGGGCTGCAGGGGCTGCTGTGGGACCTGGCAGCTCCAGCAGCTCCATCCAGGGCAGCCCCTCCTGGTTTTAGGGCCCAGGGGGAGCTCAGAGCCTCCAGTGTGCGAAATGATCCATCAACAGCCCCAAATTGTCACCCTTTAACTCCAACAACACCTTCCAATGAGGCACCAGGGCCTGGGGACAGGCTGGAGGTGTCCCCCCTGGTCACACAGGATTGTGGTGTTGTGAGGTCTCCAGGACGAGGTGAGAGAGGAGAATTTGACTCCATGTTCTCAGAAGGCTGATTTATTATTCTATTCTATTCTATTCTATTCTATTCTATTCTATTCTATTCTATTCTATTCTATTCTATTCTATTCTATTCTATTCTATTCTAAGAAATGATATACTAAAACTATACTAAAGAAAGAGAAAGGAGACATCAGAAGGCTTGACAAAAATGGTCATGAAAGCTCCTGACACTCCTCAGAGTCTGACACAGCTGGCTGGGATTGGTCATTAATTAAAAACAATTCCCATGGAACCAATCAAAGATGCACCTGTTGGTAAATGATCTCCAGATCACATTCTTAAAAAATCTGATAATTATTGTTTGCATTCTTTTCTGAGGCTTCTCAGCTTCCCAGGAGAAAATCCCGGTGAAGGGATTTTTCAGAAAATATCATGGTGACACTGACATGTCCCCCCTGGTGACGCAGGTGTGTCCCTCCTGGGATGTTTGTTCCAGAGGCTGATCAGCTTTGCCACGTGTAGTGGTTTTGGTTTGTTAATTTGAGATTTTGTTAATTTTGAGATTTTTTTGTTAATGTACTAATGATTGTGGTGGCTTTAGGGCTGGTTAATTACTAGTGTATTTACTTCTTGTTGTGAGGTAGGATTAGGAGAAAGGGTGAAGTAGGTTTAAAACTTTAAAAGGGTATAAAGAAAAATGTATTGATAGTAACTAAAAGAAAGAGTCATAAAAGAGTAATAAGAATTAGAACAAAACATTTAGAACATATTTCTTCTTCTTACTTTTATATTGATAATGTAAATAAATAAAACTTTAAATTTTAGTTAGTTTACTATTTTTGGAATAGTCTTTCTTTAGTTTACTTAGGAAGAGAAGTCTGCCTCAATTCCCCATGTGCAGATCCTTCAGCTTCCCTTCTGCCTGGAGATTTGAGAGGTTTTTGTAGCCTGTGTTGGTTTCCTCCCCTAAATCCCTGTCACCTGATAAAGGCTTTCTTTGTGCACCCTGTGTGATGGCTGTCCCTGGTGTTCTGTCCCACTGGAGGGCATGGGAGGCTGGGCCTCCCCAGGGATAAAACTTTCATTCCCAAACTGATTTTTTTCATATTTCCAGGTGAATTATTAGAGAGGAGAAGAGATTCAAGACTTTTGTTGCATTGCTGGCTTTTTTTTTTTTTTTCTTTACACCATCAACTCAGAGGCTTTCCAAACCTGGAAGATCGATTTTTATTTTTTACTAATCTTGATTAAACACAAGTGGAGGCAGAAAGTAGAAGAGGGCAGCACAAATCTGGGGATTTCTGCCTGCAGGAGGTGAGGATGAGTGTGGGAGCTGAGGTGAGAGGAAGCATCTCAGGTTCATTAATGGGGCACTTTAAACCTGTTTGCAGAGGAGAGGGGCTTTGTCCCCTTGGGAGGACACATGGAGATATCAGGTCCTTCCAGTCCTCTCCTTCGAGCTGGGATCAGCCCCAGGCGGCTCAGAAATAACAAACAGCAGCTCTGGGCTCTGTCTGTGCTCTCCAGACAGAAATGTTGGGTTTGGTACCTGATCCAGCACCCTCAGCTCTCCCAGACAGAAATTCTGGGTTTGATCTGGGTTTGATCCCAACCCAGCACCCTCAGCTCTCCCTCTCTGCCAGAATTCAAGCAGCAGCAGCAGCAGTTGTGTCGAGATGTGCTGTCTTTTCAAGTGCCCTTCCTCTGCTTTTTCATTTGGAATTTACTGCAGAAGGTGGGAGAACCCCCAGCACAAAACCTTCTGAAGCTCCAAGTGCTTTGTAGCTCTCGAGGGTGGAAGTTTGTGGCTCCTGGGGTGCTGTACATTACATGAGGTTGTCACTCAGATCTTGTTCTCTGCCTTGCAGAGGATTTTTTTTTCTTCCCAGTTGATCTTTGAAAGCTGAGAATGATGTGTTTGTAAAGGGTTTTTTACCCAGCGATCACCATGAGGTGCTTTGTTGTTGGCATCCCAAGCCAGGTGTGCCAGATCTGCATTTCCTGCCTGAATCAGAGGAATATTTCCTTAGGATTGTGCCCAGAAATGATCAGATAGAGCCCAAATGCCATGAAGGTGTGCCAAGGGCATGTGGGGATGTGATGGGTCAGGACTGGGAGTGGTCCCTGGAGGTCAGTTTGGATTTTACCTGGATATACAGCAGCAGATGTTCGGTGAATCTCACGTGTGTGGGTTCAGATCTTGTGTTTGCAGTCCATAAATCCTTGTGAAAGGTGGAATTTGTCTGAAAATGCATGTGGAAAAGCCAGGTCTAAATTCTGGTACCCAGCCAGGGAAGGGGGAGCCCTCCTGTGTCCCAGAAGAGCTCTCAGAGGGACTTTTAGGGCTCACTGCCCCCTCAGCCCAGCCTGAGCAAATGTGGCTCCCCAGCCCTGCCCAGAGGGTCCAGTGCCCTGTGCAGGCTCAGCAGGAGCCTGTTCCTCTCTATCCTGTTTATAAATATCCCAAATGTGCCTTCCTGGGGTTTGGGCTCTGGGATCCATAAAGACTGGGATCAGCAGTCAGCAATCACAGGCTTCCTTCAGGACTGCCCTCCCTGGCAGGATCTATGCTCTATTTTAGACAGAAAATTATCTTAGAAGAACCACACTTTATTTTTCCCCATCCCAAGGCTCCTTCCAAGGCCACTTCTCTTGGTTTGTATACAGACTGAGCCTGAGCCTGGTTAAACCAGACCTGGGCAGTTCATCCCCTTCACACCTTGCTGAGCTCTGAGCCCTTGGAGCCCTGCAGGCTCTGCCCTGGCCAGCTTGGGCTCAGATTGCACTCCAGGTGCCAAGTTTGTGCACAAAGTAAATTAAAAAAGAGAAAAAAAAAATCTTTAAAGCTATTGTTAGCACAGGGAATGCAGGTGACAAGGGACAAAGTGACTCTTCCCAGCACAAGGATTTTGCCTTCCCTGAACTGGGCTGGCTTCAAAGCAACCGTGGGGATTTAGTCCAGCTCAGCCTCTCCATGGCAGAGGTTAAGCCAGGCCTAACCATGACCCTCAGCTGTTATTAGGGAGAGGGAAGCAGGGACAGCACCGTGGAAAAGGACCAGAAATAGCAGAGGAGCCTCTCTGGGAGGTGTCCCCTGGCTGGTGCCTCATGGAGGGTCAGGTACCCCAGGTGACACCAGGCTGTGTTTGCTCTGCTGGGCTTTGGATCCCACAGGATCACACTCCCAGGACAGGGACAGCGCCTCAGGGATAATTTCCTCCAGAGGATCATTTCCTGCTCTGCTTTAGATGTTCAAACATTGCTGTGCCCAGGGAGAAGCATCTTCAACACCATCACTTCATCTGATGAATTTTTAAAGGGTTTAAAAGTGACCTCAGGGAATTCTCAGCTCCTGTTCCAGTTTCCCGACTGCTCCCTGGATTTTCAATATATTCCTGGGTTCCTTTCAGCCCTGAGGAAGGGCTAGGAGAGCAAAGCTTGTGCTGGTGCTCCCCTCCTGTCCTTGGCCATCCATGGAAATGTGCTTCCCATTCTTCCAGCACAGCCTCCCTCAGCACAGCCTGTGCAGAGCTGGAGATCTCCATTTTATCTTCATCCCACTTTTCCTCCTTTCTGCCTGCTCTGTTGGACACCACAGGGCTCAACATCCAGCTTGGGGTCCTGCCAGGGTGCTCCCAGCCCTGGGATCCATGGAATTGCTCCATGGGGAGGGCAAGCCCAGGATTCTGGCTGGGTGGGACACAAGGCAGTGCCAGGGAGGTTGTGTGTTCCATGCCCGAGGCTGGAAAACCAGGATGGACAACCCAGGGTGGATTCCCGGGCACCCTTTGGGCTGCACATGGGAGAGAGAAGAACAAGGAACCTCTTCTGAAGTGTGACCAGCCAGGAGATCCAGGATCAGCAAAAACTGGTTCCAGTTCTGTCTCAGAGATGGATCTTAGAACCATTAAATGTTTTAATGGTCCTGTGGGGTTCTGTGGGCTCTGAGCCTCTTTGGGAAGAGCAGCACAGGGGCTGCTGAGGAATGGGAGCCACAGGCACATGAGCAGTGTGGTGATGGCTTTTGTTATCCTGATGGAATATTGCTATGAAAGTCTTCTAAATTCCACAGAGGTGGCTGTGCTGAGAGGTGGGAGCAGGGCTGGCAGGCACAAAGGGGTGGGAGCTGCTGGGAGCCTGGACAGGGACTGGAACCCGTCAGGGGACCCTGGGGATAGTGCACGGACCTGGTGAGGGGGCTTTGAAAGCCAGGTGTCTGCTAAGGAAGGCAGGAGCCTCCCCTGAAATGGAAAATGTGAACCCCCTCCCTCTGAATTATTATAATTTTGAATTAAGAGGCTCTCGGGCAAACATGGGGGAGTAGGAATAATAGTTCTTTATTAGGAAAATTAAAAATATAAATGCAACAGTGCAAACAAAAAACCCAAACCACTGCCAGAGTGAGAGCAGTCCCTGCCCCTGTGTGTCAGGGAGGTGTCCCAGCCCCATCCCAGGGGGGCTCAGCCCTCCTGCAGTGCCAGCTGTGGCTCTGCTGCAGCAGGGATCCTGCACAAGGGGGGAGTTTTCCTCTGCAGCTCCAGGGCTGCTGCAGATGGGCCTGGGCTCCCTCTGGCCATGCAGGGCAGCAGAAAGCTGCTCCTCTGGCAGTGCAGGGGGCAAAGGCTGCTGTGCTGTGCCAGGCTCAGATTGGATCCAGGCAGGAATGCTTGGCTCCTGCCCTGGGCGCAGCATCTCCCCATGGGATGCTGGCATTGGCTCAGCCCTGCAGGGACACTCAGTGGCCATGGACAGCAGAGATCTGCTGGAGGGAGGATTGGCTGTGGCAGAGATAAAGAAACAACTGCCCCATGGACAGCAGAGAGCTGCCCCAGCTCTGACAGATGGGGATAGAACACACACCCAGCTAAATATTTCAACCTTAGACATTGAGGTACCATGTGGACATCTCCACACACTTGGTGAGGGGGTCTTTGAAGGATTTCTGGTTCAATGCCAATGTTTTTGTGGTATTTTCATGATGTTATCCAAGGGGATTGCATGGCTCCTGAATCCCCACACCGTGTTTGGTTCACAAGGTCCTGATGGAAAAGGTGTCTGTGCTAGAGAGCCCAGCCCAGCTCCCTGCTCAGGGGCTGCTGGGCAGCTCTGGAGAAGGGGCAGGAACCCAGGGCCACCCTGAGGAGGTGGCACAGGCTCAGATGGAACATCTGGAGAGGTAAAACATTGTTGGTGCCCTCCACCCAGCCTCTGCTGCTGGTGGTGCCAGGTGCCACCACGAGGATGGGGTCAGCAGCACAGTGTCACAGACATGTTTTATGAAAAATCCTTTCTTTAGAATTTTTCCTGCTGAGAAGCCTCAGGAAAAAATGTAAACATTGATTATCTGCTGCTGTGGAATGCAACAGGTGCATCTGTGGTTGGTCTCATGTGGTTGTTTCTAATTAATGGCCAATCACAGTCAGCTGGCTTGGACTCTCTGAGACACAAACCTTTGTTATCATTCCTATTTTTTCTATTCTTAGCCAGCCTTCTGATGAGATCCTTTCTTCTATTCTTTTAGTATAGTTTTAATATAATATATATCATAAAATAATAAATCAGCCTTCTGAAATACGGAGTCAGATCCTCGTCTCTTCCCTCATCCTCAGACCCCTGTGAACATGGTCACAGCGCAGGGATGGAGGTGCAGCTCAGGGATGGGGTCAGCAGCACAGGGATGGGATGGAGTCCAGCTGTGTTTTGGGTGTCCCAGGTCGCACTGGGAGCAGCAGCCACAGGGAAGCTGCAGGAGGTTTCTGTGTTTCTGACCTGGACACTTTGGCTGCATTCAGAGTGAGCCTGTCCCAGAATCCCAGACTGGTCTGGCTGGGAAGGACCCACCCAGTGCCACCCCTGCCACAGGCAGGGACACCTCCTGCTGTCCCAGGCTGCTCCATCCTGACCCTGAGCACATCCAGGGATGGGAATGCCAGCCTGGACCAGTCTGGCTGTGCCTTTTATCCCACATAGGCACCTACATATTCCCATGGAGCTTTTATGGATCCCACCCTGTGACCGTGTTCACAGGAGTCTGAAGATGAGAGAAGAAATGAGGATCTGACTCCATGTTTCAGAAGGCTGATTTATTATTTTATGATATATATTATATTAAAACTATATTAAAAGAATAGAAAAAAAAATTCATCAGAAGGCTGGCTAAGAATAAAAAAAGAAAGAATAATAACAAAAGCTTGTGTCTCAGACAGAGTCCGAGCCACCTGACTGTGATTGGCCATTAATTAAAAACAACTCTATGAGACCAATCACAGATACACCTGTTACATTCCACAGCAGCAGATAATCATTGTTTACATTTTTTTTCCTGAGGCTTCTCAGCTTCTCAGGAGGAAAAATCCTAAAGAAAGGATTTTTCATAAAAAAAAAGTCTGGGACCACCCTAAGGGCTTTCCCACCACGGTGCTTTGGAACTTTCACCCACCTGCCCCTCCTGGGCCCCTTTTTGCTGTTTTCTCCTCATTTCAGGCTTGGCTTTGGCTGCAGGTTCCTGTCTGAGGATGCTGAGTGCTCCTGAGGCACAGCTCCACATCCCTGGGGGCCTCTGGGCCCCTTGGAGCATCTCCTGTTAGACCTGAGAGGTGCTGGATTCCAGGGGCTCTGCAGGGTTTCTGCTGAATGATGTTACAGCTTTATACCCTAATATATCTGGGCAGCAGAATTTAATCCAGGATTTCTCACTCCAGAGTATCATGGCTCTCCTCCAGCACTAAAACACACCACAGGATCCAGGTAGGAGCTGATTTTCAGCTCTTCAGCCCTCAAGGGAGAGGCATTGTCATTTTTTTTAATGGTTGTAGGAGCCAAGGCTGCGAAAGTGATTTTAGGAATGCTTTAAATCCATGGTGAGCTGCTATTCCATCTGAGGGGGTGCAGGGCTGGGGTTTCCTTCCCCCAGGGGCTGGGCCAGGGGTGCCAGAGCCCAACCCCATGGGCTCAGTGAGTGTGCAGGGCTCACCCAGGGGGACACTGGAACTCTGTGACTGTGTTCACAGGGGCCCCAGGATGAGAGAAGAGACAAGGATCTGACTCCATGTTTCAGAAGGCTGATTTATTATTTTATGATATATATTACATTAAACCTATACTAAAAGAACAGAAGAAAGGATTTCATCAGAAGGCTGGCTAAGAATAGAATAGCAAAGAATGATAACAAAGGTTTGTGGCTCGGGCTCTGTGTCCCAGCCAGCTGACTGTGATTGGCCATTAATTAGAAACATCCAACATGGGCCAATCCCAGATGCACCTGTTGCATTCCACAGCAGCAGATAATCAATGTTTACATTTTGTTCCTGAGGCCTCCAGATTCTCAGGAGGAAAAATCCTAAGGAAAGGATTTTCCATAAAAGATGTCTGGGACAGAACTCCTGTCAAGTGATTTGAAAATTCAGTGCAATTGCTTTTAGTGTTTCTTGGGGATGTCCAAGGGTTGGACTTGATGGCCCTTGTGGGTCCCTTCCAGGTCTGTGCTTACCCTGGGGGTGATTGTCCAGAGAAATCAGGAGTTGGTCACTGCCTGAATGGTTTGCAGTGGGGCTGGGAGCAAGCGAAGGTGGTGCAAAGGGCTGGAAGTGTCTCTGCAGTGAAAGCAGAACTGGCATTGCCTCTGCGTGTCCCTTGGCCAGGTAAAATTCCCATTTCAGTGCCGAGCCAGTGTCAGAGGGAGCAATGCCTCAGAGTGAAACCCATGAACTGGCAAGGGCTGGGAAATTACAGATGTGCTTAATGAAACAGAACCCCTTGTTTACGTTTCTGATGTGCTGCTGGAGCAAGCTGGCTCCCAAATAAAAATACTTAAAACTACGATTGGGATTTATTTACATAATTACTGCCAGGGAGATTCCTGGAGCGTGCTGAGCAGTGCAGGGGGAGCCTCCTGCTCTCCCTCTGTGCTTCCCTCCAGGCTGGTTTGCTCCTCTCCGAGCTCTGCCCAGCCCAGGGAGCAGGGAGGCTTTGGTTCCCACTGAATCCATCTGCATTGTCTGAGATTTGGATTATGGGCTGAGGCACAGCCAGACCATGCTGGTGCAGAGCTGGCAGCTCTTCCTGGGCACAGAGCAAGGGTGGGCTCTGAGCAGCCCCTGCCCTGGGCACTGAGAGCCCTAGGGGCTCCCAGAGCCTCTCCCAGGCCCAGGCAGGCCCTGGCCAGCTCTGGGTGGCTCTGATGATTTATTTCTGCTGGAAATGTGCAGCCCAAAGCACAATGGGCCCGGGATGAGCTTGTGCTGATTGAATCCAGCCCCGGGCATGAGAAATCTTCCTCTTAATATTTCAATTGGCTTTGGCAAACTTGTCTCCTCCTCCTCGTGCCTCCTAAATCACAGGGTGAGTGCTGCTGACAGCAATTCCCACTCCTGCCTGGCAGTGCCTGCCCTGCCCTGGGCTGGCACCTGTGGGGTTGGCAAACACCTCCCTGCCCAGCCTCCCATGCAGAGGGATTTCTCCTCAGCCCTCAGACAGGGAGATGGGAGTGTTCTTGGTGGGGCCCTGCTCCAGTGTGGATGCTCTGCTCTCAGAGGGCCCTGCAGTGACAAACCCCTTGCTCGGGGAGTTGGCTGGGCCCTCTGAGGGGGCTGCGTGCTTCAGGAGGGGTCTCAGGGGTGCCAGACCCTTCCCTGCCTTTGGAAGTTGTGCTGGGCAGCAGCTGGGGCTGCCCCTGGAGCCCTGGCAGTGCCCAAGGCCAGGCTGGACAGGGCTGGGAGCAGCCTGGGACAGTGGGAGGTGTCCCTGCCATGACAGGGGTGGTTCAGGAGGGGCTTTGAAGTCCTCTCCAACCCAAACACTCCACAGTGCTGTAACCTGCTCCCTGCAGGTCAGTGCAGGGCCCAGTGCTCTCTGTAATCATTACTAAGGCTGAGCTCTGCAGGCTCAGTGCTGGGCAATCCTGTTCCCCAATGCTCCGCTGCTCTGGCTGCCCTCACTCCTCTCCAGTGGCCAGAGGCTTCAGCTGCTTTGCTGTTTGTTCCTTCAGCCGCAGAGCCCGGCTCTGAGCTCAGCCCACCCCTCTCACACGCACCTGGGCTGCTGCTCCAGCCCTCTCAGCTTTGGTGTTGCTGGAATGACCCCTGAGGCATTAAAGTCTCTTTTTTCCCAGCTCTGTGACTAAAGAAGTCAGGATTCTGCAGCTCTGCTTTCCAAGGTTGTTTATTTTCTCTGATCTGTTCCATTCTGTCTCTGACCTGCTGAGATCTGTCCAGCAGCTCGGGTTGTGGCACAGTCCCTGCCCTTGGGGTGCTGTTGGCTTTTTATACTAAGAACTGGGTGTACTTTATTTACAATAATTTTCCAATACCTATCACCTATGTTAGACAGTCTGTCTCTACTCTAAACCAATCCAGAAGTGTCACCATCACAGCAGATGATGGAGGACAAGAAGAAGAAAAAGAAAGTCAGGAGATGCTCAGATTCCTCCGTCTTGCCTCTTGAACCCCCATTCTAAATCCCAAAAATTCTACTTTTTCACCCTGTGACAAATTCACTATCATTCTATTCAAACCCTTGTGGCTTGTGAATCTTCACACAAAGTTGGTAATTGTTTCTATAAGTTAAAATTGAAGGCAAAGGTGTTTGTGACTCTGTGCCAGGGTCTCAAATCACTCAGGGCATTCAGAGCAATGTCCTGGGTCCCGACACAGCCCCTGTTCCCTCCAGCCTTTGCTTCATCCCATGACACAAAGGCAGATAACCACAATACCCCTCTCTTTTCCTGTTTTGGTGGCAGGGAAAAGATGCCATTCCACCATGTGACAGCTGGCTTGTTGTACAAGGGCAATTACCTGAACCGCTCGCTCTCGGCTGGCAGCGACAGCGAGCAGCTGGCCAACATCTCTGTGGAGGAGCTGGATGGTGAGTGGGGCTGGATGGGCTGGGCTGGGCTGGGATGGGCTCACTGCACCTGGCCCTGGTGCAAGGAGGCACCTGGGAAGTGATTGTATTTGCAGGGACCCCCATGGCAGGAAGGAATGATGAATCTGACTCCATGTTCTTGCAGGCTAATTTATTATTTTATGATACTATATTATATAAAGAATGCTAAACTATACTATACTAAAGAATACAGAAAGGTTACTTACAGAATGCTAAAAAGATAACAATGAAAACTCCTGACTCTCTCCATAGCCCCAACACAGCTTGGCCCTGATTGGCCAAAGAGTGAAATCAACTCACAGCAGAATCCAATGGAACAATCACCTGTGGGTAAACAATCTCCAAACACATTCCACATGAGCACAACACAGGAGAAGCAAATGAGATAAAATTGTTTTTCTTTTTCTCTGAGGCTTCGCGGCTTCCCAGGAGACAAATCCTGGGCAAAGGGATTTTGCAGAAAATATGAAGGTGACAAGAAGTGTGATGGCTCAGCAGATCAGGGATATAGAGAACATCCCTGACCAAAGTTGTGCTGGGAGCTATGGAGTGATTTTAGTCTTAGCTTTTGTCCTTCTGCAGCTTTTTTAAACCTTAAGCCTGCATTTTATGGAAAAATGAGAAAATTTAGGGTCATATTGCCCCAGAGGTGTCTTTAGCCTTCCCTGGGGCCCTGCAGAGCTGAGTCTGTCCTTCCCACCAAGCCTCATTTGCTTTGGGGCCTTCCCAAAGGGAGGTTCCTCTCCATGTCTAGAAGAAGATGCATGGAGGTGGCTTGTGGCATAAGAAGATGGAAAGAGCTTTAAAATTCCATTTTCCAGATCAGTGGTAGGGAGCACAGAGCAGCCCTAGTCTGGCATGGGCCATCAGGAAGGGTGTCCACACGTGCTGCCTGGAGGATCCCATCATTACCCTTGGAACTGCTGCTGTTCATCCTCTCTGCCCTGGCCTGGGATGTGTGGCCAGGTAAAGCTTCAGGTCCCCATCTGATTCAGATCTCTTTTGTAGAGGATTTGTGGCTTAACCTGAGTTAAATAATTAATGTAGTTGAGTATTGTGGAATGAATTGGAGCTCTTGGTCTGCTCTCCAGTGGACACTTGGTACAAGCCATGGTCACAATCAGGGGCCTCCATGGAGAACTTTTTAAGGGAAGGATCAAGGGAAGGGTGCAAAGTGGAACTCCAAAGGCTGGAGGCATTTTGAAGAAACAGGAGGCCAACATTTCTGACCACCCTGCCCCTTTTCTTGTGTGCTTTGGTAAATCAAACCTTCATTTCCCAGCCTTTCCACCTCAGAGCCTTTGGATTTGGGTTTGGGAGCTTTACATGAGTTTAGCTCAGGTACCAACAGTGTTTTCCTCTTCCCAGTGAGGGTGTGAGGACACAGCTCAGGTGAGAGACAGCCTGAGAAACCACTTCAGTGCAGCTTAGCCCAGAGCCAGGAGCCCCAGCACTGCCAAGGTGACATTCTGGGCTCTTGCCTGGAGCTTGGCTTGCAGGTTTGAGTTCAGCTGAACTGAGCTGGCTCAACCTCCCCTCACTCACCCCAGAGATGCCAAGAGCATGGCACAGGTTTGGCCTGTCTTGGGTGGGGCCAGGGGGCTGCTGAGCACACTGAGGCAGGAGGAGCTCCTGCAGAAACGAGGATTTTCTGGCGGTGCTGTCCCCATTAAAGCACGGCTGCTGGAATTGCCTGCTGGATTTGCAGAGACCTGTCAGGAGCTGCTTTGAGTGGCCCCGGGGCTGGAAGCCCTGGCAGGGCTGGGCAGGGCACGGTGGATGCTCGGGGGATGCTCGTCCTTGTTCTGCTCGTCCCTGCTCTGCTTCCCCCGTCCCGTCTGCATGGAAACTGGGCTGGGGCAGGGAACCGGGCTGGGCTGGGGCAGAGAAGGGAAATGGACTGCCCTAGGTGAGAGAACCGAGCTGGGCTGGGTCAGGGAAAGGAACTGGATTGGGCTGGGTCAGGGAATCGGGCTGTGCTGGGTGAAGGAAATGGGCTGGGCTGGGTCAGAGAAGGGAAGGGAAATGACTGTGCTAGGTGAGAGAACTGGACTGGGCTGGGTCAGGGAAAGGAACCAGATTGGGTTGGGTCAGGGAATGGAAATGTGCCGAGCTGGGTCAGAGAAGGTAACCGGGCTGGGCTGGGTGAGAGAAGGGAAGGGAACCGGGCTGTGCTGGGTGAGGGAAATGGGCTGGGTGAGAGAAGGGAGAGGAACCGGGCTGTACTGGGCCAGAGAAGGGAAATGGACTGTGCTAGGTGAGAGAACTGGGCTGGGCTGGGGCAGGGAAGGGAACTGGGCTGGGCTGGGAGAGGGAACTGGGTTGTGCTGGGTCAGGGAAGGGAAATGTGCTGAGCTGGGTAAGAGAAGGGAACAGGGCTGGGTCAGAGAACCGAATCGGGCCGTGCTGGATCAGAGAAGTGGGCTGGGCTGGGTCAGAGAAGGGAAGGGAACCGGGCTGTGCTGGGTCAGAGAAGGGAACCGGACTGTGCTGGGTGAAGGAAGGGAATCCAGCCTCAATCCCTGTCCTGCTGTCCCGATCCCAGCGGATCCCGGAGCCTCGGGCGCGGCTCTGCCCGCGGGAGGAGCTGCAGCCCAGCCCGGCCCGGCCCGGCCCGGCCCGGCCCCGGGAGAACCCGCGCTCCGGAGCCGCGGATCGCCGCCGGTAATGAACGGCAAACGAGGGAAATGAGGGCAATGGGGTGTGGAGGAGCCGCCCTGGGGAAGGAGCAGCCGAGAGCCGCCAGTCCGTGTCCCACTGCAGGGGCATCGCTGTGTCCCCTCACTCCGGAGCCCGGACACAGCTCTGCACCTCAGCATCCATCTATCCCTGCCTGCCGAGCGCAGGCTCCAATGAGGGTCCATTCTTGTCCACACCCCTCCTTGTGCCCTTGCCGTGAGAATGTGAATGAGGGTCCATTCTTGTCCACACCCCACACCTTGTGCCTTTGCCATGAGGATGTCCCAGCTCCAGCACAGCTCCGAGCTCCACCTCAGCTCATCTCCACCTGCACACACAGCATGGCACCAGATCGATTCAAAGCCATGGCACCAGATCGATTCAAAGCCAGGGCACCAGACCGATTCAAAGCCAGGGCAGCAGGAGAAGCTGGAGATGCTTCTCCATGTGCCAGCAGTGTTCAGCCTCTGGAATTTATATTTAAAATGAAGTCAGCAGTCTCCATCTCCCTGTGTTTTGTCTCTAATACCAGATCAGTGCCTGACTGTGCTGGTAATTGGGGAAGGTTCACTGCCCAAACCCCAAACAGAATTAGTCTTTCTGCCTTTAAGCATAAACTGTCTGAGGATGAGTAACAAAATGTTCTTCCTTGAGAAGTTAATGTCAGGCTATTGGAGCTCTGTGGATGGATCAAGCTGTGAGAGCTCGATGCCAATAACAGATTTGCATTTCATCTTCCAGGCTGGGGAATAGATGCCAAAATTCTCCTTGGTTTCTTTTTCAATGAGATTTTGGTCCTGAGGGAGTTCCAGCCTATTGAGAAATTCCAGTCACACAGATTAAATTATGATAGGTTTGGAGCTGAAGGAGTCACTGGGAATTTTCTATAACGTTCCTCTGCACTCAAGGCTCCAACAAGTGCCTGATCTGTTGGGTTCTTTCCAGCAGATTTCTGTTTTTTCTGTGTCTGGCTGTGTGTGTGTCAGCACTGTTCCCTTGGGAAGGGTTTCTGGGATCCTGCAGGGGATGGTGCTGCAGCCTGACCCCGCTCCCAGCTCATCCCACAGGGAATAGCCAGGAGTTCTCCCTGATTCAGCTGCAGCTGGGGCTGGAGGAGAACAGGGAGATCAGGAGATGGGCTGGGGACACTCTGGGGTCACACACCCTGTGTAAAATCACCAACACAGCTGTGCCACCCTAACCCTGCCTCTGAAAGCCAGCCCAGGTCTGGAAGTGGCACCATAACCTGGCTCTGAGGGGTGGAGGGGTCTGGAGTGGATGTTAGTGCCATGTGCTTGGAGGTTTCTATGCATGAAAGGATAAATTTGGGCTGGGAGGGGCTGTTTTACACAGATTTTCTGGCTCTTGTTGGTTGACATGAAATCATGGCACAGTTTGTGCAGACTCTGAGCTTTCCACATCCCTTTCAAGGCAGCCCCTGTCCTCACGTTCTGAACCACCAGGAGTATTTTTAATAAAAAATGCTGGATGGAAATAATCACGTCAAGCTTGAGTCATCCACCTCCACAGGCACTATCTAAAGGGTATTGTCAGGAGGGAAAAACATTTCCAGAGTGGGAATGTGACAAATCTCACCTGAAGGGAGGCACATGCATGATAAGCAGGCTTGGGGGGGATGCAAGTGGGGCCTTGCAGAGAAACCCAAATGTGAAGCATGGCAGCAGCATTTGCCCAGGCAGGCATCCCAATAAATCCTCACCTGAGCCAGGTGCCTTGGGAATCAGCAGGAGGAGATGTTGCTGCAGGCCAGTGCTGGCTTCTGCTGCCTCACCCAGGGAGCTCCTGCCTCAGGTGGGGCTGGGGTGTCTGTGGGGTTTCTTCTAGACTGGGGGAGATTTTTGGGATTTGTACAGATTCACAGAATTCACAGAATGACTGGGTTGGAAGAGACCTCAAAGATCACAGAGTCCAACCCAGCCCCAACAGCTCAGCTAATTCCTGGCACCCAGAGCCACATCCAGGCTTTGTTAAACACACCCAGGAATGGGGACTCCACCACCTCCCCAGGCAGCCATTCCAGAACTTTATCACTCTTTCTGTGAGAAACTTTTTCCTGATATCCAACCTGTATTTCTCTTGGTGCAGCCTGAGGCTGTGTGCTCTGGTTGTGTCAGTGCTGCTGGAGACAGAGCCCAGCCCCAGCTGAGCACAGGCACCTTTCAGGAGCTGTGCAGAGTGTGCCAAGGTCACAGCACAGCCCCCAAGGAGGGTGGCAGTGCCAGGGCTGTCCTGGCTGAGCTGAAGGTGTGAGCAGAGCACAGGGAAAGGGGCTGCAGGAGGAACACAGGGCAGGAATGTGGGGACTTCCCTCACCAGGAGGCTTCTCCATCCTCATGCATTACAAACCACAGTAGGTGCCTGATTCCTGCTGCTTCTTCCCAGCATCTCCCCTCTGGCAGCAGCTCCCAGCTGGTCTCTCTTTCCTGGCTGGAGAAGACATCCCTGAGCAGCTCCTGAGTCACTGGAAGCAGCTCCCGAGTGAATTTCGGGGTCCTGGCTGAGAGCTGCTGCACATGGAGTGGGATCAGCAGCTGCCTCCTGCTGGCAGTAACCCAGGCAGTGCCAAGGGGCTGGGGGGGCTGCAGCCCCAGGAGCAGGGCTGGGGACACTGTAGGGACACTGGGGACACTCTGGGGTCACACACCCCGGATAAAATGGCCCAAAATCACCAACACAGCTGTGCCATCCTACCCCAGCCTCTGAAAGCCAGCCCAGGTCAGGCTGTCACCCTCCTCTGGTGACACCTCTGGTGACACTCCTGGGTGCTGGGGGCCCTGGCAGGGAGGGGCCGTGTCCTGCAGGGCTCTGTCCCCAGCCAGGCTCCTCTGGGGCTGTTATCTGACACAGCCCTGTGAGCCAGGAGGCTGGGGCTGCTCACAGCTGGGGCTGTGCTGTGTCCAGGAGGGCTCAGTGAGGTTCCCTGTGCCCCAGCTCCTGCCCCTCTGCAGAGGCTGAGCCTTCCCTGGCACTGCCAGCCTGCAGGTGGGCACAGGAGGGAGAGGGGAAAGGACAGGGAGAGTCCCTCCAGCCTTCCCTGAGGGATTGAGTGGTTATCTCTGTGTGCCAGGTGGGATCCAGGCAACAGGAGCAGGAGGAGAGCCAGGGGAGAGGCATTAGTCAGGGCTGAGTCATGGAGAGAAACAGGCTGAGCCTGCTGGGCTCAGGGAGGGGAAAACACCTGGGAAAGGGGAAAGGAGGGGAAAGGAGGGGAGGGGAGGGGAGGGGAGGGGAGGGGAGGGGAGGGGAGGGGAGAGGAGAGGAGAGGAGAGGAGAGGAGAGGAGAGGAGAGGAGAGGAGAGGAGAGGAGAGGAGAGGAGAGGAGAGGAGAGGAGAGGAGAGGAGAGGAGAGGAGAGGAGAGGAGAGGAGAGAAAAGGAAAGGGAAAAGGAAAGGGAAAAGGAAAGGGGAAAGGAAAAAGAAAAGAAATTGTCTTGGGCTAGGAGATGCTCTAGGCATGGATCCCTGCCCAGCTCCCCAAGAGCTCAGTGCAAGCCCTGCAAGCATTCCTGCAGTGCCTGGGACTGTGTAAAGCTCATTTGCTGTTTCCCAGAGCTCTTCCAAGGGAGGTTCATCCCCAGTGTTGTGCTGTGAGAGGCTGGAAATGGAATTATTTCTGTCTGCTATTGAGCTGTGATGGGGTTTTGTGTCCCTGAATATCAAACTAGCAGCACCATGGCCAGGCTGCTGGGGACAGGGGCAGCTCTGTCTGTCCCTTCTGCTGAGCTCCTTCTGCCAATTTTCCAGCTACAGCTTGGAATTCCAGAGTGGATTTCCTTGAGACTTGGGAGATCCAGGTATGAAGGAGCCTCCCTAAAGAAACGGTAAAATCTGGTGTGATGTTCTGAGGATCACAGAATCCTACAAAGGTTTGGGTTGGAAGGGACCTCAAAGCCCACCCCGTGGGGGCAGGGGCACCTCCCACTGTCCCAGGCTGCTCCCAGCCCTGTCCAGCCTGGCCTTGGGCACTGCCAGGGATCCAGGGGCAGCCCCAGCTGCTCTGGGCACCCTGTGCCAGGGCCTGCCCACCCTCACAGGGAATTCTGCAGGAATTCTTGGGCTGCAGGTTCCCATTTGCTCCAGACAGTTCTTGGGTGGGGAAGGGGTGAGTCCCTGTCCCTGGAGCTGGGACTGCTCAGCCCTGAGGGGCTGCAAGGATCCTCCTGCAGAGGTTTTTGGGTCATTCCCTGTGCTCTGTCCCATCAGGAGCCTCCAGCATTGCTGAGGGGAGGCCCTGCCCAGCACAGCTCCATTGTCCTGAGCTCCCTTTGGGAATGCTCCCTGTGGCAGTGGGGTCTTGTGTGCCACAGACACTTCCAGCACCACCAACCTTCCCTCAGCCTCCAGGAGAGCTCTTTGTCCCTGGAATTGGCATCACTTCCCCCCAGACAGGCAGGGCAGTGTGTGCCAGCCAAAGGGTGGGAGCACAGGGGGCTGCAGAGGAATCCCAGGCTCTGAGGGTCTGAGCTGCTGCTTTGCCGTCAGGACCACTGGAGCTGGGGAGTGTAGGAGCATCGGGGCAGGACAGTGGGGATGGACAGAGAGCAGAGATCTCTGCAGCCAGGTCAGGAACTTGGGGTTTATTGCAAAGGGCCTGGGGGCAGGGCCCTGCTGGGAGCTGCCAAACACAGCTCAGAGCAGGCTGAGAGGAGAGAGGGGCAGAGAGGATGAGAGGGTGGAGAGTAAAAGGGGTAAGAGAGTGAAGTTCCCGTTACAATACAATAAACTTCTTCTGTGTTGAATATTCTAATTCTCACTAACCAATCTAGTACAAGATACAAATCCTATAGCATTTACGTACAGCCTGTAAGAATCATTACATTACCATACTGTGTTACATTTTAAACACTAAAAACTCCTCTTTGGGCCCCTTCTGCCAAGCTGTGGGGTCTGCTCTGACCCTTGGGCCTGTCTGCAAGCAGAGGGTGTTGTTCCATCAAAAGGGGATCACCTTCAGCTGGCCACACCATTGTTTTCCAGTTGTTCAGTAACTGAGGGATCTCAAAGCTTGCTTTCATTTCAATCTCACTTATAGTTTCTGTATTCTCAAAGTCTTTTGCCAGGCAATCATATTAATAAGGCTTTCCTGTTTCATCTTCCCCAACAGGGGATGAGCTCTGAGCTCTGGAGCTTCTCAGCAGGAGGGTGGCAGAAAGCTTCCCCCACCCAAAGCTTTCTGCCACCCTCCATTCCTTCCTTTGGAATGGAAATACTTCTTGTACTCCCAGAACAAGAAGCATTTCCATTCTCCTTTACACCCCAAGCCCTGTACAAGGAAGCTGGACTGTGGCAGGTTGATTTTCCAGGGGAACAAACCCAGCTCAGGGCTCTGCTCCCCCTGCCCACAGCCCCTGTCCCTGTCACCTGCACTCCCTGCCCCCAAAATGCAGGAACAGGCAGCAGCAGCTCCAAGGAAAGAGTCCTTGCAGCAAGACAGCACAAATAAAATGGGATTGGCTGCCAACAAATTAAAATGACAGGGACACCATCTGGACAACAATTAAGGGGATGGTTTGAGATCCAGCTTTGCTGACACAGTTTGGGAACAGGCTGGTGAGACAGGGAGCTACTGGGGGGATGTTCAGATATCCTTGGGCAGGGCTGGAGGACTCCTGGATTGCTGTAGTGGAGATGGAGCTTGTCTGAGCTGGAAAAGGATGGATTTGGGGAGAGGGATCCAAACAGTGCCTGGGTGCAGCTCCTTTTGGGCTGCTGTGGGTGTCTCTGAGCAGAGGTGCTCCCTGGCATTCCATGGATCCTGCCAGGCTGATGCTCCTGGGGCTGGGAACTCACTGCCTGTGTGCCCTCTGGCCATGGCAATGGAGCAAATCCACATCAGGAGCTAAACTGCCCTAACAGGCATTTCAAGCTTGCTGTGACACGTTTATCCAATTGTTAATAGGGATTTTTAATTTTTGATGCAAGCTCCTAGGCTGGATCATTAATTTTACAAGTCCTTCAGTCCCTGGTGCTAAAGCTGGGTTTAGCAAGTCCCTGCTATTGCAGGAAGTGTTCCTGGATGCCAACAGGGGTCTCATCCTCACCTGCTGCCTTATTGCTCTGCTGGGCTGGGGCACTGCCTGGGATGGGGCTCCTGCAGCCCAGAGCTGGGGATTCCCTGGACATTCCCTGGACAGTCCCTGCACATCCCCTGACATTCTCTGGACATTACCTGGACATTCCTTGGACATCCCCTGGACATTCCCTGGTGATTCCCTGGACATTCTCTGGACATTCCTTGCACATTCCTTGCACATTCCCTGGACATCCCCTGGACATTCCTTGGACATTCCTTGGACATCCCCTGGACATTCCCTGGACATTCCCTGGACATTCCCTGGACAGTCTCTGGACATTCCCTGCACATTCCTTGGACGGTCCCTGGACATTCCGTGGACATTCCCTGGACATTCCCTGGACAGTCTCTGGACATTCCCTGCACATTCCTTGCACATTCCCTGGACATTCCCTGGACATTCCTTGGACATTCCCTGGACATTCCCTGCACATTCCTTGGACATTCCTTGGACATTCCCTGCACATTCTCTGGGCATTCCCTGGACATTTCCTGGACATTCCCTGGACATCCCCTCAGCATTCCCTGGACATTCCTTGGACATTCCCTGGAGGCTGTGTGCTTCTGTGTCCCCCATTTTGCAGGAGGGGCAGAGCTGTGCATTCAGGGAGGTGTTGGTGTGTTGTGCACACCCAGCCAGGTCCCAGACACATCATTCCTGCACATTATCTACTGTGCACATCATTCCTGCTGGCCCAGCTCCCAGGGATCCCTTGGGATGGGGTCAGTCTGTCCAGAGCATCTTTCCCTGGCAAAGGCAGTTCCTGCCCAAGGCTTTTGGGGCTGGGCAGGGCTGGCAGTGCCACAGAACAGATGTGGGGCATCACTCCCACCCCATAAAGGGCCTCTCCTTGGGATTAGGTGGGAATTGTCCATCCTGGGCACAGGAGAGAGGCCCTGGAGAGGCCTCAGTGCTGCAGAAGGCACAGCAGCCCCGGGGACTCGAGCATTGGTCCCCAGCTGAAAATCTCTTGGGACTTCTGCTGGTCACAGTGACTTTGAGATGTGTTAGAAAGTCTCTGTTTCTAGGTTGGCAGTTGAAGAAGGAGGCAGAACTCTTCTATTCTCGTTCTTGAAGTTGTTTATTGTATCTTATCTATAAAATTCTTTCTCTGGCCTGCTGAGGTCCATTCAGCAGGTCAGACAGAGGCATAGTCCCTGCCCCAGTGCGGTGTTATCTTTTTATACTAAAACTATGTGTACATTATTTACCATAACTTCCCAATACCTATCACCCATGTTAGACAGTGAGCTTCTACTCTAAACCAATCCAAAAGTGCCAACATCACAGCAGAAGATGGAGGCCAAGAAGAAGAAAGACAGAACACATCCAGATTCCTCCATCTTGCCCCCTGAACCCCCATTCTAAAAACCCCAAAAAATCTATTTTTCACCCTGTGACAAACTAACTATTATTCTACTTAAACTTTCATGGCTTGCAGATCCTCATATAAGGCTGGTAATTTTTTCCATGGATCATAACCAAAGGCACAGGGGTCTTGGGCTCTGTGCCAGGGTCTTTGAGCCCCCTGGCAGGGGTTCAGGCAATCCAGGACAGCCAGAGGGATGTCCTGAATTCTGACAAAAATCCCTCTGAAAAGCCATTTCTTCCCATTTAACTGCACAGGCAGAGGCACAAACCTGCCCTTTTCCCTGGATTTGAGCTGCCTTAGGCATCCCTTGGTGGCACTGAGTGCTGAGCTAATAGCTCACGCTTTATTTCAGTTCCTGGGGCCTCTCTCAGTGCTCAGGAGCTCAGGGAGGCTGGACAGGGGCTGCCCAAGCTGCAGGGCAGGAGCTGGCACAGGAGGGCTCTGGGGGGTCCCAGCAGGGCAGCCCTGGGTGGGCAGAGGGGCCCAGGGGGCTGCAGGGCTCTGCCCACTCAGACAGGGTCTCAGGGCTGGCATTTGCAGATCCATCTTTAATTATCCTGATTCAGAACCCTGCAGGGCCTGGAGGGGGTCCTGGTGGGGCAGTGCAGTGCCAGGTGTCCCTGGGGCTGTGGGGACAAGGATTCTAGCCAGGAGGTGACATCCACTTCAGCACACCAGCTGTAACCAAGCCCAGCTGTGGGAGTGTTGCGGGGCAGGACTGTGGGGATGGATGGGGAGCAGAGATCTCTGCAGCCAGGTCAGGAACCTGGGGTTTATTGCAAAGGGCCTGGGGGCAGGGCCCTGCTGGGAGCTGCCAAACACAGCTCAGAGCAGGCTGAGAGAAGAGAGGGGGAGAGAGGATGAGAGGGTGGAGAGTAAAAGCACTAAGAGAGTGAAGTTCCCGTTACAATACAATAAATCATCTTCTGTGTTGAATACTCTAATTCTCACTAACCAATCTAGTACAAGATACAAATCCCATAGCATTTACGTACAGCCTGTAAGAATCATTACATTACCATACTGTGTTACATTTTAAACCCTAAAAACTCCTCTTTGGGCCCCTTCTGCCAAGCTGTAGGGTCTGCCCTGGCCCTTGGGCCTGTCTGCAAGCAGAGGGTGTTGTTCCATCAAAAGGGGATCACCTTCAGCTGGCCACACCATTGTTTTCCAGTTGTTCAGTAACTGAGGGATCTCAAAGCTTGCTTTCATTTCAATCTCACTTATAGTTTCTATATTCTCAGAATCTTTTGCCAGACAATCATATTAATAAGGCTTTCCTGTTTCATCTTCCCCAACACCCAGCCCAGCAGAATCCTGAGAGCAGCCTCCTCCCCAAGGCACAAACCCCTGCAAACCCCACTGATCTGCACAGGGGAGAGTTCAGAAATAGGTTTTCCCCCAAATAAGGGGGTTCAGGGGTTGTGTGTACACTGGAGAAGCAGAAGGACAGATCCCTGCTCATCCTTCACTGGGATCTTTTGGCTGTCACTGATGTCTCTGTGCCTCAGTTTACTGGGATTTGGGGAGGGGGAGAAGCTGCCCCAGGCTTGGGAGCTGCCAGAGCCGCTCTGTGGCTGCTGCTCCCCACCAGCAGTGGCTTTGCCTGGACTCCCCAGTGTCCCTGTGGTCCCTGCTGGTGACACGGGGGTGGCACCAGGTCCTGAGGCAGTGGCAGGGACAGAATACCAGTGACAGAGAGGGTCTCACTGGTGCCTTTGCAGGGCTTTCCCCAGGTGAGGCCACTGGAGCAGAGCCTTTGGGTCAGCCCCAGGTGTCCAGGTCAGTGCTTCTGGTTTGGGGAGGGGACAGAGCCCTGGCACTGCAGGATCCCAGCCCTGCTGCTCCAGGGAACATCCAGCACCCCAGGGCTCTGCTGGGGACACTGCAGTGCTGTCCCCATGTCCCTGTGGGCCACAAAGTGCCTTTCCTGTCCTGAGGCCAGGCCCTGGCACAGTGAGCAGGGTGTGGAGCCAGCAGCGGGGTGTCAGCAAATTGGGAATGAAACCTGGGTGTCCTCTGACTGGAATCAAACCTGGGTGTCCTCTCCTGGCTGGAATCCTGTGTTTGCCAGCTCCCCTTGCCCAGCCGTGGCTCCTGAGACTCCTCAGCTCAGCTCAGATGGGAAGAGGTGCCAGGGCTGGGTTCATGAGCTGGATTGTGCAAGGATGCTGCCCCAGGATCTGCACTGCATGTTCCCAAAAGGGCAGAGCTGGGGGAGGCAGGAGAGGAGGAACGGGGGAGATGGAGCTGTGCCCCAGGGGATGGAACTGTGCCCCAGGATGGCTGGGAGGGAGCAGAGGGTTTGGAGCTGGGGAGGAGCTGAGAGGAGCTGCTACCTCCAGCCCTGGATTTGCTGTTCCAGAGCCCTGTCCAGCTGTCCCTGGACCCATCACCCTGCAGGCAGACGGGCCCAGGGCCAGGGATGGAGCAGGAGTCCAGCAGGCAGGGCTGCTCTCCATCTCCTGTGGATCTGCAGGAGCCCTTGGAAACCTTGGACACCCATCCATGGGGTGCCCCTGTGCCAGGACCCTGGTGCTGCCAGGGCTGGGCAGGGCTGCAGGGCCACCACAGGGCTGTGAGGGACAAGGATGCTCTGGGAACAGCAGGGAGGAACAGGAGGGCTCAGCCCCTTCTGCTGCCTGGTCTAACCCTGGTACCAGGAGGGAACAGGGACACAGGGAGTGCCCAGGGGCATGAGGAATGTTCATGGGCACAGGGAATGTTCATGGGCACAGGAGTGCCCAGGGGCACAGGGAATATCCAGGAGCATAGGGAGTGTTCATGGGCACAGGAGTGCCCAGGGGCACAGGGATTGTCCAAGGGCACAGGGAATGTTCATGGGCACAGACAATGCCATGGGGCACAGAGAGTGCCCAGGAGCACAGGGAGTGTTCATGGGCACAGGGAATGTTTGTGGGCACAGGGAGCATCCAGGGGCACAGGGAATGTTCGTGGCACAGGGAGCGTCCAGGGGCACAGACAATGTTCATTGGCACAGGGAATGTCCAGGGCACAGGGAATGCCCAGAGGCACGGGGAATGTTCAGGGGCACAGGGAATGCCCAGGGAAGCAGACAATGCCCAGGGAAGCAGACAATGCCCAGGGACACAGACAATGCCCGGGGCACAGACAATGCCCAGGGACACAGACAATGCCCAGGGGCACAGGGAATGCCCAGGGGCACAGACAATGCCCAGGGGCACAGGGAATGTCCAGGGGCACAGGGAATGCCCAGGGGCACAGACAATGCCTAGGGGCACAGGGAGAGCAGCAGAGCTCCCAGGGCCAGGCAGGAGCTGCAGCTTTGGAGCGCTCTGGGAGCCCTCAGTCACTGCAGGGTGAGAGCACTGCAGCTCCCAGGGCTGGTGCCAGCCTGGCTCAGGTGTTGCTCTCTCTCCAAATGAAATGAGTTGAGGCTGAGCCGTGGTTTTGGCAGG
Organism: Ammospiza nelsoni; assembly: GCF_027579445.1. Taxonomy (NCBI): domain Eukaryota; kingdom Metazoa; phylum Chordata; class Aves; order Passeriformes; family Passerellidae; genus Ammospiza; species Ammospiza nelsoni. The sequence goes on from NC_080653.1 coordinate 1,546,770, forward strand.
CTGAGCTCAGTCCCAGGTCCTGCCCTCCCTCCTGGCTGGGGGATGCTGGGCAGGGAGGGCTGGCCAGGGCCTCTCTGGGGCATTGTCCAGGTGGGGTTTGGGGCATGAGCTGAGCCAGGACCTCTCTGTCTGCCTTGGTGTCCTGTTCACCCCCTCCATGGAGCTCTGGTGGCCTGGGCCCAGCTGGGAGGGACAAAAGGGAGGGACAGTGGCAGTGCTGGGGCAGGACCCTCATGAGCATCACATGGAGCAGCACTCAGAGTGACAGGGCAGGAGATGGTGGGCTCAGCGCCCAGGGCTGCAGTCCTGGCACATTCACCAGTGGGGAAAAGCAGCTGGGAGCCAAACCTGGCTGGAACTGGGATGGGCTGGACAAGCTGGGAGCTGCTCAAGGGCCGCAGGCAGCTAGAGCCAAGGAAGAGCAAGAGAAAAGCTCCCAAAACCATTCACATTTGGAATTTTCACTCTTTACTAGTGCAGAACAGCACAAAAGCTTTCTGAAAATGTCTCCTTTATTTTGATAACAATTCTGAGAAAAAAAAAATGAACAAAAGAAAGAAAAGCCCCAAGCTTTGGTAGTGAATTATATTTGTGTCTCATGGTCCTGAATGCACATCATTAAGATGTCATTTAGGAAAAGTCTCTCTAAATAAGCCATTAGAACACAAGCCTATTAGAAACATCTGGGATGAGGCAGTATTTCGTACTTTAGGATTATTCTGTTGGGCAATTTCTTTTTAATTTGTGAGGAAACACAAATCTCATTATTTTCCTTTCAACAAAATCTAATCCAGGGCGTGAGATTGTGTGAACAGCCCTGGGCAGGCAGGGGCAGTGTGAAAAACACCAATCACTTGTTTATTTAAAAATTTATAAGTTTAATGATAATAAAATGGTTATAAATTAACAATATAATTAGAGTAATAATAATTTGGACAATTCAGATTAGGACGATATGAGACAATAGAAACAAAGAGTTAGGGACAGTCTGGGTACCTCTTTCTGGGCAAAATAAGCCCAAAAAAGGACCCACGTTAACAGAGGATTAACCCTTAAAAGCAACAGCCTGTTGCATATTCATACACCTCATACACGATGCATAAATTCCATTCAAACACAGGATTCTGTCTGGGCAGTGTCAGCTTCTTCCTCTGAATCCAGACTGCATCTTCATGGCTGAGCAAGGTGGGAAGAAGTTCATTTCTTCTGATAATGGAGCAATAAATTCTCTTTCTCTGAAAGATTCAGGTGTCCTGTGACTGCTATCTGGTGTGAGTACCTCACTCCTTTCTTAAAAAAATATCCCACATACATAGTTCCTATTTTAACTACAAAAGTTATCTTTTAGCTACAAAACTACATTTACTATACTATTAAAGTGTTAATAGAGCACTACTAATCAATACAACAAAATAAATACAGTAAATATCTGCGTGCAGCCATATCATATGCACTTTTCACAGGCAGGGAGGGGCTCTGGAACTGATGGGAATTGCTGCTACTTCCCAGAGGTACAAAAGCCTTGGAGCAGTTTTGTGCTCAGTAATTCCTCCCTTGGCACATGAGGAGAGGATTGTGCTGGGCAGGGACACAGAAATTTCTGCCTTTGGAACAGGAGCTGCCTTTGCCAGCGTGTGTAGCCCCACATTTCTCTTCACAGAGAAAAGCAAGGCACAATTCTTCCCAGGAATATTTCTGGGTTTTGCATTCTCTGAACCTCAGAGAAAGGAAAAACAATTCTTATCTCATTTGCTGTGCCTGTGTTGTGCCAAAGTAGAATGCAATATGGAGATTGTTTACCCACAGTTATGGGGTTTTGTTTCCTTGGCCTGTCAGGGCCAGGTGTGTGTGTGTGTGTGTGTGGTGGTGTTTGAGGATCCCTAGGATGAAGGAAGAGATGAGAATCTTGACTCCATGTTTCAGAAGGCTTGATTTATTATTTTATGATATATTTTATATTAAAAGAAAATTATATACTAAAACTACACTAAAGAATAGAAGAAAGGATTTCATCAGAAAGTTAGCAAAGAAAGAGAATGGAATGGAAAATTATAATAAAATCTTGTGACTGACCAGAGAGTCCGAGCCAGCTGACTGTGATTGGCCATTAATTAGAAACAACACCATGAGACCAATCCCAGATGCCCCTGTTGCATTCCACAGCAGCAGATAATCAATGTTTACATTTTGTTCCTGAGGCCTCCCAGATTCTCAGGAGGAAAAATCCTAAGGAAAGGATTTTCCATAAAAGATGGCTATGACATGTGTGTGTCAGGACTGTTGGGTGACAGTCATGAGCTCTGTGCAGTGTGTGCAGGGTTGGGTGCTTGGCAGGTTCAGTTTAGATGTATAGAATAATATAGTAAAATAAAGTAATTAATTAGCCTTCTGATATCAGTGGAGTCCTCCTCATCATTGCTCCTTTGTTGGGTTCCTCACAGCACAGCTCTGAGTGTCTCTGAGGGATGCACTGCCCAGCACTCAGTGCAGCTTGGTCACTGCTTTGGAAATGTGATTCCAGTGCTGCAGGAGGCAAAAGGAGAAAATAGAGACAGCTGGATGGTCTGTCCTGTGTCACAGACATATTTTATGAAAAATCCTTTTTTTTTTTTTTGCTGGGATTTTTTTCTCCTGAGAAGCCTCAGAGGAAAAGAAAAGCAATAATTATCTGCTGCTGTGGAATGCAACAGGTGCGTCTGTGATTGGTCTGTGTGTGTTTCTAATTAATGGTCAATCACAGGTTCAGCTGTGTTGGGAGTCTGGTCAGTCACAAGATTTTATAATCCTTTCCTTTCCTTTCCTTTCCTTTCCTTTCCTTTCCTTTCCTTTCCTTTCCTTTCCTTTCCTTTCCTTTCCTTTCCTTTCCTTTCCTTTCCTTTCCTTTCCTTTCCTTTCCTTTTCCTTTCCTTTTCCTTTTCCTTTCCTTTCCCTTTTTCCTTTCCTTTTTCCTTTCCTTTCCTTCTATTCTTTAGTATAATTTTAACATATAATTTTCTTTTAATATAATATGTATCATAAACTAATAAATCAGCCTTCTGAAACATGCAGTCAAGATTCTCATCTCTTCCCTCGTCCTGGGACCCTGTGAACACCACCACAGTCCTGCTCTGCTCCTGGGGGAAGTGGAATGAGAGGGGCTGAGGTTCCCTCTCTGGAGCACAGCAGTAACAAGGTCCCTGATTGTACAAATCTGTTTTCAAGGACTGCAGTGAGGGTTCACAGCCCCAGGACAGGCTCTGCCTCCCAGTGCAGCTCTGCAAATAGGGCATTGTGCACTTTATTGGAGTTTAAAAGTAAATGGATACCCCTACTTTTTTCTATTATTTTTAATCTGAGCCAAATCAGCACATTTGAATTTTTGCATTTTTCTGCCATGAATTGGAAGTTATGGCAGAAAAAAGAATTCTCATTCTGGTCCAAAACAAAGTGTTTCATTTTGAGTCTGAGCTTTTTCACTCAGTTCTGCCCTGGAGGTGTGGCAAACGTGCAGATTTTGTCTGGCCAGCTCCCAGCTTCCACAGAGAGAGCAAATCCAAGCATTTCCTTGCAGCCTGGACATGGGCTGGGAGCTGATGAGGTGTCAGGAGAGGCTGGATCTGCTTTGGGGAAAGCTCTGCAGGACACAGGGCCTGGGATGGTTCTGTCCCAGCCAGGGGCACAGCAGTGGGGCCAGGGATGGGCAGGGATGGGCAGGGATGGGAAGGGATGGGCAGGGATGGGCAGGGATGGGAAGGGATGGGCAGAGATGTGCAGGGATAGAGCAGGGATGGGCAGAGATGTGCAGAGATGGGATGGATGGGCAGGGATGTGAAAGGATGGACAGGGATGGGCAGGGATGGGCAGGGATGGGCAGAGATGTGCAGGGATGGACAGGGATGGGATGGATGGGCAGGGATGGGCAGGGATAGACAGGGATGGGCAGGGATGGGATGGGATGGGATGGGATGGGATGGGATGGGATGGGATGGGATGGGATGGGATGGGATGGGATGGGATGGGATGGGATGGACAGGGATGTGCAGGGATGGACAGGGATGGGCAGAGATGGGCAGGGATGGGCAGGGATGGGCAGGGATGGGCAGGGATGGACAGGGAGGGGCAGGGATGGGCAGGGATGGACAGGATGGGCAGGGAGGGGCAGGGATTCCTCCCATGCTGGCAGAGGAGCCCCAGGACCATAGCATCCCAAAAATCTCACTTCCTCTCAAACCAGGACACTAGGGTCACACCTGAGCCACGCCTGTGCCCTCAGGGCCCTGCCCAGGTGCTTTCATTGCTCCCTGAGGAGCTCCCAGGAGCCAGCCCAGGCTCTGGCCAAGCCCAGGAATGGCCATTCCAGCCCAGCAGTGAAAATCCCCAGGGTTTGGCTTGGCTGGGCTGCAGGAGGGACCCTCCCCACCCCTTTCTGGGAAGGGCTGAGTTGATGGAACTGATGGCTTCTTCAGGGTTCATTCAGCTCATTTCTGCACAGCTTTCCTTTGCTGGATTCCCCATCCTCCCTTTTGTCTGGCTCTCACTTTTCACAAGGAGAGGCTGGAATGTCTGAGCTGAGGAAATGGCAAATCAAGAGTGTGGTAAAAAAATCCAGGGCTCTGGAGGGGAAGTCTGGCTTCTCCTCAGGTTCCCTGCTGTCCTGCATGGGGTCTGGCATTTCCAATCTGCTTTTTTCCTCCTTGGATAAGAAAATGTGCTTTGATTTCTGCAGCTCCCATCAATGAGAGTAAGGCTGAGGTGTCCCTCCAGGCCTGGCAGAAGGAGATGGGATCAGACAGCAGCTCTCACTTCAGGAGCTGCTGCTCAGCAGCTCTGGGGGGTTTGGAGAGAAGTTTATAAATGATTGAAGGGTTCAGTTTATTTCCCCTGTAAGAGAGCAGCAGGCCAGAGCTCTTGGCTGGGTGACACCTGGGTGTCACCTGGTGCCACCTGAGTCTGAGGGACACCTCATGGTCATTGCTGTGGGGAAAGGCTAAATCCTTCTGCTCTGGGGATGTCTTTGCTGAGGGCTATCTGCAAGAACAGAGAGCTGAAGCTGCTGCTTTCAGCTGTTTAGGGTGATTATTTCAGCTTCTCACCCATAAGTTAGGGCTGGAACCAGGTGTGGCAGGTGAAAGTTCTCCTGATGATGTGTTGGGAGCTCCTGTTCCTCCATCCCATCAGTGCTTGAAGCCAAAGGTGGCACATCCCTGGAGTTCCTGTGCATGGAGCAGCTGCCCATGGGATGTTCCTCAGGAGGAGCAGGGCTGGTTTGCTCAGCCAAGGGAAGAGCTGAGCCTGGGGAGGGCCTGGGTGACTCCTGTCACGATCTGTCCTTACAAACAAGGTTCATGATGGTTCCTGGATTTGATCTCAGGGTGCAAAAAACTGACACAGCACAGGGGGTTTGCAGCAATAACCAAAACAAATGCGCCTTTATTGAAATAACCACAGCAAAAATGTGTTGGGGAGGGAACCGGGGGAAAAAGGAGAAAATAAGGGAAAAGAGGGAGGAAGAAGAATGGGTTATAGCTACCAAACATGGTACTGCAGAGTCCTTTGGGACCCAGCCAATGGAGCTCACCAGGCCACGTTTGGGGAGATCTCAGAGGCACAGTTCATCTGGACCCCAGTTATACTCTTTTTCAGTGGGGGAAGGGGGATGGATTTTGCAATTGAAACAAAGGCAGTTTATTGTATCTTCAGGGGGGAAGAATAAGGGTACACACAGTCCCAGTTAGGCAGCAGGTGAGAGCCATTGTTTTCGTGGCCCACTGCCTGCACCTGTAACATCCATCTTGCTTTGGGCAGCTTTCCTTCCCCCCCCGTACACCTCCCCCGAGTTGGGGGTTTCAGTCTCAGTCTCTGGAAGGTGAGAGGGGCCTTCTCACACAGGGATTTCATGTCTGGGTCCCTTGATGAAGAGGCTTCTTACATCTCTACTTGTCTGTCATAGTGGTTATGAATGGGCGAGAGGGGTCTTCCTTTGGGGGGGGACCACCCCAAAGCTCAAACAGCCAGGCCGAGAGGAGGGGAGGATTCCAGAGCTGTTGTGCAAAAGGGCAGGGTGCCCTGTGAGCTCAGTGTAGCATACAGCAAATGCACCTGTGAAAACAATAACTTAGCAATGCTTTCAGGCCTCAGGCACATGGCTTTCCCCCTACAGGATCAGCAGACATGCGGGGTTTTGTTTTTTGATGGTCCCCAGTAACGATCGTGAGGCAGATGAGGGATATTTCGGACAGACTCTCACAGCTCCCAAGGAAAAAGTGCAGAATTTCCCAAATGTGAATCCTGATCCCAGTGATGGAGGCAGGGAAATTCCCATCCATGGAGCTGGGCTGGCACTGAAGGAGTCAGACAACTGCTGGTGTCCTTAGAGTTTATTTCTCATTCTAATAGAAACCTTTCAGGGATCAGCTCCTAGAGAAAGTTTCCCCTTTCTGGGTGCTGGAAGATTGGATGTCTCATCCCCTCCTGGGGGTTTCTGGGGTGCAGCTGCCCATGAGCACAGCTCACCCTGCCACCCTGCCTCTGCAGGCTGAGCAGGTCTCAGCCCCTGGGCACACACCCAGTGCCAGCCCAGTTTGTCACTGGTGTGGGCCTGGCTGTGAGAGGGGCTGGGCTGGGAATCAGTGCTGGAACAGAGAGAGGCTCTTTGAACCTGGCCCTTTGGGTAATTACCAGTATAGAATTGATGTGCTTCATTAATAATCAACTCTCTGCATTCCCTTACCTCTCCTGCTCCCGAGGCCTGTGAGGCTTTGATGGGATGAGAGCAGCAGAAATGAAGAGAATGGGCTGGAAAGGGAGGCTCTGAGGCAGGAGGGCCACAGACCCCTCTGGGTTTGTCTAAAACAGATCAAACAAAGGGGTTTGGTGCTGCTTGGGCATTTCCCTCCCACCCTTTCAGGGAGGCACCTCCTGTCCCTCCATCAGCCCCAGCTCTGCTCTGGCTGTGCCTGTTCAGGGGCAGCTGGGACAAACCCTGCCCCAGGGAGGGGACGAACCTTGCTGTGGCACTGGCCAGAGTTCCTCACCCAGAGCACTCCTTGAGCCTTCCCTAAGGGTAAGAGCCTGAATGAGAGATGTGGGACTCCAGGTAGCTCTTCAAAATGCAGTTTATTGTATACAAAATGCAGTTTATTGTATACAGAATGCAGTTTATTGTATACAAAATGCAGTTTATTACATCCAAGGTGTCACAGCAGTCCAGGGTCGTGGGTGACAGAGCTGTGCCCACAGCTGTCAGCTCCAGCTGCAGGCAGGCCTGGAGACCCTTTGGTTTTGGTTCCAATGCATTATAGACTTTTCTTTGCTGAGCATCTTCATACACCAGAACCAATCTATACCTTAACTTTGACCTACAGCCTATCATAACTACTGTAATTACCATATTCATGTCACTGTTCTCCAATCACTAAAAATTAGTAGTTACAGTTTAAGATAGAAGTTGTTTTTTTAGTTTTCTTGCAGCGCAAAATTCTGAAAGACTTTTTGAAAACCTGAAAACCTTTTTGAAAAGCTTTTTGAAAACCTTTTTCTACTTGCAATATCGGCAGTCTCGTTTGCCTGTGGAATCTTTTTGCTTGGCAAAAATATCTTTTGTTTGAGATGGGTTTATCCTTTGCTCTAAGTCATAAAACCTCTTTCCAACTAACATTCTTAGTTATCTAAGACTGGCTCAGCAATTCTTTTCTTCTGTATCAAAACTTGCTTCCATCTCTATTCCATTCTAAGGTTCTGCATTCAGAAATCTTCCTGCCAAGCACACATAGCTGTGGGACTTTCCTGTCCACCTTTCACCCTTCCCAGCCCCTAACCCCTGACTGCTGCTGCCCAGGGGACAGCTGGTCATCCCAAAGGGTGGCACTGGGACAGGCAGTGCCAGGCAGACCCCCCCCTTGTTGGGGTCTGTAGCTTGTCAGAGTGACTCGAGAAAAGCTCAAAAGTTTCTTTTCCCAGCCTGGAGCTTGAAGAAGGGGTCAGAGCTCTTCAGTTCTTGGTCTCAAGGTTGTTTATTGTATCTTATCTATGAAAAAAAATTTATCTGTCCTGCCGAGGTCAGCTCAGCAAGACAGTCCACGGCATTCTCCCTGTCCCCAGGGTGGTGTTATGTCTTTATACTAAAAACTACGTCTACAATGTTTACAGTTACTTCCCAATACTGATCACCTATGTTAGACAGTGAGCTTCTACTAAACCAATCTGTAAGTGCCAACATCACAGCAGAAGATGGAGGTCCAGAAGAAGAAGGAGAAAGGCTGGACACACCCAGATCCCTCCATCTTGCCTCCTGAGCCTTCATACCCAAAACCCCAAAATCTACTTTTCCACCCTGTGATAACTTCACTATTATTCTACTTAACTGTTGTGGCTTGCTGATCTTCACATAAGGTTGGTAACTTGCTCCACAGGTCATAATCAAACCCACAGGTGTTCTGGGCTCTGTGCCAGGGTCTCTGAGCCCCCTGGCAGGGTCTGGGCTGCTCAGGACAGCCAGAGGGACATTCTGGGTTCCCACAGCTGCTGAGCAGCCTGGGCTCCAGCTGGAGCCTGGAGCTCTGTGGGACAGCCCTGGGTAACTCTGGGCAGCTGTGAGGAGCTCTCTGGATGGCAGCTCAGGGATGTGTGTAGGAATCTTTGAGCCATAAATACTTGCTGAGGGCTGCAGTGACTTTTTTAATTTGAGTGGGGAGAGCAGAATGTGGCAGCCAGGAAAAAGCCTATGGTACAAAAATAGCAATAGCCCTTTTGGGAAAAGGAAAAGATATTCCACTAAAACAGCAATCCCAATTAAATGGGGGCATTTAAAGCAGGGAATTACTAATTACCTAGATATGGATGAGACAAACATGGCAAACAGATTTATTGGGGAATTTGGAGCTCTGTACATATGTCCACGATGATTTATTTTCTTGCCACGAGCTCAGAATTGTCTGGGCTGTGTAAATATTGTGGTTGATGGCTGGAAAGATTTCCAGCGGATCAGGCTGGGAAGAGTCACTTGGTCCACCACTGTTACCAGAGCTGGGGAGTTTCATCAGTGGGGACTTGGGGGCACGGCCAGGCCCATCTTCACCCTTGTTTTTATTAACCCTTGTTTTAATTAACTTTTGTTTTAATTAACCCTTGTTTTAAATAACCCCTGGCACGTGAAGGGAACTTCTGCCAGCCCTCCCTTGGCTGTGGTGACCTCGTGTGACTCTGGTGGAACAAAACACTTCTCCAGGAAGGTTTCTTTGTTAGAATGGTGCAAGAAGGGCAAGATGTTAATTTTTAAATATGAAAGTATTGATTTTCCAGCTGGAATGTGGGAAGTGGCTCCTGCCTCGTGTGGAGGGTGATGGGGATGTCCCTGTGCTCACCCTGCACGGGGTGGGCACAGACCATGGTGTCCTTCCCTCTGTCTCCTCTCCGAACATGGATTTCCAACACTTTTCCACACCTTCACATCTCTTCTGTTTTGACATGAATAAGAATAGCAAAGAGTTCAGAGAAAGTAGTTTTGGCATCTACTGTATTTAATTTGCTCCAACTTTCATGTGGAGTTTAATTTAGACTGATGAGAGAGGCAGTTTTATGAGTGTAAAACTCCATTAATTACAGATCCTGTCTTAATTATAAATGGCTCTGTTTTAAAGGAAGTTTTACAACCAAAATTAAGACTTGGAGCAGTTCAATCAATACAAACATCAATTAGACCTGACTTTGTACTCCAATTAATTTCTGAAGCTTCCCAATGAAGTGTGAGCAGCGTGGCCCTCTGTGCTTCTGGCTCTGCCCTCCCTGGGCACCAGGAGGTCCCTGAGGTTCCCTTGGAGCCTCCTCAGTGCTGGAATCTCAGCGTGGCTGGAATTACAACCTTGCCACGGGGCTGGGTGTGCCCAAAGAAAGCAGCAGAGCTCGTGGTTCAAATGGCCCAGCCTGGCACAAAGGGGGCCCAGATTTGTTCCCTTGGCTGTGGCCCAGCAAAGGTTGGGATCCCCAGATGGAAAACTGTCCCAGCAGGCCCCTGCTGCCCTGGGGAGCTCTGGGACACCCCAGGGTGGCACATTTGTCACAAAGAACACATAATTTCAGCATGGGCTGGCCTGGAAGGACTTTAAAGCCCATCCAGTGCCACCAAGGACACCTCCCACTGTCCCAGGCTGCTCCCAGCCCTGTCCAGCCTGGCCTTGGGCACTGCCAGGGATCCAGGGGCAGCCAGAGCTTCCCAGGAACGCTCCCCCAGGTTTGGGTTCCACAGGCAAAGGGCTTGGGAAGAGTTCAACCTTCAGGGCAGGATTTAGGGAGGCCCAGAACTCTCTGTGGGTTTCAGACTGGTCCCAGTTGCCTTCTCCCACTGCTCCTCATGCAGGGACTCTGTGGGAGCCCAGCTCAGAAAATCCAGGAAAACCATCAGGAAACCTGAGGATGCAGGAAAGGGATGGAGGGAGATGTTAGCCCAGTTTTTTTTTTTTTTTTCAGTTTTCATTTCAGATTTTGGTGGGACCAGGGTTTTGGTGAAGCCAAGCTCAGGGCTCTGGAGCTGTTTGAGGTTGGGAGAAGGGCAGGCAAACCAAGGCAGCCCCTGCCCCAATTCCCAGCAGATGTTTGAGGTTTGAAGCCCTTTCAGGTGAGCCATTTGGGCTGGAGCAAATTCTTCTGAGACATTTTTAGACAATAGGATCAGCAAAAGCTTAGCCCAGAGCAAGAAACTTCCAGGGGCTGCCTTGGCTGGTGCTGGGAGACCTGGAGGCTGCTAGGAATCTGGAAATGAGGGATTTCCAAAGGGATAGAACTGACAGGAAGAAGGGAATGAGGGGTTTCCAAAGGGATACAGCTAACAGGAATCAGGAAATAAGGGATTTCCAAAGGGATTATCTGCCAGGAATCTGGGAATGAGACCTTTCCAAAAGGATAGAATTGACAGGATTCAGGGAATGAGACCTTTCCCAAGGAATTATCTGCCAGGAGTCTGGGAATGAGGCCTTTCCAAAGGAATTACCTGCCAGGAATCTGGGAATGAGGGATTTCCAAAGGGATAAAGCTGTTGGGAATCAGGGAATGAGGGATTTCCAAAAGGATAGAACTGACAGGAATCAGAGAATGAGATCTTTTCAAAGGGATACAACTGCCAGGAATGAGGGAATGAGGCTTTTCCAGAGGGACAGAGCTGCCCTGGCCCTGCAGCTGGCCCCGTGTGCATAGTTCCTGTGATGAAGTGTGAATGCTGCTGCAGCTTTTCCATGAGAACAGGAAAATGAGGAGGAGGAGAGGCAGATCCTGCCAGCTGTGGCTTCTCCGGTGTTTCTGGGATAGGGCCATTCAGGGAATGGCCAGTCCAGCCCTCACAGCCCATCTGAGAGCTGGGGCTGCTGGAGGGGAGGCCCTGGAGGTGCCCAAGCTCCAGAGAGGCTGGTGGGAATAGTTCCCATGGAGATGGCTGGGCTGGAGGTGCTGGCCTGGGCTGTGGGGCTGGTTTGGGACCACAGGAGCTGCCCACGGCCCACCTGGGCCTTGGCTGGCCATGAGGGGAGGTCAGAGCCCTGCTGGGATCCTGAACCTGGAGCAGGGCAGCTGGGATGGTGAGGTGTCTTGGTTTGAAAAGCGAGGAGTCTGCTAAGGAAGGCAGGAGCCTCCCCTGAGATGGAGAATGTAAACCCTTCCCTACCCCTCTGAATTGCTATAAATTTTAAATTAAGGGGCTCTCAGGCAAAAATATGGGAGCAGGAAATAACAGTTCTTTAATAGGGAAAAGGAAAAAAATAAGGATAAAGTAAACAATGCAGTACACTAGAGCAACACTGCCAGAGTCAGAACCCAACCTGACACCCTGTGGGTCAGGGTGTTGGCAGCAGTCCCATTGGAATTGTGGCTCAGCCCTCCTGCAGTGTCAGGGCTGGTTCTGCTGGAGCAGGGATCCTGTAGAGAAGGATGGATTCTTCCTCTGAAGATCCAGTGGGAGAAGAGGCAGCTGCTGTTCCTCTGGGGAATCCAGTGGAGAAGCCGTGCTGGTGTCTCAAAACCTCTGGATTGTAGCTGGGTAGGAATGCTTGGCTCCTCCCTCTGGGCTCACACCTCCCAATGGGATGCTGTAGTTCTTATCAGCCATGCAGTGACATTCAATAGCTGTTATCAGCAGGTGTCCCCTCCGGAGGGAGGAGTGATTGTGGTCACTCAAAGAGAGAGATAAAGCAAAGTGCCCACTTGACAAAGGTAATCTGCCATACAGAGGGTAATGGAAAACATCTTGCATTGCAATATTCAACATGAGATCACTACAGACTGATGTTGGCTCCCAGGGAATGGAGATCCTGGCCTGTCCCTTCTGGGGGACATGGGGATGTGACCCAGCTCCTGGCTGTGGCACTGGGGCAGCTCCTGTGCCCAAAGGAGCTTTGCCAGCAGTGCTGGAGTCTGCAGTGTGGGATTTCCACCTCAGGTGTTCCAGGGATTAGGGTGGGTGCCTGGAGGTTTCTTTATTTTCTTCCCCTGCCCATGGCTCAGCAGCAGGGAGAGGTTTGTTAGGAAAATTAACCCACAAACACCAGAGGTTTATGTCCAAAGAGGAGACAGAGGAGTGCTTTTACTTTATTCCAGTAAAGGGAGAGGCCATGGAGCATTCCCCTGGGGTCTCAGATTTTTGGAGGATGCAGCCTCCTTTTTATCCCAATTTCCCAACCACATTTCCCTTCTCTCTTTCCCCATTTCTGAGGTGCTTGAGAGGTTCAGACTTCGCAATACACCTGATACCAAAGATTCCCCTCTAATATATAACCCTCCCTTTTAATTTATAATTCTTATGGATTTAGGGGTTTTCCTTCCCCATTGTTTCTTTCATCTTTCAATGTCTAATTTTATTTATCAGCAAACTCAAAATTTATTTGTAAAAGCAAATCTCTTTTTCCTTTCATCAATCAGTGAATCCTTCCCATTGTTTCTTTTATCTCCCAGTGCTGGTTTTATCTACCACAGTTCGTTTGTAAAGACAAATCCACTGTTCCTCTCAGGTTCTTGTCAGGATCTGGTGGCAGCTCTGTGTTTCTGGTGGCCGTGGAGGGTCCATGAAGGGCCATGTTGGAGGGACAGGTGACAAGAAGCTGTGACAGCTCAGCAAAGCTCCCAGCCTGAGCAGAGCCCAGGATGTGGCAGATCCAGGCTGCAGAGTGGGAGAAGGGTGTGCAGAAGGAGAACAGGGAGCAGTTGTTGGCTGTCTGCTCCAAGGCAGAGCTGCAAATGTCAGATGGAGCTGGAGGAGGTGTTTGGGAGAGGAGAAAGTGGAGCAGCACTGCTGGCGTGGGTAATCCATGGGACTCCTTCCTGCAGGGAAACTGAAGTGAATGTGATCCTGACAGGGAATGGGAGCATTTGTGAGGGTCTTGGGGCTGTTTGAGGAAGGGCCTTGCGGCTGGATCAGACCTACCCTGACCTGGAGCCAGAGCTGCTGGAGCTGCAGAGCTGCAGCTGTCCCTGGGCCGGGCTGGGCATTCCAGGTGCCCCCAGTGCCCTTCCTTGGGCAGGGATGGAGCCAGCTGGACTCCCCAGTGCCCTGGGGCAGGGATGGATAGGATGTTGGGAATCAGGAATTGCTCCCTGTGAGGGTGGGCAGGCCCTGGCACAGGGTGCCCAGAGCAGCTGGGGCTGCCCCTGGATCCCTGGCAGTGCCCAAGGCCAGGCTGGACAGGGCTGGGAGCACCTGGGACAGTGGGAGGTGTCCCTGCCATGGCAGGGGTGGCACTGGATAATCCCTGATTCCATGGACACTGTCCTGGTGAGCTCCATCTAGGCACAGGGAATGTGTGAGGGCACTCCCAGCCCCTGCTGGCACCTGGCATGGAGTGGATGGGAAGGAATGGATGATCTCCTGCAGCAATAAACTCCTGCTGGATTCCTGGGGCTGTCCTGTACAGGGCTAGGAGCTGGACTGGGATGGTCCCTGTGGATTTTTCCAGCTCAGGAAGCTCTGTTTCTGTCAAACTGGCAGAGCTCTTTGAGATTTTGCTCCTGTTTTGCTCTTCTGTGCTGTTACTAAAATACCCTAGGAGAGAATATCAGATGGAGACGAGGAGCAAGGAGCTGCTTTCATCCTTCCCCCACACCCTGGATGGCCTGGGGAGGTCCTGGACCAGATCCTCTGTGTCCAGGATCCCTCCTGGATCTGCAGTCCCTCTCCACAGGCAGCTGGCACAGGGATACAGCCTGTGGAAGGAGCACAGCTGGGATTTCCCTGCTCCTCGTTATTCCTTGGCCACTGTGGAGTCCCCTGGAGCTCTTGGCAACCTGCAGAACTCACAGCAGCTTTTCCTGAGCTCTGGAGGTGCAGTTCAGTGTCTCCAGGATAACAGGCAGGTTCTGTCCAGCACAGTGGGACCAGCTGAGAGGGATGTGGGAGCCTCTGGAAGCAGCAGCTGCTTCCATGGAGAGGAGTGGGAAAGTCACAGAAACTTTGGGTTTTCCCCCTGAACAGCCTTAGGAACTTTGTTCCCTTCTCACTCCTTCCTCAGGGAGACAATCCCCCTCTCTCCTGAGATGTTTTCATAGCAAACTCCTGAATTCAGGTGTTGGACCAGGATCCCCTCCCAGGGAGGGCAGCTGTGCTCCCCTGGAAGAGCCCCAGCAGTCCTGGGACAAAGGGATTGGTGCTGGATTCTTTCCTTTGTGCTGGAAATCCAGACCAGGGCTGGGTTTCCTTGGAATTGAATTATGGATTTAACAGCCAGGCTGCCAAGAGCAGTCATGTGGGCTCGACTCTATTTCCTATCAATCTAAATCGATTCAAATTTGCAAGAAATACTTCCAGAGTCATTTTATCAACCAACTCCACTATTGCCTGGGGAAATTCAATGGAATTTTAAGGTGGGACCAGTTGCACTTTGTATTCCAGGCAGACCAGGAGGTTTAGGCTGCTGTGTCTGTGCTCATACTGTGCATGGGTATTGTGGGCATACATTGAAATATTGAATATCTGAACTGAGGCTGTAGTGACCCTGCTGCTGCAGCACTGCACTGTGTCCCTGGCAGTGCCACAGCTTCCTGTCACACTGACTTGTCACCATCATATTTTCTGGAAAAATCCCTTCACCAGGATTTCTCTCCTGGAAAGCTGAGAAGCCTTGGATAAAAATGAAAACAATAATTATCTGATTTGCTTCTCCTGTGTTTTGCTGCTTTGGAATGTGGTTTGGACATTGTTTATCCAGCAGGTGGTTCTTTCATTGGTTTCATGTGAATTGTTTTGACTTAATGACCAATCACCATCAGCTGTGTCAGGACTCTGGAAGCAGTCATGAGTTTTCATTATTATGTTTTAGCCTTCTGTCTGGATCCTTTCTCTGTTCTTTAGTACAGTTTAGTATAGCATTCTTTAATATGATATAGTACAATAAAATAATAAATTAGCATTCTGAGAACATGGAGTAAAAATAAAATAATAATAATAATAATAATAATAAAAACAATAAAATAATAATAGCCTTCTAAGAACATGGAGTCAGATTCATTCCATCCTGCCACAGAAGACCCCAGAAAATACCACACTGACTGCTCCCAGTGTCCCTGGCAGTGCCACAGGTTCCTGTCACACTGGCTGCTCCCAGTGCTGCACACCCAGCTCAGGATCATTTTCCCAGCATTTTTCATGTGCCAGGGAGCAAACCCACCCTGAATAATCCAGCTAGAGGAAAGGAGGAAGCTGCTCTGCACTACAGGGCCTCTCTTCCCTGTGCCCCTGAGTGCAGAGCAACCCCCACATTGTGATAAATAACAATCCAGGCAATAATGGATATTTCTGGGATGCTTTGCAGAGTGCTCTGGAAATAGGGTCAGCAGTACTTGGAGAGCCAGGATCAGAGCTGGAGCAGAGGAGAGGTGGAATTGATTTCCTTTTCTTCTTATCTGTTGGGAGATAAGGAACAGAGAGGTCCCAAAGCTCTTGGAGCTGTGGCTGTTCAGTGGGGAGTGTCTGGTGTCAGCTCCAGGGCTGCTTCCAGGATCCTGCTCCTATCCAAGGCTGTGTGCTGCTCCAGGAGGTTCACCTGGAGCTCACCTGTGACAGTCACACCTGTGAGCACTGGGATGTGGTTTTGGCCACCCCTGCCCTGGGCTGGGCTGTGGGATGGCTGCAGGGAGGGCACGGCCCAGCTCAGAGCTGCTCCTGCTCCTGTCAGCCCAGAGGTCCAATCCAATGGCTCCGGGAGCTGGAAATGTCTCCTTGCCCTCACTCTTGGCCAGCTGCAGCCACCAGGATTGGTGTGAACCATGAGCAGGCTGTGGGAGGCAGCCATGGGCACAGGGCAGTGCCTAAAATCCCAAAGTGCTGATCCCTGTGCTCTGATCTCCACGTGCAGAGCCTGCCCTGGCCCTGCTCCCAGGGATTTTCCGTGGCTCCCACTCTCAGCAGGCTGGGGACAGCCCAGGCAGACTCGAGGCTGCTGCTGGGCACAGAGGGACAGGGCATGGCCCCAGCACAGAGCCTGCAGGGGGGCAAGGAGAGAAGGAGCCATCTTTAGAGAATAAGGAACCATCTTTAGGCCATCTGTAATGAAATAGTAACTCAGGAGTCGTGCTTCCATTTCTTTCTAAAGTTTTTGTTGCATTTGTGAAGGGAAAAGGCCAGAATTGCTGAGCAGGAGCTCCACAGGGACAGGACACAGAAGTGGCTTTGTGTCACCCCTTCTCCATCCAAACCAGTGTCACTTCCTGCAGCAGCTTTCTGCAGAGCACCTGGGCGTGTTACAGGGGGAGCTTCCCAGCAGTCAGAGCTTTGTGCTGGGCTGGGAGAAGCAGATGTGGATGTGGGAGGCAAAAGCCCTTTCCAGAACTCTGGGAGGCTTGGAGAAAGGGAGGCATCAAACGGCTCCAAACACCAGGCTGGAAGCAGAGCAGGCAAGGAAAGGGAGCTTTGCTTTTCTGTCACCCCTTCCCACCACCCAAAGGCCACCAACTTGAACCAGACCCAGCTGGAAGAAGTTCTCCCCATGATTTTATGTTGTTTTTCTTATCAGCTCTTGCTGCACCTTTTTTTTTCCCCCTACATTCTCATTTCTTATCCAGTCCCTTGCATGAATAAGAGATGCCACATCCCTCCCTGACATGTCTCCCTGCTATAAATATCCCTGGGAGCAGAGAGAGCACGGACCTGATGTGTTTAGATGTATCCTGGATCCTAAGTGACGTTTCTCCAATATTGTGTCTTTAATGGGAATTCACTGATTAGGTGCAGAAAAGGCTCCAGGAGACGCCTGGGCTCACTTTAATACAAAGAGTACTACGGTTGCTAAGAGACTGATACTTCAACTTTGGAAATCTTCATCCCCACTCGATAGATTATCTTGGCAAATTGGACTTTCTGAGTTGGCAGCAAATGGGAAAGAGTAACTTTTAAAAATAGAGATAATTTAGGTGACGTCAAAGGCATCTGGTGTCCTTTTCCAGCAACGTGAGACTGATCTATTTTGCTTTGTGTATAAATCACTCTGCATCCAGTGTGGGGCTCTGCTTATGCCTGCTCTTGGGGCTGGTTTATTAATAACCCCTAAAACATTAATGTTTGGGATATTTGGCCAGGTTTGTGGCAGGGAAAGGAGCTCTGGGGTATTTGGGATATTCCATCAGGTTTGGGGTAGGGAAAGGAGCTCTGGGGTATTTGTTTGGTATATTCCATCAGGTTTGTGGCAGGGAAAGGAACTCTGCGATATTTGTTTGGGATATTCAGCCAGGTTTGTGGCAGGGAAAGGAGCTCTGAGGTATTTGTTTGGGATATTCAGCCAGGTTTGTGGCAGGGAAAGGAGCTCTGAGATATTTGTTTGGGATATTCAGCCAGGTTTGTGGCAGGGAAAGGAGCTCTGGGATATTTGTTTGGGATATTCAGCCAGGTTTGTGGCAGGGAAAGGAGCTCTGGGATATTTGTTTGGGATATTCCATCAGGTTTGTGGCAGGGAAAGGAGCTCTGGAATATTTGGCCAGGTTTGTGGCTGGAAAGGAGCTCTGGGATATTTGGGATATTCCATCAGGTTTGGGGCAGGGAAGGAGCTCTGGATATTTGTTTGGGATATTCAGCCAGGTTTGTGGCAGAGAAATGAGCTCTGGGATATTTTTTTTGGATATTCAGCCAGGTTTGTGGCAGGGAAAGGAGCTCTGGCATATTTGTTTGGGATATTTGGCCAGGTTTGTGGCAGGGAATCAGGCAGAGATTAGGGAATCAGGCAGGGATTTGGGATTCAAGCAGTGATTCAAGCTGGGAATCAGGCAGGGATTCTTGTGTTTGGAATCAGGCAGGGATTTGGGCTGGGAATCAGGCAGGGATTCAGGAATCAGGCAGGGATTCGGGATTCAGGCAGGGATTCAGGCTGGGAATCTGGCAGGAATTGGGGCATCCATTGGGACTGGATTCAGGCAGGGATTGAGGATTCAGCCAGAGATTCTGACTGGGAATTGGGCAGGGATTCTTGTGTTTGGAATCAGGCAGGGATTTGGGAATCAGGCAGGGATTCAGGCAGGGATTTTGGATTCAGGCTGGGATTTGGGATCCAGGCACAATTCCCTTGTGTTTGGAATCAGGCAGGCATAGGGGCTGTGCATGAGATGCAGCTGAGAAGGAATGAGGGAATTGGAGGAGAGAATGGAAGGGGCAGCACGAGGCTGGTGTGAGAGAAAGGGATTAAATCAGGAATGACTCAAAGCTGGAGTGTGGGAGGACATGGCCCCAGGTGCCTGTGGGACAAGGATCTCCCTGTGTGGTGGGGCAGGAGAGGAGGGAATGATGGAACCCTTGGAGAAAAGGCACTCCAGGAGTGCGCCTGTAGGGAGGATGAGCTGGAAGAGGCTCTAACACCTGCTGGAGGATTTTCCAGCCATCACCTGTATCCTGGCAGCATCTCTCCCAGGGATTCTCCATGGCTCAGCACCTGAAGCCACACAGACAAGCCGTGGCTGCCTGTGTCACCTCAGCACTCTGGGCAATGCTGTCCCCACCCCAGGTGTGGCTCTGCCTCCCAGACAGAGATGGATGGCCCAGCATAAATTATCTCCTCTAAAGCAGAGCTTAAGGTGGACTTCTCCAGAGTTCAGACAGCACACTGGAATTTTAATGCCAGCTCTGAAATGCAGTTGCAGCCTCTGTGCTTGGTTGTGTGCTCAGGTTCTGAGATTTCCTGGTATTTTTAGAAACACTCATTTGTTCCAAGGACCAGCAGATGGAGAAGTGGCCACTGAAACGTGACCATGGGATGTATTTTGGAGGTATTGAGTGAACAGGAGTGAGATTATGATAAAGGCAAGGGTTACACAGCTTTTTCCAGCTCAGACAATGCCCTGTAATTGTGTGTCAGGAGTCCTTCAGCTTTGAGATCACACCAGTTAATTAAAGCAGCCCTCTGAAGAGCCTGAGTCCTGGCAGCTTTGCTGCCTCCTTCTCAAGCACAAAACAGCCTCTGAAGGCAGCTCTGGTGTTCAGTGCATCCATCTGGATGGGAACAAATACTTGGGAAATGGGAGATGTGATGGAATCCACCTCTAGTTTTACTGGGATGAGCCAGGCTGGTTTCCAGCCCAGGTGCTGGAGGGAGGAGCAGCCTTTGTGCTGTGCTGTGCCACTCACTTTTGGTGGCCTTATCTCCATCCCAAAGTCTGTGATCTGTAACACACTGACAGGGCAATCCTGGTGTAGTTCTTGTTTCTCCTGAGTATCTCAGAATCCTGGAATGCTGGGCCAGGCTGGAATGGGCCCAGAGGGTCCCTGGTGGCACCTCCGTGCTCAGGCAGGGCCATCCCCGAGCACAGGGCACAGCATTGTGTGCACAGGGCTCTGCAGGATCCCCAGTGCTGAGGGAGACTCCAGCCCCTCCCTGGGCAGCCTGCTCAGGGCTGGGCACTGCCCAGGGCACAAGTTGTGCCTCCTGGGCAGGGGCAGTGCTGGGCTCAGGCCCTGCCCGTGGCTCTGGTGCCGCTGCTGGGCCTGGAGCAGAGCCTGGGCCCTGCTCTGCCCCTCCCTGCACACAGGGACAGCCAGGCCTGAGGGCCCCTCTCAGCTGGGGCTCCTCTCCAGCCTGAGCAGCCCCGGCTCCCTCAGCCTTTGCTGGGCACAGAGATGCTCCAGGCCCTCCTCATCCTCACAGCCTGAGCTGGCCCCGCTGCAGGAGCTGCTGTCCCTGCTGTGCTGAGGATCCAGAGCTGGACACAGCACCCAGAGCTGCCCCTGCCCTGGCCCAGCCTGAGGCCGTTCCCTCTGCTCCTGTCCCTGTTCCCTGGAGCACAGCCCGACCCCCCGGCTGTGCCCTCCTGTCAGGAGCTGTGCAGAGCCACAAGGGCCCCCTGAGCCTCCTTTGCTCCAGGCTGAGCCCCTGCCCAGCTCCCTCAGCTGCTCCTGGGGCTCCAGGCCCTCAGGGCTCTCCCATCCTGAGGGGCTCAGGACTGGACACAGCCCTCGAGGCCCTCAGCAGGGCCAGAACAGGGGACAAAGGGGGACAAAGGGAACAATCCCTGCCCTGGCCACTCTGTTTTTGATACAGCCCACGATGCTTTTGGCCACCTGGGCACCTGCTGGGGTCAGAGCAGAGCCAGAAAGGTTTGGGTTCCCCTTCTCTGGTGTTTGATGCACACAGAGGGGCTTTGGGGCTGCTCCCAGGATCTGGGAATGTAACCTGGGGAGGATTTAAAATTCATCCACTCCACAGTGCCTTCAGAGACTGTTAAACCTCGGAGGAGCTCCCCGGGGGGGTTCTGCCAACTGCTGCCTCACCCAGATGGATCTGATCATCTGCAGGCAATAAAATAACTATGCTGGGTTTTGGTGTCCCAGTCAAGGCAGTCAGCACCAGCAAAGAGCCCAAATCTCACTTCTCTTCCTTGTTCCAGCAATGTTTGTTTTCATTCCACCAGAGGAAGAGCTGCCAAGCTCCTGCTTTTGGGATGGGACAAAAAAAAATGAGTGAAAATAAAAAGAAAAATATGTTCGCAAAAGGTAGGAAATGAAAAGAAATGAGTTCTTCAGCATTATTGAAAGTATCATTAAAGCTTGCAAGGAAGGCAATCCTTTCCAAGCTGGATTGTCTGTGCTTGCCTCCAACACATTTTTCCAATGGAATTCTCAAGGGCTGCTTTCAGGTACACAGCACACAGAGAGAGAACAGTGATTTATTCTCAGAGAGGCTTTATTCTAACAGGCCTTTGATGTGCAGAAATTGCAGTTTCATTCAAACAACCAAACAGGAGAGAAATGCAAATATTTCAGTCACTCTCCTGGAACTTTTGGAGGATTCAAGGTTTATAGTACAACAGTTTTTCCTGTTTTCTGAAAAAGGTAAACAGAGGGAAAAGAAACCCATGAAAGCTTCTCCCACACCTGCTATTAAGTACTTTGGAAGTGGAAATTCCCTCTGGATTTGCAGAATTGGGAGGGTCCTTGCAGGTCTCACATGTCCCTGGGACCTGGCAGGTTCCACTGAGTCTCCTTCAGGAATGGAGTCCCCAAATCACGAGACTGAATTTGTTCCCATCAGTGAGCAGCTTCCAAATATCCCATTACATTTCAGAGGTGGATGTTTGAAACTGCCATTACAACTCCTCTCCCTGGATTTCTTTGGTTGGAAATCAGGCTGGGCCTGGTTTTTGTACTGTTGGGGACAACAAATACAGAACAGAGCCTGTCCTACGTGCCAGGATCTGCCTGGAGATCAAATCCAGGGGAATTCCAGTCCCAGCATCACTTGTGGTGTTATGGATGGACCTTCAGGCAGAGCAAATGAGCACTCACAATGCACCTCCAGGGTAAAATTCAGATTTCTGGAGGGGTTTGCAATGAGTTTGCTGCTCTCTGCACAGGGCAATACTTGGGAATTGCTGCCAAAGCTGCTGTGTCAGTTGTTCAGAGGCACTGAAGTGTTGCTGTGGGATTTTTGGGGCTCCATGTCCTTAAGGGAAACATCCCAGTGATGCTTTGGGAAAAGCTTTCCCAAACTGCTTTGGACTTCACCAATTGGAATTCTTCCACGGAAACCTTTTCCATCCCCAGAATGCAGATTTTATTCCATTCCCTGTTGGCAATGACCCTTTCAGCCAGAAATAATGGAAGGGCTTCCTTTTGGGAATACTGCAATCTTTCCTTTGGAATTGATGATTTCAGTGTTTAAAATATTAAATAAAAGGGTCATGAAATACTGGGACTCCAGTGGGGTGAAGCCTTTTCTGGAACCCATTCCCAGCAAGAATGATGGATGAGCTTTGGTTCTGTTCCACTGCAAAGCCACGGCAAGGAAAGCAAAGCAAACCAAGGGGTGGAGTAGTTCCCAAATTCCCTCACCTTTCTTTTGGCCAAAACATTTGGAGCCTTTTGCTCCATTGTGGCCTGATCCCAGATGCAAGAATGCTGAAGAGGCAGCCAGGCTGCCCAAAAGCTCCTTTTCCTTTTCCTTTTCCTTTTCCTTTTCCTTTTCCTTTTCCTTTTCCTTTTCCTTTTCCTTTTCCTTTTCCTTTTCCTTTTCCTTTTCCTTTTCCTTTTCCTTTTCCTTTTCCTTTTCCTTTTTTTTTTTATTCTCCTTTTCCCCTTTTTTCTTTTCCTTTTTTCTCTTTCTTTTTGATTTTTTTTCACTTCTTTTAATTTTTCTTTTTGCTTTTCCTTCTACCTTTTTCTTTTTCTTTTTCTTTTTCTTTTTCTTTTTCTTTTTCTTTTTCTTTTTCTTTTTCTTTTTCTTTTTCTTTTTCTTTTTCTTTTTCTTTTTCTTTTTCTTTTTCTTTTTTCTCCTCCCTTTTTGTTTTAATTTTCCTTTTTCTTTCCCTTTCATATTTTTCAAAATTTTAATTATTTTTTCTTTTTACCTTTTTCTCTTTCTCTTTTTTCCTTTTTCTTTTCCCCTCTTTTCCCTCTTTTTCTTTCTCATTTTCTTCTTCTTTCTCTTATTTTTCTGAGTTTTCCTCACCTTTCTTTTGGCCAGAATATCTGGAATTAACCCTTTTTGCTTCATCCCAGCTCCCAGGAGGCTGAGGAAAAGGCAGCCAGGCTCCCCCAAATCCAATGGAACGTG
Source organism: Ammospiza nelsoni (assembly GCF_027579445.1). Taxonomy (NCBI): domain Eukaryota; kingdom Metazoa; phylum Chordata; class Aves; order Passeriformes; family Passerellidae; genus Ammospiza; species Ammospiza nelsoni. The sequence goes on from NC_080653.1 coordinate 1,569,746, forward strand.
GAATTGTGATTTCTGTCTCCAGCTCTGGCAGTTCCCAACCCTTCCCTCTGCTGCTGTGGGATTGCTCCCACATCCATCTGCCCTTTCTGCTCTCTGCCTGATGGCAATCTTGAGTTTGTTTGGGAATTTCCAGGGGCATTTCCAGGGGCATTGAGGAGCCTGGGCCTGCAGGTTCAGTTCAGGTGCTGAGGACTGAGGTCCCAGCCCCTCACCTGTTGGGCTGTTCCTGTTCCTCAGGGATTTGGGATTGTTCAGAGATCCCTTGGGAAGTGAAAGTGCTGGGTGCAGTTTGGAGATGGCAGGGATTGGCAGCCCCAAAATGAGAAAGTGCCAAATTTAGGGAAAGGGAAAACAATGGGGAAAACTGCCCCAAAGCAAGGGCAAAACTCTGAGTTTAATTCTGCACTCGGGTTTGGGGTTCTGTGCACAAAGAGCAGAGTTTGTGTCTGAGGCTGGAACCAGGAGGGGAATTCTGGCATGGCAAAGTCCATCCCAGAGTTTCCTTTCCAAACAGAGCTGGTGCTGCCTCTTTCCTGCTCTGGAGCCAGGACTGAGGCTCCTTCCCTGAGCTCCCAGCAGGGAGGAGGCAGGGACAGGCAGGATGTGTGGAGTGGGATTCATTGCTGGGCTCCTGATCACCAGCTGTGCTCTCAGGGAAGCATTTCTGTGCTAGAATCACTCAGGACTTCATGGAGAAAAGATTTTTCCAGGATAGAAAAGATTTTGGGACTTGGAGAGCAGAAAATGCACAGGAATAAGGAATTTTGGATGAAAAGCATGAAACCAGAGGACGGTCCTTCCCAGGGGCAGCTGCTCACCTTGGATGGGGATATTGGAGAAACAAGGAGTAGGAATTAATCCAAGGGATGCAGAGTGGCTGCCCCGGAGCTTGGAGCAGCCTGGGACAGTGGAAGGTGTCCCTGCCATGGGAGGGGTGGCACTGGATGGGCTTTAAGGTCCCTTCCAACCCAAACCATTCTGTGATTCTGTGAAGTCTGCTGAGTGGAAAGGGATGAGAGGGATGCTGGAGGCGCTGCTCCTGTCCCACCTGGAGGATTTGGGGGGATGAGAAGGAATATTTCACTGTGAGCTCAACTCCTGAGTCCTGAGCAGACTCAACAGGGTCCAAGGTCCTTCTCTGGTCCTGAGTAAAACCTTGTTAACCAGGGCTTAATGGCAAGTTAATTAAAGGCAGAGGGGTTGGGAGAGCAATGGAACTCCAGGAAAACCTGCTGCAGGCACTGCCTGTCCTTCTGAAGGGTGAGTTTGGCATGGGAAGGAGGATCCCAACCCATCCCCTTCAACAGCCAGGTCTCAGAGTTTGTAACAATGATCCCTATGGGCTGTCCCAAGGACATGATTCCACATGACACAGGAATACTGGGCAGCAAATTCCCCACAGAGAGTGCTCAAAGTCCAGCTGAGGCTCTGGGAGGTCCAGGGAAGGAGCTGCACATGCAGGGAGAGGTTCTGCTTCCTGCTGGGCACAGACTGAGAGCTACTGGTTGGAGACCTACAGAGCTCATTCCAGCAGGAAATCGGGGCAGGATCAAAATTCCATCCAGCAGCCACAGGGAACAATCCCACGTGGCTGCTGGGAGAGCAGGGATGGGAGCGGTGGGAGGAATTGCGGATGTGAGGGATTGGGGGATGTGAGGGGATGTGAGGGATTGGGGGATGTGAGGGATATGAGGGGATGTGAAGGATTGGGGGATGTTAGGGGATGTGAGGGGATGTGAGGGATTCAGGGATGTGAGGGGATGTGAGGGATTCAGGGATGTGAGGGATTGGGGGATGTGAGGGGATTGGGGAATGTGAGGGATGTGGAGGGATGTGAGGGATATGAGGGGATGTGAGGGATTGGGGGATGTGAGGAGATGTGAGGGGATTGGGGGATGTGAGGGATGTGAGGGATATGAGGGGATGTGAGGGATTGGGGGATGTGAGGGGATGTGAGGGGATGTGAGGGGATGTGAGGGGATCTGAGGGGATCTGAGGGGATGTCAGGGATGTGAGGGGATGTCAGGGATTGGGGGATGTGAGGGTTTGGGGGATTTGAGGGGATGTCAAGGATTGAGAGATTGGGGGATGTCCAGGACAAGCAGGATGAGCGGGAGCTGCAGCGGGGGAGGCTCAGGGAGGGCAGTGCTCTGCTCTGCTCTGCTCTGTGCTGCTCTGGAAGGAGGAGGAGGGGAGAAGGCTGTTTGCTGATAGAGAGAGCTGTGAAAGGGAGATGGATCTTTCTTTGGAAAACACTGGAAATTTATTCCCTCCTCATTCAGCCTTTTAGCAGCGGGTTCTGGAGTTGTAAACAAAAGTCATAGCGTGAATCTGGAATTTATCTGCCTTGTTGCGCTAATCTCCTTTCAGTGTGGGTGTTGGGGTGGGTTTTTTTTTCCTTCTTTTTTCTTCTTCTTCTTTTTCTTCTTTTTTCCCCTTCTTCTCCTTTTTTCTTCTTCTTTCTTTTTCTTTTTACTTCTTCTTCTCCTTCCTTCTTATCTCTTACATTCCTTTCTTCTTCTTCTTTTTCTTCTTCATCTTCTCCTTCTCCCTTCTTCTTCTTTCTTGTTTTCTTCTTTTTCTTTTTCTTCTTCTTCCTTTTTCTTCTTTTTCTTTTTCTTCTTCCTACTTCTTCCTCCTTTCTTCTTCTTCCTTCTTCTTTTCCCCCTTTTCCTTTCTTTTCTCTTTTTCCTTTTATTCTATTCCATCTCCTCTCTTTATTATTTTTCTTCTTTCTCTTTTTATCTCTTTTTTCTAAACCCTTCTCTTTATTTTTCTTTTTCTGTCTCATTTTCTTCTTCCCTTTCCATCGAGACTGGGTAACACATTTTTCCCTGGCCTTGTCCATCCTGGGTTATGGAACTTGCAGGAAGCCCCACAGAATTCCAGGCTCTGGACCAGCCCCACCTGGGGAGCAGAGCTGGGGAGGACCCCGAGGGCAGGGGAGCTCTGGGGCTGCTCCCAGGGCATTTCCATGGGCAATAATCCACGGCAGGGAAGCCCAGGAGGAGCCTGTGCCAGTGCTGTGGCATTCCCTGGATTTGTCTGGGTGTTTGGAGCCCCTCTTTCACAAGTCAAAGGAGGGGTCTCTGTGGTGGCATCTCAGGGTCACACAGTTTGTGCCAGGGGACCAAACCCCTCCTGGAGTGGGTGGGAGGTGCTGTCCCCACACTCATCTCTGCAGGGAGACAAGGATTCGCAGTGGATGTGGCACAAAAAGCTGATATTTTATCCAGGGAGCAGAATTGGGCCTTTGGCTTGGGCAGGGCCCCTGTCCTGATGCTGCTGTTCAGAATTCCAGGGCTGGGTGCCCAAAAAACCCTGGGAGAGATTCAGGGAGCCAGGGGTGCAGCAGGAGGGGAGGGCAGGGAGCTGAGGAAAGGTTTCAAGCAGTGATTGCAGCTCAGAACATGAGCCCTCATTTAGGAACTCTCATGGAATAATCTGTAGGAACCTGTAAGGATTGACATGGAATTGTCTGTAGGAATTAACATGGAATAATCTCTAGGAATTAACATGGAATCATCTGCAGGAATTAACATGGACTCACCTGTAAGAACAGGAAATTATCTGTAAGAATTAACATAGAATCATTTGTAGGAATTAACATGAAATCAACTGTAAGGACATGAGATAACCTGTAGGAATTACCCTGGGATCACCTGTAGGAATTACCCTGGAATCACCTGTAGGAATGACCATGGAATCACCTGTAGGAATTACCCTGGAATCCCTGTGTGTTTATGCTGACTACTGTAGCGTGCACTGAAATATTTGATAAAGGATACCAAGACTGAGATATTTGGAATAAAAATGTTCTCAGCAGGCTGGAAGAGGTCCCTGGAGGCTGAGGTTGCTGCTGCTGGAGGTGACTTGGTCACCAAAGCTGTCCAGAACAGACAGAGCCCCATTTCTCAATGCTCACCCCTGGAACTTCCTCCTCCTTGAGGCCAAATCCTCTCACACCCATTTGTTCCTACACCAGTGGTGCTCCTCACCTGAAATGGCTTTTCCCTGTCCCTGGAATGTCCCCTCCCTCTTCCTGTCCCCTCAGAGGTGGAAATCAAAGCCCTGTGAGGGTGGGCAGGCCCTGGCACATCTGTGGCTGCCCCTGGATCCCTGGCAGTGCCCAAGGCCAGGCTGGACAGGGCTGGGAGCAGCCTGGGACAGTGGGAGGTGTCCCTGCCATGGCAGGGATGGCACTGGATGGGTTTTGAGCTTCCCTCCAACCCAAACCATTCCAGGATTCCATGAGCTGAGTCCTGCCTTCCTCTCCATCACCCTCTTCACTTCCCTCATTCCAAGCTCATCCCTCAGGCCCAGCCTGGCCATTTCCCAGCACAGAGAGAAGGTGATTGTTCCTCCTGATTATTCCCCAGGCACTGACAGCTTGGCTCTTCCTCCTGATTTTCAGGGGGGGTCAGAGCATGGCCTCTCCAGCCTCACCCTTCTCTGCTGGTTGAGCCCTGCTCTGTCCTGCAGGGATTTCCACAGCAGGGAAATTGGTACACAACAGTGGAAGCTGCTGGTTTGCCAAATCCTTTCAACACTTGCAGGATCACAGTGCTGCTGCCCCCCAGCCTGCCCTCAAGGGTTCCCAGTCCTTGAGGAGCTTCCCTTTGAGGGTGGATCTGAGAGCAGCAGCTCTTGTTCTGTCCTGCATTTCCATGGGAATGGCAGCTCCCAAATGTCACCATTGAGTTAGGAACCGCTGAAGAAAGGCAACACTGACTCCATGCTCAGAAGGGATGAAGTGAGATTTATTAGGAACTACACATATTTATAGACAGGATCCAGAACCTGACTGGTCACCCAGAACCTGATTGGTCCTTAAACAACACCCCTCACACCACTGGTTAATTAGGAACAACACCTTTTTGTAAAATATCCTTCCATAAACATCACCTACAAACATTCCACATGTTCACAAGCACCAGGTGCAGAGAATAAGAAAAGAATTAATTTAATTCTTTCTCTGAGCGTTCTCACAACTTCCCTAAGACAATAATGCCTGGGAAAGTTTGTCTGTTTAACCCGTCACATCCACACCCAAAGGTTACCTGGAAATGTTCAACGTGCTTGGGAGCAGAAGCACCAAAAATGTCTTTTCTACAAATAATTTTTTTCTTGGGGAAGGGAGAGATGAATAAAAATCTGCCCAATTCTGTGAAACAAGAGCAGCCCCAGGCCTGAGTTGTGAGCCCAGGGCACAGTGAGAGCACTGCTGAGCTGCTCCGCTGAGATCCCAAAAACCGAGGGAAATATTTTGACACTTCCCATTGGAATACGCTGGGGGGGGCGTTGCCATTAGATAAAAACAGGATTATTTTGACACTTCGTCGCAATTTGCGGCAGGGAAAAAAAACCCACCCAAAAAAACAAGAGTGAGAATAGCAGATGGAGGGCTGGAAATTTCCAATTTTTAGCCGTAGTAGTGCCAAGCCTCACTCCCCGGTTCACTCAAGGACGAGCTGTTTGCAGCTTTCAGATCCTTCCCTCCGTACTCGGGGGCCCAAAGGTGCAATTAAGGACAATTAAGGATGCAATGAGTGGGGAGATTCGGGGCGGTGTTATCTCGGCTCTTATCTCCCCAATGACAGCGGGGTAATGACACTTTTGGGGTGGGATTTACACCCCAAACCACCCCAGGGCGGCCAGGGCATGTGATGGAATTAATTCTCCGGGGAATCGTTATTCATCCTTGTTCGGGAGACACAACAGAATGACGATGGGTGCCCAGGGAAATCACTGGAAATAAACCCGGCCAGGGGGAGAGATGAGCGGGAAGGTCGGGCTGGAGTGGGGAGAGGGATGGGGAGGGATGGGATGGAGCAGGGAGAGGGATGGGGATGGAGCAGGGTTAGCGGGAGGGGAGGATGAGGATGGATTTGGGGCAGTGAAGCACTTTTGGGCTGGATTTCAGGGCCAGCTCTGGCAGCGCTGTTTGTGCCCTTCAGAAAGGCAACGAAGATCCCTCCTTTTCCTGCTTCTCCCCTCCTTCTCCCGGAGGGGGGGTTGATGGGACATGGGCTGGGTAATCGGGATGCTGTAAAGTGCAGCTGTTCAATGGCAGCAGAGAGAGGGAATGAATTAAAAACAAACACATCTCCCCCCCTTCCCCTCCACAGCTCTGGAATGCTCAAATAACTCTGGGAAGGGAGTGCTGTGCTCTGGGCTCCTGGGGAACGGGAATCTTCACAGCCAGGGAGGAACATCAGGATCAACTTTCCTGGGAAACCTTTTAGGGTCAGCTCTGCTCCTGCTGCCCCCAAACCCTCACTGATTGTTCCTTTCTTCTTGCTGGACTTGCACCCTTCCAGTTCTTCCCAGCCTTGGCTCATTTGGGAATTAAATTCATGTTGTGGCTGCTGGTCTTTGAGGCCATTAACAAAGGTGTTAATTGGGATGATGGGGTGGCCAGGGCTGGCTGGGGCTTGGAGCAGCCTGGGATAGTGGAACCAGAGGAGCCTCGGTCCCTCCCAACCCCAGTCCCTGCAGGACTCTGGGATTCCATGGGGCAGGATGAGCTTCCTGTCCTTTGATTCTTCCTGGGATCTCTTCCCCCTTTTATCCTCTGGTACAGTTCTGTGTCAGCTGTCCACGTTTGGGAGTAAATGAAGACACTACTTAGGGAAAGAGGAATAAATATTGGGATTTCTGATCCCCACGTGCTTGGTTTTCCCTGCTGCCACCCAGGCTGGGCAGGGGGACAGGGCAGTTCCTGGGGCAGCAGCTCCTCAACACCCTCCCCCCTGTGATCCTTAAAGCCAGAACAGGTCTCTGCTATTTTGGATCAGGGCAAAGCATCCCTGTGGAGACGCTGCGATAGGAAAGATCCCAAAGCTTCTCCAAGCCCCAGCGCTGTCTGTAGAGGGATTGACTCCATGGACCACATCCCCTCGCAGCTCTGAGCCGGGAGCATCTGTTGCCATGGAGACTTGGTGGGGAAAGGCATCTGGGGAAAGGGAGGCTGTATTTTTAGCTTTGGGTAATGAAATGGAACAGCTGGAGAGGAAGGTGAGGGGCAGCCAGGGGCCACAGGGCCCTGGAGCGGGGTTTGGGAGCAGGGCTGGGCTGGGGAGGGTGCTCAGGATGGGCAGCACCTGCAGGAGCCTGGGAATAACCCCTGGGAAGAGAAGGGCATGAGGAGGAGCTGTTCCATGTAAGATCAGGAGGAGGTTCTGCCTGAGGTCACACTGCTCCCTGTACAGTGTGTTCAGCCTATAAATAGCTCATATCTACCTCTGCACAAGTGGTATTTATAGAGTGGGGAGGGGAAAGGCTCTGGTTGGTGATGGCAGTGGAGCTGGGGAGGATGTGCCAAGCATGGTCTGAAGTTCAGGTCTTTGAGAGGAACAGAAAGCCCCAAATGTGTGTGGGGGGGTTGCTCTGCTCAAGGCTCAAGGGTTGAGTGCTGTAAATTGCAGCTTTTGGGATGGGTGTGCCTGGAGAGGGCCCTCAGCTGGAGCTGCTGTGTGGATATTCCCCAGCAGAGCCCTGGACAGGTGTCCTTCATCCCTGGCATTTACCCCTGGCATTTGGATCAGTCTCACATGTAAACTTTTTCCAGATTCATGTTTTACTTCTTAAAATCCTCTCCCTGCAATGAATCTCATTCTTCTGCCTTCAGCTGCCACAAGTTTGTTTTCCCATTAATTGATCTGGGTGTGATATTTACTGCACTGAGCTCTCAGGACCACACATGAAAGGAGATTTCCCTGCAGCTGGCAGAGTCTGCTGGGATTCAGGGATTCAGTCCTGAATACTCCAAAGGCTCCTGGAATTATGAGCCCAAGCTTTGAGCTGCCTCCCCACCTTTCCCTCCCAGCAGGGTGGGCTGGCAGGGAGACGTGGAAATGGGAACAGGAAATGGGAATAGGATCCTGCCCTGGAAATGAGAATGGGAAATGGGATCAGGATCCTGCCCTGGAAATGGGAACAGGAAATAAAAGCAGGATCCTGCCCCTGGAAATAAGAATGGGAAATGGGAACAGGATCCTGGCCCTAGAAATGGGAGCAGGAAATAGGAGCAGATCCTGCCCTGGAAATGGGAACAGGAATAGGAACAGGATCCTGTCCCTGGAAATGGGAATGGGAAATGGGAGCAGAATCCTGCTCATGGAAATGGGGGCAGGAAATCAGAACAGGATTCTGCCCTGTAAATGGGATCAGGATCCTGCCCCTGGAAATGGGAGCGGTCTGGTGGGGGCAGGGGAGTGGCTGAATCTGGGTGAGGAGGTTTAGAAGCAGATTTTGAATTGTAAAGCTTTAAATAAAGATTAGCAAAGACCATCAGAACCATTCCCTGGTGGGCTCTGCTGCTCCTGCCCTTTTCTCAGGAACATCCAAAGGTTTTCTGAGGCCCCTCTGAAGGGTCTGGCAGCCCCTGACTCCTGAGGACAGGATGGGGGGGACTGGCAGCCCATGGAGGACTGGGAATATTTCCCTTAAAGCCTGAACTATGCCAGGCAGGCCAAACATTTTCCATCCTCCAGTGGATTCCTTCCTGGTGGAGAATGGAGAACTTTTAAATTAGTTAGGGGTTCTTTTCCCAAAAAAACCTGCTGAGTTTTCCCTACCACTTCTCCAGTGAAATGCTTTAAGTGAAAGTGAAAATCCTCTGAGCAGTTGAGGGGAGCCCTGGGCTGTTCCCAAATCCTCATTCCCAGAGGGAGATGATGGAGCATCCCCTGATTCCTTCTCCAAGCATGGGGCAAAGACTGCTTCACCAAAACTGAGGAACTGGTGCCTCTTTCCCTCCTCAGCTCCAACCTTTCCAGTGAAACAGGCTCCCAGCTCCTGGGAAGTTACAATTTCTCTGGCATTTGCAAGAGGCAGATCTGGGGAGTTCGGATCTGGGAGCTGAGAGGTCTGTGAGCAGAGACATTGAGGTGGTGGATTATGGAACCATGGAATATCCTGAGTGGGAAGGGACCACAGGGATCATCCAGTGCAGCCCTGGCCCTGCACAGACACCCCAGCAATCCCAGCCTGGGTATCCCTGGAGCATCTGGAGCAGCCTCGGGGCTGTGCCCATTCCCTGGGCAGTGCCAGCACACTCTGGGGGAAGAGCCTTTCCCAAAATCCAACATAAACCTGCCCTGGCCCAGCCCCAGCTGTTCCTGTCCCTGTCCCAGGAGCAGAGATTGGAGCTGCCCTCTCAGTGTCTCCTCTCACACAAGTGGCTGCCACAGGCTGGAGCAGTTAAAAGTTAAAAAACAAACCAAAGTCAGATATCAGGAGCTGAGCCAAGCTAAGGACGATTGATGGAAGTGGTTCCTTATGTTCCATCAGTATTTTTATTGATCTGAGGCTGTTTAGTGCTGTAAAAACGTTATAAATTAGAGAAAAGCTCTGAGCAGGATCTAGAGAAGGAAATCACCCAGGGTAACAGCAACAGCAGAAGAGGAAACAGCCTCAGGTTGTGCCAGCAGAGGTGCAGGTTGGATATTGGGAATTATTTCCTCACTGGAAGGGTGGCACAGGGTGGAGTCCCTGGAGGGGTTTAACAGCCCTGGGGATGTGGCACTTGGGGACATGGCTCAGTGGTGGCCTTGGCAGTGCTGCGGGAATGGTTGGACTCAATCTTAGAGGCTTTTCCAGTTCTGTGTCTCTGATCTTGGGATATCCTGAGTGCACGGAGGTTTGTGGGTGTGCATTAACATATCCTGATCATCCTGCCCTGGGATGATCAAATATTCACAATTAACCTTGGAAAAGGCAGCAGCTGCTGCTTCTGTGCTCAGCATCCACAGAGTCCTCCACCATAGCAGCTCCTCCCTTCTCCCTTCTGTTATAGATGGATAATGAGATGATTGGCTCTCACAATTAAAAGATAACTATTGTGTGAATATTCAGAAAAGCTTTAGTGATGTACAGTTGTGTTATTGTGGTTTAGATGCCCTCTGTTCTCCCCACAGTTCCCTTTCCCCCTGTATTGCTGCCATCACACAGCCTGGGCTGTCCAGCACAGGTACAAAGAAGCTGCACAGGTGTCCCTGGCATGGGGCAGGTGGGAATGGAAAAGCTTGGGGGTGCTCAGGGGGTGGGCAGGGCAACACCTGAGCTCCAATCCAGGTACAAAGCAGTCTGCACTGATAAATGGCACAGAAGAGCTGACTGACAGACTCTGGGAGGGGCCAGGGCTGGCTGATGCAGCCCCCAGGGGTATAAAAGACTGAGCATCCAGCTTGAAGATGAACTGGCCATGTGGTGTGCATGAGGGGCAGTTTCCAGCACTGCAAATTTTTCCTTATGTAGTCCTGCAAAAAATGCCAATCACTTGATTTTTTTAAAATTTTAAAAGTTTAATGATAATAAAATGGTTATAACAACAGCAATATAATTAGAGTAATAATAATTTGGACAGTTTGGACTAGGACAATATGAGACAATAAGTACAAAGATTTACGGACAGTCCGTTGGCTCTTTCTGGGCAAAATAAGCCCGAAAAAGGGCTTTAACAGAAGATTAACCCTTAAAAGCAACAGCCTATTGTATATTCATACACCTCATCCAGGATGCATAAATTCCATTCAAACAAAGGATTCTGTCTGGGCAGCGTCAGCTTCTTCCTCTGAATCCTGACAGCATCTTCAGAGCTGAGCAAGGCAGGAAGAAGTTCATTTCTTCTGATAATGGAGCAATAAATTCTCTTTCTCTGAGAGATTCAGGTGTCCTGTGACTGCTATCTGGTGCGAGTCCTTTATTTAAAAAGTATCTTACATCGCATAGTTTCTTTTTAATATTATGTTATAACCTAAAAATTATTATTTAAATTATTATTTATTTTAAAATTTTTATTTTAAAATTATGGTATGACCTAAAAACCTATCTATAACACACTACTAAAAAATTAAAACAGCATAACTTTCTAACATAACACATATAATATTCATTTTAATATTTGCAAAAAGCCAACCATAAAATATGCATTTTTTCACAGTCCTTTTGTTGTATTTTCATTGAGGTTTAATAAACCTTTTGAAATTTTCCAAAGTGAGCAGTTGTTTCTCTCATTTCCCTCCGCAGAGATCCGGGAGGCTTTCCGAGTGCTGGACCGGGATGGGAACGGCTTCATCTCCAAGCAGGAGCTGGGCATGGCCATGCGCTCCCTGGGCTACATGCCCAGTGAGGTGGAGCTGGCCATCATCATGCAGCGCCTGGACATGGATGGTGAGTGCTCAGGGCTGTCACCCTGGTTTTTGTAAGATTTTCTAAGCCTTCTGACGTTGACATTCTTGTAGCGAACTTTCTCACACACTTTCTGTAAATAACTCATTGTTTTGCATTCCTTTATGGAAGAAGAGAAAGTTGATGGACTGTTGGTTTGTCCAGTGTCATTGGAGAGGTGGCACTGTCACCCTCCAATCCACTGTCACTCTTGGAAAACTATAAATGTTGGAGTCAGAAAATAAATTTCTCTTTCTTCTTCACTTTAAAGACAGTGGTGTGCGCTTGTGTTCTTTCGTGTCCTATAGCGACACAGGGGCTTTCCCAGTGCTTGGCAGCCCTTGGGTCCCCATCCAACAACTCCTGCTCACCACGGGAAGGGTGGAAGGGAGCTGGGGAACTTTGTTTTCTCCACACAAAAGGAAAGGGCAAGGTGAGATGTGAAGCTGCTGTGGGTGATCACAGGGATCAGGCAATCCGTGGAAGGGGGATGGATCATCCCTTGTGGGATACAGCTTGGGTGAACCCAGAGCAAAGTCCACAATCCCAACAATGCCTGGGCATCCATGGGAGCTCCTGGAGCTCTGGCAGCCTCGGGGCTGGGACCGTTCCCTGGGGGTGTTATAGACAAGTAATGTAATAGTTGGCTCTCTCAATTAAGAGACAGATATTACACAGATGTATGGTAATGCTATTGTAAGATGTCATTCCACAATCCTCTTTCCCTCCCCTCCTTGTAACAGCCTCAGTAGTCAGGACATTTAGAGGAGGCTGCCTTGTCACCAGGAGGCAAAGCATGACAACACCTGACCTCTGTTCAAGGTGTAAAAAGTGATCTCCACCAATGGATGGCACTGAAGGAGTTGGCTGACAAAACTTTAAGAGGGGCTAAGGATATAAAAAGCAGAGCATCCATTTTGTGGAGGAGCATGTGGCTGGTAGTCACAGAGGGCTCTCAGCACTGTAATTTTACCTTATTTAGTCACTGGTTGTAGTTTTTGTTAAAGTTTATTAACATTTGAAAAAGTGAGCAGTCGTTTCTCACAAGGGCAAGAACTTTTCCCTAAAATCCAGCTTAACCCCCTCTGGCCCAGCTGCAGCTGTTCCCTGTCCCTGTCACACAGAGCAGAGAGGGGAGCTGTCCCTCAGGAGGAGCTGAGTCTCCCCTCTCAGAGTGGTGAGGGGCTGTCCCAGCCTGGAGGGGGACATCCCACAGGTGAAACACAAACCAAAGTCGGATATCAGAAGCTGAACCAGGCTGAAAGTGATGGAAGCAATTCCTTTGATGCCATCACCATAATGGAATATCCTGAATTGGAAGGGACCCCCAGGATCATCCAGTCTAGCTCCTGGACTGGCCCAGACACCCCAACAATCCCACCCTGCACAGATAATCTTTGCCAGGCTCTCTGAACCTTTCCCTGTGCATTCCTGGGCAGCCCTGGCCGGTGACATTTGGAGCAGATTCCCCACAGTCCCGGAGCTGCTGGGCTGGGAGCTGCTCCAAGGAGGTGTTGATTGCTCTGCCAGGAGAAGTTTTGAGGGGTGGAATCATCCCGAGCCAGGTCCTGCTGGGAGAACTCATCAAACAATTACTGAGGGAATAAAAGCAACAGAACCCCTGTTAGGGAGGGAAATGCAGGATCGGGATGCTGGAGCCAGGGAGGGATTTCAGCTGCTGCAGAGCTGAGCACAAGGAACAATTCCTTTAAAATGTCCTTGGCAGGGCAGGGGAGCCCTCCCTGCTGCCAGGAGCTGGGGTGCAGAGATAACCCTGTCCCAGGGCTGTGACAGAGAGGGAACGCTGGGATCCTGCCAGAGCAGTGTCACAGACATATTTTATGAAAAATCTTTTCTTTAAGATTTTTCCTCCTGAGAAGCTGAGAACCTCAGGAACAAAATGTAAACAATGATTATCTGCTGCTGTGGAATGCAACAGGTGCATCTGTGATTGGTCTCATGGGGTTTCTAATTAATGGCCAATCACAGTCAGCTGGCTCGGACTCTCTGTCCCAGACACAAACTTTTGTTATCATTCCTTCTTTTTCTATTTTTAGCTAGCCTTCTGATGAACTCCTTTCTTCTATTCTTTCAGTATAGTTTTAATATAATATATATCATAAAATAATAAATCAGCCTTCTGAAACATGGAGTCAGATCCTCATCTCTTCCCTCATCCTCAGACCCCTGTGAACACGGTCACAGAGCAGGGGCTGGGGGATCTGGGAGAGCCTGGAGTCCTTGGGGACACTGGGGAAACCCTTGGGGACACTGGGGAAATCCTTGGGGACACTGGGGAGCCGAGCCTGGGGAGAAGGGGCAGTGACACTCCCCTGCCCCCTGGCATTGCCCATGTCCCTGGGAGGCACAGGACAGTTGTCACCAGGGCAGGGCTGTCACCCTGCTGAGGTTCTGCACAGAAAGGGCTGCACAGCCTGGCAGGGACAGGAGATCTGCTGTGGAATGATCTCATTCCCTAAAGAAAAGGGGAAGAAAGGAATCCATCACTTCAGAAGTGTCTGTCCAAGAGCTGCTGTTTGCCCCTTGCCCTGCTGTGCTGGCCTTTCCTGGCAGAGACTGACTCGGGCTCAGGTTTGGCAAAGCCAGGCTCAGTGTGCTGCCAGCTCCTGGGGTCTTTTCCCGAAATTCTGAGCTTTTTTGGAAAAAGAGTGCTGGGACTTGGCTCCCAGCTCTGATTCATGTCCAGTCCTTCCCTGACTCTGGCAGGCTTTGGCACTGCTCTGTGCAGACTGCTGCTGTGGAGGGACCCGGGCTGGGGAGTGCAGTCAAACCTGGAATGAGGGAAGGGGTGAATTCCTGCTGAGGCTTTCCAGGCAGCTCTGTGTGCTCTCTGCAGGGATGGCAGCTGATCCTCCAGCTCCAAACTGGCTCTACTGGTGCAGTGCTGGAGCAGAGCTTTGGGGGCTGTGCCAGGGGAAGGTCAAGTGGGCCATGGATTTAAAAAAAGTCAGGGAATGGGAAATTCCTGAGGTGCTGAGCAAAGAGGGGAATGTTCTGTGAAAGATTTACGTTGCCTGCAAATTGAATTAGTGCTGTACAGCTTGAATTTATATTATCATGGCTACTTTTTCTCCAATGGATCATTCTCCTTTTCCTGGGATTTAACTTGGACTGTGGAGTGAGAGACAGCAGCAGCCTCCTCCCTCCTCTCCCACTGGGAAAGGGCAGCATGCAGGAGCAGGGCAGGAATGCTGGCTGTGCCCAGTGCTCCCAGGAACAGCCTGACCACCTTCCCATACACTCCTGGTGAGGCTGCTGAGCTTTTCCAGGTTCTTGCTGGCATTAGATGGGTTGGAAGCTCGGGTGGATGAAAGGTCACACTCAGGGAGGAGTCCCCAGTGCTCAGGAGAGCTGGGGGAGCTGAAATCCCCTGCACATCCCTGCCCCGTGCCGTGAGTTATGGTGTGCTGGCAGGTGGAGCAGCCAGACATCCATTCCTTCCTTCCCATCAAAACTGCTGCCAGGGCCTGCAAATGAGGTAAGAAAATTGGCAGGCTTGGGATTTAAGCTGAGCCAGCCTGAGCAGCCCCAAGATGCAGTTTTCATCAGCGAATTCCAGCGTGGCAGAGGGGCTGCATCTGCCCTGGCCAACTTCACTGAGGGCCAGCAAAAACCAGGAGAACCAGGGGCTGGAGCTGGGCTGGGGCTGAGCATAAAGGGACCTGACAAGAGAACTTCACACCTGGTGTCACCTCCTGCCACTGAGCCAGGGACAGACACAGGGGCAGACACAGGGAATGACACTGGGAATTGTGATAGTGTTCACAGGGGTTTTAGGATGAGGGAAGAGACAAGGATCTGACTCCATGTTTCAGAAGGCTGATTTATTATTTTATTTTATATATATATATATATATATATATATATATATATATATATATATATATATATATATATATATATATATATATATATAATATTATATTATATTATATTATATTATATTATATTATATTATATTATATTATATTATATTATATTATATTATATTATATTATATTATATTATATTATATTATATTATATTATATTATATTATATTAAAACTATACTAAAGGAATAGAAGAAAGGATTTCATCAGAAGGCCAGCTAAGAATAGAAAAAGAAAGAATGATAACAAAGGTTTGTGGCTCAGCTCTCTGTCCAAGCCAGCTGACTGTGATTGGCCATTAATTAGAAACAACCCCATGAGACCAATCGCAGATGCACCTGTTGCATTCCACAGCAGCAGATAACCATTGTTTACATTTTGATCTTGAGGCCTCTCAGCTTTTCAGGAGGAAAAATCTTACAGAAAAGATTTTTCATAAAATATGTCTGTGACAGGGAATGGCATAGAGTGGCACAGGGACAGACACAGAGAATGGCACAGGGAGAGCTGCCTCCAGGGCCACAGTGTGCAGCTGCTCAGTGATGCTCTCAGAGCTCCCAAGAGAGCAGGAAGGAATGGATGCTCCATAATTCATCACTTTTGGAGGAAAAATGGGGTTACAGAGAGAACACTGTTGGAGCTTGAGCAAAACCAGCCCTGGCACAGCTGGGATTTGGCCCAGGAGCCCTTCACAGGTGTCACCTCTGATGCCTCCATGGCTGCTGAGGGCTGCCAGCACCTCCCTGTGCAGGGACACATCACCAGCCTTCCTGCAGAGGGGACAGGCCAGCAGAGGGATGTGTCACCAGCCACCAGCCTGGCACTGCCAGGAGTGCAGGGACTGGCTCTGCCCTCAGCCCCTCTGCATGCCCTGATTTCCTGGGAATATCCCATTCCTGCCACTCCTCCCTGGAGGCAGGAGAGCAGCAGGGCTGGGAATCCCCTGGATCCCTAACTGGCATAAAACTCCCTCAGTTATGGAGAAAAATGGGAATCTCCTTGGAATATTTCAAGGTCTACAGAGAAATCCCAAGAAATCCTCAGAACCCTCCTTCTGTGGACTCCAGGAGACATTGTGACACTGCTGGGATGGGAAGTGCCAGAACAGGACAGGAAAAAAAGGGATTTGTGGGCAAAAATGTTTCTCTTTAGGAAGGGAGGTGAGGGCTGGGGCTTCTGAGATTTCCTTTAGCCCAAAGCTTTGTTTGGAAGTGTGGGGCTGTTCCCACAGAGGTTGTTGGTGGACCTGGACACCCCTCTGGGGGCTGTGCCTTGTAGGGAGCCAATATTTTGTTCTGGGAATGCTCCTAGAAGTCAAATCTCACCTTTATCCCATGGATTCCCCTAATTTTCAGCCATAATTCTGCATTTCATGGACACAAATTGTGAGAGGGGTCAGTGCTTCTCTCTGCAAGCTGGGGAATGAGCTGGAATGTTCTGCCAGCACGGGGAAAGGGAAATATTTTACACATTTCTGTGCTGAAAAAAGGAATTATTTGTAAATTCTTCCAATTGGCAGCACTGCTGATAAAAACACTGGGAAATGACACATGGAATGTGTGGCCTTATCTGGGATTCCTCCTCTTTAAGCAGGATTTGCCATAAAAGAGATGAATGTGTGACTTAAGTGTCACAAATGGTTTCGTTGGGATTTTTATCTGAGGAATAAAATGAGCACTTGGTGCACTAATTAGAGGAGCAGCTGGAAAAATAACTCCAGGCTACCACAAGAGCGGGGAGAAATCCACCCCTGGATGTCAAATTATTTATTGGGATGAGAATGGGGAGTCTTTTGATGAAGGAAAAGTTGAGCTGGTTTCACCAGGGACCTGCCTGGAACCTCTGGGACATTCTGGGATGGTGACATCCTTGGGAGCATCGGAAAATGGGGGAATCTCAACTTCACGTTCTAGGAGAGTCATGGAATAATTGAGGTTGGAAAAGATCTCTGAGGTCATTGAGTCCAACCACCCCCAGCACTGCCAAGGCCACCACTGCCCATGTCCCCAAGTGCCACCTCCACAGGGCTGTTAAACCCCTCCAGGGATGGGAACTGCACCCTGCCCTGGGCAGTGTCCATGCCTGACCAGCACTTCCATGGAGACATTTCCCCAATATCCAATCTAAACTTTTCCTGGGTGTTTCCAGAACAACCTGAGGCAGTCCTGAGTGTTCAAACCCAGGCAGAAGTGCCATTGGTGCTGTGGTTTGGTGGCCATGGTTGGACCTGATGACCTTGGAGGTCTTTTCCCACCTCAGTGATTCCAGGACTGTTAGAACTTCAAACTGAGATTCCCCCCCCAAGTTCTTCATTGCCCTCTCCAATTCTGTGTCACTGCAGGTGACACATCCCAGAATGTCCCAGATTCTCTTTGGAAAGGGAAGAAGGGACAGTGCCATGTGTGGTGTCACGGTCACCGTGTCCCTCCAGGCCATTGTCCTGCTGTCCATGACTGCCCAGGGACTTTGCTTTGTTTGCCTGCCCTGGCTGCTGGGGAGGGAAGGGACACCAGAGCTGGGGACAGGGATGGCCATGGCCAAGGGACATGGGCTGGAGACAGAGCAAATCTCTCCTTCAGAATGAACTGTTCAGCTTTCCCCCAGGGCAGACAGAAGACAATCCCTTGTTCTTTGGCATGGACAAATCCCAGGATCACAGGATTGTTAAGGTTGGACAAATCCCAGGATCACAAGATCATCAAGGGTGGAAAAGACTTCCAAGATCATCCTGTCCAACCTTTGATCAATGCAATGTTGGCTTCTGTCCACAGGCTCAGTTTGAGCTGCCCTGTGAGGGACAATGGTGACATTCCCAAGCTGGAAACATTTTCTCTGCTTCTTTTGTCTCTCACACTTTTCTTCTTTGGGTTTTCCTGAAGTTTTTTACTGTAGTGGATGTTTCCTTTTGTTTCAGCATGAAAAGAGCTGGATAAAATATTTCATTTTATATCTCAATATAAAATGTGTTTCAGTACAAAAGAGCCCAGGCTGCTGGAGGGGGACCAGAAACCATTTCTGGGTTAAAATCAGGGTTCATAGGAGTCAGAGAATCCCAGAATTCCAGGTTTGGGTTGGAAATAATCTTAAAAATCATCTCACTCCATCCCCTGCCATGGGCAGGGAAACCTTCCACTATCTCAAGTTGCTCCAAGCCCCATCCAGCCTCGCCTTGGGCACTCCCAGGGACCCAGGAGCAATGGCTTATGATGGATTTGGGGTTTGTCCTTTGATCTCAAAGTGATTTTTCAGTGTGAGAAACGATCCAGCCACATTCCAGCCTGGCTGTCCTTTAAAATGTGTTGCTGAGCTGGGAATTTTGGGCAGCAGGATGGATTTGATGAGATGTGTCTGGATTTATGGGGCCACTCTCTCCATGTCTGCTCTCATTTGGACAATGAGGATTATCACATTTTATCCAATTCTGTGTTCTCACTGCAGAAATGAGGAGTAATTACAGCTGCTGCTGCAGCCTGTCAAATCTGCAGCTCAGGAGCCGCAAGAGGTTCATCAAATTACACCGAATTACATCAAATTATAGCCAGTAATATCCCACCCTGCCTTTGCTGAAGTGCAGCCCAGCACAAAAGGAAGGCCTGAAGTGCAGAGCCCCCTCTGGAACCCACCCGTGCTTGGGCTGGGGTGCTCCTCGTGCCCTGTGCTTTGTTTCCATCCCTGTGGAATTTGATTTCCTGCTGAAATGCAGCGCCCTGGGATCATTGTGGCTCCCCAGGGTGTGTGTGCCCCAGGGAGCACCCACAGTGATGAGCTGCTGGTGCTGCCCAGGTGCACCCAGAGCTCTCTGCCCCTCCCAGGGCAGGGGCAGAGCTGCTGATGGAATCCTGGGCACTGTGGGGTGGTCCCAGTGCTCCTGATCCATGGCACACAGGGACCACTGCTCACAGCTGGGGATGCACCTGAGTCTGCACGGACCTGCCAAAGGGGTTTGGGTGCACAGGGAGGGGATTTCAGAGAGGGCTGGGGGCTCTGGGGACTCAGCAGCCCCTGCAGAGCCCTTCCCTGGGGATATCTGGTGGCAGGGCTGGTCCCTGGGCATCCTGCAGCTCCCTGGGGCTGCTGTGGAGCTGGCAGGTGTCTGATGGGCATTTATTCCTTACTGCAGCCCTGTTTGCCTTGGGCTTTCCCTCCTGGTTTGAGTGCTTGTGCTGGAGCAGGTCCCTGTCCCCTCAGTCCCTGGGGACACAGGGTGGTCACAGATTTCGTTTTAAGGGGACAAACCAGGCCTGGGGAGCTGCTCCTCCCCTGCAGGACAAGCCAAGGGTGCCAGAGTGAGGAACTCCAGCTTTACTCAGTGGGGTGGACAAACCCCTCTGCTCCTCCCTTCTGGGCTGGGCTGAAGCCTCCCAGCCCATGGAACCCCCTCCTGCAGGGATGGTCCCTGCAATCCATGGAGATTTTCTGTGGGGCTGTCATGGAACCAGATCCACACAAGTGCTCTGAAAACTGCAGGAGTGGAGGGACTTCAGGGACAGAGGGGCTCCAGTGGAGATGTTTGATCCTTTCCTCAGATCCATTGAATTTCATGGAATCCCAGAATGGTTTGGGTGGGATCTTAGACCTCCTCTCATTCCATGGCAGGGACAGCTCCCACTGTCCCAGGTGCTCCCAGCCCTGTCCAGCCTGGCCTTGGGCACTGCCAGGGATCCAGGGGCAGCCCCAGCTGCTCTGGGCACCCTGTGCCAGGGCCTGCCCACCCTCACAGGGAACAATTCCAAATTCCCAACATCCCATCCATCCCTGCCCTCTGGCAGTGGGAGCCATTCCCTGTGTCCTGTCCCTCCATCCCTTGTCCCCAGTCCCTCTCCAGCTCTCCTGGAGCCCCTTCAGGCCCTGCAAGGGCTCTGAGCTCTCCCTGGAGCTTCTCCTCTCCAGGTGAGCACCCCCAGGTGTCCCAGTCTGGCTCCAGAGGTGTCCCAGCCCTGCAGCAGCTCTGTGCTCTCCTGAATTCCCTCCCACAGACCCACATCCTCCCTGGCAGTGGGGGCAGCTGTTCCTCTCCTCCCAGAAGTCACTGGAGCTGTCTGTAATTAAAACTCTTTTCCAAGGCCAAAGTTTTGTGCCAGACTTCCCCTGATTGATCTGTAATTAGGGAGAAATTCTCTGCCTCGTGCTGGGCGAGGGGTCAGGCTGCTGAGGAGGCTCTGACCTCCCAATCTCTGAAACCGAACGCCTTGTCTGGGAAATCTCCTGAGGCTGGAGCTGTTCCGGCTCATCCTGTGCCTCACCCCAGGGCACAGCCTTGCCCAGCCCGTGCCAGCCCTGCCAGGCTGAGCTGGGCACGGCAATGACCCAGCCCGGGCCGGCCAGCACCGCAGGGAGCTGCTGGAGAATAAAAATAAACAGCATTGTGTGCTCGGGGCCCCGAGCTGCAAACCCAGCTCATTAACTTTAAATATCTCACCTCGCTGCTCGCTGGAGGTCACGCTCGGCAGGAGCAGCGCGGCGCTCATCAGCTCCCAGCGCACATCCTCATCCTCATCCTCATCCTCACCCCGGCCCGGGCCACGCAGGGAACTTCCAGGGACCTGATTATCCTGAGAATGGCCAGAGAAAGGCTCATTCAGGGAGCAATCAGTGAGCATTATCCAACCAATTCGATATACAAGGCTCTGAAAACCCGGGCGAAGTCCGTTCTGCCCGGGGGTGGAGGTGATGAAATTCAGGAATATTTTCCCCCTCTCATTTCCCTTCTCCCCCTCTCTCATTTTCCTTTCCCCTCTCTCATTTCCAGGAACGTTTCCCCCCTCTCATTTCCAGGCATCTTTTCCCCCTCTCATTTTCCTTTCCCCCCCTCTCATTTCCTTTCTCCCTCCCTCATTTTCATTTTCCCTCCTCTCATTTCCCTTTTCCCCCCTCTCATTTCCAGGCATCTTTCCTCATTCTCATTTTCCTCCCCCCCCTCTCATTTCCCTTTCCCCCTCTCTTTTCCAGAAATGTTTTCCCCCCTCTCATTTTCCTTTATCCCTCTCATTTCCCTTTTTCCTCTCTCATTTCCCTTTCCCCCCTCTCACTTCTCTTTCACCCTCTCTCATTTCCAGAAATGTTTTCTCCCTCTCATTTTCCCTTTTCCCCTTCTCATTTCCCTTCTCCCCCTCTCATTTTCCTTTCCCCCCTCTCATTTCCCTTCTCCTCCTCTCATTTCCCTTTCTCCCCCTCTCATTTCCCTTTTTCCCCTTCTCATTTCCCTTCTCCCCCTCTCATTTTCCTTTCCCCCCTCTCATTTCCCTTTCTCCCCCTCTCATTTCCCTTTCCCCCCTCTCATTTCCCTTTCCTCCCTCTCATTTCCTTTCCCCCCTCTCATTTCCAGCCATGTTTTCCCCCTCCACTTCTCCTCTCCAGCTCTTTCTCCAGATTTAATTCCACCCTCCAAGGCAGTGGCTGGGACAGGGGATGTTTGTAGAGTCAGGGGTCTCTCCTGAGGGCTGAGGGTGGGACAATCCCATGGGAATGGGGTGGGATGGGGTCACCTCTGCTCCTCTGAGCATTCCCTTTTTCCCTCAAAGCTCAGGCAGGAGTTCCCAGGAGCTGCTGCTGCTCCCTGGGATGAGGGGATTTGGACCCTGCTCTCCCTGACTGGCATTTCCAGCCTGGGCAGATTTCTGAGGGTGGATCCTGTGGGATCAGGACCAGGGGAGGTGGGATGGGCTCAGGGGGTGGTTTGGGTGCAGCTGGGGCTGTTTGGGGCTGCTGGTGCCCTGGCAAGATGACTGCACAGCTCTGGCTCTGGTTCCTGCTGCCCATCCCAGCAGATCCGGCTTCCCCTGCTCCCCGTAGTGAAGGGCTGAGGCGAGATGAAATCCTTTGTCTGAGCTCACAGCTTAGGGAGAGGGTGGGAATTCTCTGTGCTCAGCTCTCACAAACCAGTGCAGAACCAGCAGAACCAGCAGGAGCAGCTGGTGCCACCTGGAACCTCTCGATTCTGGGGATGTGGGATCAGAACCTGGAGGAGAATTGGTGTTGAAAGGACGTGGCTTAGGGAGTAAATCCCCTTTCCAAAGGGCTGCAGGCTCTTTCATCTCCCCTGAGATGGTGTCCAACCCCCAGTCTGCTCCCTGGAGGGCAGTGGTGCTTTTCCAGCCCCCTCCAGGTGTTCAGTCATTGATGATTTTCTTTTTCCTGTGTCCCATCTCCTCTGCACAGCTCCTGACAGGAGGGCACAGCCGGGGGGTCGGGCTGTGCTCCAGGGAACAGGGACAGGAGCAGAGGGAACGGCCTCAGGCTGGGCCAGGGGAGCCTCAGAGGGTATTTTGGAAACATTTCTTTACTGGAAGGATGGTCAGACATTC
Organism: Ammospiza nelsoni; assembly: GCF_027579445.1. Classification (NCBI taxonomy): domain Eukaryota; kingdom Metazoa; phylum Chordata; class Aves; order Passeriformes; family Passerellidae; genus Ammospiza; species Ammospiza nelsoni. The sequence continues at coordinate 1,592,113 of NC_080653.1, forward strand.
CTGGAAATGTTCAAAAACTGTGTGGATGTGTTCACTTCCATTTCTTCACTGGAAGGGTGGTCAGGCATCCCTGGAAATGTTCAGAAACTGTGTGGATGTGGCTCTTGGGGACAGGGGTCACTGGTGGCCTTGGCAGTGCTGGAGGAAGGTTGGACTTGGTGGTCCTGGAGGCCAGTTCCAACCTCAATGATTCCATGATTTTGTGGTCCCACAGGTTTATTTAGGAGGCCCAATGGACATTTTGCAGAGGTGTAGACATGCCTTTCTTGAGTCACTCAGGTCCAAAGCAAATCTCCCTGGGCTGCAAGGTCTGGAAAACCCCTGAATTCCCAGCTCCTCACTGCTCTTTGCTGCTGCTCCATCATCCCTGATGCCCTTGGAATCAAAGAGCCCCAGCAGTCTGGGGTGGAAGGGTCCTTAGAGATGATCCAGCACCAGCCCTGCCATCTCCACACTGGGCACAAGGGTGTTGGATGTGCCATGGGAGCCCAGGATTCCCTGCTGGAGCTCTGTGGAGCTCTGGAAGTGGCCAGACTGAGCTCACACATGGCAAATGTTGATGCTGGGGCTCCTCACGCTGGAATTATCCCCAGACTCTCTCTGCACCCCATGGACGAGCAGTGAGGGGGAGATTTGGTGAGTCCCTGCTGGCCACACGAGGTCTGTGGCACTGGAAAGGTTCCCAGAGAACCCAGAGGTGTTGCTTGGTGCCTTCAGCATCCTCTTCCCACGATGGGACAACGAGCCAGGCTCACCAGTGCCATGCCTTGTTATTGTCACACTTCCCTGGTTCCTGCAGGGAGCAAAGGTCTGTGGGCACCTGGAGCTCTTCTCACCCAGCTGAGGGCCTGGGGATGATGAGCTGGTCTGATTTGGCTCTGCTGGGGTGGCCAGAGAGGTTCTGAGTCATTGTTTGAGTCATGAGGCTCAGCCTCGGCGCTGGTGCCCCCGGGTGACTCGGTGACATTAATGCCAGGATTAACACGGAGCTTTACAGGGGAGGAGAATGTGAGGGCACTGCTGGGAGGGAATCAAGGAGAGTTTTAGGTGGCTTTAAACCAGTGCTTGAGCTCAGCTCTGGTGTTCTGCAAAGATCACCCACACAGGCAGTGACCCATCCCTTGGCCCAAGGACCTCAGGGATGGGGTGGAATCCTGAGGGATGGGCCTGGAGCCCCTCTGTGCTCACCCCCTTTGCCACCTGCTAGCCTGCCCTGTTCCAGCAGCTCCTCAACCCCATTCCCAGGGTTTCCCTGTTCCAGCAGCCCCTCAGCCCCATTCCCAGGGGTTTCCCTGTTTCAGGAACCCCTCACACCCCCCTCACACCAAGGTTTCTATGTCCCTGCAGCCCCTCACCGTCATTCCCAGGGTTTCCATATCTCAATAGACCCCTCCCCCCCATTCCCAGGGTTTCCCTGTTGCAGCAGCTCCTCACCCCCATTCCCAAGGTTTCCATGCCCCAATAGACCCCTCACCCCCATTCCAGGGTTTCCCTGTCCCAATAGACCCCTCACCACCATTCCCAGGGTTTCCATGTCCCAGAAGCCACTCACCCCCATTCCCAGGGTTTCCCTATCCCAATAGACCCCTCAGCCCCATTCCCAGGGTTTCCCTGTCCCAGCAGACCCCACCCCAATGTGCCCCTAGCTTTCCCTGCCTTCCCAGTTTGTAAATAAGCTCTGGAAATGTGTGAGTGCCTTGGAATCATGGAATCATGAAGCTGGAAAGGAGCTCTGAAACCCTCAGGTGCAGCCATTAACCCATCGCTGCCCGGTCCCCATGGAACCATTTCCCTTCCTCAGTCAGGGAGCTCAGCCCAGTGGGGTTTATAAATCTGTGTTTGTGCCAGGGAACAGGGACAGGAGGGAGCTGTCCCGGGCCAGGGAGCACATCCTGCTCGCCCTGGCTGCAGCTGTCCTGCTGTGCCCCTCCAGCCTTCCCAGGGGTTCTCATCCTGTGGGATGAACTGTGCTCAGGCCTCAGTGGGAGCCTGGAGGCAGAGGAGGGGAGGATGTGACCAGCACACATCTCACAGGGGGACTGGGGTCCTGTGAGCACTGCTGGGGTCAGGGATTTTGGGAAAACAGGCAGCACACCAGCTCCCACTCAGCCTTTTTCTCTTTTGTCCCCATCCTTAAACCAACTGCGAGTTAATTTGTGGATAATCCACACATGGCTCAGAATCCCAAGGACCCTGGGGAGAGCAGCACATCTGCAGCACAGGGATGGGAAGGTTGCATTTGATTCCTGCGCTGGTGCGCACCGTGGGGAGGAGCAGGAGGATGAGCTGGGCAGCTCCTGCCTGTGCCAAACCCAAATTCCACACTGTGCTCCCAGGATGGGATGTGAAAACCGGGCTATGGTGGTGCTCAGGCTGTGCAGAGCAGCCCCGTGCAGGTTTTAGTGTTGGTTTTTATAACATTTCTCTCGTGGCTGTCAAAAGGAATTTTCAGACAAACCCGTGATTTCTCTCTGTTGATGAAATGATGCTGCAGTCTCCTGAGGTGCTGATGGCAGGGAAGGTTTGTTTTCTGCAGCTTCACATGAATGTTAAAGGGATATTTCTACCAGGCAAAAGTGGGGTGTAGCTGCCTTGCTAGTTAAGAGTTTTAATTGAAAAAGCAGTCAATAAGGGGATAATGCATTTTTCAACGGCATCTTTCTTTGGAGGCTGTGGAAGATGCTCTCATTAAGCTGACAATTAAAGCCTCTGAAGTTAGTGATGATCCCTGGCAGAGGCAGAGGGAAGTCACGAGCGAGGGGCTGCCCAAAGTCTTGCACAAAGTCAGAGCCCAGCAGTCCTTTTCTCTGGAATCACGTGTGGGACCGAGTCCTGCGTGTCCTCTGAGGGTGGAGTGACATTGGAGAGACCCGAACCGAGTAACTCCGTGCTCGGGGTCACACGGGCACAGGCCAAATGAATGCGGGGGCAGGTACCGGCACCTCTTTAAAATGCAAATTGTTTTCTTGCTAATCTGGCTAATTTAAAGAAATTAGCATCCCAAAGCATCCCGATTTGCATCCCAGCGCACGGATTCGCTGCTGTCGGTGTCATCGGTGTAAATCACCGGGAGCCGCTGTCACCTTGTTCCCTTCCCCAGCGATCCGGCCGGGAAGGGAACATGCCGGGACCGATCCACCCGAGGGGCGCCGGAGGAACGCGTTTCCCCCTGCCCAGAAATGTTTTACAGAATGGCTCTCCAGGGGATGCGCTGCCCACCCCTTACCTCAATATGCCAGCCCAGAAACGAGCTCGGTCCTGCAGAGCTCCGCAGCTGGGAGCGGCTTTAGCAGCGGGACCATGAGCGGATCCCTCCCATTGTACAGCATCCCTTGCAGAGCCTCACCCCAGAATATTCCCTCCCAGAAATCCCAGATCTCCTGGAGCCCGGAGATCCAAACTCGGCCCAGGGAGTGCTCGTGCTGTGCTGGTTTTGGGCTCGGGCTGTGCTGGTTTTGGGCTCAGTTTGCGCCGGTTTTGGGCCCGGGCTGTGCCGGTTTTGTGCCCGAGCTCAAAGCCAGCCCGGGCTGTGCCGGTTTTGTGCCCGAGCCCAAAGCCAGCCCGGGCTGTGCCGGTTTTGTGGCCGGGCTGTGCCGGTTTTGTGCCCGAGCCCAAACCAGCCCGGGCTGTGCCGGTTTTGTGCTCAGGCTGTGATTTTTCCCACGGCGTTTGTGCCAAGATAAGGGCACGGGAAATCGCGATCAGCTGCGCGGCTGCTCAGATCGGCACACGGGAGTGTGATACGAGGCACAAATGTGATTGATAAGAAGTTCAGATGTGATTGATAAAAAGCATAGATGTGATTGATAAGAAGCGCAGGTGTGATAAGTGCAGATGTGGTTGATAAGAAGCACAGATAGGATTGATGAGAAGCACAGATGTGATTGATAAGAAGCACAGGTGCACGGGTGTGATAAGAAGCACAGATATGATAAGAAGCACAGATGTGATTGATTAGAAGCACAGATGCACAGGTGTGATAAGAAGCACAGGTAGCAGCGGTGGCAGGGCTGGCACACGGCACTGCCACGGGCACTGCCGGTGTTTCAGTCGTGGCCCTGGCATTGATCTGCTGGAGCCTCACGGTCTGAGACACTTCTCACACCTGGGGACTGAGCAGCAGCAGCTCCAGGGAGGGCTGGATGCGGTCACTTCCCCGTGAATGGGAGTAAAACACACCCCCCACAAATCCTACCAGTGCAGGGAGCAGCTTTGATTTACCCAGCCCATCAGTTCATTAACATGGAGGAGGAGATGTCTGTGGCCTGATCGATGAAGGAGATTTTCCACAAGATTAGGTTAAGCATTCTCAGGAGATCTGGGCATTGAACTGCTCAGACAGACAGGGATTTTAAAGATCTTTCAGCAGATAGGAATATCCCTTTATTTTGTGGAGGGAAAAGTGACATTTGGTACAAAACTCCCTCCAAACAGCCCCGTGCCTTGTTCAGAGCAGGAGCCACACTCAGCACTGCACCAGCTCAGCTCATTAGTGGCAGGACCTGTCACCTGTCCCTGCTGGTGGCACTGAGGCTGTGCCTGCACTGCCTGCTCTGCATGCCAGGCACACACGGATGCTGCTGGCAAGCTGGGCTGAAAAACCTGCTGGATCTGCAATGGCCTGGCCCCTGCTCTGCCTGCTGGATCTGCAATGGCCTGGCCCCTGCTCTGGATCTGCAATAGCCTGGCTCTTGCTCTGCCTGCTGGATCTGCAATGGCCTGGCCCCTGCTCTCCCTCTCCCTCTCCCTCCCTCTGGAGCCTGGGTCTGGCCTTGTAAATCATGTGCAGAACCTGAGAGGGAGAGCCCTGGCTGTGCTGCTGGCTCCTGTCGTCCTGCCAAAATGGCTTTTTGGGAGCTGCCTCTGGACTGTCTGGAACTGGGGAATGACCTGCTCCCCTCAGTGCACGGCCTGATTCTGTCCTTGGGGCCATCTGGGACATAACAGGGGTCATTCCCTGGCACAGCAAAGGATCTGGGTCTGTGGGCACCAGGAAGCTTCTGTGGAGGTTTCCCAGGGTATGAGGATCCTGATGTGCAGCAAGTCCAGAGGGGCATGTTGGGTGTGAAAGGGTAATTCATTTATAATAATGAGGGTGGTGAGACCCTGGCACAGATTTCCAGAGCAGCTGTGGCTGCCCCTGGATCCCTGGCAATGCCCAAGGCCAGGCTGGAGGGCCTTGGAGCACCCTGGGATAGTGGAAGGTGTCCCTATTCACATCAGGCTGCACTACATGGCCTCTAAAAGTCTCTTCCAAACCAACCTTCTCTCTGATTTCTGAGTCTCTGATCTTTTCTTCTCATTCCAGGGGATGGCCAGGTGGATTTTGATGAATTTATGACCATTCTAGGACCTAAGCTGGTGTCGTCGGAGGGCAGGGATGGCTTCCTGGGGAACACAATAGACAGCATATTCTGGCAGGTAAGTCCGCATTGCTTGAATTGTAGCTTCAGGCAGCTCTCAGCAGCTTCCAGAGTGGATTTGTTGAGGAGCACAGCATGTTTTACTGAGTGGGAATGACTGTGGAAAGGGTGTTGAGGTCCATCATGCTGGGGGCTGTGGGACAACATCCCATGTTGGGGGAGAGAATTGTGTCCAGCCAAGCCCTGTGTTCCTGTGGATGGATGCAGCTGGACACAGCAGCACCCCAAGACTCATGCAGCACCTTTGGGACCCTGGGATTCACTTCTGGAAGGAAAAGCAATTTTCTCGAGCAATCTTTTGAGTTGGGAACCTTGAAGCCACCCAGCTGCTCCCAGAAGTGTGTCCCTGTCCAGTGTCCCTTGGCTGTGGCAGGGGTTGTTCCACACAGAGGTGTCTTAGTTTAGAAAGACAGGAGTCTGCTGAGGAAGGCAGGAACCTCCCCTGAGATGGAGAATGTAAACCCTCCCCACCCCTCCCAATTGCTATAAATTTTAAATTAAGGAGCTCTCAGGCAAAAAATATGGGAGCAGGAAATAACAGTTCTTTAATAGGGAAAGGAAAAAAAATAAATGGATAAAATAAACAACGCAGTACACTAGAACAACACTGACAGAGTCAGAACCCAACCTGACACCCTGTGGGTCAGGGTGTTGGTGGCAGTTCCATTGGAATTGTGGCTCAGCCCTCCTGCAGTGTCAGGGGTGGTTCTGCTGGAGCAGGGATCCTGCAGAGAAGGATGGATTCTTCCTCTGAAGATCCAGTGGGAGAAGAGGCAGCTGCTGTTCCTCTGGGGAATCCAGTGGAGAAGCCGTGCTGGTGTCTCAAAACCTCTGGATTGTAGCTGGGTAGGAATGCTTGGCTCCTCCCTCTGGGCTCACGTCTCCCAATGGGATGCTGTAGTTCTTATCAGCCATGCAGGGACATTCAGTAGCTGTTATCAGCAGATGTCCCCTCCAGAGGGAGGTGTAAATGTGGTCACTCAAAGAGAGAGATAAGGCAAACTGCCCACTTGACAAAGGTAATCTGCCACACAGATGCTAATGGAAAACATATTGCATTGCAATCTGGAACAGGAGGGAATGTGCTGGGCAGGTCAGGTCCCACTGGGATTTCTGCTGAATTTAGGGATGAACACTCTGTATTGTGCCAGAGAAAGTTTTGCCCCAGGTGCTGCCCTGGGGTGGTTTGGTCCTGCTGGACCCAGGCACTGGAAGGACACAGATCCAGCACTGGGAGCTGCTTTTTGCCTGCCCTGCAGTGAGACTTTAAACAGAGCTGGAGCTTCCAGGAAAAGCAGTCCAGGCTGTTATGGCAGGATCAAAAATTCTCCAAAACACAGAGCTGCACGTTTGCTGCCAATGGTTCAAATGTGTGGCTTCCTGTGGGATTCCAACTCCTTTCACTGACCATCCCACAACCCTGGCCTGCTGAGAAACTTTGGCTGTTCTCAAGTTTAATGAAGCAAAAGAGCCAAAGCTGGAAATGAGATTTTCTGCCTTCTTTTACAACCCTCCAGCCCTGTCCAGACTGAATTGGGTGGAGCTTTGGAAGAGAATTTTAAAAGGCTTTTAAAAACTTGTTCCTGGCCTTCTGGCATGGGACAGGAATAACCCTGAAAATCCTGTTCTGGATTCCAGGATTTGATTGTCAAAGCAGGAGTTTGGTGCTGGTGAAGCCCCCATGGTTTGTGATGCATCTGGGGGGAGTAAATGGCACCAGGAGGTGTAGGACTGGGTGCCAGGGATGTTTAGGTGCCTCCATTGCTTCTTGTGAGCTTCATCCCAGGCTGGGAGCGAGAGGAGGGAGCCCCATCCCATCCCATGGAGCTGTTGGCACCTTCCAGAATTCCAGCCCCTCAGGAGCTGCTCAAGAAGCAAAAATCCTGGTGGGAAAATCAGGTTTGTGAGCTGAGCTCTTGGATGGGGAGCAGAGAAGTCTGGAGCCTTGCTGAGAATTCTGCTCACAGTTTAACCCACTGCTTTTAGTGACACTCCCACCCCTGCAAATGCCTGGAATGAGGCTGGGAGACGGGATTGTGCCTGGATTTAGGGCAGTGGGTTCCTGGGATCAGCTTCCATAGGGACATGGCTCTGGTGCCTCCCTGGCTGTGATGGGACAGGGAAAAGGGAGCAGAGGCTCCAGGTGGGAGCCCTGGGTGGGAAGGGACAGCCTCAGGGGCTCCTTCAGACAGCAAAGCTCTGACTGAGTTCCACCAGTGCTCCATGGCGTTGGAGAACAGCAGTTATGGGCTTTACCACCTCTTTACTCAGCACTTCCCTGGATTTCTGAGCCCTTGAAGAGCTCTGATTGCTTTTCCTCTGGGGTTGGAGTACAATATCTCTGCAGCTTTTTCCCAAAGACAAAGCAAGGAAAAATCATGGAAATGTCATTCAGGGAACAGGTTCTCTTTGCCCATTGCTCCCTGGCTTTACCAATCCCTCTGCAGGGCCATCAGTCACCTCATCCCTGAGCATTTCTGCCTCTGCAGCATCTCCAGTGGGACCCCTGATGGGAAGCCAAGCTTTTGTGGGAGCCAGGGCTTGGCCGTGCTCCCCATTTCCCCTGATGTGCAATTTCCACATTTTCTGGAGTGAGTGGCTGGGGCTGAGCCCGGGTTGCTGACAGAGCCCTTCAGCCCTGCAGCACTCCCAAGGAAGGATTTTAAGGGAATGGTGCCCACAGGGCTGTGCCCATGCCCAGGGCTGGGGGACAAGGATGGGACAAAAGGGACACCTGGCTGAGCAGTGCCACCATGAAACCTCACCCCAAAGCTTCTTCAATCAGTCCCATAGGAGAGAGGAGCCATGTGGGCATCCCAAAAGTGCCTTCCCCTCTCCATCCCAGCAGCTGCCCTCCAGCCCTCCCCACGCTGGGATGTCTTTGCCAGCTCATTTCTAAGGGCAAAGACCTCCAGGCTCCAGGGTTAAACACTTCCTTGGGGATGGAATGTGGAGGAGTGGGACAGTGTTCACAGGGGTCCAAGGATGAAGGAAGAGATGAGGATCTGACTCCATGTTTCAGAAGGCTGATTTATTGTTTTATGATATATATTATATTAAAACTATACTAAAAGAATAGAAGAAAGGATTTCATCAGAAGGCTGGCTAAGAATAGAATAGGAAAGAATGATAACAAAAGCTGGTGGCTCGGACTCTCTGTCCAAGTCAGCTGACTGTGATTGGCCATTAATTAGAAACATCCAACATGGGCCAATCACAGATGCACCTGTTGCATTCCACAGCAGCAGATAATCAATATTTACATTTTGATCTTGAGGCCTCTCAGCTTCTCAGAAGGAAAACTCCTAAGGAAAGGATTTTTCATAAAAGATGTCTGTGACAGAGGAGCACCAGGCTCTGGGGCCCAGAGAGAATAACAGCCCTGGATGAGAGGTTTTGAATGGAAGGAACCTCTCTGGGGTGGCTGAAATGCTTTGGGAGGTCAGGACAAGTGGCATTGTTAAACAACAGAGCTGCATCTGCATTGGGGAAATTCTGTGCCCACAGCACTGATAAGGTGATTTGGAAAAGCCAAATTATCAAGTACACTTTGTACCTGACCAGCTGAGCGCCAAAGTGCTGCCTGATTGATTTTCCCCTTTTTCCCTTTGCTGTGTGTACACGGAGGCTGCAGGGAGCTTCAGGCAGGATATCTGGGGCTTTGTGTGGCATCAGGGGACAGGGGAGGCTGCAGGGAATTTAGGAGGAAATCTGGGGCTTTGTGTGGCATGAGGGGACAGGGCTGGATCATCCCCTCAGCCACGGTGCCCATGCATGCCATCAGGAGCAGCCTGGGCATTTGGGGATAAACAAAGCTGCTTTGCAGGAGCAGCAGAATTCCAATGGGGAGATGCTGCCCAGAGCTCTCATTTCTCACTGCTGGGATGTCCCTGCAGGTTTGGGGAGGTAGGTCCTGTGTGATAATTTACTTGTGGGCAATTTTAGAAGGAAATTGAGACAGGACCTCTGAGCTGGTTTTGATGATGAGGTTTATTTTCTTATCTTCTACATGAGCAGGAAGGGTGAGTTCAGCTCACATCTTCATTGCACGGTTCACAAGGTCACAAGACTCTTAGTTGCAAGACTTTTTAAGGAGTTATTGACCAATAAAACACTGCCAACAAGGATATTTATGTTTTTGACCCAATCCTTAAATATTTTATCTAATGGACCCATGCTACAGGGTAAGCTTTCTTAGCCAATCATGTTATGACACACAAACCTACAGTGCTGCATGCTAAACTCCTTCTTTACCTCTCTGTAACTACTTTTATTTTTTTCTATATCTTAAACTCTGAAACTCTAAACTTTCCTCTACTTAGCTTAACGTGTCTCTGCTTTAAACTATAAATCCACATTCTCACTTCCAGCACCTAAGTTTGGAAGCCTTTTCCAAGGTCTCAAATCAAATCCTGTGTTTAATCCTAAATTTTGGATTACAGGCCCAAAGTTCTGAGAGTTCCCTGCATTTCATATTCCACCAGTCCTGCACAGGGAACAGCTCAGCAGCTGTTTGTGCTCTCTGGGTTTGGGGGAACCTTTTCCTTTCTCCAGGCTCTCACAGGCTTTTGCTAGGGGGAGGGATAGCCTGGGGTTTGTGATCCTTGATGGGTGAGGAGGAATGCCAAAAATCCAACAGCACCCCTGTGCGAGGAGGGAGGGATGTGCAGGGACAGCAGGGACTGCAGGGATGGGCCAGGGACAGCAGGGACAGGCAGGGACAGCAGGGACAGGCAGGGATGGGCCAGGGACACCAGGGACAGGCAGGGACAGCAGGGACAGGCCAGGGACAGGCAGGGATGTGCAGAGACAGGCAGGGACAGCAGGGATGGGCCAGGGACATCAGGGACAGGCCAGGGACAGCAGAGACAGCAGGGACAGGCCAGGGATGTGCAGGGACAGCATGGACAGGCCAGGGACAACAGGGATGTGCAGAGACAGGCAGGGACAGCAGGGCCGGGCCAGGACAGGCCAGGGACAGCAGGGACAGGCCAGGGACAGCAGGGATGAGCCAGGGACAGGCAGGGATGTGCAGGGACAGCAGAGACAGGCAGGGACAGGCCATGGACAGGCAGGAACAGGGAGGGACAGCAGGGGCAGGCGAGGGGCAGCAGGAACTCCTGACTGAGCTGCACCCCCAGCACAGGCCCCAAAGGACACTTTGTTCCCTGGAAAACGGAGCAGGGCCCACATCCAGCTGTGAGGGTGCATTGGGGCTGGCTGGGGAGGAAATTCAGCAAGAGGAGGGGGGATCGGCGCTGGCTGGGGACACGGGACAGCAGAGGGACACGGCTGGTCTGGGACACGGCTGGGCTGGGATGCGGAGGTTCCCCTCCTATCCCAGCCTCGAGGTTTCAGGTTTCCTGCTCTGCCCCTGCAGCTGGGAATGCAGGAGAGTCCCAGGGGACACATCGGGGCTCTCCTGATCTGGTCAATCAATGAGTGCCTTAATAGAGTGAAATGAAGGGGAAAATGTGATGGAATGGCCGTGGCACAGGGCAGGGCACGGAGGGAGAGGGAGGGAGGGAGTGAGGGAGCAGGAGATGAGGGAACAGGGAGTGAGGGAACAGGGTGAGGGACCAGGGGGTGAGGGGAAGGGAGTGAGGGGACAGGGGGTTGAGGGAACAGGGAGGGAGGGAGCGGGAATGAAGGAGAAAGGAGCGAGGGAGAGGGAGGGAACAGGGAATGAGGGAGAGGGAAAGAGGGAAGGGAGTGAGGGCGCAGGGGGTGAGGGAGAGGAGATGAGGAAGAGGGATGAGGGAAAGGGAATGAGGGAGCAGGGAGTGAGGGGCTGTGTTTGGGCTGTCTCTGAAGACAGTTTTTTCTTTATGGAGTTTCAGAGATAAACCTGCTGCAGTTGCTTCCCATGTGTGAGTTCCTCCTGCTGTCCCTGCAGAGGAGTTAATCTGATGATAGCAAATGAGCCTTGCTGCAGAGGAATCCTTTGTGTCTGTGTCCAATTTGATGTGGGAACAGCTCCAGGTGCCCCTCTGGGGTCAGCCCTTCCTCCCTCTCCTCCTCCCCCTCTGGGCAGGTGCAGGATGCTGTAAAACCACAGGATGGGACATTTTACATCTTGCAGCAGAATTTTTTTGCTGGTGCTGAGCTGCTCTGCTGCAAAAATCTCAATTCCTGGATTTCAGGGGCTGCTGTGTCAGCTTTTAAAAGAACCTCAAATCGACTGCTGGGGAGGAAGAGAGGTGAGAGATTGGGAAGGAATTCTTTATTCAGAGGGTGCTGAGGCCCTGGCACAGGGTGCCCAGAGCAGCTGTGGCTGCCCCTGGATCCCTGGCAGTGCCCAAGGCCGGGCTGGATAGGGTTTGCAGCAGCCTGGGATGGTGGAAGGTGTCCCTGCCCATGGCAGGGGGGAATGAGATGAGCTTTAAGGTCCATCCAAGCCAATCCATTCCACATGTCTGTGATTCACAAATCCTGTGCCCTCCCTCTGGGTGGCTGCTCTGGGGTTTAAATCAGGAAATGCAGCTGAAAGTTTGGGTGGAAATTGTATGGGTGACGACAAAGATGGAGAACTGTGGCTGGTCCATGGCACCAGGAACACCTCCCCAAATCCTCTTCCACCAAATGAGTGCTTCCCTCATTCTGGGCAGCACTTTTTGGTTGCTGAACCTGAGATATCTTCAAATGATTTCCATGGAAAAGATTCTGTACATTTAAAATATCCACCATTTCTTGGGTTTTCCCAGCTGGAAAAGTAAAGGACAGGTTGGAAACCTTGGCACTGATTATCCTGCAAAAGCACTGCAAAGTGAACTGGGAGCCAAGGCAGAAACCTTTCTTGGGCACCCAGCTTGGTCATTGTGTTCACCAGTGCCCCTGAGCTCAAGCATCCTGATCATATCCTAATTTCAGGAATTAGATCTCCTGTGACAGTTTCTCCTGCAGTTTAGGTCGTAGTTTCCTCATATCCATATTTAAAAGGTGAGATTTTCCATGGGGAGGTTGCAGGTGGCTGGCATGAAGTTCATCCCAAAAAACCTGGGACACTGCTTAGTGTCCTTTAGCTCATCCCAAATATCCTGGGACACTCACAGAGTGTCCATGAGCTCATCCCAGATAACCTGGGACACTCTCAGAGTGTCCCTTGGAGCTATCAGAGGGAAACAGCCACTTCCAGGGTACAATTCAAGGGATCTGCTTTGGGCATCAGCCTCAGGAAGGGATAAATTGTGCTTCAGAAGTGCCATTTTTACTGCCTTTGGTACAAAAAATGTGGAGGGAAGTGGCTCAGGTGGAGCTGTGTGCACTGGGGACAGCTAATTGTCACCTCATGGGTCCCAGCAAGGCTTTCAAGGCCTTTTTGGTGTAAGTTCCAGCCCTGTGGTGCTGTTTTCAGTGGAAGGGGAGCAGTTCTGCTGCCCCACTGAGCCTCCCTTTGCTGCCAGGACATTTTGGCCCTGCTGCTCTCTGTGGATTTGTGGCAGCACAGGGAGAGCTGAGCCTGTGCAGGGATGAATCCATCTCCAGACACTGCTCCCTGTGCCAAGGCCTGTGTCCAGATGTGCTGGCACAGCTGGAGCAGATGTGAGCACTGCAGGGCTTCGTGCCCTGGCTGGTGGTGGCACAGCGTCCCTGTCATGTCCCTGGAGCCCTGGATGAATCCACCACAGCAATTCTGGCAGGCCTCACGTTCACCTGCCTGTGAAGGGACCTCCTTTCCACCACCACATTTTCCCTGCAACAAAATCCACCCTCCAAACCTCCAGGGCAGAGTTTACAGCTGGAGATGGCAAGGTTTTGGAAGCAGCAAAGCAGGAGAAAAGCAGGATTTCCTTGCCCAGCTGTGGTTTTGAGCTTCAAGCAGCACATTTAGCCCTCAGAAATGCTCTGCAGCTTTGGTTCAGAGCCTGTTTAAAGCAGGCAGTTGGTATCCAAAGGGTTCCTGCCTGCTGGGTTCAGGATCTGGCTGCCCTGGAAGGTGTGACTGGGCTCTGTGCACCCTCTGCAGCGCTCAGGGACACTTCCTCCAGCAGCTCTCATGGTCCAGAGGTTCTTCTTTCTGTGCCAGTTTATTTATAAACTCAGTCTGCAGCCCCAGGGCTTTTTTTGAGAGATTTTTTTTTCTCTTGCCTGGTGTGTGAAATAGGAATTGTGCTGTGGATTTCTCAGGGATTCGCTTGGAAGTGTTAGGAGCAGCCTGTAGGAAAGGTGAATGTGTGGGAGTATTACCTCATCTCCCAGCATCATGGGGCTGGGAGAGGCTTCCTGGCTTTTTTCTGAGGGGATCAGAATCTCCAGCAGCCCTGAGGACCAGGATCCACCTTCAGTGCTGGTTTTATTGGAATTGGGATAATTTTTCCTTTGGAAAAGCCTCTTTGGGTGGTGGAGCAGAGGTGATGAGTTTCAGTCAGGGGACTTTCAGGGCAAATCCCAAATTCCCTCACTCCCAGTGTCAGGAAGGAGTTTCTGACAGAGAGGAGGCTCCACCCAGCCTTAAATCCCAATCCAGATCTCAGGATCATCCATCCATCCATCCATCCATCCATCCATCCATCCATCCATCCATCCATCCATCCATCCATCCATCCCTCATCCAGCCACCCATCTATTGCAGCAGCTCCAATCCTGCAGGATTTTGCCTTTGGCTTCCCTGGATTCTTCCCGTTCCTGTAACAAAATCACCTCTCACTGCACTGCAGGAATTTTGTTGAGGGAAATCTTTATTGACTCAAAGGAAAGTCTGATTTTCGTGGAGATCTGAGATTGGGAACTTAAAACAGACTTGGCCTGTTTATTTCTTCTTTTTTTCTAAAGGATCCCCACTGTGAAATAAAAATCTACACATTGCTCTGCCTCCAAGCTCTGGCATTCAGTGGAGTAAAAATATCAGGGAAACTGAACTAAGGCTTGAAAAAGAAGGAAAAGCAGGAAAAAAACACTCCATCGTTCATAAACAAGCAGAAACCTCAAGGCATTTGCAACAAAGAAATGTGTTAGGAAGAAAATGACCTTTTCTGTGAAAGAAAAATCTAAAAAAATAAATTACCTGCTTGGGAAAAAAAAAAAAAAGAAAAAAAGAAAAAAGAAAAAAAGACCTGTGGAAAAATGTAAATGAAGAAGCTGCAAAGATCCCAGTGCTGGGGGTGGGGAGTGCTGGAGTTCCTTGGGGTGAGGGGAGGAAAGGCCTGTAGGGAATCCCTGCAGCCCAGTGGGCAACTCCCATTTCCCATTGGGTATCCCAGATTTCAGGTGCACCTGGAACCTGGCACCAAAGCCCTGGCACAGGGTGCCCAGAGCAGCTGTGGCTGCCCCTGGATCCCTGGCAGTGCCCAAGGCCAGGCTGGACAGGGCTGGGAGCAGCCTGGATGGTGGAAGGTGTTGGGGGTGGAATGGGATGGCTTTGAAGGTCCCTTCCACCCCAAACCCTTCTGGGATTCTGAGAGAACCCCCTGGAGGTTCCAGGCCCTGAGTGAGTCCTGGGGGTTTGTGATGCTCTCCTGGTGTCTCCTGAGCTCAGCTCCTGCCAGGGCCACCTGGGGCTGGGCTCCTGCCCCTGCAGAGGCACCAGGAGCAGTTTGCAAGTGCCTGTGGAGAAGGGAGGTGTCCCCTCTTGCTCATGCCCATACAGCTGTCACCTGTGTGGGGCAGCCGTGTCATCATTGGTGGCCCTCACAGAGTCGCCCAGCCCAGCTGTCCTGAGCTACTGCCAGGATGGGGACGTTCCTGTGGCCACCAGGGTGGAGATGGCCTAGGTGTCCTGCAGGCTCAGCTCCACCCTGCCCTGTCCCCCGGGCCCCTCTGCTGCGGGCAGGAGATGGGACAGGGCCCCCTCCCTCCCCTTCCTTTGGGACCTTGCCCTAATTTCTCCAGGCACTTGTGCCACCAGTGCTGCCAGTGGGACTGTGCTTCAGTTTGGAAGTTTTTATTCGAGTTTGGGGTTTTTTTATTTCAATTTTTTTTTCTTTAATTTCTGGGCTTTTGGGTGATGTGCAGGGACTGAGGGTGTTTGTGGTGCTGTGACCATCTCACATCACTGCACCAGTGCCAGGCAGATCCTTCCCAGGCTCTGAATTTATCAGCAAAATTCCCAGCAGATCTCTAATGCAGTTCTACCAAGTGAGTGGAACAATGCAGATCTTCAAGAGAAATTCCTTGAGGATTTTTCTTTAAGCACATTTACCACTTTACTCAGAACCCGTTCCTTTGTCTGGGTGTTTTCTGCACCATCATTTCTCTGTCTGAGGAGGTTTGGGGTTATTTTTGTGCTGACAAAGACAGAAATCTGCAGTCTGAGGTGGCTGCAGCCTCCAGAGCCAGCAGTGCTGATGTGCTGTACAGATATTTGTTTTGTTATTTTTGCTGTTGAGAACACAAGTCTATCAAGTGGTCATTAGAAAAAATGATTCTGTGATCCAATACATTTACTCAGTTAAAGGAATGTAGCCACAGCAGGGGCCCAGAGCAACCTGAGGGAGCTGTGCAAGCATCCAATATTTGTGTGAGCTCAGTGGGAAGTGTTCAGAACTGATTTTTATAATTTTGGAGAGTGAATAAGTAGATCAGGCATAAAGGAAGATCTCTGCTCACAATGAGCCACAAGAAGGCTGCAGTTCCCTCCAGAGATGGATTTTAGTGTCCAAATTTCCTGCTCTGAGCAGAGCCAACCCTTGGGATCACCCAGCAAGGTGGAGCTCATGGAAGGGTTTGAGCAGGAAGTGGGAGCTGCTGCCTTCCCTGGGGAAGGGATGGGGGAATCATCCCTGACAGTGATCTGCATATTTTTCATCTCCTGCCCCTGCTGGGGGTTGGTTCTGATGTTCCCCCGGGGGTCCCCTGCCCAGGAGATCATTATCAAACATGGCCCTGTCACTCCAGCTGCTCCCCTGTGCCCCTGCAGCTCCAGTGGCCTCACACTCAGGGAGTGACAGAGCAATACAGAGACAAAGGAAACTGAGAAATGATCCTCACTTCTAAAAATGTAAAAGGTTTATTAAAACCTTATCAAAAATACAACAGAAGATGGAATAGAGAAAATATTTCAGCAGCAGGAGCAGAGGATTTTCCCCACCATGTGCTCACCCACACCATGGAGGTTTCACCTTTTAACCCTTTAGCTCCCCCAAAGTTCTGTCCATGGACTCCTCCTTCCCTGCCCAGTGCTGGAGATCCCTGCCTGACACCTTGATTGGAGCTCAGGGGCTGCCACAGGAACGAGTGACCCTCCCAAATGTCCCAAACCCAGGGCACCCCTGAGAACAGCACAAGGGGGGGAAAACACAACTATAAATCTATAAAGCTGTTCCTAACATATATACAGGATATTTGTATTTTAATTGTGAGAGCCAACCACAGCATTGCTCATCTATCAGAAAACAAATGGAGGCATTTGAAAGGAGCAGAGCTGTCAGGGAAGGAGCCAGGCTGGGTGCAAGTGCCACATTCCAGGGATTTCAGGGATTCTGATTCCCTGTGAGGATAAATCCCTGAACCTCAGCTTCCAGCACTTGTGTCCTTTGTACACAGACAATTGAAGCAATATAAATATTTATTTTATGGCCAGCTGGTGTGTGGGTGCATGCTTTCACAACATTATCCAGGATTAAAGTGCCAGAGGTCAGGGTTAGGTGGGATATTGGGCAGGAATTGTTCCCTGGGAGGGTGGGCAGGCCCTGGCACAGGGTGCCCAGAGCAGCTGTGGCTGCCCCTGGAGCCCTGGCAGTGCCCAAGGCCAGGCTGGACAGGGCTGGGAGCAGCCTGGGACAGTGGGAGGTGTCCCTGGATGGCACTGGATGGGCTTTAAGGTCCCTCCCAACCTAAACCATGCTGGGAATTCAGATTTAGGTTAAATTTATCTATTTCCCAATGTTGGCTTCCTTTTGCTGTGTCAGCCCTGTCCTGGCATTTTGCAATGCCACATTTTTAACACAGAAGGAAAGCTCTGCTGAACTCATGCTCAAAACCCCCTGTGTGGATGTTCCTGCACCTCTTTTTCCTACTGCCATTCAAAAGTTCTCAGTTTCAAGGGCATTTTCAGGGTAGAAGCGGAATTTATTATAATCACAGAATGAAATGAGGATGAAACCTCCCAGGAACTGCTGGTTGAGCTCAGGATAGACGTGGAAAATAACCCCTCTTGTCCAGGATTGCTGTTTTGAGAACTTCCAGAGAAGGAGAACAAAGCCCTGTGAGGATGGAGGGAGTGGAGAGAAGCCTCCCCTCTGTCCTGCTGTCCCTGAGCCAGCTGAGCCTTTGGCACCTTCAGCCCCTTCTGAGCTTTCCTTGACTTCCCATGGAACATGGGGGCTCAGTTTAAGCACTTGATCTGAGTTTAAACCTCATCTGGGGAAAACCACCAGCAGATCAGGGTTGGATGTGGCTCAGAGCAGAGCTGGGTAGGAACAGGCAAACTGGTGTGGGGCAGGGCTGAACTGGCCCAGAGCAGCTCCTGAACTGCTCCCAACCCTCTTTGGGGCTGGCAGGGGAGGAGTCCTGGTACCCTGCGCCAAACCTTTAGGTGTGATCTCAGCTTGTTGGGAAGATTTAGACTTAGATTTTAGGTTTGTGTTTTGGTTCACATCTTGATTCATGCTGGGCCTGGCATAGGCAGGGAAATACCGGCATAAATCTCCCAAGATGAGGATCTTGGGAATGAAGGGATGAGCTGAGCCTGCTCTGTGTGTGCTGTGCTCCTTCCTCCTGTGCTGAATTTGGGGGTTCATTTTGGGTAGGTGAATATCAGAGAATATTTACACTGATGATTGGGAATAACCAACACATTTTTGTCAATCCAATTCCCTTCAAACTGCCCTCTGTTTTTACCCAAGTGGGCCTTTGATCAAAGGCTTGGAAATTGCTGTTACACTCAGAATTCCTGCCCTGTTTTTCCTGAATATGTGCCTGGTTTTCATCAGTGTATTTGAAAATGTGTTTCACTCAGCAGTGACACAACACCCTCATTTATCTGGGCCTGTTTCTCAGCAAACAAATCAAATGGGGTTTCTCTTGTATCATTTGGAACAGAAAATGGAGCACTGGGCCAAAGGAAAATGACTTTGAGGTGTTTGATGTGGGGTTTTGCATTTCTGTAGCTCAGAGCAGTCCTGAGTGACCATGGGGTTGTCACACGTGGCCAGGCTGGCACTGAACTGGGGCAGGTGTCCCCAAGGCTGGGGACAGGGACATGCAAACCTGCATTGTAAAGGTACTTCCATAGTAGTACCCCACTGATGTGGCTTCCCAGTGCCAGAGGGCAGGGATGGATGGGATATTGGGAATGAGGAATTGTTCCCTGTGAGGGTGGGCAGGCCCTGGCACAGGGTGCCCAGAGCAGCTGGGGCTGCCCCTGGCAGTGCCCAAGGCCAGGCTGGACAGAGCTGGGAGCAGCCTGGGACAGTGGAAGGTGTCCCTGCCACTGGATGGGCTTTGAGGTCCTTCCCACCCAACCCATCCATGATCCTGGGATGGGTTTTTGAGGCACTTTCTGAATCCCTTTCTTCTCTGGCAGTGGTGATTTATTCTCTCTCCAAACTTCCCCCATATCTCCCTGGGTTAAAGATGATCCTGATCCATGTCCTGGAGGATGAGCACTGCTCTGGCAGCCTGGGCTGCTTTGCCCACCACCCCTCCCTCATTATTCACAGGACCCCAGAATGGTTTGGGTGGGAAGGACCTCAAAGCCCACCCAGAGCCACCCCTCCATGGCAGGGTCACCTCCCACTGTCCCAGGCTGCTCCAAGCCCCAGTGTCCAGCACTGCCAGGGATCCAGGGGCAGCCAGAGCTGCTCTGGGCACCCTGTGCCAGGCCTGCCCACCCTCCCAGGGAGGAATTTTGTTCCTTTCCCACAGCCAGGGCCCAGCAGGGCTCTGCCAGGGCCGGGGCAGGGAAGGAGCAATGGGAGAAGGAGCAGACACAGGGCTGGGGGCTCTCCCAGCTCTGAGGAATCCTCTCCTTTCCCCACCTGCATGGCTCTGGAGCCAGCTGAGCTCTGATTGCTGAGCAGGAATTAAATTAGGGCAGTTAAACCCTAATCCACCCCAGCCAGGCACACTGAGAGGAAACGTTTGGTAATCAGCATGGAGTGGCTGATTAAAGGCCATTAAAATGCACCAGGAATGATTCTAATCCTCTCTCCACTTCCAGCCCAGCTCCTTTCCGGGTGTTGGGTAATCAGTGCTGACTTTAGCGATCAGCCCTGACACAGAGCCCCTGCTCAGGCATGAAGCTGCTGCCCCATCTCACAGCACACAGAAAACAAGGCAAGAATAATCAGATTTATAGAAAACAAGGCCTGGAATTTGCAGGAGAAAACACCCTGGAAGTGGTCTGTCCTCTTTTAGGTGATAGTAAAATATTTTAAAATTATGGAAAATGCCAATCACTTGTTTTTTATAAATTTTAAAAGTTTAATAGTAATAAAATGGTTATAAAAATATTAAAATAATTAGAGTAATAAAAATTTTGGACAATTTGGATTAGGACAATATGAGACAATAGAAACAAAGAGTTAGGGACATTCTGGGTACCTTTTCTGGGCAAAATAAGCCCAAAAAGGACCCACGTTAACAGAGGATTAACCCTTAAAAGCAACAGCCTGTTGCATATTCATACACCTCATGCATGATGCATAAATTCCATTCAAACACAGGGTTCTGTCTGGGCAGTGTCAGCTTCTTCCTCTGAATCCTGACTGTGTCTCAGGGCTGGGCAAGGTGGGAAGAAGTTCATTTCTTCTGATAATGGAGCAATAAATTCTCTTTCTCTGAAAGATTCAGGTGTCCTGTGGCTGCTATCTGGTGTGAGTCCTTTCTTTAAGAAAAGTATCGTACGTAGCATAGTTTCTATTTTAACATTATGTTATAACCTAAAATTATATTTAACACACTACTTAAGAGAATTAATACAGCATTACTTTCTAACATAACACATATAATATTAATTTTAATATTTGCAAAAAAGCCAATCATAAAAAATGCATTTTTCACAAAATCATAGAAAATTTGGGGAGCTACAAAGAAAGTTAGGCTTAGTAGGCCCTGGGAAAATGTTAAAGGTAGGCCTGGGAAATGTTAGGCCTTGTGTTTGCTAGATCATGTGAAACTGCACCTGTGTAGTCAGTATATGATAAATTGTTAGATGTAATTAGATATAATTATTGTTTAAAGAATAATGAGAAAATATGTTAGGGGTTTGAGGGGGTTCACAAGAAATCCATGCTTGGATAAAATCAATGTATACAATAGAACAATGTAAGTTTAATAATTAATATGTAAGTTATATAATGATAGGATATAAAACATGTTCAGCCAAAAACCATGTTGGTCAGTATTACCGCACCTGAGTGGGCGCAGCTGGTGAGAGAGACACAGTGAATCTTGTTTCTTGAATCAGAAGGCTGAATTTATTAATATATGATATATAATACATTATGACTATACTAAAAGAATATAGAGAGAGGTTTTTCAGAGCAGCTAGGCTAGCTAAGCTAGGAATAGATAGAAAAGAATCCACAACAAAGCTGTGGCCAAGGACTCAGTCCCCTGGCTTGCACTGGTGATTGGCCCTTAATTATAAACATAGAAAATGAGCCAATCAAGGTGTTCCTGTTGCATTCCCCAGCAGCTGATAATAATTGTTTACCTTCTCTTCGGGGGCCTCTGGCCTCCCGAAGACGCAGAAATCTGAAAGAAAGGATTTCTGTGGAGAAATGTCTGCGACATGTCAGATTTAGGTCTGTACCCCTGACACCCAGAGCTGTTTAATAAAAGCACCTGCATGTAATCATTCTGTGATTATGTGTTCCTGAACACTAACACAGGGACACAGGAGACTTATGGATGATATTAGAAATTGAATTGCAACAAGAGTTGACAACTTCTGTGGTGGGGAGTTTGTTGCATCTCAGAAATTTGTGGGGAGTGTGGTAGCTTTATTATATTTATCATGATAACTTTATCATATTTATTTTTGTTTTCTGAATGTGAAACTGGAAATGCTCTGAACTTCCCTTCCCTGAAAGTGTCTTTTCCACAACATCAGAAACACCCCAGTTCTTACTCCCCAAGGTCATCACAGACCTCGTTAAGAGACCTTAAACCTGCCCAGGATAATTTACATTATCCCTCCTGCCTCTGGCTGCTTTCAGAGCCTCTCGGCCTGTGCTGTTTGACAGAGATGGAAATTGCTCTGCAATTAAAGCTGCAGTCAGTTCACTCAGCACCTGCACCATGAAATCCCAGCCCTGGAGCTGTTCCCTACCTAAGGTCACTCCTGTCAAGTCCAGGCAGGAGCTCCCTGGATCCAACCTAAAGCCAAAGAAAAGGGCAGGAAGGAGATAGAGATAGGGGAGAACATCAAACACAAATAGATCCATCCCTCTGACCCTATCACTGGAATGGGAATCTGAGGAGGAGAGCCTGGATATTGGAGATGTGGAATGGGATTTCAGGGCAGTGATGCTGCTCCAGCTCTCCGGGCTGGCAGAGCCCCCGAGGGGCTGGGGGAGGCTGAGTGAACTCCCAGTCAAGCCTTTGAGTGGCTTTTTGTCACTCCTGGGTCATTGTTTGGGGGGTGGCAGTGCTTTGGGGGCTGCAGTGTCCCCTCCCCTCTGTGCCCCCTCTCCTCTGTGTCCCCTCACCCTCTGTGCCCCCTCTGCCACAGCCAGGGCTCCTCTGGTCACACAGGGGGTGGGGACCCTCCTGTCCTGGCTGTCACCTGTCCCCACCGTGGCTCTTCACCCCAGGAGCCCTGGTGGTTGTCACTGCTGGTGACACAGTGGTGCTGCTGATGGCTCCGGGCCAGACACCGCTGCAGCTTCACCAGGTCAAGTCTTGGGGCCTCCTTATCTTAATGCCTTCACTGAAAACGGGGCAGGAGGAGATCCCTGGAATCTGGAATGGTTTGGGATGGAAGGGATTTTAGAACCCACCTTGTTCCAGCATCTTCCTCTATCCCAGGGTGCTCCCAGCTCTGTCCAGCCTGGCCTTGGACACTGCCAGGGATCCAGAGGCAGCCCCAGCTTCACTGAGATGTACAGATTCCATGATTCTGTGTTTCTGTGATTCTGGTATTCCATGGTTATGTGTTTCTGTGATTCCATGATCCTGTGTTTTTGTGATTCCACGATTCCCTGGCTCTGGGAAGCAGGACACAGCTCTGGAGAATCAGCAGCTCCTGCTGTGCTCACACTGGAGGTGCAGAGAGCTCATTTCAAACAACCTGCCCGTCTCTTTTAGCACAAACCCCAAGCAGGTGCAGCCACCACATCCCAACTAATCAATTGCACAGAAAATGAGATCTGGGATTCCATTGAGAAGGCTTTTCTGTAGCTGGGAATAAATAAAATCCCTGATTATGAGGGCTTGGATCACTGGTGTTGCATTTGAAAATCTGCAGAGGTCAAAGCTTCAGCTCATGGCAGGGATGGAAACATTTCTTCTTCATAATTAGAGAATAATTAAAATTGGAAAAGACCTTTGAGATCATCAAGCCCAACCTAAAGGCAAAGGAAAGGGCAGGAAGGAGATACAGGAAATAGGGGAGAACATAAAACACAAATAGATCCATCCTTCTGACCCTATCACTGGAATGGGAATCTGAGGAGGAGAGCCTGGATACTGAAGATGTGGAATGGGATTTCAGAGCTGCTGGATCATAGCAATAAATGACACCTTGGTTTAGCATTGACTGAAAACACTCCCCAGTCAGTACAAGGAGGGAGCAGTGTCAGGGGGCTCTCAGCCAATTGTTTTTAGCCAGTTTTGCCAAACTGGAGAATCTTCTGGGCAATGACAACTGCAGTGACTTTGAGGAGGCAGCAATGTTCCCTGTCAGTGTGCAGGTCACCGTGGGTGGGGGATGATGAAGCCCCGTTCCCTTTTAGCATGAACAAGACATGTTCAAACTTTAAACACTTCAAATATCACTGACAATAAAAAGTCACATTCTTTCAACATGATGAACCCAGTGATTCATATGTCTCTGTTCTCTTTAGAGCAGGGGAAGGTGCCTAAGATGGAAATATTTCCCAGAAAATCGGATTTTCAGTCTGTGGGGATGGAGACCAACACCTGAAGAGGTGACAGGGCCACAGTTGTGCAGGCAGAGCACCCCAGGGGCACCTGGAAGGTGACAAAAGGCTGGATCAGGGAGTGAATCCCTCCACCAGCATTCCCTACCAGACACCCAGCACAGAGCAGAACCCCAGGGGCAGCTGTGCCTGAGGAATGCACTCAGCTGTCACAGGAGAGGGATCTGCTGGTCACCTCCTTCCCTGCTGGAACGGCTGAGCCTCACACGGAGGGAGCAGGAGCCTGGACTTTGGGAAGTTATTTCCACTCAGCTCAGGGGAGAAGACAATCAGTTAATGGCTTTAATTAGCAATCTTTTCATGTGTTCCCCTCAGCACAGGCACAGGTTTGCCCATGCTGGGGTTTGCACCCCTGTGATTCAAACTCTCCCTTGGATGTGCCACACAATGAATAGGAATCCCCCTTTTTTCCAAGCAGAACAGACTTGGGGCTCCATTTGAAGCAGCCTCTCCTGTCTGTGGCCCAGCCTGTACCTGGGCACATCCACTGCCACTGCTCTGGTTTCTCTCACTGCTCTCTGTTTCCCTCATTCCCTTCTCCTCTGGCTCCTTGGGGAATCCAAGTGCTGCACATTCCATCTTCTTTCTGCAGGAAGCAGGAATTTCACATCCCCTCAGTCTCAGGGTGTGATGAGCTGCCAGGGGAGCAGGACTCCTGAAATCCCAGGAACCGATCTGATCACACAGGCAGAGCTTGTGGTTGCTTTCAGGATGTGATCGGATCAACAAGATAAAATTTTAATTAAATTACAACGATTCCCAGGTTTAATGGATGTTCCAGTTTTCAGTGTTCCTTGGAAACAAACCCCACAGGAGCTGAGCTTTGTGATGCTGAGGGATGTGGGGTTATTTTTCTGCCACTACCTGGGGCAGGAAGGATGGCAGGGCAGGGAATGGGAGGGATAGAGATGGCTCAGGAGTGAGGTCCCCTGCTCTGGGATGGCTCAGAGCCTCCTGTCACAGCCTGCCTGAAGTGCCACTTGCCAATGACTCAAAAGGCCTCTGTTTGTCACCCTGAGGAGCACCTGAACAGCTGAGCCAGGAGGATGTGCCAGAGGGAAGATTCCCTTTTTCCCCCAGTTCCTCAGCCCCAGCATGGGAAGGTCAGGCAGGTTTAATCCCAGAGATCCCAGCCATGGAGCTGGAATTCTCTGCCACAGAACCTGCATTGTCCCCATGTGGCAAACTTCTTCCTGCACAGAAAGGCATTTCCCAAAGTTCTGGACCTCTGGGTTTACTCAATCCCAAGAAAACTTGTTGTTTTTTTTTTCCCAGCTCCCCAGCCCTGCCTGATTTGCCAGCCTGCTGCATTCCTTCCTTTGAGCTGTTGCTGCCCCAAAATGTCCCTGTGCTCATCACTTTTCCTTGCACCAAGAGCTTTTAGCACAGACAGGGTGGATTTAGGGCTGCCCATGTGCAGCTTCCTTCCCCATCTGTTCCTCACTTGCTTCTGCAACATTTGAGAGCAAAATCTCATCCTCACAAAATCAGTTCTGATAGGAACAGAGAGCAACGGGGCACCTGCTCCACGTGCATTGTTCCAAGCTGCCTGTGGAGTGGGTAATGGAAGATTATTGTAAATACTGTGTGTGTTTACATTTCTTTTATAAAAAATTCCATCCAGCAGAGCTTCGGAGCTTCCTTACACTAGGAATAGAGGTTGGATCTTGTTGAAAAGTGAGTTTGTCTGCAAACCTTCTGGCTGTGCATTGCAGCAGGGCTGGGAGCAGCAGGGGATGCTGAGAGCCCGGCTTTGGAAGCCATCAGGAGGGATAACATGAAGGAGCAGCTGCTGGGCCATGCTCACTTTGCACACTCCAAACCCAGGAGCTTCTGCTGCTTCCCTGCTCTGGTGTTCCTGGGCCAAGCTCTGCCTGACCAGAGGGACAAAGACAGCACTCTCCATCTCCCAGGAGAGTCATGGAATGTCCTGAGATGGAACAGACCACAGGGATCACAAATCCAGCCCCTGGCCCTGCACTGACACCCCAACAATCCCACCCTGGGCATCCCTGGAATTCTGGCAGCCTTGGGGCTGTGCCCATTCCCTGGGGAGCCTGGGCAGTGCCCAGCACCCTCTGGGGAAGAACTTTTCCCTGAGATCCACCCTAAGAAGCCAGAGCATGGATTTGCCACCTTGCCTTGCTCCGAATGGAGCACCCAGAGAACATTTGTTCCTTTTCCCAGTTTTTTATTCCTTTTTCCAGTCTGTCATTTTACCAGGAAACGTTGGTTGCTGGGGGAAAAGAAATGTTTTGTTTTCAGATTTGATTTTTTGCCCCTCTCCTTTTGCCCTTGTGGGTGGCCATTGTGCCTTGGATTGTGCTTAGAGCCAGGCTTTGGAGTCCAGTGCATTGCTGGGATGTGTGTTGAATAATTGCAGATAACCCAGACAATGCAGACACCTGGATTTGTGTTTAATTCCTACCTGAGCCTTGGCCATGGGCTCCCACATGGGAAGACCTGCTCCATTCTCCCTGGAAAGCACTCAGCTGCTCTGTTTTTTTATTTGGGTCCTTTTTCCTACTGCTTGCCTGGCATTTCCTCCATCTTTCCTTTGTTTTCATGTGCCTGTGGAGCTGGGGATGAAATCAGGAGTTCTCAGAAGAATTGCCAGGCAGGGAAGCAGCCTCAGTAATAAAAGGCATAAAAACAACCCCCCTCCTAAACCCAATCCATTATTTCCTTGCTCACACACTGAAAATGCAAACTCAACTTATTAACTCACCATTCACTCCTGATTCCATGATTTTATGTTTGCCTTTTATACCCATAATATCCATTTTCCACTTTCTTAACACCCAACAAAAAAATCCCTTCCCACTCCCGCCCTCTTTGTTCTCCTCTGTTTGCAGCCAGTCTGACTGAGCAGGAGCACATCTGGAGCTCAGCTGCAGCTGTGCTCCCAGCCTGCTGTGGGATTTTGGGGAATCTCAGCCCTCCCACGCTGCATTTGAGGCAGCAACTGGAGCTCGTGTGGAGCAGTCGAAGATAGCGCTCTGCCAAAATGAAACTTTGATAAACAAGTTGGTTTTCCTTTTTTTTCTAGTGGGAAATTGGATGTGTAGTCCAAAGTATTAAACTGCACATTTGGAAACTGGGATTGTCCTGGAAGCTGGTGAACTTTGAGGCTTTGGGATCAAAGGGGTGGTTCAGGGGTTGGTATAAAATAACAAAATGTGACAAGGGGATGGGTTCACATCAATGAGCTGTGTTATCCATTCAAATGAGCCAAATTTCCATGGGTAAGGAGACAAAAAACTCAAGTGGAGACAAAAAACTCGGGTGGTGTCTGGTTGTTGCCAGTGTAATTACCACCAGCCCTTAAAATGCAGGAAAATGCCACAATTCTCCAAAATGTAAAAACCCACTGGGCCAAACAGTCCCTGGATTCAAGAGAAATGTAAAATATGGCTCATTAAAACATGAAATAATGAAATCACAGTCATGGAATCATAGAATCATAGAACATTGGAACATATACATAACATAGACCAGATTCATGGAATCATGAAATCATGGAACCACAGAATCATGAAAAAATGGAATGATAGAATTATGGAATCATGAAATCACAGAATCAGGGATTCATTACATCATAGAATCATGGAATTGTGGAATCACAGTGTTATGAAATCATGGAATCATGGAATACCAGAGCCATGAAAGCATGGAACCCTTGAATAGTTTGGGCAAGAAGGGGCCTTAAAACTCCCCTTGTTCCAGCCTGTGCCCCACAGTGTGAAACAGCTTCAAACTGAGAAATGCTCCTTGAGAAGCAGCCTTTTCTTCTCCAGGGCCAGCATGGAGTGTCTGGAGTTTCTCCTCGATATCCCAGCAGGCAGGTTGAGACCCAAAAGCAGATTTGGCACCCCAGGAGCAGCAGGGATCAGCTGAGGGATCAGTCTGGTAAAGAACCGAGGCTGGAGCCATCCCAGCTCCTCCCAAAGCCAGAGGCAATCCCTGGGCAGAGCTTTCTCTTCACAGTGGGATTTTATGGACACATCCCTAGGCGCTGGTGCATGGAGAGGATGGGAATCCTGGCTCCTGGGTCACAGTTAAAATTGCTTCCTTGTGCTGTAGCTCTTCCCATCTGGCTGCTGGACAGATCCCTTGGATACACTGCCACAGCAGCTTTTCCCAAAGAGGTGAATCCCTGTGTTGAGCATTTACAAACACCTACCTGGGTTAGACAGGAGAGGATGGAGGACACTGATGCCTTTCCAGCTTAAAACCCCATGAGAATTAAAATTCCAGCGGTAGGAGCAGATCCATGCAGGGAGCCCCTGATGGGGGAATAACATGCAATGACTCCATGATTCAGAACGCTGAACAACTGCTTTATTAAGCTATACTACTACACTACATACTATACTAAACTATACTACTAAAGGAAAACCCATGACCCTTTCAGACAGTCACGACACAGCTTTGTCCTAATTGGTCAATCAGTCCAAATAACCATCACCAGAGTCCAATTAACAAATCCTTTCAGGTAAACAATCTCCATGACACATTCCACATGTACCAAACAACAGGAGTAGCAAGTAGAGATAGGAATTATTTTCTCTTCTCTGTCTGAGCTTTCTGATTGCCTTCCCCAGGAAAAATCCTGGGAGAGAGAATGATGTCTCTGTCTGTTCAAAGAGTCTGTGAATACCACAGGAGTGAGCACTGAGGGAAGGGAACCACTGCATTGAGAAAGGGAGGAGGACAGCAGAAGGGCCACTTCCAGTGGGGCTCCAGTTTCACCCAACTGCTGGACAGCTGTACCAGAATGGGGATTGTGCTCCTTTCCCTGCCACCTCAGAGGTTTCTCCTGCAGGTTTGCTCTCCTGTGGGAGCTGTGAGCCAGTGGACAGCTGTCTCCAGAGTGAAGGTGGCTGATCTCTGCATCTGGATGGTGGCCAGTGTCTGTGTTCCCCTGTCCTAGTTTGGAAAGTCAGGTGTTTGCTAAGGAAAGCAGGAGCCTCCCCTGAAATGGAAAATGTAAACCCCTCTCTCCCTCTGAATTGCTGTAAGTTTAAGGGGCTCTCAGGCAAAAAATATGGGAGCAGGAATAAAAGTTTAACAGTTCTTTAATAGGGAAGAAAATAAATGGATAAAATAAACAATGCAGTACACTAGAACAACACTGCCAGAGTCAGAACCCAACCTGACACCCTGTGGGTCAGGCTGTTGGCAGCAGTCCCATTGGAATTGTGGCTCAGCCCTCCTGCAGTGTCAGGGGTGGTTCTGCTGGAGCAGGGATCCTGCAGAGAAGGATGTATTCCTCCTCTGAAGATCCAGTGGGAGAAGAGGCAGCTGCTGTTCCTCTGGGGAATCCAGTGGAGAAGCCGTGCTGGTGTTGCAGAATCTCCAGATTGTATCCAGGTAGGAATGCTTGGCTCCTCCCTCTGGGCTCACATCTCCCAATGGGATGCTGTAGTTCTTATCAGCCATGCAGTGACATTCAATAGCTGTTATCAGCAGATGTCTCCCCGGGGGGAGGAGTGGGTGTGGGAGAGATAGGAAAACTGCCCAATGAACAGAAGACAGCTGCCATACAGATGGCAAATAGATAAAATTTGCTTGACAATCCAGGACATCCCTCACTTTTGGGAGACAGGCACAGGCAGAAGGATGTGGAAAACACCTGGGATGCTCTGAAGAAGAAAGATGTTGTTGATGCTCATCCCTGGTGCCCTCCTTCCATGGCAAAATAAACACAGAGTGACACCAAACCTTTTCCACACTGTGCATCCCTGAGCTCAGAGAGGGCTGGCACCACTCAGGAATGAGACACTGAATTTCTTTTTAGCAGCTCCATGGGAATGTCAGCTCAGCCCTCAGCAAGTGGCAAACTGGGGAAGGTTGAGAAAGGAATAGGGAAAAACCAGCTCGTGGTGTGTGTTCAGTTCTTGGATGTCATTGGGATCTTCTCCACCATGCCGTGGAAGATGGTGGGATGGGAGAAGTTAATGAGGAGGAGACCTTCATCAATTCCAGGTGGTGGTTCCTCACCTGGAGGAAACTTTGGTGGCTAAAAAGAAGAAACTTAAGCGGGTAAAAATAAGAAACTTAGGTGGAGAAAAAGATAACTGGGTTATCTTTTCGATGTCAGAATTTGGGAAGTTGATGACTGGAGCTGGGGAGGTACAAGTGGAACAGGAGACAGTTTCAGAGCAAGCCCAAGGAGAGGATTTCTCCTGCAAGGTGTGAAATTTCCTGACAGCACAAGTTGGATGTGCTGGAAGTTCACAGAACTTCCCAAAATAACTTGGCAAATTATTCGCTTGAGGTCTCTCTTCCTCCCTTCTGCAGTGAAGGTGGGATTGTCCCCCTGACATCTGCTCTGAACCTGCCCATGCACGTGTCCATCCATGGGTTATTACATCCAGTAGGAGGAAAACGTCTTCCCGAAGAAAAAGAGGGGGGAGTTCAGGGGATACTAAAAATGAACATTATGCTCTTTTTCCTTTCCATGAGATAAGCAAATAGCAGCTGTGATAAACCCTAATCTTGAACCTCAGCAGTCTAGACCCCACAGTTGGTCCACCACCAATGGAGAAAATTCTGATGTTCTCTGAAAGCCAGCACCGTATCTCCTTCATCTTCCAGCATTCAATATTTCTTCCAATAGCCAATATTTCTTCTTTCAACATTCAATATTTCTTCTTCCAGCATTCAATATTTCCTCTTCCAATATTCAATGTTTCCTCTTCCAGCATTCAATAATTCATCAGAAATTTGCTTCTCATCGACTTCTAAACCCCAGCATTGCCCCAGAATGGCCCTGCAGTGATGGATTGCACCATTAGCATCTAAATGTGGGATAAAAAGTCCAATTGATCCTCCCAGAGGCAACAGAAAATTCCAATTTAAGCCATCACTTTTTATTTTTATTGCATAAATTACAATCAGGACTAATGATGTCTGGGGATTCCTTCTGCCTTTCCTTTGGTTCTGTAGTTAGCAGAATCTGCATCTTGCCAGGAATTTATCCCATTCCACCAATCTGGAAATCTCAGTAAAGGCTGAAGTTAGATGGAGAAATGCAATATAAGGGTGGGTGGGACTGGGGTTGCTGTTGTGTCTCCTAAGGAACCTCAGCACCAGCCCTGGTGCTGCTGCACATGGACCACACAGAATCCCAGGATCACTGGGGCTGGAAAATCCCTCCAAGATCACTGAGCTAATTGCTCTTTAATAGTTTGTTGTGCGAGCACTGCTAATTACGAGTCAGGCAGCTTTGTGAAAACACATCTGAAATATTCCTACAGGTGAGTAATGGGTTTGGGGAAGAAAGGGATTTTTGACAGAGTGCGGTTTGTGAGTCTTGGCTGATCTGAAGTCCTGCTTCAAACACCACCCTGTGCCCCATCTCTACCTTGTCCCCAGCCCAGAGCTCTGAGTTCCACCTCCAGCCCTTCCCTTGGCACCTCCAGGGATGGGCACTCCAAACCTCCCTGGGCAGCCCCTGGCAGTGCTGAGCCCCCTTTCCATGGGGAAATTCCTGCTGCTGTCCCCCCTGAGCTGCCCTGGCCCAGCCTGAGGCCGTTCCCTCTGCTCCTGTCCCTGTTCCCTGGAGCACAGCCCGACCCCCCGGCTGTGCCCTCCTGTCAGGAGCTGTGCAGAGCCACAAGGGCCCCCTGAGCCTCCTTTGCTCCAGGCTGAGCCCCTGCCCAGCTCCCTCAGCTGCTCCTGGGGCTCCAGGCCCTTCCCAGCTCCATTGCCTTCCCTGGACACCTCCAGCCCCTCAGGGTTTGCATTGTCTTGAGGGGCCCAGGGCTGAGCCCAGGGTCTGAGGGGTCTCAGCAGTGTCTCACATCCCTGGGTCCCCCCAGCCCCATTCTGCAGCTCCCGTTCCCCATCTCTGTGGGAATGCTCCAGGCTGGAATCAACCTCTGTGTCCTGTACTCAGCCCAAGGGGCAGAGTCTGAGGGAAAGCTGCAAGAATTAGGAAACAAACAACAGCATAAAGAGTTGGGTTATTTTTAATTTAAAATGCAGCACCCAGAGAAAGGCCAGAGCTACCTGGATCTCCTCACCTGATGAATTATTTGTGTCTAATGACAAGAAGGCTCTGCCTCAGTGCTGGTGTTTGAAGCAGGACTTCAGATCAGCCAAGAAACTCAGAAACCACACTCTGTCAAAAATCCCTTTCTTCCCCAAACCCATTACTCACCTGTAGGAATATTTCAGATGTGTTTTCACAAAGCTGCCTGACTTGTAATTAGCGAGTGCTCACACAACAAACTATTAAAGAGCAATTAGCTCAGGGAAATTTACCAGAGCTGTTTGCAGGGCTGACTCGAGGAGTGATAACATCTCCTTGATGGAGGCATGTCAAATTCACACAGCCAAACCCCAGAAATTTATCGAATCCTCAGGATTCCCTGTGATGCCTTCATTTCAGGAGTTTTCATTAGCACCTCTAAAGAGCAGCTAACACCAACACCTGTTCCCAGAGTGTCTTTTCCCATCTTCCCCAGGACGTGTTGCTTTGGCTTTTTAAGCTCTGAGAGAAGCAGATTCCCCTTTGTTCTCCCAGCTCCTGAGCACCTCATTTATATCCATTTCTTTATTAATTGACAGAATATATAAACTGAAGACTAAGTTTCATTCCTTCTCACTGCGTATAACATTGCCTTGTCAACTCTGATAACTTCTCTGTTCCCAAATAATCTGAAAATTATGCATGAATGCTGCAAACTGCTTCAAATTATATTTTTCAATGCCTTTCCATTGATTACCTCCATTCTGATGGATGTGGATGTGCACACACACACCCAGAGCAGTTCTGGGGGCTCAGGGCCTCCCTTCCCTGCAGCTCTTCCCAGCTTTTCCCTTGGAGAATCAACAACAACATCAAACTTCTCCAAGCAGAGCTTGCAGAGGAAAGAAAGGCTTTAATACAGAAGGTGGCAGAGTCTGTTGTGAACTTTTGTTGCCTAAATGTCAATTTTATTCAATCAACCACGTTGCCAAAAGAGAAAAAACACAAACAGAATTTAAAAACAAAAAACCAAAACAAACCAAAAAATAAACAAAAAACCCCCCCAAAACCAAATCCTGAAGAACCCACATTTCCCTTTACTAGGAAAAAAAACAAATCAGTGAAAAATTGACCTGTTTTGATGCCTAAGCCCCAGGCAGATATGACAGAATCTGCTCACCTTATCTCTCTGATAAAATCCAGGTGCACTTGACACACTCAGGTAGAGAGCAGATACTTCAGCCTGGCTCCAGCACTGACAGCAAAATTGCTGCACACTAAATGGGCAGGTCACAGAGGGAGCACAGAGATGATGGAACAGCAGGCTTGGAGCAGCCTGGTCTCTTGAAGGTGTCCCTGCCCGGGGCAGGAGATGATTTTAAAGCCCTTTCCAACCCAAACCATTCTGGGATTCAGCAATTCTGAGCTATCAAAGAGCAGCAGCTCTTGGTGCATTTTAGATTGTTCCTTTCTTTTTGCTTTCCTTCACCCACTCCTTGGTGAAATCAGCTGCTGTGAAAGGATTCTTAGGGCAGCAAAGCACAGCTTCCCCTCAGTGTGGCTGAAAAGGGGCAGAAAAGGAGCAGAAAAGGAGCCACTCAAACCCTCAGCAGATGTGGATTTCTCTCTCCTGAGGGATTTCAGACCAGGATGAAGAGTGCCAGGAAAAGTGTCAGGGATGACAGGAGCTGATGAGCTGGAACAGCTGGGCAGGGAGCTCAGATTCCCTGCAGGGAAAGGCAGCTTGTTGTGAGCAGGGAAAACAGAAAACTTGACATGTGTCACCAAGGAAAAGGGAAAAGGACTTTCTGGAGCTGCTGAGCTTAGGCAAGGAAAGGAGCAGGACCTTTCCAAAGGGCTCCTGTGCAGGCAGGCACTGAGGGGGTGTCAGCCCTGAGAGCTGGGGGGATCCACAAGGACTGACCCCAAACCCACAGGGTCACCCTGAGAGATCCACAAGGCCTGACCCCAAACCCACAGGGTCACCCTGGGCAATCCACAAGGCCCGACCCCAAACCCACAGGATCACCCTGAGAGCTGGAGGAATCCATGAGGCCTGACCCCAAACCCACAGGGTCACTGTGAGAGCTGGAGGATCCATGAGGCCTGACCCCAAACCCACAGGATCACTGTGAGAGCTGGGGGATCCATGAGGCCTGACCCCAAACCCAAAGGGTCACTCTGAGAGCTGGGGGCATCCACAAGGCCTGATCTCAAACCCACAGGATCACTGTGAGAGCTGGAGGATCCACAGGGCCTGACCCCAAACCCACAGGGTCACTCTGAGAGCTGGAGGATCCATGAGGCCTGACCCCAAATCCAGAGGATCACCCTGAGAGCTGGGGGAATCCATGAGGCCTGACCCCAAACCCACAGGGTCACTGTGAGAGCTGAGGGGATCCACAAGGCCTGACCCCAAACCCACACGGTCACCCTGGCGGATCCACAAGGCCTGACCCCAAACCCACACGGTCACCCTGGCAGATCCACAAGGCCTGATCCCAAACCCACAGGGTCACCCAAGGCCCGACCCCAAACCCACAGGGTCCCCGTGCAGGGCAGGAATGCAGCAGGATTTGCATTGGTTCAGACAAATGAGCAAAGTTCAAGATAAATCCTTGGCAAACTCAACCCTCCCTCACCCAGCAGGATGGATGTGTTAAGATCCCAAATTCCCAGGGATCACAATCCCATGTGGACTTGAGCAGACACTTTGTCTTCTGCAAATGGAGCTCTGGAGATGCTCCTGGGTCAGGGCTGAAGGGAAGGCAAAGCACAGCCTGGCTTTGCAGCCTGGTCCTTCTTCCTTCCACTGACTGTCACAGGATTGATCCAGCCTCTGTCCACAGCTTTTCCTTCTGCAAAATCTGTGAGTTTTTATTTTGCAAGAAAAGGAATTTCTCCAGCAGATGGAATGGGATGAAAATGCTGCCGTTGAGCCAAGGCTCTTGGGCAAATAACAAACATGAAGTAACATTTGCAAAGAACCTGCACCCAGGGACTGATGAAACCAAGACCGGACTCAAGGACTGATGAAATTGAGATCCTTTCCAGGCAAAATGCCACCCCAAAGCTGGTGCTGGTGTCCCTCACAACAGGTTCTTCTTCCAGGGATGGAATTGGTCACATCTCTAAATGCCATTTCTCCTGGTCCCTGCCAGGGTCTGCAGTCAGCTTGGGTCGGGCTGCCAGGTCCTTCCCTCTCACAATTAGGCCTCCAATTAATGAGGTTTTAATGAAGTCAGGGCTCAGAGTTTTCATGGATCAGTGACATTTCCTATTAGAGAAATATCCCTGCTCAAGCTATGGAAGGTTCATGTCCTTCTCCAGGGCTGGGGCAGAAGCTGAAGGCTCCAGGGTTGGAATGAGCAGGATTTTATTAACACATTTCATAATCTGGTGAGAAAATTAGATTGGTGCCTGCAGAGCAGAGGAGACTTCAGCAAGGCTCCAGATGAGGTCCTGGACTCAGTGGGATAAAGAGAAATAGGGAATTATTGCCAGGGGAATGTTCTGGTGTCAGGAGGAATCAGGGAGAGAGGGAGGGAGGGAGATTTCGGTGTGGCACAAAGCTCATTTTACATGTCCAGCATCAGAGTGCCAGGATGGGTGGTGTTGGAGGGACCTTAAATCCCATCTCATCCCACCCCTGCCATGGCAGGGACACCTTCCCCTGTCCCAGGCTGCTCCAAGCCCTGTCCAGCCTGGCCTTGGGCACTGCAAGGGATCCAGGGACAGCCACAGCTGCTCTGGGCACCCTGTGCCAGGGCCTGCCCACCCTCACAGGGAACAATTCCTCATTCCCAATATCCCATCCATCGCTGCCCTCTGGCAGTGGGAGCCATTCCCCGTGTCCTGTCCCTCCAGCCCTTGTCCTCAGTCCCTCTCCATGTTTCCTGTCAGCACCTTCAGGCCCTACAAGGTCACACTGAGGTCACCCTGGAGCTTCTGCTCTCCAAGTGAACATTCCCATCTCTGCCACCTCTCCCCCAGCAGAGCTGCTCCATCCCCAGCACTGGGCTCTGTTTGGAAGCTTTGATCTGGCCCCAGGTGCTGTCCCTGGGCTCTCCAAGGCACAGGATGGGGGAGCTGAGCTGCCATGTGACAATTTATTCCGTTTATTTTAGTGGGACAAGAGCCCTTAAGTGTCACTGAGCTAAATATTTCTCTAATTCATGCAGAACTGAAGTGCAATTAGCAGCCTGATGTCACAGGCCTGGGTCAGAGCTCTCTCCTGTGCTGTGTCTGCTCCAAGGTGGGAGCTCAGGGCTGGGATGGAGCAGGGCTCTCCTGCCTTGGGGACAGTCCCCAGCTGTGCCAGGGCAGGCTCAGGCTGGATTTCAGGAAAGGTTCTTCTCCCAGAGGATGCTGGCACTGCCCAGGTTCCCCAGGGAATGGTCCCAGCTCTGAGGTTGCCAGAGCTCCAGGAGCTCCAGGGATGCCCAGTCTGGGATTGTTGGGGTGTCAGGAGCTGGACTGGATGGTCCCTGGGCGCCCCTTCCAGTCAGGATATTCTGTGATTATTCTGTGATTCTACATTCAGCTCCCCAGAGACTCATGGTCAGACTTGCCATAAGACACCCCAAGATAAAAGATAATCCAAACCCTCTAATAAAAGATAAAATACAATCCAAAGGCATTTATTTATTGTGATACAGCCCAGCAAAATCTGATGATGGGGCAGTTCACACAAGGCAGGGAAGGAAAATTCCCTGCACCTGCCCCATCTGCTGTGTGCTCTGTTCTGAGGAACCCCTGGGATCCTCCTGTGCCCTGTTCCTGGTGCAGATGATGGGATGGAGAGGTGCTGCTGGGAGGGTCCCACTGCACTCCCAGTGGGCTTCAAACAAACACGTGGAGCTCCTGAATGTGTTCCAAATCTGCACCATCCCTGCTGTCCCCAGGAGTTCCCCAGGTGAGCTCTTCCCACATTTCACCTGCACTCTGCTGTGGGATCCCCTGTGCAGGGGCCCAGCTCTGCCCCTGCTTTCCCTGAGCCTTCCTCCAGGAAAAGCTGCTCATTTATCCCAGAGTGGAAGTGCCAGGGCTCCCTCCTTGCTGCAGACTGAGTCAGGCATTAAAATCACTCTGCTGAAGTTTATTTTTCAGCACTGACAGCTGCTCTGTATTTTCTGCTCTCTCACTCTGTTATTGGTCACTGCCAGGAGCTCACAAATGCCAAGTGAATTGCTGGAGGGGACTTCAGAAGTGATCACCTTGTTTGTAGCATGGCAAAGAAAAAAATCATGGACTCTCTGCACTGGAGTAGCTGAGCAGATACTCCAGGCTTCAGTTTTGATGTTGTGGTTTTCAGCTGAATTAATCTTGGTTTCAAACAATGGTTGCTATGTGGAGAGCAAAAGGCGGCATAAAAATAATTACAACATGCAAATATAAGGAAAGACAAATCCACGTCCCAGCACAAGGTGACAGAGAGAAACAAATTCAAAATATTCAAATCATTTCTGTCCTTCCTTCCCATCCTCTGAGCCTTGGTGCACCAGCACCAATTTTTCACATCCTGTGCCCTGGAATTGCTGAGCTGAGCTGCAGCAGGGGAGGGTTTGCACTGTGTGAATTTGAGATTCACTGACTTCCCTCAGGGCTCCTGATATGTCTGGAGAGATCCATGACAGCACCAGGGGAGCTGCCCTGCCACTCTCAGCACATGTGGGGATGTGGGGGTGATGGGGTGGGCTTCAGAAACACCCTGGTGCTGTCTGCTCAGGGTGTTCTGGTGAGCTTTCTCTCTCTGCCTCCGGGTACATGTCCGAACACCAGGAAGGGCAGGAGAGAGTCTTGGAGCCTTTTAAATTTACTGCTCAGCTCCTCTTAGAGTCACAGGTGGTGCCCCACGTTGGGTACCAGCTGTTGCACATCCCATCTAGCTCAGTTGGTAGAGCCTGGGACGCTTAATCCCAGGGTTGTAGGTTTGTGCCCCACGTTGGGCGCCAGCTGTCACATGTCCTGGCTGGATGGTGACAGTGGGGGGGGTGACAATCCCCCTCTTTTGGGGCTCCACAGGATCCCAGCTACCAGTGGAGGCGCAACACAGAACAAAAAGGCCACAGCAGCAGCATGGGCCTGGGGTGGCACTGGGTTCTTTTATTTGATGTTACACTCTCCGATGTCGCAGACATCTTTTCACTAAAAATCCTTTCTTAGGATTTTTTCCCTTCTGAGAAGCTGAGGCCTCAGAAACAAAATGTAAACAATGGTTATCTGCTGCTGTGGAATGCATCAGGTGTGTCTGTGATTGGCCCATCTTGAATGTTCACAATTAATGGCCAACCACAGACCAGAGAGCTTGGACTCTCTGTCCGAGCCACAGACCTTTGTTATTCACTCCATTCTATTCTTAGCTAGCCCTCTGAGATGAACCTTTTCCTTCTATTTCTTTTTAGTTAGTTCTAATGTAATATATATATCATAAAATAATAAATCAAGCATTCTGAACATGGAGTCAAAATTCTCGTCTCTTCCCTCAGAAGAGTGGTCACAGGGGCAGGTCTCGAGGGAGGATACAATGTTCAGCTAATCAGGAGAACTGGGGGTGGAACACAAGGGCAAGGGATACAAGGGAGGAAAACTGCTTGGGACAGGAGGGGTTAACAACTGGATGTGGGAGGAAAGGGTTTGAAACTTGGCAGAAAAGTAGCTAAGTAGCAAAGAGATAAACCAACACCTGGCTCAACTGAATAACAAAGACAAGTCTATGTCACTCTAAAAGCAAGGGGAAAAAAGCCCAAAAAACGACCAAACAATAAATCAAACAATAACCTGCAAAATAAAAACACACTGCAACACTCTGGTTCCTGCAGCTTAGGGGAGAGTTGGAAAATAACCCCAAAGTGGTGTTTGTGTGCCTTGGCTGTGCATGCTGGGCTGGGGCACTGGGCAGGCCCCTCTGGGACACGCTGCTGGTGGCACTTCCACCTCCTCTCTGGCAGCTCCTGGGCCCCATTAGCCATGTCAGGAATGGGTGACATTTCAAATTTGTTATTTCTTACTTCTCCTTACAAAGTGCCAGTTTGACAAATCATGACTTTTCCCAGCACAGATGAATTTCTCCTGCTTCAGGTGAATTTCTCACTGTGAAAAAAAAAATTGTCTTTTCAATATTTCATGCCCTGCAAATGAGAAGGTGCGAGTCCTGAGGTCCTGGCCTATTCCAGACCATGTCAGCTCAGATATAAAAGCTAAGAAAAGTGGGAGGAAAGGGGAATTTGTTATTTACCATATTTGCCTTTGGGGAAACTCCAGGGCTGGAGTCCTTCCTGGGAAGTGGCTGAACATCACCTGCTGATGGAAATAGAGAATAAAAACTTTGGCATTTTTTTCTCTTTTCCCTTCTGCTTAAGAGGGTGGGCAGGCCCTGGCACAGGGTGCCCAGAGCAGCTGTGGCTGCCCCTGGATCCCTGGCAGTGCCCAAGGCCAGGCTGGACAGGGCTTGGAGCAGTCTGGGACAGTGGAAGGTGTCCCTGCCATGGCAGGGATGAACTTTGAGGTCCCTCCCAGCCCAACCCATTCTGGATTCTGTCTTGGCTCTGGCCGGTGCTGCACAGCAGGATTAGGAGCTCTCCTTGCTGCCTCCTTGTTATTATTTTTCATTAACCACCATCATCAGTGCCAAGGATGCCTCAAGTCCCCTACAGCAGCTCTGGGGCTGGTTTGTAAAGCCTTTATTAATGATTGCGTCCTTTGTGCAGCCCAGGAACAGGTCTCACCTTCTAATCCACTTCTCCCGGCGTTCTCAGGACATTTGTAGCTGTTAAATAAAAATTGGTTTCCCTTGGCTGAGGGCTTGCAGGAGACAGCAGCAGCAGGGCCCATTCATTCCCCTCACTCGAGATTTTGCTGCCTCTCATCCCACCCAGGAGTAGATTAAAGATCCCCTCTGCAGGCAGGGAAATGGGGAGAAGGCCTGAGGGTCAGTGCTCAGTGAAACTGCCAGGGGAGGGGATTTCTGCAGGGCCTGGCCTTCCCCTGGCTCCGCAGTCCCTATGCTATCAGGTGTGTCCCTGCTGTCACTGTGTCACAGGTGTCTCACTCTGTCTGTGTCCCTGCTGTCCCAGACTGTGTCTGTGTCACTGCTGGCCCAGGCTGTATCTGTCCTGGGCACCTGGTGTGGCACCAGCCTCACCTGGCACACAGCAGAGGTGCCCTCACATCCTGCTGCTGCCTGGATCAGGAATTCCAGCATTCCCAGTGAGAGGAATGGCAGATTTGTCTTTACAAACACGCTGTGGGTC
Organism: Ammospiza nelsoni; assembly: GCF_027579445.1. NCBI lineage: Eukaryota > Metazoa > Chordata > Aves > Passeriformes > Passerellidae > Ammospiza > Ammospiza nelsoni. The sequence goes on from NC_080653.1 coordinate 1,631,810, forward strand.
TGCTGGTAGATAAAACCAGCACTGGGAGTTAAAAGAAACAATGGGAAGGATTCCACTGATTGATGAATGGAAAAAGAGATTTGTTTCTACAAATAAACTTTAGGTTTGCTGATAAATGAAATTAGACATTGAAAGATGAAAGAAACAATGGGGAAGAAAAGCTCCTAAATTCTGTAAGAATTAAAAATTAAAAGGGAGGGTTATACATTAGTGGGAAATCTTTGGGATCAGCTGTTTTGGGAAGTCTGAACCTCTCAAGTACTTCAGCCAAGGGAGAAAGAGAGAAGGGAAATGTGGCTGGGAAATTGGGATAAAAAGGAGGCTGGGTGCTCCAAAAATCTGAGAGATCCCAGGGGAATGCCCCATGGCCTCTCCTTTTATTGGAATAAAGTAAAAGAGCTCCTCTGTCTCCTCTTTGGACACAAACCTCTGGTGTTTGTGGATTAATTTTCCTAACACCAGACACAGCAGCCTGAGAGTCCCCCTGGGGTGCAGAGCCCCTGCTCTGCCCTGATGGAGGAGGGTTTGTGGGGCAAGCACAGAAGGATTTTCCCTTCCTGAAATATTTGGAGCTTTGGCACAGCCTCAGAGTGATCTACCCCAAACTCCCTTGTTGTGTGCCAAGGGGGAACAGCTCAGGGTGGAATCCTGTTCCTGCAGAGGGCAATGGGATTTCATATTATGGGATATCATGGGGTATCACCAGGAAGGACCTTGGGACACTGAGCACATCCAGAGGGGGCAACGAGGCTGGAGAGGGGCTGGGAACACAAACCCTGTGAGGAACCCCTGAGGGAGCTGGGGGTGCTCAGCCTGGAGAAAAGGACACTCAGGGGTGCCCCCATCACTCTCTGCAGCTCCTGAAAGGTGCCTGTGCTCAGCTGGGGCTGGGCTCTGTCTCCAGCAGCACTGACACAACCAGAGCACACAGCCTCAGGCTGCACCAAGGGAAATACAGGTTGGATATGAGGAAGAAGTTTTTCACAGAAAGGGTGATAAAGTTCTGGAGTGGCTGCCTGGGGAGGTGGTTGAGTCCCCATCCCTGGGTGTGTTTAACAAAGCCTGGATGTGGCTCTGGGTGCCAGGGTTTAGTTGAGGTGTTGGGGCTGGGTTGGACTCGATGGTCTTGAAGGTCTCTTCCAAGCCAGTCATGCTGTGAATTTTTGCTTAAATATTTAACAACTGTTGTGTCCTACACTGAAAAATCCTGTCCTTTTTTTTTTTTTTTTTCTGTGTGAATTATTTATTGTGTGAATTATTTTGCTGTTTTTGAGGCTGCCACCTGCCATTTCCAAACAGCACCATCAGGGCAGTTTTACCTCAGCCCAGTGCTGGATTTACCCCAGCACAGGAGCCAATGAGAGCTCCAGATCTAGGGAGGCAGAGGATGGTCAGGGCCAGATGGGAATTCCCAGTTTCATCCCCATTATCTGTGAGGAGTTTGCTGCCCCAGAGGCACCCCCAAGCTGCCATGGATGGTCAGGAAGGTGCAGCCTCGTTAGGGATTCCCTTGGATTGGGATCAGCCCTCGGGCGAGGCCTGGCAGCCCTGAACCCACACCACAGAAATTGCTGGGGCCTGTTAATTTGTGCTGCAGCCTCCGAGCATTCTCTAATTAAAAAACCACCAAACCACCACTTCTCTGTGGTTTACTAAACTATTTCCAGTTAATTGAATGTGGCCAGCATTAACATTCCTGCTGTGTGCAGGGGAGGTGGTGCCTCTCAGGGGGCCCATTCCTCTCAGCCCAGTTAAGAACCATTTTAGATCCCAGCTGGGAAGGGGAGGCACAGCCAAACTCCCACTGCCCTGCTTAAATCCTGCCCCGAAATTAGTCTGGGCCTAGGGAAGGCTGGGACCAGCCTCAGCAGAGGGAATTCAATCTCCAGGAGGGAATTACAGCTCTGGGTTTGTTTTTGGATGGAAAAGCATTTCCTGGCAGCCCAGCCCAGCAGCATTTCCCATCTCCAGAGCCAAAGGTGTCCCTGGGGGCTCCTGGCAGACACGAGGGGGCCACTCCAGCCCCTGTCCCAGGAGTCACACAGCAGTAGCTCTAAGGGATGCTCCAGATCCACCCTGGGCATTGTGGAATATCCCAAGGGAAGGGACCCCCAGGGACCATCGAGTTCAGCTCCTGGCCCTGCACAGGACAGCCACAAAATCCCTCATCCCTGGGAGCAAAGGGGGTGTTTGGGGTGTTTGGAGTGTTTGGGGTGTTTGGGGTGTTTGGAGCCCAGCCTGGAGCAGGTTGGGACCCACAGACACCAGAGGATTCCACATTGCCCAGGGATGATCGCTGGTGATCCCCTGAGGGCTGTGGGGTGTGTGCAGGGACATACAGGAGGTTCCCAGGGCTGGCTGAGGCTGGAATTCCTCCTCATTTCACAGTGCAGACTCGGGCTGGGTGTTTGGGGTCAGGGTGCTGTGCCCTAAAACCCAGCTGCAACGTCTCAGGTGTGCCCTGAGCCCCGCTGGGCATTTGTCACCACGGGCATTTGTCACACACAAGGGCCATTTGTCACAAGGGACATTTGTCACTTATAAATAAGAAGTTTGACTAGGCCAGTATTCAAGCAACAATGAATTTTTTAAATTAATATGGTAAAGTATGGGCAATACAGTGCTGGGTACAGTGGGGGAACTTTTCCCTCCAATGGCACACAGATAGTTGGGGCTTACAGGTATTTATAGGGGTACTCATCAGCTTTCTCAGAAGTTTCTATTCCAAATTTTTACATCACAGTTCTATACACCATTGTGATCTAGTTTTTCTCAGGATGTACATCACAAAAGCAGTATCCCCAGACGGTGGTGGTCTGGTTTCCAAAAGAAGTAAGAAGTATCCCATCTGGTGAAGTCCAATCTCCAGATGTGGATCCACCTTTTGATTGCAAGGACTATAAATCTCATGACAGTGATGTCCACCTTCCCTTGGTCGAAACTATTAGCCCTTGAGTTGATGTCCATCTTCCTTTCTCAAGCTGCATGCTTCCTTTTTATATATTCTAAAGCTATAGTTTCAAAAGATCCTTACTACAGGCAATATTCTAAAATTATACTTCAAAAGGTTATTATTGCAAACTCTTTAAGGCTTATGAGCAGAAAGTTCCTGTCAAAAAACAACATCCTTAAAGCTTTAATTCAAATGCTCCTAAATCAACTGAAGACTTATAAAAGTTAATTGTGAACAAAGGATAGGTTCAAAGGCCTTCCATGCTTTATTTTTCTCAGTTATTATTAGAATTCGTCTTTGTAAGTGTCCCATGGTCGGTTTCCACGCATATCACAATCACAAATACACACATTGCCTGTATGTACCTGACATGAAACACAGCTTGGTATTTCACAGTCACCAGGGCCATTTGTCACCAGGGCCATTTGTCACCGCGTGTCCCAGTCCTGCTGCTGGAGCTCCGGGAGGGGCAGAGCCTGTCGCGACAGGGGACAGGGAATTTCTCCATGGAAATGTCAGGATGCCCTTCCTGTTCCCAGCAGCCTTGGGAGTGTGGGATGGGGATGGCAGCTCCACCAGCTTTGTGGGACCCACGAGGGGTGATTTTAGATAATTAGCTTTAAGGCATTTACAGCATGGTGTGGCAAAAGCTGATAGCCAAGAAACACTTCTAGTGTATTGTAATTAGGAACTAATTGGCTTCTGATTGTGAGGGTGTGAATTATAACATCTGTATTGTCTCACCCGTCACATGAGACTGAAAATGGAATAAAAGTTTTTAAAACACCTCTCAGCTGCCCCATCTCTGGGTCAGAAAAAAGCTTTATCCAACATCCAGACTAGATGATTCTCTGACCCTTTGGAGCTTTTGGGGTTGGAGAGTTAATTTTCAGAACGAGGCAAAGTCCTGCTCCACCTGGAGCCCTCACCAGCCCCAGCTGACCCTTCCAGGTTGTTTATGTGGGAAACCTGGGTCTAAGTTCTCTCCCAGCTAAACCTCCCTGCCAGAGCAGCCAGTCCCACCTCTTGTGGAGCAAAGTGGCTTTAAAAAACCCTGCAGGTGCCCAGAGTGGCCCTGCTCCCATCCCTGCAGGGTCCCCTGGCCTCACCCACCTGCAGGGCCACCCTGGGGCTGCAGAGGAGCCTCCCACTCTTTTGTTTTAAGGCTGAGCTGATATGAAATGCTCAGGAGTGCTGCTCCAGCATTTAACCCCTTCAAGGAGCAAGCCCTTCCGTTTGGGCCATTGCTTCACAGAGCAGAGGACACAGAACTCCCTGGGAATGGGGCTCTGCAGGCAAGGCAGACACAAATTTGGAAAATTTCAGTTGGGGAGGCTCAAGGAATTGAGGTAGGGATTCATTTCCTTCAGGAATTTTAAGTCAAGAACGAAGGAAGCTACAGGATGGATTGGACCAGGTCCAGTTTCCCTCCCAGATATCTCATGGGACAGCATCCTCCAGCCTCAGGGTCCCTCAGGAGCTGAGTACCCAGGTCCTGGTGCTCTCCATTCACAGCAGCACCTGGAGCAGCCTCAGCTCAGTTTGTTTTACTGCTCACAGTGAATTATTCTGAAGCTCACAAGCAGCTCCATTGATTTCCCCTAATTATAAATCCTATAGAAAGTTTCCAGCTTGCCACAGTCCCCATTTTCCTCCCCACAGAGTCAATAAAAGTTAAGAGTTGCTCCCTGGTTCCTGTCATTACCACAATAAAACCCAGAGTAATTGAAAAGTGAATCAGGGAAATTGCTGGCTTGGAGAGCAGGGATAATTGGAATGACTTGGGAGCCCCAGCAGAGCCTGTCCCTGCCTGCCCCGAGCTGGAGCCACCCTGGACACTCTGCCAGGGTGACACAGGGCAAAGCAGAGACCAAAAATCACTGCATAAATGGACAGATTGACAGAGTTTTCTGAGGTGGAAGGGACCCCCAAAGATCAAGCCCAGCTCCTGTGAGCCAATGAGGATGATTCTGAATCCCATCTGAGGTTGTTCCACCTCCTAAAGGATAGAAATGACAACAAAACAAGTTAAAAAGATAATTTCTCTCTCTATTAGCATAACATTTGAGATGCAGCAGCAGCTGAGCATTTGTCAAGAGAACAATTCCTTCCCTCCACACAGACTTTAACAGGAACAGGAAGACCCCAAACCCCTCAAGTCATTACTGCTGGCACAATTGGAGGATGAGCTGATCCCCACAGTTGTGTTTGTGCTCCAGCCTGGAGCAGAGGCATGAGGACAGAGAATCTGCAGAGAATTTTCAGAGGCAGTGCTGGGAGAGAGGGAGAGGATGGCAGAGACTGATAGGCTGAGGCAGCTGGGGCTGTGCAGCCTGGGGAACAGGAGGGTGATGGAGACATCCCAGCACCTGCCAGGGTCTGGAGGGACACGGGGAACGCAGAGAGGGACCCTGCACCAGGAACTGGGGGGACAGGACACAGGGAATGGCTCCCACTGCCAGAGGGCAGGCATGGATGGGATGTTGGGAATTGGGAATTGTTCCCTGTGAGGGTGGGCAGGCCCTGGCACAGGGTGCCCAGAGCAGCTGGGGCTGCCCCTGGATCCCTGGCAGTGCCCAAGGCCAGGCTGGACAGGGCTGGGAGTGTGATGGTGCTCACCGGGGTCTGAGGATGAGGGAAGAGATGAGGATCTGACTCCATGTTTCAGAAGGCTGATTTATTATTTTATTATATATATTACATTAAAACTATACTAAAAGAATAGAAGAAAAGGTTTCATCAGAAGGCTGGCTAAGAATAGAAAGGAATGATAACAAAGACAAAGGCTTGTGGCTTGGAATCTCTGTCCAAGCCAGCTGACTGGGATTGGCCATTAATTAGAAACAACCACACGAGACCAATCCCAGATGCACCTGTTGCATTCCACAGCAGCAGATAATCAATGTTTACATTTTGTTCCTGAGGTCTCCCAGCTTCTCGGGAGGAAAAATCCTAAGGAAAAGATTTTTCATGGAAAGATGTCTGCGACATTGGAGCAGCCTGGGACAGTGGGAGGTGTCCCTGCCATGGCAGGGGTGGCACTGGATGGGCTTTAAGGTCCTTCCAACCCCTCCCATCCTGGGATTCTCATCACTCCTGAGCTGCTCAGCCTGAGGTTTTCCCTGACCCGTGCTCATTGCACAGGTGCAAAATCATTCATCCTCCAAGGGGTGAATGAAGGACAATGAGTGCACTTCACTTAATCTATCCCTGCAATGTTCCCATCTATCCCTGTGTGTGCAGGCAGATTTGCACACATCCCTCTGGTTTTATCCAGCACCCACAGAAACACCAATTTCCCCAACTCCCTTCACTCATTTCCTGCACCATCCCAACCCTGCTGCAGGGAATGTGCAGGGGAGGGGACAGCAGGGACCAGAGACAAAGTTCTGCCTCTGTCCAGATGAAAGCATTTCTGTGAGCAGCAGGGCTGATGGGTTTGGTTTTTCTGCTGTCTCGTTCCTCAGGGATTCAGCTAAAAATAGTGAGCACCCCATTGTCACCAAAGGCTCCTTGGTGCCCAGTTCAAAGCTGGGCTGCAAATCCCCCTGGGATTTAATCACCAATTTCCATCCTGCTTTGTTGTGCATGAACAAATCTCACCAGCCCTGCTCTGCTGTCTTTAATGTTGAAAAGGGAGTAGCTGTGCTCTTCACACCCTGTTCCATGACAAAAAGCGTTTCTCCTGGCAACTGAAGGTGTGGAAATTTGGGATCATTCCTCTGGTTGCCTTGCAGCAGTGCTGGGGGTGTTGCTGGAGGTTTGCAGGGGGCAGTGAAGCTGCCCAGGGTTTCTGCACTGCTGATTGCATGGGGGTGAATCCAAGGATTCCCACCCAACACCCTCTCCTGCATTCCTTGGGGTCTTCATCCTGGGAAACTCCAGCCTGGAACTGAGCCCCAGCAATGGCAACCCCATCATTCCATCCCCACTGTCACTCCCTGCCTGCAGGAGCAGCCCCTCAGCCTGTGGTGACCCCATTCCACCTCCTCAGGGCTGATGCTCAACCTCTGCTGGAATTCTCTTCCAGTTCTGCCTCAGGGATGATTCTCAAGGCTAACACAAATCTCAGCTTTGCTGTAGTTTGTGGGTTTGGCTTTTCTGCCTTCAGGGAATCAGGATCACAGAAAGACTGGGGGTGGGAGGGACCTCAAATCCCACCCAGTGCCACCCCTGCCATGGCAGGGACACCTCCCACTGTCCCAGGCTGCTCCCAGCCCTGTCCAGCCTGGCCTTGGGCACTGCCAGGGATCCAGGGGCAGCCACAGCTGCTCTGGGCACCCTGTGCCAGGGCCTGCCCACCCTCACAGGGAACAATTCCTCATTCCCAATATCCCATCCATCCCTGCCCTCTGGCACTGGGAGCCATTCCCTGTGTCCTGTCCTGCCTGCTCTGTCCTGTTCTCCCCCAGGTGGGGAAGGAATGGGAATTTCCTGCTGCATCCACACTCTCCCAGGGCAGAGGGAGCTGGGAGCTGGCATTGGGGCATTGAGCCAGAGGGGTTTGTGTAAGAGCCTGAATGAGAGATGTGGGAGTCCAGGGAGCTCTTCAAAATGGAGCTTATTGTATACAAAATGCAGTTTGTTGTGTACAAAATGCAGTTATTGTATACAAAATGCAGTTTATTACATCCAAGGTGTCACAGCAGTCCAGGGTCGTGGGTGACAGAGCTGTGCCCACAGCTGTCAGCTCCAGCTGCAGGCAGGCCTGGAGACCCTTTGGTTTTGGTTCCAGTGCATTATAGACTTTTCTTTGCTGAGCATCTTCATACACCAGAACCAATCTATACCTTAACTTTTATCTATAGCCCATCATAACTACTGTAATTTCCATATTCATGTCACTGTTCTCCAATCACTAAAAGTCAGTACATTACAGTTGAAGCTAGAAGTTGTTTCTCAGTTTTCTTGCAGTGGAAAATTCTGAGACCTTTTCTCTACTTGCAGCATTTGTTGCCTTGTTTGCCTGTGCTCTCTTTCTGCTTGGTAAAAACATCTTCCTGTTTGGGGTGGGTTTATCCTTTGCTCTAAGGCATAAAAACCCCTTCTAACTAACACACCCTTTGCCTCCTTGGTTATCCAGTGAGACTGGCTCAGCAATTTTCTTCTATATCAAAACTTGCTTCCATCTCTATTCCTTCATCAGACTCTACATTTAAAAATCTTTCTGTCATGCATGCATATCTGTGAGACTTTCTTGTCAAATTTTCATCCTTCATCGTTCCCAACAGGTTTGGCCTTTCTGGGTGTCCTGAGGTGGCTCAATGGGGTGGAGCAGCCCTGGAGGGCCCTGGTTGCTGTGCATGAGCCCTGCTGGGGCTGCAAGGCCTCACTTTCAGGAGCTTCTGCAGCACTCAGGAAAACTCACCATGGCTTGGAGCAGTTCCATCCTCTTTCCTACACCCAGAGAGACTCCTCTGCTCCCCTGGCACTGCACAGCAGCCAGAGTGTGTCTGCTCTCTGCTGCACCATGAGCAGAGATTAATTACTACCACAAACTGCACATGTCCAATGTCCTGCTGGGGCAAAATGTTCACATTCAGCAGGAATTGGGGGGTTAACACTTGGTTGGTGTAAGAACAGCACTTCCTAATGGATCCTCTGCTTGTTCCTCCCTCCAGGCACCACTGGGGGGTTAGGAACGTAAAGAAGGGGGCACAAACAGGGTTGTGGCTCATGGGAGGTGTGAGAGCTACCAGGGGGATCCCTGAGGGTTTTCTCTTTGTTGGGATGGCCTGGATTGCTGCCTCTCCATCCCTGGGCTGGGTTTCTGGGTTTCTCTGCTGCTCCACCAGTGCCAAGACCCATTTACAGCATCAACTGTTGGAGTGAAACCAGCCCCAAAGAGCACAAACCCACCTGAGGTGCTGAAATGAGGCTGATAAACACAAGCTGGGAATTGTGGCCTTGTTCTAGGCCTGCTCTCCTGGGAGCCCATCCCTGGGTTAACTGGGCTGTCTCCCACAGTTTGACATGCAGAGGATAACGCTGGAGGAGCTGAAGCACATCCTGTACCACGCCTTCCGCGACCACCTCACCATGAAGGACATCGAGAACATCATCATCAACGAGGAGGAGAGCTTGAACGAGAACTCTGGCAACTGCCAGACAGAGTTTGAAGGTGAGAGAGAGTCCTGGGGTCCTTCTCAATTTTCCTGTGTCTCTATGTCTTGGTTTGGAAAGACACGAGTCTGCTGAGGAAGGCAGGAGCCTCCCTGAAATGGAGAATGTAAACCCTCCCCACCCCTCTGAGCTGGTATAAATTTTAAATTAAGGGACTCACAGGCAAAAATATGGGAGTAGGAAATAACAGTTCTTTAATAGGGAAGAAAAATAAAAGGATAAAATAAACAATGCATACACTAGAACAACACTGCCAGAGTCAGAACCCAGCCTGACACCCTGTGGGTCAGGGTGTTGGTGGCAGTCCCATTGGAATTGTGGCTCAGCCCTCCTGCAGTGTCAGGGGTGGTTCTGCTGGAGCAGGGATCCTGTAGAGAAGGATGGATTCTTCCTCTGAAGATCCAGTGGAAGAAGAGGCAGCTGCTGTTCCTCTGGGGAATCCAGTAGAGAAGCCGTGCTGGTGTCTCAAAACCTCTGGATTATATCTGGGTAGGAATGCTTGGCTCCTCCCTCTGGGCTCACACCTCCCAATGGGATGCTGTAGTTCTTATCAGCCATGCAGGGACATTCAGTAGCTGTTATCAGCAGATGTCCCCTCTGGAGGGAGGTGTAAATGTGGTCACTCAAAGAGAGAGATAAGGCAAACTGCCCACTTGACAAAGGTAATCTGCCATACAGATGGTAATGGAAAACAACTTGCATTGCAATCTGGAACACTCTAAAACTCCCTCTGATCTGGGACAGGGGTGCCTGGGGGTGGCACGGAGTTGTTTTGGACACCCAGAGAGCTCAAGAGCTGCCCTCAGACTTCTTCTGTCTCTCAGCAAAGCTGATCCTTTTCCAGGCACAGGGATGAAGCACTGGGGGCTTCCCCTCTCTCTGCTGGGATGCAGGCAGAGGTCAGTGCCTAAGCCAGGCTGAATTTCCCTACAGAAACACCTTCATTTCCCTCATCCTACCATGGAATGACTTTCTTGGCACTGGCAGGCCCTACCAAGCTGTGTTGGGCTTCTCCAGTTTTCTGCTGAGATCCCAAAAAAGCTCCCAGGGAGCAGCTGGGATGAGTCTTCTCCTGCACTGTAGCACCAGCAGTGAGCAGAGGTCCGTGCTCTGCTGCCCTGGGGACCTTTAGCTCTGAGCTGCCAGGACCTGCCCCAGCCAGGACAGCTCCTCTGAGCACAGGAGGAGCTCTGCAAAGCCAAGGGCTGAGCAGTGCTTGGAGGCACCCAGAGAAAGGAAACATTTCCTTCTTTCAGCAGAGCCTCAGGGGATCAGAAGGGTTTGGGGCTGGTCTGGTTTGGGGCTTCTGGTTCCTTCAGGAGTTGGGATCAGAACTGGGATCTGCAGTAAATCTTCCACTTGGACAGGGCTGACACTGGCAAGGACATTCCCCATTTTAAGCCACCTCAGCAGAAGCATTTTCATTTCCTTGGCCAGAGGAACTCACACGGCTCTGAAGTGTTGCTGCTGAGAGCAACCAAAGAGATCCTGGTTGTTCAGCCTGTGGCAGTGCCCAAGGCCAGGCTGGACAGGCTTGGAGCAGCCTGGGACAGTGGAAGGAGTCCCTACCCAAGGAATGGGATGGTTTTTAAGTTCTCTTCCAACCCAAACTGATCTGTGATTCCATGAAATCATCTCAAGAGCAGAAGAGCCCAGGGAAGTGGAACAGAGAAGCTCAGAGTTTGTGCCCTAGTGGAGCCACTGTGTGTCCTACCCAGCAATCCCACTTTAGACCATTTTGGGGGGAATTCTGACATTCTGTGGGGTCAAACAGCTCAGAAAGGGCACCAGGCAGAGACAAAGAGCAAAGGATGAAAATACAGCCCAGTCTTTGGCCTGGCTAATGAATGGGGTGCAGCAGCTCCATTCTCACCCTCACCTCTACTAAACAGGGCAGAGAAGCTGGAGGAGCAGAGCTGAATTTTAAAAACCCTGCAGGAGGGAGGCATCAGCAGCAGCACTCCCTGAATCAGGCCAAGCCACAATTTTTGTGTTCCTCTTGGAGAAGAGTGCAGAGGAAGAGATGTTTCTTCCTTGCCTGGAGCTCTTGGTGCCCACTGACCTGCTGATCCCTGGGGACAGGAGCCAGCTGTCACTGCTGCAGAGTTTTGGGAGCTTGGCTGAGCCATCCCAGAAAAAACCTGGGTTCCTAATGCTCAGCGTCTCATTTTGGAAGCTCCAGTTTCCAAAAGTGCAGCAGGAACAGCTTTTCTTGTGGGATGTTTTGGCATTGCTGGTGCCAGGCAGAACCTAGAAGCAAAACAGACCCTTTTTTAGATGTTGGGAACACACACAAATCCAGCAGGAAATAAAGATCAGCTGAACCATCAACAATGGGGCAAAGTTTTGCTCCAGGTCCCAGTGGAAGGGGACAGCTCTGGTCTGACAGCTCTGACAGGAGCATTTCTGCCAGGAGAGGACAGGTTGTGTCCCTGCAGCTCTCCAGGCTGCCAGGAATGACCCCCAGAGCTCCCAGCTCTCAAACACCAGCATCCCTACAGGAATTACATGGCATGGATTGTGGCACTAAGGGACAGCTGTCCCTGGGGTCACTCACTTCCAATTAGTGCACTGAAGGAGATGCTTTTTGGGTGGAATTCTTTGAGTTTAATTTAGGTGCCACCTTGGGATGAGATGAATTGCCCTAAAAGAACTCCCTTTCTTAGTTCAATTCCAGCAATTCAAATATTTCTTTCAACTCCCATCCGTATTTAAAGTACCATCCACCCCACTGAAAGGGCCTTTAATTCTGGGAGGAATGAAGCCAAGATGAGCCCCAGTGGTTCTCACAGAGATTTGGGGGTCTCCTAAGGGAGGAAACACAGCAGAGACACAGGAGCAGCTTGGTGAAAGGGGGATCCTCACTCAGTGTCACCTCTGGGGGTGTTCTTGGATCCCAGACCAGCCCCAAACCCTTCTCCTTCTGTGGGCAGAGACATCCCCCTTCTCCACACCTGGACATTCCTCTTCTCCACATCTGGAAAACCCCTGTTTTCCACACCTGGACATCCCCATTTTCCACACCTGGACATTCCCCATTTCTCACACCTGGACATCCCCATTTTCCACACCTGGACATTCCCCATTTCTCACACCTGGACATTCCCATTTTCCACCCCTGGACATCCCCATTTTCCACACCTGGACACCCCTGTTTTTCACACCTGGACATTCCCCTTCTCCACACCTGGACATTCCCCTTCTCCACACCTGGACATTCCTGTTTTCCATACCTGGACACCCCTGTTTTCCATACCTGGACATTCCCCTTCTCCACACCTGGACATTCCCATTTCCCACACCTGGATGCCCCCGTTTTCCACATCTGAACATCTCCATTTTCCACACCTGGACATTCCCCTTCTTCATACCTGAGTGAGCTGGCTCAGGTGCTGAAGAGTGTTGCACAGGTAATATCACCATCAGTACAAAGCCATGAAATTTCTGTCATACAATTATGGAATAATGAGATAATAAGGTCTTGATGACCATGAAATCTTCTTCAGTATCACTGTGAATGGCAGACCCTGCACCTCTCAGCACACAGCTTACCCCAAATACAATATTTGTATTACAGTCAGGGCCAAGGCCAGGATTTCCTCAGCTCCCTCTGAACACTGCAGTCATTTGCAGGGGAAGGACATGCCCAGGGCAGAGGCACAGTTCTGTCCTCAGCTTTATCTCTGTTTTTATCAGCACTCAGGGCAGGACAGTGAAGGCTGTGTGATTTCCTGGGACACGGGCAAAGGACAGTTTGCAGCTCCCAAAGATTTACAGCCCAGCTGCCTTTTCCTGGCAGTTCCCTTGATCCAGCACTCAGGGCACAGAGCTGGTGGCACAGCAGTGTCAGTGGTTACAGGACTGCCAGGGGGTGCCACCCTCAGCCATGACCCTCACATCCATGGGATGCAGCCAGCAGCTCCTCCCTGCCCCCCTGTCCTGCTCAGCTCAGTTTGGGGATGACAAACTGACTTGTTAAACCAAAAATAACTCCAGGCAGCCTGAGCAAGGCACCATCACTCACCTGTGGCAGGGCTGGGACAGGCCTCTATAAATACACTGCTGCTGTCCTTGTGAGGAGCTGTTCTCCTGCAGGAGAGAAGGCTCCCAGTGCTGGGAGCACATCCCAGACCCACCGTGGGCAGGGTGACCTGGAAACAGCCTGGCCCATTAGCCCCAGCTCCTTGAGGAGTCCTGGGGGCTGTGGTCTGTGCCAGTGGACAAGTTCTCCTCCCCAGCCTGTCCTGGGACTGTTGAGAAAATGAAGAATGGCCCAGCCTTGATTTGCCTTTGCCTCGAGAGCTCTGATGGATGTTGGAAACCTCTGGGTTGCTCTTCCCCCTAAAAGGGTTGAGGATTTCTCCAGAGGAGCCTCAGGCTCTGCCCATGTCCCATGAACCACATCTAACCCCTGGTGTGTCCCTTGGGTGGCAAAAGCTCCCAGTGGCACCCAAATGTTGGCATCCAGCCCTGGGACAATGCCAGCTGTGGGAAACCAGCAGGAAAAGCAGATTCTGTGCTCAGAGATGATGGATTAGAGAAAGGAGAGAACTGAGGGCATGCCCTCCCCAGTAAGCAGGGCTGGTTAAATGGAACTTCATGTTGTAGGGAAGAATTCCAGGAATCAGGGCATCAGGAGTTCCAGCTCCTCTGCCTCCCTGTGGATTTCCAGGGAGCAGGGCAGTGCTGATATCCATCTCCTTCCTGGAGTCATTCCCAAACAACAGCGAGAGGAATGGCTGGGCTGACATTCCCCATTCCCCCGGGGTTATTTGTAGGTAATTTGGATGGTTGGTGTCCCTTTAGTGGGCAAAGAGCAGTAAATGGGACTTCCCTGCATCCTGCTGCCTTCAGGCTCTGTTGTATAACAGAACCCTGGAGAAGTTGTTCAGTTCAGGGACATTTCTGCAAAAACACCGAGCATATTTTACTCTTTTCCTCTGGAGAGGTGAGTTTGTTATCCCAATAAACCCTTGGCCAGCCTCAGGCTGCTGTTCCCATCACCAGCCCCACCCTGACAGCAATGCTGGTGCTGGCAGTGATTTCTCTGCTGCCTGAGAGTGCTTTCAAAGTACAGAAATAATAGAAAATACATTAAAAAAAAAAAAAAAAAAAACAACTACAGCTGGGCAGGAATGAGCTTTCCAAAGCACCAGGGCACCGTGCACAAAGCCAGGGAGCCACAGCACTGATCCTGTGTGGGTTATAAAAGCCAGAGAAGGAATCCTGGAGCAGAGCAGTGCAAGCAGAGAGTGGGGAATTTGGGAGAGCTGCTGGTAGGGGGGATCTCATTCCCTGCCCAGAACACAGCCAGGCCTCACTCACATTCCCTGCCTGGGGCAGGATGGCTCCAACCCTTCCCAAGGAGGGCTCTGTGCCCCTAGCACTGAGCTGAGGCCACTGGCAGCTGGGACTGGGGCACAGGCACTGCTGAGCGCTAGCCAGAGGAGGTGATGGGGGAAAAAACTGGGATTCAAACCTGGCATCCAGGGCTCTCTGTGCCATGAGGTTCAAGGCTGCATCAGAACAAGGGGATTTTCCACAAATTCTAAAAATATTCTCCTTTCCAGCTTTCTAAACATGGGCACCTGGAGCCTGTCCTTGGCTGCATTTTAGGTTTGCTTTGGAGTTGTTGTCAACCATCTGAAAGTTTCCCATCATCACAAACCCATCCATGAGGAGAAGGTGACAGGGACATCCCTTCTCAGGGCAAAGTAAGGTCCAGAGCAGGCAGGCAGGGCTCTCCATCCTGGGTGGGATGATTTCCTGGCTGTCCCTGACTGACCTGCACAGGCCAAGTGCCAGGTCCTGCACTTGTTCCATGGGGCACAACAGGAGCAGAATGTCCCATGGAGCACTCCAGGCTGGGACAGAGGAGCTGGACAGATTGGAAAGGCCTTGGGAGTGCTGGTGCCAGTGGCTGGACGTGAGCCCAGGTGTGCCCGGGTGGCCAAAAAGGTCAATGGCACCTGGGCTGTGCCAGGACCAGAGCAAGGCTTGTCCCCTGTGCTGGCACTGCTGAGGTCCCACCTCAAACCCTGGGGACAGCCCTGGGCCCCTCAGGACAATGCAGACCCCAAGGGCTGGAGATTGTCCAGAGAAGGGAATGGAGCTGGGAAGGGCCTGGAGCCCCAGGAGCAGCTGAGGGAGCTGGGCAGGGGCTCAGCCTGGAGCAAAGGAGGCTCAGGGGGCCCTTGTGGCTCTGCACAGCTCCTGACAGGAGGGCACAGCCGGGGGGTCGGGCTGTGCTCCAGGGAACAGGGACAGGAGCAGAGGGAACGGCCTCAGGCTGGGCCAGGGGAGGTTTAGATGAAAAAATAGGAACAATTTCCTCACTGAAAGAGTTGTCCAACAATGGTGGAATCCCCATCCCTGGAAATGTCCAAGAAGTGTGGATGTGGCACTTAGGAGATGGTTTAGTGGTGACCATGGTGGTGGTTCTGGGGTGATAATTGGGCTCTTGAAGCCATCACCTGGGGGAACCTTCAAGGCCTTTGCAAACAAATCTCCACAGTGCCCCAACAGCACCCGTGGCTCTGACACTCAGATGTGGAGAGGCCAGGAGAGAGTCATGAACTGGCTTTATTAAGTCGCAGCACGAATTCTCGCTGACAAGCTTGGCAAAAAGTAAAATTAAATAAAATGAGTGCTAAAAATCCCAACTCTATCTGCTTTTTAATTGCTGCTCTCATTTCTTTTGACAATTATTCTGCAAGCATTCACTTGGAAAGGTTCTTAATAAATCTGATTTGGCTTAAGCACAGAAAACCTAAAACCAAAAAAGTTTGGAAAAGTGACTCATGTGCCATGGATGCTCCTGGGAATTGTCACAGTGGGGGCCTGAGTGTCATCAGGGAGCACTCCTTGATTTTCCACTCATTCCCAGTTGACCTGGGTGAGTTGGAGGGATTCACACAAGGTTGATAATTGCTATTAAAGAACTTTAGAAACAACTTAGTTCAAACTGAAAGAGAGGAGGTTTAGGTCAGAGAGTGGGAAGGATGGTGGGCAGGCCCTGGCACAGGGTGCTCAGAGCAGCTGGGGCTGCCCCTGGATCCCTGGCGGTGCCCAAGGCCAGGTTGGACAGGGCTTGGAGCACCCTGGGATAGTGGAAGGTGTCCCTGCTCATTGGACAAAGATGAGGTTTAAGGTCACTTCCAACCCAACCCAACCCAACCCAACCTAACCCAGCCCAATCCAATCCAATCCAATCCAATCCAATCCAATCCAATCCAATCCAATCCAATCCAATCCAATACAATCCAACCCAACTCAACCCAATCCAATCCAACCCAACCCAACCCAATCCAACCCAACCTAACACAGCCCAACCTATGCTGTGATTCCAACTTCACAAAGAGCTTAAAAGAAATACACAGCTAACCCCAAATGTGTCTGTGAGCATTTAAAGGGATCAAAAGCCATGATGAGGAAAAGGAGTTCCTGAAGGGTTGGGAAGGATGGGGATGGGCTGGTTTGGAAGTCCTGCAGGGCTGGGTGTGTTGTTTGGGAATGTCCCAGCAGGCAGAGGTGACAGTGAGAACAGGAGGGTTCCCGAGCTGCTCCAGGAGAGAACAGAACTCCTGTAGGAATGTGCCTCCTGTTGACAGAGTGACCAAACTATCCTTTGTCTCCTTAAAAAAGGATAAAAGCCCAGAAGTTTCTCTCCTCAATTAAGTAAAAAGACATCTCATAAGATGTGAAAAACTTCACCTCAAACTTAAACATAGCCACTTGAACAGAAGCCAAAAATCCTGCCTAAGCAATTTACTAGAAAAAGAAAAGAAAGAAAAAACAAATTGCTTTTGTGGGGTATTTTACCAAAAGCAAGAACCTCTTGCACCTAGCTCAAGTTTTCTCTATAAAGAAGAAAAATTAGGTGAGAGGCAATGTTTTGTCCTCTGTTGAGGAAGTTAGTTATGCTTAGGTGGTGGATTAAAGGGTTAAAGTACCCTAGGGATGTGGAGAAGTTTGAGAGAGGGGTTTGTTTTGTGAGGATGTTTGGGCTCTTTTTGAGATTTCTAGGGCTAAAGCAATGCCTAGGGCTGTTACAGCTAGGGCAGTTATTTATTTTAATGGAGAGTGGTATGGTTGTTGGAGTATATAACAAAATTGTTGGAGTAAAAAAACATAAACAACCTTTTGTTATTTTGCCTTTTATTAAAACTTTTCTGTTTCCAACACTACCACAGAAGCCATCCTGCTATTTTTATGCCTTCTAAGCTAGCTAAGCTATCTTAATTGTGACATAAATGTCCAAAAGGTTGTGAGACCTAGCTCAGAAAGAGCATGTACCAATGCCCTGCCCTGTGTGACGCCGCTTTTGTCCCCGCAGTGCACGCCCAGAAGCAGAACCGCCAGACGTGCGTGCGCAAGAGCCTCATCTGCGCCTTCGCCATGGCCTTCATCATCAGCGTGATGCTGATCGCGGCCAACCAGATCCTGCGCAGCGGCATGGAGTAGCTGGCACGGCTCGGCTCGGCTCGGAGTGGTCCTGGCACGGGATGGCCGCCATGCATGCGCACCCGGGAGAGCTCCCGCCCCGATCCCACGGCACCGACACGCGGGCACAGCCGGCGCCTGCGGCGGGAGCCGGAGCCAGCAGTGTGTCCTGTGAACCAACCACATCCTTTTGGCAGGGACATCAAAGGGCTGTTCTAATGCTTTAAAGGTTTTGTTTCCTAATGCAATAATCCCACATCCAGGAGTCCCGAATTATTGCTTCGAAACAGCAATGGCAGCGCGGAGGACGCTTGGATCCGGCGCTCTGCGGGTGGGAGGAGGCCCAGCCTCGTGACTGGTCCTGACCCAGGGCCCAGTGACTGTCCCACGCAGCTCCCGCCGGGCCCGCGTTCCCAGGAAGTTCATCGTAGCATTGCCACAAGCAAGTCCTGTTCCTTTTGTTCCACGTGTTCCAGCTTCACTTTCCTTTTCCCTTATGACCATGCCATGGAGTTTACGGCATTAGAGGGGAGCTAGAGCATCCTTGTACAGTATTTTCTGAGGAAAAAAGGAGAGAATTTGCCAGCACCATACAAAATGTCTATTTTTTGCTTCATCAACTCCACCTTTGACACGAGACTGTGGGGTAGCAGGAGTCTGTTGGATGTTTTTTCCGACTGTGAATCAGGGCTTGAGGAGCACCCCTTGTTTTCCCACCTGGGCATTGCTGAACTTGTGCAAAGTCTTCCAAGGGACTCTGCCACCACCAGCGCCAGCTAAACCTCCCTCTCCTCTGGCCTCTCTGCATATTCAACATTTCCTCTCCAGCAGTTTTACCCTTCTTCTTTATTGCTCTTCAAGAATTTTTTCCCAGGTGAAAATCCTGAGGGAAGCTCTTCCTGAGCTTTCCTCTCCTTTCCTTGCCTGCACAATTTTGATTTATTCTGTTTCATGCGGCCTGGTTATGATCTGCAGTGAAACCTCCATGGTGAACATCATCCTGTGGAGGAGGTTTTATTTTCTCCCACATGATAAAGTGTTGATTTGACCAGCCAACTTCTCCATTCCTTCCCAGGATCCATCCCACCAACCCATCCCATGGCAGGCTCCGATGGGGGCCATTGGAAAAGCTGAGCTCTGCAGGAGAAGAAGGAGCCCAACCTGAGCCCACCCTGTGTGCTTGGAGTGTGTCAGACTTCCAGGTCTGGGGAGCCTTGGGTGGTTTTCCTGGAATACATTTTAGGGAGCAGCAAGGAGAAGATGGAATGGAGCAGAGCAGGGACACCACAGGGGAAGTGCAAGCAGCCAGTTGGACTTGGGAAGGTGTTTTTCCTTTGAAACTTGACACGAATCCACGCATTTCCCTTTGGATGAACTATGCCCCTGGGTGCCACACCAGGACAGAAATGATCTCCTGCCCTCCTGGGAGATCCCAGCTGGTGATCATGGAGTGCTCCAAGGCAGTTCCATGGAGGCACTCAGGTGCTGGAGTGGGGTGGCTGTGCTGGGAGAGCTCCAGGCACACCCAGGACCCCCGAGATGTTGCTCCTGGAGTGGAGGTGACTGTTCCCTGTGCCACAGGAGGGGCAGGATGGTTTCCCCAGGGCTTGCACAGCCCCAGCCTCCCTCATCCCACCCTGCAGCCACTGACTTACACTGGATCCATCCCCAACACTCATTCCAGCTCTTTCTTTTCTACCACTCTGAGTGACATTTACCTGTATTTTTAGCAGCCTAATTTAAAAATCTGCTGTTCCTTGTCCTGTCTCCCACCACCCCTTTAAACTCATGTCACTTTTAAGTGTCTCAGTGTCCCACCTCCACCTTTTCCTGCCATTTTCCTGGTGTCCCCTCCATCCTAAAGACAACACCTTTTCCACAGCAGCTGAGTTGGTTTATTCTGCCTTTCCCAAACACATAATTCCTGCATTTCTGTTCTGCTGTGACCAATAGAGGTGAACTGCAGAATATTCCATTGAAAAAATGATTCTGTCTCTCAGAAGACAGAGAGATTTCCATTTGCTACAGGGCAGCACCAGAATATCTGTGGGATATTCTGGTGTGGGATTCTCAGTACTGGGGAGCCCAGACACATTTTCTGTGCTGAGCATTGCAGATAATGAACTTGGAGATCATTTTGAGGAAACTCATCCCTACTTCTAGGTCTCAGGGCTCTGTGGAAAGGTGGCAGCTGTGAGAAAAAAGTCTAAATGTTCCTTGCCACCAAGGAATACTCATTTTGTCCCGGGGATTGTGCTGGAGTGAGCATGGGCAGATGGAGGTGGAGGGGAGGGATGGGGGAGCACACAGGGTGGAGCAGTGCCTCCACTGAGCCCAAACCCTCAACCCCAAACCCACAACCCCAAATCCACAACCCCAAACTCACAACCCCAAACCAGGCATTTCCCCACATTTCCTCACCCATGTGCCACAAACCCCCAGCAGACTCCAGGCCCAGCAGCACCTCATGCACAAGGATTGTCTGCATTCCTTGAAGCTTTCTGGAATGCTCCAGAATTGCCTCCTGCATGCCCCATAGACCTTTGTAAATAGAGCCATTCTCCAGCCCAACCCTTCCCCTCCCAGCTCCATTTGTAAAGCCAAACCTATAATGAATATATTGGTAAAAGCCATAGCCTGGTGTCAGTAGAGTTCATTGCACAACTCCCCACTGATTTTACTGGGTACAGGATTTTTGGGGCTTTGGGGTGTGATTTTTTCTGTAGGGAGCCTCACTTTTCCATTATGAATCAGGGTCATGTCTTGCCAGAGGTCTCCTTTCCCTTCCTAGAGCAGCCTTCCTCCATCCCCAGGCGTTGTGAAGAGATCCCTTCTTTAATCAGTGGCTCCTGGCAATGCAGGATGGATCAGGCCAAGCTATTCCATCCTTTCCTTCCCCACAACCTTCCCATCCAGCAGCACTGAATGTCTCCTACCTCCCTCCCTGGCTCCATTTATGTAACATCCATTTATCTCTTTATTTTTTTTTTTCCTTCTACACAAGAGGGGAAAAATAGGGCTTTTTGCTGCTTTTACAGACAGGAGGTAAAAATAGAGCAGTAAAATTCTGATTGGAACCTGATGGCAAAAGCTGAGGGGGGAGAAAGCAGAAGAATCAAAGACATAAAAATAAAAACCCCACATCCCATACTTTAAGGAAAAAAAAACCTTATTTAAGTGCTAATTAACATACTTTAAAAAATACCCAGACTGCAGCAGAGCTGTCAGAAAAAGCTCTAAACTTCTGCTCTTGCCAGTTCCAGGAGGATTGAAGTGTCTTTTCAGCCCTGCAGTTCTGGAGGAACAGGAGATTGCCATGGCAACGCTGGCTGTTCGTGACATGGGTGCCACCGTGGCAGAGCACACATGATCCCAGACTGCCAGGGATGGGCAAACAGCTCCCAGCACTGGGACAGGGGCTTTTCATGGATTAGGAAATTATTAGGAATTTGAGAGCAACTCTGTTGGCTTGGCCACAAAGAGCTGTGTGCAATTAAGGGGATTGACGTGCAGGGAAGGCTTCAAAAGGGACGTGATGATTTCAGACCGAGAGAGGCTTTGGTTTAACTCAGGAGGGAGTGAAATCCTCTCAGCCTGAGCACTGCCTGTCCTGGGCTGGCTGAGGACTCTTTGGGAAGGTTCTCCATGTGGGGATCAAGCTCTGGTGGGAAGGATTTGGGTTCCTGCTCCTGCACCCCTGATCACCATTGACCTTGGCTTCAGCCACTGGCTTCAGCAGTGATCCTGATCCGTGCTCCTGGAGAAGCTAGCAGAAGGAACAGCAGCCTCACCAATGCTGAAATAATTTGGAGGGAAGTGAATTCCAGCAAAAGCTGCTGAAGGAACACTGCTCACCTGTCAGAGCCAAAGCCATTCCTTCAGGGCAGCCATGAGAAAACCACAGCTGGGGAGTTCCAGGCAGGGCAGGTGCAGTGGCTTTGTCCCGTGCACTGCCAGTTGCTGGACTTGAGGTCCTTGTCGGTCCCTTCCAACTCAGGATATTCCATGATTGTGGTGCTGGTGGCCCAGGAGAGCCAGTGACACCTGGGAGGTGTCACCTCTCGTGCCACCCACGGGAGCCTGGCCCCTCCACGAATGCACCACTGAGGAGGAATTTCTGATCAGAACCAACGTCAACATAATTGCAAGATTTAAATTGGAAGTCTTGGCTTTGTTAGGACTCTGGTCCTCATGCTGTGGGAGGTAACAGGGAGTTAGAGAGAGTTCACAAAATAATTCTCCTTCCTGCTTGATGGGCACCCCCATATCCCCCAGTCACTGCCAGCACCTGGGACAGTGATCACAGAGCCCAGGCCCAGGGTGAGCAGGAGGGTGGGAGGGAGGAGCACCCCCAGCTCCTGTCCCTGCTCCCCGGTGAGCCAGGCTGAATTTCTGGGTGAAATCCAGTTCATGTGAGAGATTCCATCCCGGTTATCCAGAGGTTTCACCTGTTGGACACGTGCACTGGCAGGGCTGGATGTTGGTTGCTTTAATTCCAGCAGCTTGGGTACCCCCTCTTTATAAGCTGGGCTAAGTAAAGAGGGGTTTTAAATCCAGAACTCAAAGGTAGGAAGCAGGCAAAGCAAGCCAAGCTAGAAAACATTCCCAAAGCTGCCACTCTGGGTGGCTGAAATCTGTTTGGATGAGCCGAGCAGCCACTGGTCCTTTCTTCCACTGAAGTTTAGGAATATTTTGTCCCAAAAACCGACTCTGCATCCTCCTGCCTGCTGGAGAAGAGCCAAACATCTCCTGGGCCACCCCTGGCACTGGGAGGGGCTCCATTCCTGGAGAAGGCCCCAGGACAAAGGGAGACTCAGCTTTTCCCATGGAAAACTCAGCCCCTGCACGTGCTGGGAGCTGCCAGGGCTGTCACCACGCCGAGGTGACAGGAGCACAGCCCCCGTCAGCCCTGCATCAGTGAGGGGAGAAGCAGTGGGAGGAATGACATTAAAATCTCTAAGAATGAACTCTCTTACTTTACCCACCCCTGTAATCCATGATTTAGTTCCTGCTTTATGGATGAGCGTTTGAAAGAAGAAAAACCAACTCTTCTAAAAATGAGAATCTGATGAAGTGTCTTTTTTTCTTGGCTCTGAATCATGCTTCCATTCCACTGATGAAGATGTACAGAACTTGCTGGGTTTCAATCTATTATTTTACCCTCCTGTGCTCTGACAGTGCAATTACATTTCCCTGGCATCACTTAAAACCCGTTCCTTTCCCAGGACTTTATTGCAGAAAAAGAAGTTTCACCACGTTTTCATATCTTTATGTTGTTGGCTGCTATCAGGATGGGCTCTGTATTTCTCCAGTTCAAGAAGGACATTTTAGGCAGCTCTAGGAAGTGACAAAGCTTCACCAAGAGCAAGGTGGGCAGAAAATCTAAGACCCTTTTAACTGGAAATGTGATCACTTGCAACTTTCCAGTGGCAAAAGTCTGGAGAAGTGCTGTAATTTGGCATCTTCACTATGAAATAATTGCAGCCCCAGAAGAGGGAGAAAGGAGAAAAAAGAAATCCTCTGGATCTGGAGCTCAGTACTTGACAATTTGATGATGAAAGTACCACAGGGTTTTTTTTTTTATTTTCTGCCAAGACTGACCAAAATACTTTGTAGCCTTGAAAACCACTGCTAGATGAAATTGCCATTTCCCACCCAATCATTTCCCCAGCTGTTCCTGGCCTGTCTTTGCCAGCATCCCAAACCAGCAGCTGGATTTGCCCCTCTTTAGGTGAGATCCGTGTTCCAGCTTTCCTTTCCCAGCTGTGTCTCCATCAGCCAGCCAGGAGACCTTGGGAAGCTCTGGGGTGGCTCTGGTGCCACCAGCACTTGGGCACCTTGTGTCCCTCCTGGGGGCCATCCCAAAGGGTGCAGGTGATGTTGGTGACATCAATCCCCAAATCCCTGCTCTGTTCCCACTGCAGCAGCCCAGGGGTGGGCTCACCCTCCTGAGCATCCCCTCCAGAGCAGCCAAAGCCCTTCCAGCTGTGGTTCCTCAGATTTCTCTGGGCTGGGTGGGGAGGGGAGAGCAGGTTACCTGTGGGCCCCAGGGTCAGTCAGAAATAACTCATTTGAGTTAACTGGAATAAGCCCAGGAGCCAGGCTGCTGCCATTTAATCCATAGCAGGATCTAAGGAATCAATTCCTTATTAGGAATCCTCCTGATTCATCTCTAGGAAGGTCTCCACTAATCCCTGTGTCTCCCTTTTGTCACCAGCTCATGTTTTCCAGCCATTTACTGTTCATTTATAAACTCACTGGGTTTTTTTGGCTCGTTAACGAAAGACATGGCTTTTTAATTAAAGAAAAAACTTCACAAAGTCAGCAGCATAGTAGTAAAAAAAAAAAAATCCTAACAAAAAACCTTTGTACAAAATACTGTAAATATTAATATAAATTAACTGGGCATGCAACTGAAATAAATCCTATGTTATTACAAGTTATCTGAGTGTGTATAAAGGAGTGTATAAAGGAAAACTGAATGCCATATGTATCAGCTGTTCCCTCTAACCAAACTCTACTGTAAATATATAATCTGTATAAATATATTTTAATTTTACCATTATTTATGCAATAGAAATAAAGGTTTTTTTCTTTTGATGAAGCTTGTTTTTCCTCTTTTGAAGCACTGATATTTATTCATGCCCGAGTACAAGAGCAAAAGCAAGATTTGCATAAAATATTAGGACAGAGACCCTTTATTCCTTCTGAGAGATACATGAACATTTGGGGGGTTATTTTGCTTTGAAAATAGATTTACATATTTAAAAGCCTGTTACTACAGAAGGAGCTCCTGGCTGGAGAAATGGGATCAGCAATTCCAAATGCACAGGAGGCCAAAGGGAGGGATTGAACTTCTTTTGTGGAAAGCAAAGCCACAACTGGTCAGATCTCAGAGAGAAAGGTCAGAACTTGCTTTAAAAGCCATTTTTTATTCCTCCAGAGAGCCAGAGGCTGATCCCTGAGCTTGGAAGGGCTGGGGGCACTGTTACTGCTGGGAGGAGGATGTTGAGCACAGCTTTAATCCTGACTCTGGTACTACCAAGGCCTGAGAGCTGCTCTGGGAGGATTAACTGCACTCAGGTGTCCTGGAGAGCCCTTTGTCCCTTAAAACATCCAGAATTCCTCATTTTCCTGGAGCCCCTCCTGCATAGGAGCCAGCCCAGCCTGTCCTGCTGGAGAAGGTGACAGGTTAATGACTGTCAAACTATTCCTGGCACTGGTGCCTGAATTCAGGTTGAAAAGGGAATGGTTGTGTTGGCAAATCAGCTTCCCCCAGGTGGGGCCAAGCCACAATGGCGGGACGAGGCTGGGCTGGGGGAAAGTGTCCCTGCCCATGGAATGAGATGGGCTTTAAGGTCCTGTCAGCCCAAACCATTCTGGGATCCTGGGACAGTGGATCTGGGGGGTCTGAGCAATTCCATGCATGTCAGGACCCAGCATGTCCCTCTGGCTGTCCTGAGCAGCCCAGACCCTGCCAGGGGGCTCAGAGACCCTGGCACAGAGCCCAAGATGCCCCTGTGGGTTTGATTATGACCTGTGGAGCAAATTATCAACCTTAGATGAAGATCAGCAAGCCACGACAAATTAAGTAGAATGACAGTGAATTTATCACAGGGTGAAAAAGTAGATTTTGGGGTTTCTAGAAGAGGGTTCAGGAGGCAAGATGGAGGGATCTGGGTGTGTCCAGCCTTTCTCCTTCTACTTCTTGGCCTCCATCTTCTGCTGTGATGTTGGCACTCTTAGATTGGTTTAGAGTAGAAGCTCGCTGTCTAACATAGGTGATAGGTATTGGGAAGTTATGGTAAATATTGTACACACAGTTTTTAGTATAAAGACATAACACCACCCCAGGGGAGGCAGAGTGCCTCTGATTGTCATGCTGAGCAGACCTCAGCAGGGCAGGAGAAAGAATTTTATAGATAAAATACAATAAACAACCTTGAGACCAAGAAATGAAGAGTTCTGACTCCTTCTTCAAGCGCTGGGCTGGGAAAAGAGACTTTCTAACATTTCTCAGGGCCACTCTGACAAGCTGGAGATCCTGACACATGCAATCCCTGCAGTCCAGGCAGGGATTGCCACTGGACAGCAAGCAGTGCAGGAAATCCATGTTTATCAAATTTAAAGTAGGAAAAAAGGCACTGCACACTCTCATTGACCTCTCATGTCAGTGGAGAGTGTTCCAATAAATGGCCCAGGAATGAGCCTGGATTTATGACAGGGATTAATCAGATGTACTCCAGGAATTCCTGTATATTCACCACAGGAAGAGTGAGCAATTGAAGGAATTCCCAGCTGGAAGGAAGAACCTGCACCCCGCTCTGAGAGCTGTTCTCCTGCAGGTGAGTGTGTTCAGTGCCCTCAGTAAAAGCCAGGCTTGTGCCTTGAGTTTCAGCCACCAGAGCTGCCCAGAAATTGAAATTTGCTGCTCCTACAGATCCTATGCCCACCAGCCCTTGGAGAGCTGAGCACAGCTCAGTGTGACACCACCAGGAAATCATCCCTGGCTGCAGGAGAAAAGCAGCTTTAAAAGGGAAAAAACACCCCTCAACTGGCCTGAGAGCAAACAGCTTTATCTCTCCAGAGCCATGCCACAAGCACAACCATTGTCCCAGCTCCACCAAAGCCTGTTTATCTCCCTTTTCATTTTAATACTCTCCATTAATGGAGATTTGGACTGTTAATTTAATACTCTCCATTAATGGAGACTTGAATGGTTAATTTAATACTCTCCAATAATGGAGACTTGAATGGTTAATTTAATGCTCTCCATTAATGGAGAAATGCTGTGAAAACAACCACCCAAAAGCCCCATCCTTCAGCCCTGCCCCATCAGGGTTTTTGGGGGCTGCTGCTGCTGTGGCACCAGCACTGGCACCAGGCAGGAGCGATGGTGCAGGTCGAATCCAGCTCCCAGAGAGGCAGTGGAAACATTCCCAGACTTTGTGGGATTTGGATTAGGTCATCACACAGCACAACACTTCACACCCTGGATCCCTGCTTTGTTTAAATGGAGCCTGGCCAAGGCCTGGAATTGAATCACTGAAATACGAGTCCTGAAGAAAATAAATAAACCTTTCCTCACCCTGAGTGAAATTCAGGCACAGCCCCTATGGCCATGGCTGGGCTCCCCAGGTTCAAACCTGCAGCAGTGCCTTGGTTTGACCCCACACTTTCCCCAGGCAGGTCCAGGCTGACCCAGAGACCCCCAGCCCTGCCCTGATCCCAGCAGGGCAGCAGGGCAGGGATTGGGGTTCTGCCCCTGTGCCCAGGTGAGGCCCCACCTGCAGAGCTGCCCCAGCCCTGGCCCAGCTCAGGCAGGAGCTGGAGCTGCTGGAGGAGCCCAGAGGAGGCTCCAGGATGAGCAGAGGGATGGAGCAGCTCTGCTGGGAGGATGGGCTGGCACAGCTGGGAATGCTCACCTGGACAGGAGAAGCTTTGGGGTCACCTCAGTGTGGCCTTGCAGGGTCTGAGGGAACTGACAGGAAACATGGAGAGAGACTTTGGACAGGGGATGGAGGGACAGGACACAGGTTATGGGATCAAAGGGGCAGAGAATGGGTTTAGGTTGGATATTAGGGGAATTAGGGAATTAGGAATTGTTCCCTGTGAGGGCGGGCAGGCCCTGGCACAGGGTGCCCAGAGCAGCTGGGGCTGCCCCTGGATCCCTGGCAGTGCCCAAGGCCAGGCTGGACAGGGCTGGGAGCAGCCTGGGACAGTGGGAGGTGTCCCTGCCATGGCAGGGGTGGGATGGGATGAGCTTTAAGGTCCCTTCCACCCCAAACCCTTCTGGGACTCTGTGGCCCTGCAGGCTGCCTTTGTTGCTATGATCTCACCCACTCCATTCTCGCTCTTTCCTCATTAACATCTCGAGGAAGTATTTGCTAATGCAAATCCAGAGGCAGTAATTTATTTGGGCCAAGCCAGTTAATCCTGGCAAGGCTCTGTCTTGTAAGTATAGACCAATATCATCTTGTTTTAATTGCTTCTTTCAGTGTTCCTCAACAAATCAAAAACATTTTAATTAAAAAATTCACCAAGAGTATCTTCCCGATCTTTTCCCATTTGTTCTTCTTCCTACCAAAATTATCAGGACAATTGTGAAGTTCTAAAGAAAGTAATTACAGCAGATGTTGATCTCTGCTGTAGCACCAGGCTTGCTGAATGCTGCACATCAGTCCCCTGACTTCTACTTTTTTGCAGCTTTGTGAAGCAGAAATTTCCATCCTTGGTCCCCCCTCAGAAATGAGGCTGTCTGTGCAGGAGCTGGGATGATTTCCTTCCACTTTCAGCCAGCTGCTAAGGCACAGGGAAATTTGGAGGGGAGAAGGGGGAAGAAAAGAGGAGATAGAATTAAGGAACTGCCAGGGATACAGGGATTTGGACACAGAACAGTGAGGGATGGCTGACAGATGTTTTATTTTACTGTAATACCATTTCTGGGCAGAAAGGCCCTGCTCCACCATCACCTCCCCAAAAGGGAAGATGATAAATCCACTGGAAGTGGCAGTATCAGGCTGAAGATGTCAAATGCCACGCCTGGCACACTGCAATAAATCTCTTTTAACCCTAATTACTGCCTAAATCTCCCCTTGCCCATGCTGACCTGCTTTGGAACAAGCTGTCGGAAATAACTGCCCATGCAATGACAGACAGCTGAGATGATCACAGGGGTGTCACTGCAGACAGGAATTAAATGCAAGTGTCAGCCCATGGCCCACAACCTGTAACAGGATGCTGGTGGTCTAGGAAAGCCAATTTCAGCATCCTCAGACTGCTCAGGGCCACAGAAGGAGCAGCTTTTAATTGAAGGAGCAGTGTCCCCTACCCATAGGGCAAGAAAAATATCATCCCTTTGTTAGAGGCAAAATGCCTCTAGGTCTGAGCTAAAATTATAAACACAAAGGGACAAAATTCTGGGAGCTAAAGTTGAGCAAAAGCTTCAGCTCTTTCTCTATAAATCTTCACAAAAATTTCAGGTCTCTGCCTCCAGCCCATCAGTTCTCAGCCTGAACTCATGGAGCTGGACCTGCCAGGGAGGTGTTTGCACTGCAGACTTTGGGTACAACCCCAGCAGGTGCAGGAATGGGGCCCACATGGTTGGGTTTGAGACACCAAAATTGTAGAATCCCAGAGTGGTCTGAATTGAAAGGACCTTAAAGCCCATCCAGTGCCACCCCTGCCATGGCAGGGACACCTCCCACTGTCCCAGGCTGCTCCCAATGTCCAGCCTGGCCTTGGGCACTGCCAGGGATCCAGGGGCAGCCCCAGCTGCTCAGGGCACCCTGTGCCAGGGCCTGCCCACCCTCCCAGGGAACAATTCCTAATTCTCACTATCCCATCCATCCCTGCCCTCTGGCACTGGGAGCCATTCCCTGTGTCCTGCCACCACAGCTGGGACAGCAGCAGCTGTCCCTGATCTCTGCAGCGCTGAATTCACACACAGATTGCAGGGCAAGAGCACAAACACTGCAAATACAGCACTGGGGGTGCTGCAAACACCCAGCACTGGGCTCTCTGTGCAGTTGGGGTCACCCCCTGTAGTGAGGGCTGATCTGGACAAGGCCCCACTGATGTCTCCACTCCTGGCACTGCTCCAGGGGCAGAGCAGAGATCCCACAGGCACCTCAGCCCCAAGGTGATCACAGTGCCACTGAGCAACCTCCAGATCCAGCAAGTTGCAGCTCACAGAGCATTTCACAGCAAAGCACCAGAACCTCCTTGAAGTGAAAGATGTCACCTGGAGGGGCTGAGAGCCCCCAGCCTGGTACGAGCAGTGCTGGTGGAAGAAGGGTAATCACTGCATGTGAGGCAGGAAAACTCTCAAGTGATTGCTGTTTGCAGAGGCTGATTAAATAGAAATTAAACTCATCTGCATGTTCAGTGAGGAATGTGAATGGAATAGCAAGAGCATCCTTCCCACTGGCCTTAGGGGAGCTCATCCCTGGCCTGGCATGTCTCACACATGGAGCTGTGGAGCTTCCAGGCCAGCACCAGCAGCTTTGGCATCTGCAGATTGTTGACATTAAACTTCCAGAGGGGTGGTAGAGAATGAACAAGGAATTCACCAGCCTTAGGTTGATCATGGAGAGGACACAGTTCCCTGTTTGCCACATTCCATTCCTGCTGATTGTCTTCACTGCACTCAGCTTCCCCAAGCACTTCTTTATCTTGGGATGGACCAGACCAGACCAGTTCAGTTTATTTCAGCTGAAATGGTCTGCAATGATTATGATCAGTCCAGCTCTGACCACTTCAGGGCTGACCAAAAGTTTTCAAGGTTTTCAAGGGCAATTTCCAAACTCTTCCTAAACATTGACCAACTTGGGGCATCAACCATGTCTCTGAGAAGATGAGGTGATCAGCCTGTCCCAGTGTCTGAGCACCCCTTTGGTACAGAAATGCTTCCTCAGGTTCCTGGCAATGCCCTGAGGCCTCCACAAGCCCTTGCCCTGAAGTTACCAGACAGACCACGGTGATTAATTATCCAAGCACCCCGGCTTTCATAAGAAGAGATTTCTTCATCTTCTCTCCCCCTGTACGAGGGGATGGAGCCTCATTTCTAAATCTGAATTATCATCCAGAGCCCCCTGGGCTGGCACCATGTTCCTGCCACTGTCTGTGCCAGGGGAGCAGCAGGGAGCTCCCTGGTGCAGGAGGGATGGGGCCAGCTCGGAGCATCCTCACGTGGGAGGTGTCTGGAACACCTCTGGGCTTCTCCTGCCTTGCTCAGGATGGCTCTGGTGACCTTGGGCTGAAACCCAGCCTTGCTCTGGGGAGGGACAACTGGTTTCCTGAATTCAGTGGTCAGGAATGGCAATCACCCCTCCAAGGTAGTTCATGAGCAGGATGCCAGGATGCAGCACTATCACAGAGCCCAGGACACAGCAATTTTCTCACCATTTCTCAGGGAGCCTTTTTGAGCACAAGCAGAAGCCTGGAAGGGCTGTGAACAGACGGATCCAGGAAGATGCGTGAAGAACCCAGTGACCAAAGCCCTGGGATCTGAGGGAGAGGGGATACTGCTTCCTGCCACATTGTGTGAGCTCCCACTGTGCTGGTGCCAATTTTAGTGTCTTCTCTCACTTTGAACTGGAGAGAACCTAAAAGCCTGAAAAATACTGAAAATGAGGATTGCTTCTTATGGTGAGAGAAATCTCCAAGTACCAGGAACAGGCTCCAGCTTAGGACCTGTCAACACAGACCTGCCAAAATTAAATTTATTTGAAAGTGCATAACCCGTACTTTAATCCTGAAGATCTATGACATTCTGCTTGGAATATTTATTATTTCTTATACTCCATTTCAGAGAGGATTTTTAAAATCAATTAACTCCTGTCCTATTCACATGGAGAGTGATCACAGCGTTCACTCCCTCTTGGAGAAATTAACCTTGCAAGTATTTCAAAATTATTGTCCCCTATAAGGAGGAAAAGCAAGCATCAGTTCATAGGGCAGAAGGGAAGAAATGAGAGGGACAAGACTGGGATAAAACTGAAAAATCTTTGATGAAATGGGTTTGCTTGTGCTGGTCTCAGTAATAGACTCTAGAGAAAGATGTGATACATCAGGGGTCCTACAAAATATTGGCATTTCTTGGGAAAGCAGTTTCAGTGCTGCCATGATAAACTGCTTAAACCATTCAGGATATGTCAGGCATGAAGCTGGAGTTCAGTTCATAATTGCAATTATTGCAGCATTTTCAAACGAATCAGAGTCAATGTCCATGAATAAAGATGCCTTTATGGAGGAGCTGGAGAAGATAAAACCATTTCAGGTGATTGAGGGATGGGAAGGAACCTGCAGTTAAACATCATCTCCTTTAACAGCCCTGCTGTGCTACAGCACCTCTGAGAAGAGCAGCAGCAAAGGCAAAAGGCAAAGCTGAGGCAGCTCCTCCTGTCAGAACCAGGGCCCCAAAAAGCCCTTCAGGGATCAGCACTTGGGGATTCTCTCCTAAGAGCTCCTGGCTGCCATCCAGGTGATTTCTCCAGAGAATCTGGTGCCCAGCAGGAGCTCACATGTGGGATGGCACTGGGAGGACATGAGGCTTGCTGAGCCCCAGAGGTCATTGTCACTCCTGCAGTGTGACACTGGGCTGCTGGTGCTGTGACAAGCACCTCTGAGCATCCAAAAGGACAGGGCTGAAAGGTTGAGGAGCACGTCCTGTTCTCCTGTGACCTCCCAGACACAGGGGTCAGGGTTTGGGAAGGGGAACTCAGCAGGGGAATGTCTGGCTGTGCAGGAGGTGCTGAAGGTTTGGGACTGAGGATCTACCCTGGAGCAGCTGGATCTGGATCTGGTGGGAGCTGATGGCATCCACCTGACCTCATGCCATTGGCAAACCCAGGGTGTGTGTGGGACTCAGGAGGGACAGGGAAATCCCTGCCCAGCAACCTCTGACAGGAGCTCTCAGTGGCCCCATGGCACAGCAGCTGCTGGACACCATGATGGCTGCAGGGATGATGTTCCTCTGCTTCCCTCTGCATTCCCAGGCCATGCCAGAGGGGCTGTGGGAGCTCTGGCTGGGCAGGACCAAGTGAGGGCACCTCAGGTGTGTGCCCACATGTCCACACACAGGAGACTCTGAGTGTCCTCCAGGGAATCAATGACAATTCCACTCGTCCCAGCCCCTGCCCAGAGCCTTGGCACTGCACACCTGGACATGCTGAGCACTCAGGGGACATTGCTCTGGTGTCACTGGGACTTTGGTACTGCACACCTGGACATCCTGGGCACTCAGGGGACATTGCTCTGGTGTCACTGGGACTTTGGTACCACACACCTGAACCTGCTGGGCACTTAGGGGACATTGCTCTGCTGTCACTGGGAGTTTGACATTGCACACCTGGACACGCTGGGCACTCAGGGGACACTGATGCGCTGTCACTGGGAGTTGACCACTGGGAAACCACCACCCCCACCTGCCCATCACCTGGGAAATGGCTCTTTGGGAAATGGCTCTCAAGGTCCTCTCACACAGCACGTGTGATGTGCTCTGGCCCCTGTGCCACCCTGGGGACAGCAGTGGGGGCAGCTCCCAAGGGCCCCAGCAGGGCCAGTGCCAGTGCTGACTGCTAGGGTAGTGTGAAAAATGTCTATTTTATGGTTGGCTTTTTGCAAATATTAAAATGAATATTATATGTGTTATGTTCGAATGTTATGCTGTATTAATTCTCTTAAGTAGTGTGTTAAATATAATTTTAGGTTATAATAAAATGTTAAAATAGAAACTATGCTATGTGAGATACTTTTCTTAAAGAAAGGACTCACAGTGAGATAGCTGTGAGTAGCTGCAGGACACCTGAATCTTTCAGAGAAAAAGAATTTGTTGCTCCATTATCAGAAGAAACGAACTTCTTCCTGCCTGCTCAGCCCTGAAGATGCCATCAGGATTCAGAGGAAGAAGCTGACACTGCCCAGACAGAATCCTGTGTTTGAATGGAATTTATGCATCGTGTATGAGGTGTATGAATATGCAGCAGGCTGTTGCTTTTAAGAGTTAATCCTCTGTTAATGTGGGTCCTTTTTCGGGCTTATGTTGCCCAGAAAGAGGTACCCAGACTGTCCCTAACTCTTTGTTTCTATTGTCTCATATTGTCCCAATCATAATTGTCCAAATTTTTATTACTCTTAATTATATTGCTATTTTTACAATTTTATTATCATTAAAATTTTAAAATTTTTAAAAACCAAGTGATTGGCGTTTTTCACAGGCAGGAACCCCACACCAGGGCAAGGCAGAAATTCCTTCACTGCTTGTTATTGCTGCAGTTCCACCACTGCCACCCTTCCAAAGGAGCATTAACATTTAATTCTTTTTACTCTTAGCTTAGGACACACTGACATCCTGATGCCCTCACAGTAACTGATAGAGACATCCTTCACACCCTGGCAGAAGGAGCTCAGTGCTGTTTATACTCTTGCCCCTTTCACTGGGTTTGATCATGAGGATTTGTGATGGAATTGTTGGAGAACGCCTCTGGCTGAGCTGAGCTTCCAGCAGCAGGTAGAGCTAAACCCCAGTGTTAATAAAAATCAATGAAGCATCCTCACAAGGCAAACAGTTTCCCTTTACAGCTCACAGCCTCCTCACGCTGATGGAAGATGACAATCACCAGATGTGGCAACGTCAGCTGAGGGCAGCTCCAAAAAGCTGCCAGTTCAACACATCCCTTTCCAGTTCCCACTAACTTATTTATACAGTCACAGACATTTTTTAATGCTTTTGGGACACCTTATCTCACTGGCTACACAAATCCTCTTCTGTCTGCATCATGTCTAAGTGTGAAATAATGCATTATTAAAGTCACTGTGACCCCAGGGACAGAGGAGCCCTTCCAGCCAAGGTGACCTCATTAATGAAAATCCTTTGTATCCAAAGGCTCCAGCTTTGCAAAGGTCTGGTTGCATGGCAAAGAAATCCTGGGATAACAGCATCCTCCTGGCATTCCAAACATGGCCTGCTCCAAGACATGATCTCACCACAAGGTTTTAGTGCCTCTGGCTGAGACAGTGCTGCTCTGTGTCCCAGGGAATCACTCCTTCCCTGGCATGCTCAGGTAGGCTCAGGAGCAGGGCTGGCTGCTCCCACTCTGTCCTGATCCAAACCAGGAGCACTCTGCTGCCTTCCCCAGCCACTGCTCAGCAGGAGGAATCTGCCTGCCTCTGCCTCTGGAAAAACAGATGAGGAATTGCTTTTCCATTGGTGTTTGCAGCGGGAATTAGGCTGCAGGAGAAGTGTCCAGCCACAAGCACCTCACAGGCCACCACAGCCCTGAGGTGTCCCCAGCGCCACTGAGGTGGGGAGGGCAAAGAACGGAGACAGTCCCTGATTTATTCCAACCACAGCACTAAACATCTTTCCTCCAGGATTTTTCCTAACTGTGGTTACCCTGAAGCAGTCACTGGTTTTTGACAGTGGCAGTGAGGCATGGGCAGTGTTAATCAGCAGTGTTAATCAGCAGTTTAATGAGTTGTTGGTCCAGGCAGTGCCCTACACTCTGCTGATCCAGGATAACCCATCCACTCCTCCCCATCTGAAGGAAAAAATGCTGGGAAAACTTAATGATGCTTCCCAGCCTGTGTGAACCTGTGAGTGGGAGAATGTCCCTGTTTAACAAACAGCTCAGTCCTCTCCACTCACCCTCATCCCTCCGGCAGAGCTGACATCCACCAGAAGATTCCAAGGCTCATTTTGGGGGAGATCCCCATTTATCTTCCATTAGACCCAAATACTTTTTTTCCCCAGTAATCTGATGCACAGCTTGGTACACATCTGGCACAACCTTGGCTACATGCTTGGCCAAGTTCTTATTTCCACTAATTCTTCACTGAATCAGAGGCAGAGCTGCCCTAAACATAAATAAAGAATTCATGGTCACTCTGAGTCCCACAAATTCCTGGCATCATTTCCCTTTGCAAGAGTAAATGAGTGTAAACAGCACAGCCTCAGTCTCTTCTGAAGCAGGAAAACATCACATTCCTCTTATTTGGTTTGGTTTTCCTATTACTCTCTGCATATAGAAGAGTTGTCTTAATTAATGTAAGCTTATTATGAAATTAGAGCACTGATATAATTAAAACATTGATTAAAAAGCCAATAAAACAAGCAGCTCAAGCTCTTTTGAAAGAGGAGCAGTATGAATCCTTCTTGATTAAATATTACAGCTCAGTCAATATTTAACCATTCCATTGTATTGACTTAATTTCTCCATCGAGCTGGGAATAAGCATCCCTTGGGACCTAATTATGGCAGGTTTGCTTCCCTTGTTGTTCTGAGTTTGTGGGTTTGTTTGGTTTATTTTGATATTTCTGAAACTTCTGACAGAGCAAATCTTCCATCCTGGGGAACCACACTCCATGGAGATAATTTATGGGTAATGAGCAGTTCAGATAATTGTGTTTATCTTTGGAAATTAACTCCAATAAATCCATCCTATCCATGAGAACCAGTCCTGCCTCCTTCAGCTGGCTCCCAGAATGAGGCTGTTCATGGGCTTGGCAGCCAGGTCAAACCAACAGCCCTGCTCCACATCTCCTGAAGGTCTCTCTGGGGTTAGTGGAGACATTTCCTTCCCTCCTTTCCACATCCATCCACAGAAACACTGGAGAAACATCCACAGCAACCTTCAGCTCCTCTGTTTATTCAACTCCATCCATTTCAAAACTGACTCCCTAAAAAGTGACATTTCCTTCTTCGTTACCACTACAAAACTAAAATCCCAATGTGGGGCTGGGCTGTCCCCAGAGCCATGCCTCAAACCAGCTCCAGGAAAGGGGAGAGAGCAGGGACAGCCCAGGTCCTGGGGCTGGAATGGGGACAGTGCAGGGACAGCCCAGGTCCTGGGGCTGGGATGGGGAGTGCAGGGACAGCCCAGGTCCTGGGGCTGGGATGGGGAGTGCAGGGACAGCCCAGGTCCTGGGGCTGGGATGGGGACACTGCAGGGACAGTGCAGGGACAGCCCAGGCCCTGGAGCTGGGATGGGGACACTGCAGGGACAGCCTAGGCCCTGGAGCTGGAATGGGGACACTGCAGGGACACTGCAGGGACAGCCTAGGCCCTGGAGCTGGGATGGGGACACTGCAGGGACACTGCAGGGACAGCCCAGGCCCTGGAGCTGGGATGGGGACACTGCAGGGACACTGCAGGGACAGCCCAGGCCCTGGAGCTGGGATGGGGACACTGCAGGGACACTGCAGGGACAGCCCAGGCCCTGGAGCTGGGATGGGGACACTGCAGGGACAGCCCAGGAGCTGCTGCAGGACACAGATCCCTCAGGCCACAGCTGGTTCCATCTGTCCTCTGCCACACTGAGGCCAGGGACATGCTGGGGACATGGATTAGAGGTGGCTTTGGCAGTGCTGGTTTCACAGCTGGGCTTGAGGGAGTCTGAGGTCTTTTCCAGCCTTACTGATTCCATGGTTTTGTGAGGCATTGTCACTGCGATCCAGCACTTCCTGTGCTCTCCTCACCTGAAGCAACATCTGGGAACACCAAAAAGCCTGGAGAGGCCCCATCCCCAGACCCTTCTTGAATCTGTGTGGAGTAAAAGAAACCTGTTCAGGCTGTCAGACATTCCTAAAGCTTCCCAGTGCTCTGGGCTGCAAGGTGGATATTCTGGAAGAACAAAGGGTGCATTTCAGATCCTTGCAGTCTGTTTGCTCTGAAGAAGCAGCATGACTTCATTTGCCTTTTCCTTCTGTTATATTCCTCAGTTCTTTTCCCTTAGGGAAATAGAACAGTTCTGAGGAAGCACCACAGATGAAAGAGCAGGAGGAGGTTTTCTGGCCCTTATTTTTTTAGCTCAGCATTTGTCTTGGATCTGTAATTGGGCCTTCAGGAATGTTTGATCTCTCCCAGGTGTGCAGGGCCAACACCTTGCAAAGCAAAGCTCACCTCACATACAAATATGTGCTTTTCCATTGGGGATCTGGAGATCTCCCAGAAACAATTCAGGGGGAATCTTGGCTATCTGTTAGGCCAGCTCAGAGCAGGGATTTTACAGTGACTGTCCTCAGACTAAACCGGGATGAAGTGTGGGAATTGATGGTTTGTCCTACTTGGTCAGCACAGCTCCTCCAGCTCTGAAAAAGCTGGGACACTTAGAGAATCATGGAATGCTATGGATTGCAGGGACCTTAAAGCCCATCCAGAGCCACCCCTGCCATGGCAGAGACACCTCCCACTGTCCCAGGCTGCTCCCAGCCCTGCCCAGCCTGGCCTTGGGCACTGCCAGGGATCCAGGGGCAGCCCCAGCTGCTCTGGGGACCCTGTGCCAGGGGCTCACAGCAAAGAATTCCTGCCCAATATCCCATCCATCCCTGCCCTCTGGCACTGGGAGCCATTCCCTGTGTCCTGTCCCTCCATCCCTTGCCCCCAGTCCCTCTCCAGTTCTTCTGGAGCCCCTTTAGGCCCTACAAGGGCTCTGAGCTCTCCCTGGATCCTTCTCCTCTCCAGGTGAGCACCCCCAGTTTTCCCAGCCTGGCTCCAGAGCAGAGGGGTTTGTTGGGCCACTCCCAGTGCCCCAGCCAGGAGTCAGCACCTCTGGACAAACTGCAGCCTCCCCTGGGAGGGCTGGGCTGAGTTTTCCCAGGCTCAGCACAGAGCAAACACACAGCGAACTCTGAGCTGGACTTAACTGAGAAAAGCCAAACCTCACCATTTTTTCTGCTCAGCAACAGAACAGGAATGTCACCACCACTCTCAGGGAAGATGCTGGAGCAGCTGAAAGTTTAAAAATGCAAATCAAAGCCCAAAAGAGCTCAGAGCTTGCAGCAGGCGTGCCACAGTGTGGCATTTGCAGCATGGCAGCAAGAATGTGCTGGCACGTGTGTGCGAGGTGGGAAAAAAAGCGTGAAGCTAAGCATGACTTAGAGGGGAAAAAATGCCCAAAATCCAAAAAAGAGGAGTTTATTCAGGGATTATCAACGTGACTGCCTTCATTAAGTGATGGAGCAGCTGAAAGCACGGAAAGCAGGTTCTGAAAATGTGGAAAAAAAACAGTTTATGACATCTAGTGGTAAGAGGAGATGCCCCCCTGCATGGAGCTCTGGCTGTGCCAGTCAGGGCTGATTCCAGAGCAGGTTCATTGCACTCCCACTGCACTCCTGACAATAATCTGTGTGCAAAGTGTGAGCCTTTCTGGGCAGCTCTGTCAAAGGCAGGGCTTTACATGCAACGGCTGAGTGATTCCAATTCCAGGCTGGGCACGGAGAACAGCCCTTTGTGTGGGCTGATATCACACCAACAACAGCACAGAGCTCCCAGCTTTTATCACAGCCCTTGGAGCTGCTCTCTCGGAAAGGATCACTGCCTGCATCCTTTGCTGCTTTGGAAAATGGCCAAGGCACGGTGAGAAAAGAGCCCCAGGATGTCTGAAGTGAGCAGGATCACTGAAAAAAAGGATGGGGGCAACCCCAGAGGCTCTGGGACGTCCCAGAGCACACAGTTCCTGCTGTAGCTGTGCTCTTCTCTGATTGCAGCACGAAGAGATGGCACCTTTGGGCAAAAACATCCTTTTTGTGCCCTTCATTCCCACCTTGTCCTCCAAAGAACCAATTCCTGGCACTCCTTCTGGGCCCTGCAACCATAACAGGCTGTCAGTGCAGGATGCAGGATAATCTCAGTTTATCAGTGCTGCCCTCCATGGAAATGCTGCCTCAGCCCTGCAGGAGCCCAGGGCTGGAAGAAATCCCATGGAGCTGGACAGGCCTTGTCCATAGGAAAACACTCTGCCCCAGCAGGGCCTCACCCCCTGCCAGATTCCCTCAGAAGGGGCTGGCACAGAACTGAGGAATGGTTTGAGGTGGAAGAGACCTTAAAGCTCATCCCATCCCACCCCTGCCATGGCAGGGACAGCTCCCACTGTCCCAGGTGCTCCCAGCCCTGTCCAGCCTGGCCTTGGGCACTGCCAGGGATCCAGGGGCAGCCCCAGCTGCTCTGGGCACCCTGTGCCAGGGCCTGCCCACCCTCACAGGGAACAATTCCCAATTCCCAGCATTCCACCTCTGTGAATGTGAAGCCATTCCCTGTGTCCTGTCCCTCCATCCCTTGTCCCCAGTCCCTCTCCAGCTCTCCTGGAGCCCCATTCAGCACTGGAAGGCCTCCCTGGGGACAGTGGG
The DNA here is from genome assembly GCF_027579445.1 of Ammospiza nelsoni. Taxonomy (NCBI): domain Eukaryota; kingdom Metazoa; phylum Chordata; class Aves; order Passeriformes; family Passerellidae; genus Ammospiza; species Ammospiza nelsoni. Next base: position 1,670,955 of record NC_080653.1, read on the forward strand.
TGTTTATCTTCAGGAATCCAATCCAGATCTGGGCTCTTCAACAACCACCACCTAAATCCAGCTTGTCCTTGTCCTCAGGCTGTCACCCCCCCCTGCACCCAGCACCTTTGGTGGCTGAGCTCTGCTTCCCACAGCTCTGATCAGATCCCAGAGCCCAGCAGGGATTGGCAGAGATCTGTGGGCCCTGAAAGGGAAAACCCCTCACTCAAAGGGCCTCAGGAGCCTCAGGAGCTGAGGGCAGAGTTTTCCTGCTAATGTTGGCATCCATGCCCATGGAATCACCATGCCAGGGGTGCAGGCTACTTCTCCAGGGATCCTGGGCTGAATTCCCAGCTGGAGCACCCAGCCCAGTCTGCTCCTGCTGTGACAGACACTGAGAGAACAGGGGGCAGGTGACGCCCTACCCTGGGCACCAGGGACACACAAAGCCAAGGAAAAGCCCAGAGAAGGGGAAGAGGGAAGGAAAAGGGGGAGGGAAATGCTGCAGTGCACTCCTGGCCACCTCACAAAGCCTTGGTGAGGTTCAAATGCCACTGCTGGCCCAGCCCTCAGCACAAACCACAGCACTGTACTGGGTCAATGAATTTATCAGACAATGGGGATTAACAGGATGGCTTTCATCTTTAGTGAACTTTTCAGACAATGGGGATTAACTGGATGGCTTTCATCTTTAGTTAAGGGTACTTTATGGCTTTTTATTGTGATCCTTATTGTCTTAGGTCCTCCTGCCTTTTATGTTGTTTTAAAAGAGCTGTTGGGGATGCCTTTTTACTAAATACAGCAGGAGGAGTTGGGGAGACACACAAGCATGCCAACCCTCTCCCTTGGAGAGCTGTCCCTTGAATGGGTTATGAGAAGATCTTCTCAAACCCTCCTGGATTGAGAAGTCCTCTGTGGTCATGGTGAGTTCCCAGCATGCTTTAGAAGCCCATGTAGATTTGTTGGGACCCATTGGTTTTTCCCCTTTGTACCACCCCTGATTCTCCCCATAAAAACCCCTAAACCCCCAATTTCTGCCCTGTTCAGGAGGGAGCTGCTGTCCCTGGCCTCCTTGGCAGGGTGCTGGAATAAGAGAACTCTCTGGAACAACCACACGATGCTCCTGTCTCTTTGTCACTGTGTTGGTCAGGGTACACCTCACAAGGCAGAGCTGAAATCAATGAGTGTGATATTTTCAGGGTCCCCAGGATGAAGGAGTGTGGTGGTGTTCACAGGGGTCCTAGGATGAGGGAAGAGACGAGGATCTGACTCCATGTTTCAGAAGGCTGATTTATTATTTAATGATATCTATATTATATTAAAACTATACTAAAAGAATAGAAGAAAGGATTTCATCAGAAGGCTAACTAAGAATAGAAAAGGAATGGAATGACCACAAAATCCTGTGACTGACCGAGACAGTCCAAGCCAGCTGACTATGATTGGCCATTAATTAGAAACAACCACAAGACCAATCACAGATGCACAGATGTTGCATTTCACAGCAGCAGATAATCATTGTTTACATTTTGTTCCTGAGGCCTCCCAGCTTCTCAGGAGGAAAAATGCTAAGGAAAGGATTTTCCAGAAAATATCATGGCTACAAAGGAGGAATTGAGAATCTGACTCCATGTTCTTAGAAGGCTAATTTATTATGATACATGATATGATATGATAGGATATGATATGATACTAAAGAATAGAGAAAGATACAGACAGAAGGTTACAAAGAATGATAATGAAAACTCATGACTGCTTCCAGAGTCCTGACACAGCTGGATGGTGATTGGTCATTAAGTAAAAACAATTCACATTAGACCAATCAAACAATCACCTGTTGGATAAACAGTCTCCAACCACATTCCAAAGCAGCAAACACAGGAGAAGCAATTAGATAATTATTGTTTTCATTCTTCTCTGAGTCTTCACAGCTTCCCAGGAGAAGAAATCTTGGCAAAGGGATTTTTCAGAAAATATGACAGTGACACTAAGAGCTGAAATCACTGCTCAGAGCTGAATTTTCTGCCCCTTGCTGAGGTTACCCAGTGGCTGAAGGACTGCCTGAGTCCCCTGGAAAGTTGTCTCCTGTAGGACTCCTCTCTGGGAAGGTCCAGGTTGAGCCATCAGACCCCGACCTGCTGTCACAATGAGTGGCTCAGAGGTGTCCAAGTGGATTAATGAGGATCAGGGTAGGACAATAGCAGTGTTTACATGAACTGAGCTCTGTCCCTCGAGGCCCTTTAAAGCAATTCTTTCAACTGCTGAAGTATTGATTAGAAAGGAATGATTGATTAGTCTGGAATGACTTCCACTGCTACAAACCCTCTCTAAAGAGTTCCAAACTCAAAAGATCAGCACAAATCCTGGGTTTCTGCCTTAGACTCACAAGCCAATATCTTTGTGGAGATGCCAGGGGAGGGACAAGGTGACCCATCCACAGCCCTTGGCACAGAGGGACTTTGTCAAATACCATTTACACCAGGGCAGGTTGGGGCTGGATGTGAAAAATTTCTTCAGTGGTCTTCAGTTTCCAGAGGAAAGCAACAACTGCCCCCAGCACAAGAAAGACATGGAATGAATTCTGGTGGAATGAATTCTGGTGGAATGAACCCAGAGGAGGCCACAGAGATGCTCCAGGAGCTGGAGCCAGGCTGGGAGAGCTGGGGGTCTTCAGGGTAGAGATGAAAAGATTTTGGAGAGACCTCAGAGTTCCTTCCAGGACATAAAGGGGCTCCAGGAGAGCTGGAGAGGGACTGGGGACAAGGGATGGAGGGACAGGACACAGGGAATGGCTCCCAGTGCCAGAGGGCAGGGATGGATGGGATATTGGGAATTAGGAATTGTTCCCTATGAGGGTGGGCAGGCCCTGGCACAGGGTGCCCAGAGCAGCTGGGGCTGCCCCTGGATCCCTGGCAGTGCCCAAGGCCAGGCTGGACAGGGCTGGGAGCACCTGGGACAGTGGGAGGTGTCCCTGCCATGGCAGGGGTGGCACTGGATGGGCTTTAAGGTCCCTCCAACCCATCCCATCCCAGGATTCTGTGTTAACAGGAATGTGTTAACAGGAATGTTTTTATCAGGAGTGTGTTAACAGTAATGTGTTTATCAGGAATGTGTTAACAGGAATGTGTTTATCCTCCTAAAGGGTTTGTGGGCACAGAACGAGCCCCTCTTGGCTGGGAAAGGGGCAAAAGCTGAAAATTGGACATTTGATCCCAGCCACTGGAGACCCCCTGAGCACTGAGGAGGAACAACCTCACCACAGCTGTGTTGGTGCATCCTGGTCCTGTAATTTGCTTTTCCCCTAATTTGGTTCTTCCCTTGAAGAGTTCTTAAAGCACCTCAGTTTTCCCACAGCTGCTGGGAAATTTGGGGATCTCACCCCAAAGACCCAATCCCAGCAGGCAGGAATGTGTTGGAAGTCTCACCTGGGAGAGGACGGGACCTTTCCTGCCCAGCTCGGGCACCGGCTGCTTCCAGCCTTGCTCCTGGATGCTTTTTCCAACTGGATTTTTTCCCTTCGGTTCCTGGAGACCTCTCGTGGTGGGAAGTAAAACCACGTTTGTTTGGGAAGGGCAGGAAAGGTCCCGGCTGGATGAACGGCTCCTCTAAAGAAACTTTGGGATCAGAAACCAGGAGAGAAGAAGATATCCCCAGAGAGCGTCAGCTGCCCCTCGGAAAGCTGCAGACACCCACCTGTGCCAGGTGAGGTCCCTGCAGATTCCAGGGGATAACTCCTGGTTTCACAGCACAAATACACAACCCTGGAGCTGCAGGTGATAGCGGGGCCCTGGAAAAATGTTAAAGGTAGACTCTGAAAATGTTAGGCTTTGTGTTTTGCCAGATCATGTGAAGTTGCACCTGTGTAAGCAGTATGATAAATGGTATAATTGTTAGATGTGATGATTGTTTAGTAATTAAGTATAATTATTGTATAATCATAAGAATCATGAGAAACTATTTTAGAAGTTTAAGGGGGGCCATGAGGAACCCATGCTTGGCTGAAATCTATGTATACAATAGAACAATATAAGTTTAATAATTAACATGAAAGTTATATAACGATAGAATATAAAAACATGTTCATCCCGAACCCATATTGGAGTCAGATTTGGGTTGGTACCCCTGACACCCAGAGCTCTTCAATAAAAGCACCTACATATAATCATTCTTGTGATTGTGTTTCTGAATGCTAACACAGGGGTGCCAGGCCAGCTGTGCCACCCTTGGGAGTCACCACGAACCCCCTGGGAATTGGATTCTGGGGGTGTTTCCTTGCAGGAGCCTCCCTGGAGGAGCAGACCCTGGGGTTGAGCACAGCTGGAATTCTTTGTGCTGCTTGTTGGTGTTTCCAGCCCTCCAGTCCCATAAATCTGCCTCTGCTGGATGTTTAATTTGAGGATTTTTTTCAGCAGTGAGGAAGACCTTGTGGGAATTGTAGAGAATTTTTAAAGTTTAATAGAAGGTTCACATAGCATGTATGTGTATGTAAATTTTGAGAGAAGAAATGTTGACTTAGAAATATTATGCAATAGGAGAAATATCATAAAAATAGGAGAAATATTAATAATATTTTAATAAATATTAAATGTATAATAAATCATTATAATTTTCATTATTATAATACATTACATAAAATCATTAAATTTAATAGAATATCATTAATAGATTTTAATATATTAATATTACATCTAAAATAATATTACTACATATTAATATTAATATTGATATATGCTGATATATATTATTATTATCTAAATTGAATCAGAAATAAGTTTTAAAAGACAGTTTTATAAATAAAACTAATTTTTTTTGAGAAATAGAACTATAAATGATGTATTGTAGTAAGGCTTATAAAGAGTAATTTTAGATTACAGTATTTACATTAAAGTATTTACAACATAGTGTAACAAAAGTTGATAGGCTAAGAAACACTTATAACATACTATAATTAAGAAATAGTTTTTGATTGTGATAGTGTAAATTATAACATTTGTATTATTTTACTTTTTATATGAGGCTAAAAATAGAATAAAAGTTTTTAAAACAGTTCTTAGTTACTTTTTTTTTTTTGTTATAAAGTGTTATTTTTAACACTTTAATTACATTTATTTTGTATTTTTCAGCTTAACCTGACAGACCTGAGCTGTCAGTGAGTGGGGGCTGTTCCACCCCTCCTGAGCCTGGAGTGCTGTGGGGAGGTCACACCTCACACCTCAGACCAGGCAGGGGCTCCCCACAGGCCCCAGGAGGGCAGGCTGGGCATCAGGAGGAATTTCTTCCTGGAAAGGGTGCTCAGGCTCTGGAAGGGGCTGCCAGGAAAAGGTTCTTCCTCCAGAGGGTGCTGGCACTGCCCAGGGAATGGTCCCAGCCCCGAGGCTGCCAGAGCTCCAGGAGCTGCCAGGGATGCCCAGGGTGGCATCCTCAGCCGAGGGCTGCATTGGATGATCCCTGTGGTTGCGCCCAACTCAGGATATTCCATGATTCTGTCATCTACAAGGACTTTCTTACTATGAAGAAGTTCTAAAACAATTTAAAGGGCTTTTTCCCCAATGGATGCTCCTGCTCAGCACCTCCAGGACTGCTCAGGTGGGGATTCCCTTCCCATGCCCCTGGGATTGCCCACCCTGGCCCCAAGGGGGTCCCAGCACTGGGAGGTGCTGCTGGAGGCAAAGCCCCTCTGCGGCAGCCCTGCAAGTCCTTTAAGCAGCCTCAAGACCCCTCCCTGCCATTCCAAGCTTTCCAAGTGAAGCTCCAACCCCAGCCCAGCCCCACTCCCATCTCCCCCTCTCTCATTCCCAGGGGTTGGATAACCACCACACCATGGATAACCACCACACCATGGATAATTACCACCCCATGGATAACCACCACACCAGGGATAACCACCACACCATGGATAATCACCATACCATGGATAACCACCACACCAGGGATAACCACCACACCATGGATAATCACCACCCTGTGGATAACCACCGCACCCATGGATAATTACCACACCATGGATAATCACCATACCATGGATAACCACCACACCAGAGATAATCACCACACCATGGGTAACCACCACACCATGGATAATCACCGCCCCATGGATAATCACTGCCCCATGGATAACCACCCCACCCATGGATAATTACCACACCAGGGATAATCACCACACCATGGATAACTACCACACCATGGATAACCACCACCCTGTGGATAACCACCGCACCCATGGATAATTACCACACCATGGATAATCACCACACCATGGATAATCACCATACCATGGATAACCACCACACCATGGATAATTACCACACCATGGATAACCACCACGGATAACCACCACCCCATGGATAACCACCACACCATGGATAATCACCATACCATGGATAACCACCACACCAGGGATAATCACCACACCATGGGTAACCACCACACCATGAATAATCACTACCCCATGGATAATCACAGCCCCATGAATAACCACCACACCATGGATAATCACCACACCATGGATAACCACCACACCATGGATAACCACCACCCCGTGGATAACCACCATCCCATGGATAATCACCACACCATGGATAACCACCACACCATTGATAATCACCACACCATGGACAACCACCATATCATGGATAACCACACCATGGATAACCACCACACCATGGACAATCACCATATCATGGATAACCACACCATGGATAATCACCGCACCATGGATAACCACCACCCTATGGACTGCCTGCAGTGCCTCTCCCGGAGGCTTTGGGTCCCCCCTGCTCCCAAGGGAATCTGGGCTTTCCCTGGGGAATGCAGAGCCCAGCCCAGGACACCCCATCCTTCAGCCTGTGCCCCACACTGTGAGCAGGGATCTGGCATGGGCTGCAGATGAAATCCGGATTTCTCTGGGGTTTTTCCCTGAGCCATAGGACTGGATCGTTCCTTTGGGTGCTCCAGGGGTGTCTGGTTTGGGAATTCCAGGCCTTTTGCCCCAGGTGCTCTTTCCAAAGGGCAGATTTATAATTCCTCCCTTCTTGTTTCTCCTCCTGGGTTCCTTTTCCCTCTTTTTGAAGCCCTCTGTCTCTTGTGGTGTGCAGAGATGTCTCTAATAAAGAGTTCCCAAGTAATTCAGCAGAGTTCTGGAAGTTCACAGGATTTCTGTGCTGGAAAACTCCAAGGCTCTTAAGACCCAGGAATTCCCTGTGCTGATGCTTTTGCAGCTTGCACAGCACTGTGTCACCTCTGGCTGCCCCAGATTCCTGTTTTCCCCAGACACTTCCAGCCCTCCCTTGTGTCCCACCATGGAGCTCTCAGAGGTCAGGCTTTCCTCCTTCCCTGTTATTGGAGACTTTGACAGACAGGACATGGAGCTGCTGGAATCCTGAGGAAGCCATGAGGATGCTCCAAGTCTGCTCTGGAGCCAGGCTGGCAGAGCTGGGGGTGCTCACCTGAACAGGGGAAGGGTTCAGAGACACCTCAGAGCCCCTTCCAGAGCCTAAAGGGGGTTCATAAAAAGAGGGAAAGGGACTTCTGACATGGGCAGATACTGACAGGACAGAGGGGAACAGATTTAAACAAAAAAAGGAGAGATTTAGATTAGATATTGGGAAGGAATTGTTCCTGTGTGGCAGGGAAGGAAGGCCCTGGCACAGGGAGCTGTACCCTGAGGTTGCCTAGGCACAGCCTCCAGCTCTGTGCCCCCTCCAGCAGGGGTGAACATAAAGCATTTTTAAACCTTTAGGGAAGGCCAGGCTCAGCCTGCCTGGGTAAAGCTTCACTTAAAGCCACACTCTCAGCAGGGACTGCTCTGGGGGAGCCTCATCCAAAAGTCATTTTTGGCCCCATTTGGGAATTCCAGCCCCGTGGGGATGTCCTGGACTTTGCCATCCCCTGTGGCAGCCCTGCAGACCTGCCAGGCTGTTTGGTTTTCAGGCACAAGGTGGCAGTGGGAGAGCAGCTTTCCCTTTCCCTTTCCCTTTCCCTTTCCCTTTCCCTTTCCCTTTCCCTTTCCCTTTCCCTTTCCCTTTCCCTTTCCCTTTCCCTTTCCCTTTCCCTTTCCCTTTCCCTTTCCCTTTCCCCCTTTTCTCCCTTATTCCCCCTTTTCCCCCCTATTCTCCCTTATTCCCCCTTATTCCCCTGTCCCTCATGCCCTGGCCAGCACAGCCCAGCCTGGGCATCTCCAGTGCCCCCCATCCTAAAACCCCAAATCCCACCCCACAGGTTCCCCCTCTGTGCAGGAGATCCCATCCCTGAGAGCCCTGTGGGGTTCAGACCCTGCTCTGGCAGGATCCCCCCACAGACAGGGATGTGGGCACAGCCAGACACGTCCTGCCAGTGCCACCCTGGGCACCAAACCTGTCACTGCCACCAAACTCACCCCTACCAGTGGGCACCAAACCACCCTGGGCACGAAATACATCCCTACCAGTGCCACCTCAGACACCAAACCTGTCACTGCCACCCTGGGCACCAAACCCATCACTGCCAGTGCCACCATGGGCACCAAACTCATCCCTGCCAGTGCTACCCCAGGCACCAAACCTGTCACTGCCACCCTGGGCACCAAATCCGTCCCTGCCAGTGCCAGCATGGGCACCAAACCTGTCACTGCCAGTGCCACCATGGGCACCAAACTCATAGCTGCCAGTGCCACCCTGGGCACCAGACCCACCCCACTCCCACCTTTCCTGATTTCCCTGCTCCCCTGAGCTGTCCCAGGGCACTGGGCATGGGGCACCCCCCACCTTGTGTGACCCCCCCTGCCCTCCTCCTTCCTCTGCCCTGGTGATGTCCCCAGCAAGGTCACCCATCCTCTTCCAGGCCACTCCTGCTCTTGGGGTTTCTGACAGGTTTGGAGGAAGTTTTATTGTTTTAAACTGATTTATTTTCTACCTGCCAGCACCTCAGTGGTGGAAGTGCTCTGAGCATGTCCTGAGACATGGGGAAAGGCCCCCCTTGGCTGCCACCAGGGACCCTGTCCAAGGGGCACCAGCACCTGCCGGGGCCACCTGGGAGAGGGAACAGCCCTGGGGCATGGAGGACAATGGGCAGGGATGGTGACACTCAGGAGCCCCTGCAGAGGGACAGGGAGTGGCTTTGTGGTGACAGCAGTGCCCTGTGGCACCTCCCAGGTGAGAGTTGGGCAGAGCTGAGGGCTGTAGAGGGAATATGAACACAGAAGGTGTTTAGAGATCCCTGGGGCTCAAGGGGATGCAGGGCAAGGGGAAAAGCCCAAATCCAGCAAGGAATAAAGCACCCACCTCCTCCCTGGCTCTCCAGGGGCTCCAGGATGGGAAGGGGCAAAGGTGAACACATTGCACACAGACATCTCCTTAGGGCAGACATTCCCAAACCCCTTCCCAGCCCCCATCCCTCCCCTCAGGTGCTGCAGCTCCATCCTGCCCAGCCTGGGGCACGCAGGGTCTGTCCTGATAAACACCCAGAGCTGAGGCAGGCAGGGAAGCTGGGGAATAACAGTCATGAACCATTTTAAACACTGCTGAGAGGAGCAGGAGCCTCCCAGGCAGTTTTCCAGCCCAGTGGTTCCAACAAGCTCTTGGTGTGTTTACACACAAATAACAATAATTAAAGCAAACCCAACAGAACCACGGGTGCTCCCACCACATCACAGCCAGGAAAATAAAACCCTCTGGAAAACAATCACACCTTTTCCCTGCTGCTCAGAGCCTCACACGGGTGCAGGCATTGAGTGAGACATTCTAGGAAGCAGTTACACAGGGTAACTAATCCCACTTCTCCAAGGAAGAAGCTCCCCAGGGAATGGGCACAGCCCTGAGGCTCCAGGAGCTGCCAGGGATGCCAGGCTGGGGTTGTTGGGGTGTCTGTGCTGGGCCAGAACTGCACTGATGATCCCTGGGAATACTTTCCAGGGTATTCTGTGATTCCAGGAATACTTCATCCTTCTTGCCCAGGATGGGAGCAGGAGGAGTTTTGGCTCTAGGTGTGGCTGGATCCCCTCAAGGAGCAGGAGCAGCATTTTTGGCTGGATGTGCCACGGTGCAGCTCAACAGCACAATCACAGAGAAATGGGGGAGTGGATTACAGGGGAGTGGATTACTGTCCATAATTTCCTACACAAACTTGTGAGGTGGGGGAAACCCCTCCTTAAAACATGAAAAGCAGCTGGTTGATCCCAAGGTTTTAAGGTTTAAAGGCTCAGGTAATAAATGTTTTACCTCCTGCCTCTTCCCAGGGAAGTTTGCAGCACTGTGGGCCCCTCATTCCATGGGCCATCAAATGTCAGAATAAATCACACAGACTCCATTTTCTTCATGGTGGAAAAAACCCCTTCTTTATTCACATAACTCCTTTTTATACAGCTTTACAGACCTCGTGTGGGACTCCAATTGGTCAGGAGCTTTCTTGCCAATTACTTTTTGGTTGTTATTCTAACAACAAGTTATTCTAGTAACAAGCTGTTACCCTGTATTGATTGGTCACTCAAACCCCGGTGTGTACGTGCAGGAAAACTTGTTTGTGAGAGATAGAAAAATGAAAACTAATGGTGCAAAACCAGTTCATACATGTGCTGTTGCCTGTTTTTTACCCAGGAATAGATTGTTATGTTAACAAACTGCTCACACCAGGATTGCTTTCACAGGGGAACTTGCAAAGGGCTGAAATAACAGAGCAGGCCTCATTTTATGAGGCCTTTCTCTTATAATTTTTCTACCTTACTGCAACAATCAAATATTAAGGAACATCTTAAGCAGCATTTTCCCCTCCTCACCCTGCAACTCCAACTCTTCTGTAATTCCTGCCAGATTGAGAGGTGAATCCCCCTTCTCTGCCTGCTGCTGTTGCACCCCCAGAAAAGGAAATTGGTGCTAGCAGGGATGGGTGAGGGCTGGGAGAGGATTTCAGGTGCATTCCCTGATCCCTGCAGGACTGGTGAGGAGCCAGCTCCACATCCCAGCACACTCCCCACATTCTGGTTTTGGGATGTGCATCTCGGGAACATCACGTTGTGAAAAACACGTTCACTCTCCTGTGAAAATGTAAAAGGTTTGATAAAGGACAATGGGAGACAATGACCATAGAGCAAAGGTGTGAAAAACACGTTCACTCTCCTGTGAAAATGTAAAAAAAATTAATAAAGGACAATAGGAAATAAGGACCATAGAGCAAACGTTATTAGGGTTGGCACTCAGCCAACAGCACTCCGTCATTTTCAGGGATACCCCTTAAATACCTTTCATTACATCAGCCTGTTGCATATTGACAGACCCTGATGCATATCCGTAAACTAGTTTACATTTTCCAGGATTATTTTACACGGCCCCTCCTTGTTCTGCCTTTTCAGAGCATGTGTGTTTCTTGGCTGTGGTTTTGTCTCCTCTGTATCACTTCCAGTTTGGGCCTTGGTCTGTGCTTTCTTCAGAGGGTTGTGAGAGACAACTGCTCACTTTGGAAATTTAAAGAGGTTTATTAAACCTTGACAAAAATACAACAAAAGGACTATATAAGGAAAAGCTGCAGCTCTGGGAACTGCCCCTCATGCACACCACATGGCCAGTTCATCTTCAAGCTGGATGCTCAGTCTTTTATACCCCTGGGGGCTGCATCAGCCAGCCCTGGCCCCTCCCAGAGTCTGTCAGTCAGCTCTTCTGTGCCATTTATCAGTGCAGACTGCTTTGTACCTGGATTGGAGCTCAGGTGTTGCCCTGCCCACCCCCTGAGCACCCCCAAGCTTTTCCATTCCCACCTGCCCCATGCCAGGGACACCTGTGCAGCTTCTTTGTACCTGTGCTGGACAGCCCAGGCTGTGTGATGGCAGCAATACAGGGGGAAAGGGAACTGTGGGGAGAACAGAGGGCATCTAAACTACAATAACATGACTGTACATCACTGAAGCTTTTCTGAATATTCACACAACAGTTATCTTTTAATTGTGAGAGCAAATTATCTCATTATCCACCTGTAACAGGGTGAGGGCTGATGGTTGGCAGATCTGTACAGGTGTCCTCATTCTGTGTTCATGGGATGTTATCCCATCTGTGAAAAATGCCAATCACTTGTTTTGAAAATTTTAAAAGTTTAATAGTAATAAAATAGTTATAAAACAGTACTGTAATTAGAGTAATAATAATTTGGACCATTTGGATTAGGACAATATGAGACAATAAAAACAAAGCGTTATGGACAGTCCAGGTACCTCTTTCTGGGCAAAATAAGCCCAAAAAAGGACCCACGTTAACAGAGGATTAACCCCTAAAAGCAACAGCCTGTTGCATATTCATACACCTCATGCATGATGCATAAATTCCATTCAAACACAGGATTCTGTCTGGGCAGTGTCAGCTTCTTCCTCTGAATCCTGACTGTGTCTTCATGGCTGAGCCATGCAGGAAGAAGTTCATTTCTTCTGATAATGGACCAATAAATTCTCTTTCTTTGAAAGATTTAGGTGTCCTGTAGCTGCTATCTGGTGCAAATACCTCATTCCTTTCTTTAAAAAAATACCACATACATGGTTGCTATTTAAACTAAAAAAATTAAATTTTAACTACAAAACTACATTTACTATACTATTAAAACATTAACATAGCCCTACTAAAAAAATTAATACAGCATAACTTTCTAACATAACACATATAATATTCATTTTAATATTTGCAAAAAGCCAATCATAAAATATGCATTTTTCACACATCCAGGCAGGCATTTTAACACAAGCACACTGATATCAGCTCTTTCACTATGTCCTAGGGCGACGTTGTGATGCTTGTATCCCCATTGGTTTGTTCTGTTCATGCTGGATATCATGTTCTGTGCCTTCAAGACTGGCTCTAAGGAGCAGAGTTATGTTTTGTTTTTGCTCTCAGCCGCTCCCCCATGGCTGGCGGGACACACAGACAGGGCAGTACATGGTGCTGCTTTTGCTTTTTGCTTCTTGCTTCTGCTTTCTCCTGTTTTTTGCTCCTGCTCATTAGCTAGTTTAGCTAAGCAGTCTGAATTTTCCCTGGACTGTTTCTCCTTTCCCTTTTTTGGACCCACTCAAACCTGCTCCGGGCTGGGCCCTGGGAACACCGAGAGTTTGCACCTTGTGGCTGCAGCAGCTGCCCCAGCACAGGAGGGACTGAGAACAGAGCGACCACCCCCAGAGAGACTTTGTGAATTTGTTCTGAATTTGTCATCTTTGTCAGAGCAGTGACAGAGTGGTGTCACCTGGTATTGTTCATTCTGTGTGCTGGGGGTGCTGTGCCTGTTAAATAAACAGGTTCTTTCCACTTCTCTCCAAGGAATCCTTCCCAACCTGGTTGGGAGGGGCTGTGTGGGTTTGCTTTCTGGAGGGGCCCTTTGGAGGTTTTCTCCCAAATTTGCCGTAAACCAGGACATTTACCTAATCCCATTGGGATGAACATTACTTCGGTAAAGCAATTGTTGCTTCGTCAGGACTTAATCGAAATATTGGAGAAGATAAAGAAGAATTAACAGAAAGCCCTGGTAACTGTTCACCACAAGGTGAAAAAATACACCATGTCATAGAGAGAGTAAGGAAAGATGCTGAACACAGGTGGTGGGATACTCCTTTTGGGTGGTCACCTACTGCCACAAGTGTCCTGAACAATATGTGTCATCCCATCATTGTCCTTTTGAGGTTTTTTTTGTGTGGGTTTGCTTTCTGGAGAGGCACCCTTTGGAGGTTTTCTCCTAAATTTGCCCTAAACCAGGACATATGTCTAAGCTTAATTAACAACAGAAATAAAAGCTGTATCTTTATAACAAAGTTACTTTAACATCACACATAGAGAATCCATTTTAACATTTGCAACAAGCCAATATTCTAATGTGTGTCTATGTGAAAAAATGCATATTTTATGATTGGCTTTTCACAGATATTTAAATGAATATTATATGTGTTATGTTAGAAAGTTATGCTGTATTAATTCTCTTAAGTTGTGTGTTAAATATAGTTTTAGGTTATAACATAATTTTAAAATAGAAACTATGCTAGGTAAGATACTTTTTATAAAGAAAGGACTCACAGCAAGATAGCAGCCACAGCACACCTAAATCTTTCAGAGAAAGAGAATTTATTGCTCCATTATCAGAAGAAATGAACTTCTTCCTACCTTGCTCAGACCTGAAGATGCAGTCTGGATTCAGAGGAAGAAGCTGACACTGCCCAGACAGAATCCTGTGTTTGAATGGAATTTATGCATCGTGGGTGAGGTGCATGAATATGCAACAGGCTGTTGCTTGTAAGGGTTAATACTCTGATAACTTGAGTCCTTTTTTGGGCTTATTTTGCCTAGAAAAAGGTACCCGGACTGTCCCTAACTCTTTGTTTGTACTGTTTCGTATTATCCTAATCTCAATTGTTCCAATTTTTAGTACTCTAATTATATTGCTATTTTAATAACCATTTTATTATGATTAAACTTTTAAAATTTTAAAAACAAGGGATTGGCATGTTTCACATCTCTAACACTGTTCTGCCTGGGCTCGCTCTGCTGCCAGCAGCAGCAGTGATTAATCTGCGATCTCTGGATCTGTGAGATATCCATCAAAGGCCTGAGGAGAGGGCCTGCCGCTATTGGAACAGTTTAACCACTGATGGCATTGTAATTATCTTGCTATCAACTGCAACAAAGCCGCTCGGCAGGAGCTGCTCCGCTTAAACACAGGAGGTCAAGGGAATTACCCGAGCGGGAAGGGAAGGGAGAGCCGGCCTGGCTCCGAGGACTGCCGATAATTAATGGCAATTATAATTGATAGTGAGGCCGAGCTCTTGTCAGGCCACTGGGTCACACACTCGGCAGCTGGATGGGCTCCTCTGTCTCTTCCCAGCGAGGATTTGGGATGGGTGAAGCCTCTGCACCAAACGTGGAGGGCTCCTGGCTCCAGGGTGTGAGAAATGCTGCTCACTTCCAAAAAGATTTAAAAGGTTTATTAAAGCCTTATCAAAAACACAACAGAAGATTGAATACAGAAAATATTACAGCACCTGGAGCAGAGGATTTTCCCCACCATGTGCTCACCCACACCATGGAGGTTTCACCTTTCAACCCTTTGGTCCCTCCCAGAGTTCTGTCCATGGACTCCTCCTTCCCTGCCCAGTGCTGGAGATCCCTGCCTGACACCTTGATTGGAGCTCAGGGGCTGCCACAGGAACGAGTGACCCTCCCAAATGTCCCAAACCCAGGGCACCCTGTGGTGTTTTCAAGGTCCCCCGTGGCAGGAAGGAAAGGATGAATCTGACTCCATGTTCTTGGGAGGCTAATGTATTATTCTATTCTATTCTATTCTATTCTATTCTATTCTATTCTATTCTATTCTATTCTATTCTATTCTATTCTATTCTATTCTATTCTATTCTATTCTATTCTATTCTATTCTATTCTTACAGAAGGCTTAATAAGATACTAATGAGAACCCCTGACTCTCTCCAGAGTCCTGACATAGCTGGACTGTGATTGGTCATTAAGTAAAAACAATTAACATGTTGTATAAACAATCTCCAACCACATTCCAACACAACAAAACACAGGAGAAGCAAATGAGATAATATTGTTTTCCTTTTCTCTGAGGTTTCTCAGCTTCCCAGAAGAATCCTGGGCAAAGGGGCTTTTTCAGAAAATATGACAGTGACACCAGTGATCACTGACAGTGATCTAATCCCTTTCCCCCTGTATTGTATTTTTGGGGTGCCCCGACAAAGGAAGGAATGATGAATCTGACTCCATATTTTCAGAAGGCTAATTTATTATTTTATGATATTATATTACATTAAAGAATACTAAACTATACTAAGGGATACAGAAAGGATACTTACAAAATGCTAAAAAGGTAATAATGAAAACTCCTGATGCTTTCCAGAGTCCTGACACAGCTTGGCCCTGATTGGCCAATGAATGAAAACAACTCACAGCAGAATCCAATGGAACAATCACCTGTGGGTAAACAATCTCCAAAAACATTCCACATGTGAGCAAAACAGAGGAGAAGCAAATGAGATAAGAATTGTTTCCCTTTTCTCTGAGGCTTCTCAGCTTCCCAGGAGAAAAATCCTGGGTGAAGGGATTTTTCAGAGAATGTGAATGCCACTCCCCTGGATCTCCATGAGTGATCCAGACCCTCACAGGCTCATCCCACACCTCAGAGAGACCTGTTCCCCAGCACCAGGATTTTTGCTGCTTGAAACCAGGATCCACCAGTTGTCTGCCCCTACCCATGGCAGGGTGTAAGGGCCAAAATAAGGGATGTGGGACTCCAGGCAGCCTCCAAAATGCAGTTTATTGTATACAAAATGCAGTTATTGTATCCAAAATGCAGTTTATTGTATCCAAGGTGTCACAGCAGTCCAGGGTCGTGGGTGACAGAGCTGTGCCCACAGCTGTCAGCTCCAGCTGCAGGCAGGCCTGGAGACCCTTTGGTTTTGGTTACAATGCATTATAGACTTTTCTTTGCTGACCATCTTCATACACCAGAACCAATCTATACCTTAACTTTTATCTATAGCCCATCATAACTACTGTAATTTCCATATTCATGTCACTGTTCTCCAATCACTAAAAGTCAGTACATTACAGTTTAAGCTAGAAGTTGTTTCTCAGTTTTCTTGCAGTGGAAAATTCTGAGACCTTTTTTCTACTTGCAGCATTTGCTGCCTTGTTTGCCTGTGCTCTCTTTCTGCTTGGTAAAAACATCTTCCTGTTTGGGGTGGGTTTATCCTTTGCTCTAAGGCATCAAAACCCCTTCTAACTAACACACCCTTTGCCTCCTTGGTTATCCAGTGAGACTGGCTCAGCAATTCTTTTCTTCTATATCAAAACTTGCTTCCATCTCTGTTCCTTCTTCAGATTCTACATTTAAAAATCTTTCTGCTAAGCACACATATCTGTGAGACTTTCTTGTCAAACTTTCATCCTTCCCAACAGCTGGGAGCTCTTGGAATCTGGAAAACCCATGGCTCTGGCCAGGGCAGCCCCATGTGCCAGCCTGTGCCAAGGCACTGCAGCAGGATGGGCACCAGTTGCGGTCAGGAGCTGTGCTAATGTCTCCTTCTTAGCAATAAAAAGAAGGGGGGAAAAAGGATTTGGATTTTGATTTTAGGCACTTTGATTAAAATTTAATCAAGGGCTGGTTTCCCACCCCAAATGAGAGCTCAGGGAGGAAAGCAGGAGGGGAGGAATCCAAACACACAGAAAGAACAAAACCATCAGGAGAGAGAACAAGAATAAGGGGAAAACAAAGCAAGAGAGAAGAAGAGAGATGAAACAGGAAAGAATGAGAGAGAGTGAAAAAAAGCTGAAGTGGAAATAAGCAATCAAAAGGAATAACAAAGGAAAAGGAGCAAACAAAGGAAAACACACAGAGAATAAAGGAGCAAGAGGGGACAGGTTTGGAGCAAACTCCTGCAGAGAACAAAGAGGGGATGTGAGGCAGCCCAAGACACAAAACTGAGACAAGACAGCACTGAAGACAAAGAGAAAGTGGAACAAAAATAGCACCAAAGTGGAAACATGAAGGGAGTGCAGGTCCCTGGGAGCTGACTCTGGGCAAGGGGCAGAGCTGGGCAGGGGGTGAGCCTGGGCCAGGCACAGCTCCTGGGCTGTCCCTGCCCTCCCAGCACAGCTCCTGGGCTGGGGACAGAGGGAGAGGGGACAGCAGAGCCCCAGTTTGACTGTCCCTTCAGCCCCAGGCTGCTGGAGAGGAGACAGATCTGCCCAAGGGACCCCTCCGAGCAGGAGCATCCTCTGATGCTCTGAGCTAGGCAAGAAATGCAGAAGGAGCCCTCCTTTCCATAATAACCCCTCCTTTCTATAGAGATCCCTCCTTTCCTTAATGATCCCTCCTTTCCACCGTGATCCCTCCTTTCCATAACAATTCCTCCTTTCCTTTATGATCCCTCCTTTCCTTAATGAACCCTCTTTTCCTTAATGCTCCCTCCTTTCCTTTATGCTCGCTCCTTTCCTTAATGATCCCTTCTTTCCACAGTGATCCCTCCTTTCCATAGTGATCCCTCCTTTCCTTAAGGATCTCTCCTTTCCTTTATGATTCCTCCTTTGCATAACGATCCCTCCTTTCCACAGTGATCCCTCTTTCCCTTAATGATCCCTCCTTTCCTTAATGATCTCCCCTTTCCATACAACCCCTCCTTTCCACAGTGTTCTCCCCCTCCCTCCCCATTCTGAGCTGTCCTGTCCTTTCCCTGCTCCCATTGTCACTTTGGGCTCCAGCTGCCCCCAAGGCAGCCGTGCCAGGGCCAAGGCCAGCGCTGGAGCTGCTGCCAGCTCTGGGTAACTCCTCCCAGGAAGGGTGAAAATCTCTGTGCAGCTGCTGGGGGAGACGCCAGGCAGGGACATGGGTGAGAACCAGCCCAGCAGGGACCAACCAGGGCAGGAGCTGCTCCAGGGGCAGAGATTCCCCCAAGATTCCATGGAACAGCTGGGCCCCTGCAGCCCCTGGGCAGAGGGGAGCAGAGACCCCTGCAGAGCCCCTGGAGCAGGGGGAGATGCCCCAAGGGAAGCTGAAGCCCCTGCAGAACCCCCTGGAGCTCTTTCAGGAGCTGTGGCCCATGGGGGATCCATGCTGGAGCAGCAACTGAAGGACTTCATCCCATGAGAGGGAGCCCAGGGTGGCACAGGGGGAGCTCCTGAGGAAGGATCCACAGGCAGAGTGGGATGGACCAAGCCCATCCCATCCACCTGCAGCTCCTGGAATGGCAGAGCTGGGGATGGCTGGGGGAAGGTCAGCCTGGGCTGTTAGGGTTTCAGTTTGTCTCTCACCACCTACCCCATCTGTAACTGTAATTAATGCAATTATTGTTCCCCAGATCAGTATCCTGCCCATGGTGGTGCCTGGTGAGTGCCCTCTCCCACTCAGGAATTTTCTATGGGATTTTCTCCCCCTGCCATGCCATGGAGGGTGGCTGGCAGCAGCTGGGTGTTCTCCAGAGCCAGCCAAGGCCATGCCCACCACAGCTCTCCCAGCTCAGCATCTCCACAGACCCGGTGTTGGGGAAGATGAAACAGGAAAGCCTTACCAATATGATTGTCTGGCAAAAGATTTTGAGAATATAGAAACTATAAGTGAGATTGAAATGAAAGCAAGCTTTGAGATCCCTCAGTTACTGAACAACTGGAAAACAATGGTGTGGCCAGCTGAAGGTGATCCCCTTTTGATGGAACAACACCCTCTGCTTGCAGACAGGCCCAAGGGTCAGAGCAGACCCTGCAGCTTGGCAGAAGGGACCCAAAGAGGAGTTTTTAGTGTTTAAAATGTAACACAGTGTGGTGATGTAGTGATTCTTATAGGCTGTATGGAAATGCTGTAGGATTTTTATCTTGTACTAGATTGGTTAGTGAGAATTAGAATATTCAACACAGAAGAAGATTTATTGTATTGTAACGGGAACCTCGCTCTCTTAGCTCTTGCCTCTTACCCCTTTTACTCTCTCACCCTCTCACCCTCTCTCCCCCTCTCTTCTCTCAGCCTGCTCTGAGCTGTGTTTGGCAGCTCCCAGCAGGGCCCTGCCCCCAGGCCCTTTGCAATAAACCCCAAGTTCCTGCCCTGGCTGCAGAGATCTCTGCTCTCCGTCCATCCCCAATGTCCCACCCCTGATGCTCCCACACCCCGGGAAGTTCCTGCACAGCCTGGCATCCCTGGGCTCTGTCCTGCCACCCAGAGCTGCATTCCTGGGCCAGTTTTCCAAGGATGATGCTTCCATGGTGGGGAATCCTGCTGGAAACACCTCAGCTCCTCATAGGAGTTCAGGAGGCTGGAAGGATCCCTGTGGTGGCTCTTCCACTCTCAAAATTCAGCTGCTGCCCCTGGTCTGGTGCTGAGTGCAGCTCAGCTCAGCCTCTTGTGCCCCTCTGGATCACTTTCCCCCAGGCTTGGATTTCCAAGAGCACAATCAGGAATTAATTCCTGCCTGGGTCCTTGCCCGTAACAATAAAACCTGGGGTTGCAACAGCCAGGAAAGACACTTGGAGAGCTCTTAGCCCTCACACCTCCAAGATACCAGGTGGGATTTTCCTCCTGTGGAAAGCTCCCTGAGGAGCTCCCCTGGTCCAGGGCATTTTGGGGCTCCTGCCTGCAGGAACACTTAAAGCCACAATTGATTTGGGGAATTTTTTTGATTTATAAGAACATTGACTCCATGTTGATGCCCCCAACACTCAGGATCAGCCACCCCTCAAGATCTTGGTTGTTGACTGGTTGTTCCTGTCAGAGGAGCAACCCTTGACACAGAGGAGCAGGGTGGCTGCTGCAGACAGTGAGGCCTGAAGGAACATTCCAGAAGGAATATCAGGAGCCCCTGGAGCCCCTCCCCAGACTGTTCCTTCCTCACTGCCCTGAGCACAGCCAAACTCAGGTCCACGTGGGATCCAAAGCCTCTGGGCCAAATTCCCAGCTGGGGTTTGCAGGAGTCACCCAAACCAGCAGGAGATGGGAGCTGCCCCCTTTCCCTGGGATAAATTCCCACCTGAGCCCTTCCTGGGTGAGGAGCAGCTGAGATGGGCAGTGTTTGTCACACTGATCCTCTGGGGTGTGACACTCGACCCTCATGCTCCTGACAGGATCTCCTGGGTGCTGGACATTGCTGGGCGCTGGAGCTCCTCGGTTCTGCTGGGATTTTATTTGGTTGTGCTGCTGTCAAAGGCACAGCTGAGATTCCCAACCCAGCAGTGGGAGCTTCCCTGAATCCTGAGGGAGCTGAGGAGCTCCCCTGGCTCCAGGGCCTTGTGGGGCTCCTGCCTGCAGGGAGACTTAAAGCCATCATTGACTTGGGGAATCTTTTGATTTATAAGAACATTGATTCCAGGAACCACCTGCCCCCAACACTCAGGATCAGCCACCCCTCAAGATCTTGGCCTTGCAGTAAAATGAGCTCAGCCTCCCACGTTTCTCAGCTGGAAGGGTTTATTTCTGTCCCTAAAGTGGCCCAAAGTCTTTCTGGTGTTTAAAGGATTGTTTAAGTTTGGCAGTGCCAGAGGAGAGGCCTCAGTCCTTCATCAAGTCAAGGGAAATACAGGTTGGATATTAGGGCGATAAACAGAAAGTGATAAAGTTCTGGAATGTTCTGCCCAGAAAAGTGGTGGAGTCCCCATCCTCGGGTGTGTTTAACAAAGCCTGGATGTGGCACTGGGTGCCAGGGATGGGGCTGGGTAGGACACGATGATCTTTGAGGTGTCTTCCAACCCAGTCATTCTGTGATTCTGTGACTCCATCCCACTGTCCTTGGAAATCCAGCTGAGACTCCTGATGGCCACAGATGCTTTTCCCAGTCCCAGCCCAAGCAAGGATGGCTTCTTCCCACCTGTGAGGAGGAGCTGGAGAGTTCCCAGTGCCCCCTTCCCCCTGGAGGGCTCAGCTCTGTGGCCACTGGCAGTGGATCAGTGCCCAAATGTCTCAGTGGTCATTGGCAGTGGATCAGTGCCCAAACTGCTCCATGGCTATTGGGAGCCCATGAGTTCAACTTTCAGCATTGAAATGAGATTTTATTGTCATTTGAGGGTTTAGAGAGAACCTTCTGGATGTTCTGCTCTGTGTCCTGGGCAGCACAAAGCTCCTGCACAGGAGCAGTCCCTGCTGCCTGCAGAGGTTGTGGTCAATGACTCAGAGTCCTGCTGGACATCAGTGGCCAGTGGTGTCCTCAGGGTCAGATTTGGGAGCACTGGAATTTAAATATCCTCATCAATGGCACACATAGGGATCAAGGGCACCCAGCAGGTGACACCAAGCTGAGGGTGCAGTGACACCCCTGGAGGTTGGGGCCATCCAGAGCGACCTGGACAGCTCCAGGAGTGGCCCTTGGGAATCTCAGGAAGTTTAACAAGGCCAAGTTCAAGCTGGGGCAGTGCCTGGGATCCATCCAGGCTGGGATGAGCAGCTGGAACAGCCCTGGAGAGGGCCCTGGGGTTGCACTGGGTGGCACTGGGCATGGCCCAGCCCTGAACCCCCAGCCCTGCCCTGATCCCAGCAGGGCAGCAGGGCAGGGATTGGGGTTCTGCCCCTGTGCCCAGGTGAGGCCCCACCTGCAGAGCTGCCCCAGCCCTGGCCCAGCTCAGGCAGGAGCTGGAGCTGCTGGAGGAGCCCAGAGGAGGCTCCAGGATGGGCAGAGGGATGGAGCAGCTCTGCTGGGAGGATGGGCTGGCCCAGCTGGGAATGCTCACCTGGACAGGAGAAGCTTTGGGGTGACTGAATTGTGACCTTGCAGGGCCTGAAGGGAGCCTGCAGGAAACATGGAGAGGGACAAGGGATGGAGGGACAGGACACAGGGAATGGCTCCCACTGCCAGAGGGCAGGGTTAGGCGGGATATTGGGAATTGTTCCCTGTGAGGGTGGGCAGGCCCTGGCACAGGGTGCCCAGAGCAGCTGGGGCTGCCCCTGGATCCCTGGCAGTGCCCAAGGCCAGGCTGGGCAGGGCTGGGAGCAGCCTGGGACAGTGGAAGGCACTGGATGGGCTTAAAAGTCCCTCCAAGCCAAACCATTCTGAGATTCCATGATTCCATCTGCTCTGAAGTAGATTGAGCCATCTTCCATCATGGATCTTGCCCCTGTGTGGGAAATGCTCCCCACAAGGGCTCAGGTTTCCATCCTGTGCCATCCTGAGGAACTCTGTGGCTCCAGAGCCCACCAGGGGCTGGCTGTGCCCCTGCCCAGGTGTCACCTGGGTGCCCTCACCTGGGTGCCCCACCTCCCTTTGGTCACAGAGACCCTTCCCTGACCCAGGAAAGCACAAACCCAGTGCTCAGGAGATCCTGGGTGAAAGGAATGGGTTCAAGGAGAGCTCCAGGTGACAACAGGAACATTTAAGGACAGCCAGGGCTTGGGAATGCAGATGATGCTTTACTGGCCACATCACATCTCCTTCCAGCTTGTGGGGTGAAACTGTTATCCTGGGGAGTGGCAGCAGCAGGGATGGATGGAATGGGAATTAATCTGTTCCCACCATCTCTCCTGATCTCTTCTTCATTTCCATTTCTTTCAAAAATGGAAGCTTTATTAAAACAGCAGCACTTTTCTATGAAATGCAGAGGAATGACTGCCTGTGTATCTCAGCAGCAGAGAATCTTTTGAAAATCACTCAAGAGGCAAGGCTCAAACCAGATATTTAATAAGAATCACTTGGAGATCACTTCTTAAAGCAATTAACAGATGATTAGAAATAAGCGAGATGCAACAACGAGACCCAGATCTCAGATTTCTCCCGGGGTCACCCTGCAGTCAGCAACGGTGTCAGGACAGAACAGCAGAGGCAATTCCCACTTTCCAGCCTGATTCTGCTCCTGCTCCCAGCGGTTTGGAAGCTGGAGCAGGGAGAAGGGGCCAACGCCTCCCCGGGGCTCTGCCCAGCTGAGGGGCCTGGAGCCCAGGGTTCATCTCCACCTTCCCCTCCTGCTGCTGGCTCGGGGGCTGCTCTTCCTTCTGGGGCACGAAGGGAAGGCAGGGGTGAGCCTGAATGTCTCAAGGGATCCCAGGGCCCAGCAGCAGCAGCAGCTGGATCCTCGTGCTGTCCCTGGGTGTCTGTGCCACCTGGCAAGGGGACCTCAGTGGCACCAGGGGCTGGGGACAGGCAGGGACTGGACAGAGCCAGGGACTGGACAGACTCAGGCCCTCCTAACCAGGGGCTCAGCACAGCCAGGATGGAGCCCAGGAGCAGCCACACATCCCATCTGTGGGGCTAGGACCTCACCCCACCACTGTCACATGTGACAAAAGCCATCTGCTGCCACCCTGGGCACTGGAGCTGGGCTGAATCACAGCACAGGCAGCACCCAGGGGCTGTCTGGCTGCTGATCCTGACCCACACAGCCTCTCCCTGCAATATTTGCTCAGTTTAAGGGCGTTTTACCAGCTGGACCAGAGCTGTGGGGTCTCCCTCAGGGTGTCCTGGATCACCAGGAAATTGCTTCTCTTAGAAGGCAGCAACAAAGGCAGGGGGAGCTGGCTCATGCACCCACAGAGCTGTGGTAATTTTGGGTTTAGAAGTGCTCAAATTTATTACACAAGGGATGATGCAACAGCGAAAAAGAGAGCAAAATTCTACATTGACTCTCTACTCTGCAGGTCAGGACAACTAAGAGGTTTTACTTCATTAAGGAAGGCAGGGGAAAAAAATCAGAGACAGCCCCAGTGGTTGAGGGAGCCTTGTAAAGCCTAAATGAACAATCAGTCCTAGGTGATGCTAGTTTGCTGTAGAAGGAACAATGAAATAGATCTGCTTCTGATCAATAAATTACTAAAACATCAGTTATAAACCTGCTGCATGGCATTGGAAATTCAGCTCGTTAAACATCCAGGGAGCTTCATCCTGATGCAAATGGAAGACAGGCATGAGTGCTCTGCAGCAAAGGACTCTGTGCACATCCCAGCTTGGGAAACATATTTACACATCCGTCTCATATATTAATCTATTTGAGTGCACCCTAGCCAGAGGGCAGCCACAAAGAGGATTATTCTGGGAGGAGGGCAGGAGATGGGTTGGTTTCTCCTCCCTGCTGAGCAAAGCCTGTGCCCACCCACGTGCAGCAATGCTGCAGGGTCCTGTTCCCCTTCTCCAGGCAGCCCCAAGCAGAGGACTCCCAGGTGGATTTGGCAGCCAAGAGTTGGTAGCCAGGATTATTATGAGCCAAAAATAAATCATGTGAGATCCCTCCACCAGAGCAACAAGCCTGAACTGGCCTCAGGACCAGGAATTTGAGCCAAGGTGGCATTTGCTGGGGCCTTGGCCTCCCTGCCTGTCCCTTTCCCAGCCCAGGAAGGGCTGCAGTGGCTCTGGGGGACCTTGGCCAGGCCTGAGCAGGCAGGACAGGGGTGTCCAAGGCTCAGGGGACATTCCTGCTGCCACCCAGAAGGGCAGGCAGACATCCCAGGGATCCCTTTGGGCTCTCCATGGAGGGAGGTGCTGGCTTGGCCAGCAGTGTGTGGGTGATGGAGAGGGGCAAGGGGAGCTCAGGGGTTTATTTCACTGCATTGTTTTGGGTAACTGCTGTGATTAGGGATTGGAAAGATCTCTGGGAGCTGCTGGGGTTGTTTTGCTTCTCCAAAATTCAGGGAAGGGAAAAGGGAACAAGGACCCAGCAAAACACCACATTCTTCAAACTCAGCTTCTTTAGGCTTTGGGAATATTTTCCTCTCCCAAGCTCCTCAGTTTCCACACTTGCCAGGCAGGTCTGTCCAGGCTCGTGGTGCAAACCTCCCCAGCCCTTTGGGAGAGCTTGGACTTGTGTGGGAAAGCAGAAATTCCCTGTCAGTAAATGCTGCCAGGCTGCTCCAGCAGGGAATGGGGCACCTCTTGGAGAGCTGGCCAGAGGGATCAGCAGTTCTGAGCCAGCCCCACACAGCTGGGATCAGCTGGGGGAGACTCACACGTGGTAAAAATAAAGCCACAAGTGCCCATCTGCCCCAGGTCCTGTCCCAGGAACAAGAAGAAAGCTCTGGTTGATATTCCATCCTATCCAAAGGAGTCCAGGTGGATCAGTCCCCTCAGTCGTGGCTCGAGTCAGACTCCCCAGACTCCTGCAGCCTCTACTTGATGAAGTTTTTAATTGTCCACCTCTGGCCCGTGCAGCTGCGGAGGATCAGGTCAATGCCAGCCATGCCCCTGTTCTCCACCTCCAGGCACCGGCCTGTGCCCTTATTCAGGATGGCTCCGTTCTGCACATGGGGAGATGGGAAAAGATAGAAAAAGGAAGATATTAATAGCCTGAATTCATTGCCTGGGAAACAAAGCAGGAACAGGAGGGCAGCCCTGGGCACTCTGGAAGGGGCACATAGCTGGCTGGGAAGGCAATGCAAACAATAAAATAATTCCCCAAAAAAATGGAGTGACCATCCCCTGTCCCTGACAGCAACCAAGGGACTCCTACAACCTTTAAATCCCAGAGCTGCTGGGAACTGGGACCCTTCTGGAAAAGCTGCATCATTGTCCTGGGCTGTGAGATGTGTGTGTGTTCTATCCGTGTCTGTCAGAGCTGGGGCAGTTCTCTGCTGTCCATGGGCAGTTGTTTCTTTATCTCTCCCACAGCCAACCCTCCCTCCAGCAGATCTCTGCTGTCCATGGCCACTGAGTGTCCCTGCAGGGCTGATCCAATGCCAGCATCCCATGGGGAGATGCTCCGCCCAGGGCAGGAGCCAAGCATTCCTGCCTGGATCCAATCTGAGCCTGGCACAGCACAGCAGCCTTTGCCCCCTGCACTGCCAGAGGAGCAGCTTTCTGCTGCCCTGCATGGCCAGAGGGAGCCCAGGCCCATCTGCAGCAGCCCTGGAGCTGCAGAGGAAAACTCCCCCCTTGTGCAGGATCCCTGCTGCAGCAGAGCCACAGCTGGCACTGCAGGAGGGCTGAGCCCCCCTGGGATGGGGCTGGGACACCTCCCTGACACACAGGGGGCAGGGACTGCTCTCACTCTGGCTGTGGTGCTTTGTATTACTGCATTTTAATTTTTATTTTTCCTATTAAAGAACTGTTATTTCTAGTCCCATATCTTTGCCTGAGAACCCTTAATTTCAAAATTATAATAATTCAGAGGGAGGGGGTTTGCATTTTCCATTTCAAGGGAGGCTCCTGCCTTTCTTAGCAGACACCTGGCTTTTCAAACCCAGACAGTTATTTACACTCTGCTTTGGGACAAAAGTGTTATTTACAGTTATTTACACTCTGCTTGGGACAAAATGAATTTCACTCTTCATCCACAAGAAACAAAGGAATCTGGAAGTCACTGGCAGATCAGACATAACCAGATCCACTTTTCTGCTACCAGGAAGGAAAACTTTGATTAGAAATTGTCCCAAAATGCTGCCCTGATACCTCTGCCCCAGGAATTTGCTGTTCATTTCCCCTTTGTCCCACCCCATCCCAGGGGCTGTGTCCCAGCCAAGCCTTAAGAAACAGCAGAGGTGTGGCCACATTTCTCCTCACAGAGAAAAGCAAGGCACAGCTTCCCAAGGATATTTCTGGGAATGTCAGTGAGGAACCTTAGAGAGAGAAAAACCAATTCTTATCTCAATTGCTGCTCCTGTGTTGTCCACAAGTGGAATGCACTGTGGAAAATTGTTCACCTAAAGGGAATTGGTAATTGGAGTCTGGTGTGAGTGTTGTGATTCACTGACCAATTGGATCCAGGTCTGAGTGTGGGGACTGTGGACTGAGGGTCACGAGAGGAGTGCAGTTGAGTTGGGTGTTTGTGCAGTTTCAGTTTAGATTTAGTGCAATATAATACAGAATAATATAATAATTATTATATCAGTATATAATACATATTATATATTAATATATTATACTATTATTAGATGTAATACAATATATTACATATATTATATATAATTATAAAATATATAGAATGTAATATATATATTATAATATATATTATATACTCTCCATAATAGAATAATAATAAAAATCATAATAATATTAAATAATATAATAGTAACATAATAATAAAATAAAAATATAATAAAATAATATTTTATTGTATTACTCTATATTAATAGAGTAATATAATAAAATTATTATTTTATTATATTACCCTAATATTTTTATTAGAGTGATTTATTTTATTCTTAATTTTACTTATTATAAATAATAAAAAAGTAAAAGCAATAATAAATTAAATAAGTAAAATTAAATAAATATAAGTAAAATTAAATAATAAGTAAAATGAAACAATAATAAGTAAAATTAATTAAGTAAATAATAAGAAAAATTAATAATAAATTAAATTAATAATATAATAAAAATTAATAGAGTAATATAATAAAACAATTAATTAGCTTTCTGATATCAGTGGAGTCAGATGCATAATTTCCTCCCCTCGCTGGGGGTCACCTGTTCCCACGCAGAGGTGGGCACACCCAGGGCAGCCCCAGACCCACCTGGATGAAGCTCCAGCGCTTGTGGAGGCTGCTCTTGACCTTGTCGCAGTCCAGCAGCTGCGGGAAGCGGCTCTTGCCCGTGTCCACCAGGCAGCGCGTGTCAGGCAGCAGCGTCGTGGTGCCCAGGGCCCCCAGGTGCAGGAAACCCTCCCGGGTGTACCGAGCCAGCTGGGGACACACAGAAATGCTGTCAGTGAATGCTCCAGGCTGCTCCAGCAGGGAATGTGGCACCTCTTGGAGAGCTGGCCACAGGGAACAGTAAGACCTCACTGTAGGATTGATGGGGGTAGGACGGTTGGGACGGATGGAGAGCAGAGATCTCTGCAGCCAGGTCAGGAACCTGGGGTTTATTGCAAAGGGCCTGGGGGCAGGGCCCTGCTGGGAGCTGCCAAACACAGCTCAGAGCAGGCCCCAGAGATGAGAGGGTAAGAGAGTAAAAGGGTTAAGAGCATGGAAAAGTAGGAGCTAAGAGATAAGAGGTAAGAGGGCGAGGTTCCCGTTACAATACCATAAATCTTCTTCTGTGTTGAATATTCTGATTCTCAGTAACCAATCTAGTACAAGATACAAATCCTATAGCATTTCCATACAGCCTATAAGAATCATTACATTACCATACTGTGTTACATTTTAAACCCTAAAAACTCCTCTTTGGGCCCCTTCTGCCAAGCTGTGGGGTCTGCTCTGACCCTTGGGCCTGTCTGCAAGCAGAGGGTGTTGTTCCATCAAAAGGGGATCACCTTCAGCTGGCCACACCATTGTTTTCCAGTTGTTCAGTAACTGAGGGATCTCAAAGCTTGCTTTCATTTCAATCTCACTTATAGTTTCTATATTCTAAAAATCTTTTGCTAGACAATCATATTTGTAAGGCTTTCCTGTTTCATCTTCCCCAACATCTCATATCCTTCAAACACAGCTCCTTTAGCATATGGGAACATTCTCTTCTCCCAAGCTCCTCAGTTTCCACACTTGCCAGGCAGGTCTGTCCAGGCTTGTGGTGCAAACCTCCCCAGCCCTTTGGGAGAGCTTGGACTTGTGTGGGAAAGCAGAAATTCCCTGTCAGTAAATTCCCTGCCAGGCTGCTCCAGCAGGAAATGGGGCACCTCTTGGAGAGCTGGCCAGAGGGATCAGCAGTTCTGAGCCAGCCCCACACAGCTGGGATCAGCTGGGGGAGACTCACACGTGGTAAAAATAAAGCCACAAGTGCCCATCTGCCCCAGGTCCTGTCCCAGGAACAAGAAGAAAGCTCTGGTTGATATTCCATCCTTTCCAAAGGATTCCAGTCCCTCAGCACCCCAGAGCAGCAGCACAGAGGGCCAGGATAACCCAGATCCCCTGGGAACGTTCTGTGGGGATGCACAAGGAAACAAGAGCTGGAAGGAATAAAATCCAACTTTCTCCAGCCTTTTATCCCTGCTTGGGATTGGTTTTTGGAAGGAATAAAGCCCAACTTCCTCCAGCCTTTTATTCCTGCTGGGGTTTAGTTTTTTCCAGATGCAGGTGAGGAACTGAGACACAGGAAGGGGTAGGAATAATTCCAAGCCTTAAACCCCTCCTGGAGCAGACTCCTGCAGCCTCTGGATCACTGTGGGATGGGGCAATGGATGGTTTTCCCTGGATTCCAGCTGCAGCCCTGCTGGGTGAGGCAGCCCGGGCTGGGCTGGTGCCTCTGGGTGCCTGGCACAGCCTCCAGGGCTCCAGCCAGGCAGCAGCACCAGCCACAGGGGCAGGACTGTCACAGACATCTTTTTATCAAAAATCCTTTCCTCAGGAGTTTTTTTTTTCTCCTGAGAAGCTGAGAAGCCTCAGGGACAAAATGTAAACATTGATTATCTGCTGCTGTGGAATGCAACAGGTGCATCTGTGATTGGTCTCATGGGGTTGTTTGTAATTGGGCCAATCACAGCCCAGCTGGCTTGGACTCTCTGAGCAACAAACCTTTGTTATCATTCTTTCCTTTATATTCTTAGCTTAGCCAGCCTTCTGAGATGAAACCTTTTCTTCTATTCTTTTAGTATAGTTTTAATGTAATATATATCATAAAATAATAAATCAGCCTTCTGAAACATGGAGTCAGATCCTCATCTCTTCCCTCAACATAAGACCCCTGTGAACACGGTCACAAGAACTGGGATGGGAGCCTGGATCTGCCCTTGGGAAAGGCCCAGGATTGCAGCTACCTCAGACATTCCCATGGGATCCAACTGCCCAGGGCTGCCAGGGGCTGGCCAGGCTGGACAGGGCTGGGAGCAGCCTGGGACAGTGGGAGGTGTCCCTGTCATGGCAGGGGTGGCTCTGGGTGGGCTTTAAGGTGCCTCCAATTCCGACCATTCTGCCAGGAGAGGCAGGATGGGAGCACTGGGCAGGGGTGATGCCCTTGGGGACACTGGGCACACAAAGGACTCCTCCATTTCAAGGAATGCCATCACAATATTTCCCTAAACACATTTAAATTCTGGAGTGAGGAGAAAGGAATGCCAGTGTCCTGCCTTTTATAGTTCAAGGGAAAGATCTCCACAGCTGCCTATTTAAATTATGGATCAGGCCATTATCCAGCAGACAAATAAGGAGGATTCAGCCCGTTAATTAACTGAGCATATCTGTGACCCAGATGCCAGGGAAGAGGCAGTAAATCCCACTGGGAGTTTGGGTTATCTGGGCTGTAATAATTAAACACTGAAATCAAGTTAAAACAATGTAACAGGGTCAGGCTGCAGCTCATGAGCCCAGACGCAGTCAGGGTGCCCAGATCCCTTGGGCTGGGCCTGGCTCTGCTCCCAGGGGCTGCTGGAGTCACACCAAAGTGAAAATGTTCTGTACCAGAGCAGGCCTCGAGCTCCTCACACCTCCCTGATGCTCATTCACCAGGTGCTCCCCACAGGAGGGGTCAGGGGCAGCCCAAACTGTGACCACAGAGCCATGGAATGGGTTGGATTGGAAGGGACCTTAAATCCCAAACAGTGCCACCCCTGCCATGGCAGGGACACCTCCCACTGTCCCAGGTGCTCCCAGCCCTGTCCAGCCTGGCCTTGGGCACTGCCAGGGATCCAGGGGCAGCCACAGCTGCTCTGGGCACCCTGTGCCAGGGCCTGCCCACCCTCACAGGGAACAATTCCTCATTCCCAATATCCCATCCAGCCCTGCCCTCTGGCACTGGGAGCCATTCCCTGTGTCCTGTCCCTCCATCCCTTGTCCCCAGTCCCTCTCCAGCTCTCCTGGAGCCCCTTCAGGCCCTGGCAGGGGCTCTGAGCTCTCCCTGGAGCTTCTCCTGTCCAGGTGAGCACCCCCAGCTCTCCCAGCCTCTCCTCACAGAACAGGTTAATTCCAAGCCCTAATTCCTCTTTTGTTATTTGCTCCTCTCCAGATTGATCCAGGGGCCCCAGCCCAGCCTAGAACAGGACAAGAAACAAAGGAAAGAACACAACGAAAAACAGTTTAGAACTATTCCAAGCCAAGCATTTCAAAGTGGCTCAAACTGAGGAGGTCTTTAACCCCTTCACCAGTCTGGGTGGCCCAAAGCCACATCCCCAGACAGAGGCACTGACAGCCCCAGCCCCTGGAACATCCTTCCATAAACCCTCATCCAGGTAACTGCACCTGGCCACTTCCCACCTCCAGCTGTCCCTGCGGGTAATCCCAGCATCACTGGGGCTGGAAAATCCCTCCCAGCCCATCCAGTCTCAGCTGTGTCCCATCCCCACAGTGTCCCCAGCCCAGAGCACTGAGTGCCACATCTAGCTCTTCCTTGGGCACCTCCAGGGATGGATGTCACAGACACGTTTTATGGAAAACCCTTTCCTTAGGAGTTTTCCTCCTGAGAAGCTGAGAAGCCTCAGGAACAAAATGCAAACAATGATTATCTGCTGCTGTGGAATGCAACAGGTGCATCTGGGATTGGTCCATGTTGGATGTTTGTAATTAATGGCCAATCACAATCAGCTGGCTTGGACAGAGAGCTGAGCCACAAACCTTTGTTATCATTCTTTCCTTTTCTGTTCTTAGCTAGCCTTCTGATGAAATCCTTTCTTCTATTCTTTTAGTATAGTTTTAATGTAATATATATCATAAAATAATAAATCAATCCTTCTGAAACATGGAGTCAGATCCTCGTCTCTTCCCTCGTCTTCAGACCCCTGTGAACACGGTCACAGATGGAGACTCTACTTCCAATGCCTGGCCACCCTTTCCATGGGGAAATTTCCCCCTAATCCCCCCTGAGCTGCCCTGGCCCAGCCTGAGGCCGTTCCCTCTGCTCCTGTCCCTGTTCCCTGGAGCACAGCCCGACCCCCCGGCTGTGCCCTCCTGTCAGGAGCTGTGCAGAGCCACAAGGGCCCCCTGAGCCTCCTTTGCTCCAGGCTGAGCTCCTGCCCAGCTCCCTCAGCTGCCCCAGGGCTGGGGCTGATACCCCTGGCCAAGCTGCACCTCCAATCCATCTCCTGTGCTTGTGATTTCTGGCTGGCTGCATCTCAGGGATGGCAGAAAGTTAATTAGACATCCCAGCACCTGGGAAATAAAAGCCTTGATGACCTTCATTGACTCTATTGGAAAATAATTTCGGGTTGTTTAGCTTCCCTTCTGCTCTGAGCAGAACATCAATTAGCAGCCATCAGTAAAATGTTCAGGATTTGCCTTTTACCACAATTTAATCTGATTAAAGGGTGCTGTTTGGTCACCCCTGCTCCTGCCATGTCCCCCATGAGCTCAGTATTGATGGCTTTGTCCTCAACTTCTGCTGCTTAAATGGGCAAAACATATTTTATCCTATAATTAAATGAAATGCTCTGCTGGGTGAACATTATCTTAAGTTTTATAGCATTATAGTGCTTTCTATCACCTCAATATATCACCATAGCTGTGTCACTGCAATGAGCTATGGCTGCATTATTAGTGTAATACATCATTACAGCAAGGTGCTTCCATGAGGGATTGCCTCAAAGATGAAGCCATCAAGCAGGGAAAAAACCCATCAGCAGCCTCAATATAATTACAGGATAAAAGGATGATGATGGAGTCTCATCATTATTTGACCTGGAAGTGAATGGAAGCAGGGAGAATAGAAAGCTGAAGGGAAAAGAAGAGAAAAATCCCCAAAATTTTACTCAGTGAGGGATGAGTGAGTAAAGGCAAGATCTCAGTTGCATGCAGAGCATGAGAGAGTGGTTTGGGACGTGAACAACTCTAAAGGAGCTCAACAACTCACTGAGGGGTTTCATACACATACAAATAAATAAAAATTAAACATCTATATATATATATACAAACCAGAGTTCCCATTACTTCTAATTCCATCCCCAGCCATAAATTACAACCTGCAGCCCATTAATTAAACAGTTGTAGGGAAAGTCCAATTTCCTTCATGGTGCCACAAAGGCCATTTCAAAGCTTCTGCACTTGCTGATAGCTGCTGAAAAGCAGCATTTTCCAGGAGTTTCACTAATTGGATGTATCAGGAAACAAAGGAGCTGCCAAGAACTGGCTCTCAGCTGAAGAGGGAAGGGACAATGAGGACAGGGAAGACCAGGAAGGATGAAATGGGCAAGCTCCAGGCAGCCAGCAAAATCTGACTTCAGAACTTCAAGTAGGGAAAGAAAACATTAATAAGCTTCATCTCAATAACACTGAGGGAAAAATAAATAACCTGTTCTCAGCCACTCACCCTAAAGCCCAGGGTGAGCAGGCAATGGCAGCCCAATACAGTTTCTCACACAATAATGCACTTAGAGACTCAGATTTCCAGCCACAAAGTGCAAAAGGCACTTGGTGCCATTTAAGAGAAAAATGGGGATTTTGAATAAGAGCAGGTTCTGTTTAGCAGGAACTGATCTCTGTTTCAGGCCAGGGTGACCCAAAGTGGAATTTCCTCCCAGCTCCTCCAGTCCCCAGCTCAGGTGAGCTCTGGGATCCCTCAGTCCAGCCTGACTGTGGAGTGCAAACAGGATTTTTATGTTTTCTCATTCCTTGAACTGCACATTTTTTAGCTGACAATGAACCTCCTCGAGCCTGCTGGGCCCCAGATGCTCCAAAACTTTTGGAAAGGCAAAAGGAGTGCTGGAAAACAAATTCCAGCCAAGTTGAAATGGCTCATTACCACAGCACTAATTGTTTTCTTTACCCCATTAGTCTGGGTTTATTCTGCCGGTGGAACAGAAGTAATCCCACAATGGGTTGGGTTGGAAAGGACCTTAAAGATCATTTTATTCCAGCCTTCCATCCAACTCCCATCCAACCTGGCCTTGGGAAGAAAGCTCTCAGATTGTGTCCATGATTACTGCTATTTACCTTTGTCTGGAAGATTTCATTTTAAACTACAAATTTCAATTTTTTTTTTGCTTCAAATTGCAAAAATCTCAACTTTCCAACATTTTCAATTTACAAAGGTTTCCAATTTCTTTCAAGGCTTTTCCTTGCAGATCTGGCAGGATGATGGGAATCCAGAAAACACTGCAGGAGCAGCTGGGAAAACCCCCTGTGAGACCTGTGTTATAGGAGCTTCTTCAAGTTAGGTCTCATAAGCTCTCAGAGGTCTATAACAACACTCAAGATAGCTCAGCTACCCTTGGAAGCATAAAAATCAGTAGGATAGCTTCTATTGCAGTGTTAAAAACAAAAATGTTCAATAAAAGGCAAAATAAAAAACAGAAAAATCAAGCTAGGTGCTAGAAGTTCTTGCTCTTAGTAAAACACCTTACAAAAGTGATTTGTTTCTTTATTCACTTCTTTTTCTAGTAAATTGCCTAAGCAAGATTTTTAGCTTCTGTCCAATTAGCTATCCTTAAGTTTGAGGTGAAATCCCCTAAGCCTATGAAGTGGCTTTTTCACCCAATCAAAAAGAGAAATTTCTGAGCTTTTTAAGGAGACAAAAGATAGTTTGATCACTCCCTTGACAAAAAGCACATTCCTACATGCCCAGGTGTTTTTAACCCTGGAGAGCAAAGGCAGTGCCAGCCTGTCCCAGATTGCAATGCAAGATGTTTTCCATCTGTATGGCAGATTGTCTTTTGTCAAATGGGCAGTTTGCCTTATCTCTCAATTTGTGTGACCACATTCACACCTCCCTCAGGAGGGGACATCTGTTGATAACAGCTATTGAATGTCCCTGCATGGCTGATAAGAACTACAGCATCCCATTGGGAGATGTGAGCCCAGAAGGAGGAGCCAAGCATTCCTACCTGGATATAATCTGGAGATTATGGAACAGCAGCCAAGCATTCCTACCTGGATATAATCTGGAAGTTTTGAGAAACCAGCACACTGGTTTCTCCACTGGATTCCCCAGAGGAACAGCAGCTGCCTCTTCTTTCACTGGATCTTCAGAGGAAGAATCCATTCTTCTCTGCAGGATCCCTGCTCCAGCAGAACCACCCCTGACACTGCAGGAGGGCTGAGCCACAATTCCAATGGGACTGCTGCCAACCCTGACCCACAGGGTGTCAGGCTGCATTGTTTATTTTATCCTTCCCCCCCCCACCCTTTCCCTATTAAAGAACTGTTATTTCCTGCTCCCATATTTTTGCCTGCGAGTCCCTTAATTTAAAATTTATAGCAATTCGGAGGGGTGGGGAGGGTTTACATTCTCCATCTCAGGGGAGACTCCTGCCTTCCTTAGCAGACTCCTGTCTTTCCAAACACAGACACAGCCTCACCTGGGGGCCCCAGCCATGGCACGGGTACAGGATCGCTGTGTGGTTCTCCTGCGGGCCCTGGTCCAGGCACACGTCCTTGGCCTTGTTGTTCCGCAGCTGCCAGGGGAAAAGGGACAGAGTTATGGCAGGAGAAGGGGCAGGGTTATGGCACAGAAGTTGACAGAATTGTGGCACAAAAATGGGCAGAATTATGGCAGAAAAAGGGCAGAGTTATGGCACAACAAGGGGCAGAGTTATGGCAGTAAAAGGGCAGAGTTATAGCAGAAAAAGGGCAGAATTATGGCAGGAAAAGGGCAGAGTTTTGGCACAAAAAGGGGCAGAGTTAAGGCATAAAGGGGGCAGAGTTATGGCACAGAAAGGGCAGAGAAAAGGCACCAAAATGGCAGAATTATGGCAGAAAAAGGGCAAAGTTATGGCACAAAAAGGGCAGAGTTAAGGCACAAAAATTGGCAGAATTATGGCAAAAAAATAGTCAGAGTTAAGGCATAAAAGGGGGAGAGTTAAGGCACAAAAATTTGGCAGAATTATTGCTGAAAAAGGGCAGAGATAAGGGACAAAAGTGGCAGAATTATGGCACAAAAAGGGCAGAGTTAAGGCACAGAAGGGGCAGAGTTAAGGCACAGAAGGGGCAGATTTAAGGCCCTCTCTGATCAGAGAGAAGCAGAAAATGGATGCTCAGCCCTCTCTACCCTCTCTGGCTCTCACTGCTGTGTCACCAGGAATAATCAGGCAAGGAAAACTTGCAGAGCACTGAACCTTTCTTTAAATCCAGGGCTAAGGATGCTGGTTTTGTGTCATAATCCCATTCCAAGGAGCAGCATCCCTGGTCACAGCTGGCTCTGTGTTTGGTCATGGGAGGTGGGGACAAACCCAGGTTTAGGCTGCCAGAAGTCAATGCAGAACCCCTCAGATTTCAGTGAAATCTCAAGAGTGCTTAACAAGGCAGGGAAAAAAGCCCAACTGGAACAAGGATCACCTTGGAATCATCACATCCTTGTTCCAGCTGGGCTTTTTTCCACCCAAAACCTTTCTGAAATTTCATTTTTATGAAAATATAATTTTTTTGGGTGAGGTTTTAGCTTGAAGGCCTTAAGTAACTTAGATAACAAATCTTTCTTGAAATGAATAAAAATGAATAACCCATCTGGGGTGCCCAGGCTTTGAGGAGCCTGCTACAAGTGCCACCACTCCATCAATTCCACTACAGCAGAGTATTTGTTATTAGTTCCCATAAATGACTCTTTCTATATCCCCAGAATGGTTTCAAAGCCAGCAGAGATTGAATTAAGTCCCCTTATTTTATCTTGTCCTTAAGCTGCTGTGACAAGGCACTGAATCCTCCAGAGACCTTGTCAGGGATTAGGCTGAGTTCAAGTCTCAGGGTTTTAGAAGATGCCTGTGTATTAAAAATACAAATACAGCTGCTTAATCCATGGAGTCAATGGGAAATATGGGTAATTTCTGTCAATTCACTAAATGATGTATTAACATCTTTTACTTTATACAGTCTTCAAGATCAGCAACAAATCCCCAAACTGGTTTTTAGAAGAAACTGGGAGCAGATTTATGCAAATTTAGATAATTATACAGAAAAAGTCAGTTTTGATTCAGACTCCTCTCCTTTGAGGCTGTTTCTCATCAGGGAGTGTAAATATTAGCAGGCTGAGCTGAGGGACTAAATTACCTCTCCATAAGCAATGGTGTTGTTGTATCTCCTCATTTCTGGATAAACATGGTCCAGGTACCACTGGAAATTTTTACACTTCAGGCTCTTCCTCAAGGCTTTCCTCTCAGAAACATCCCCAATGTCAATCCCTGGATTCTGAAAAACAACAACAGGACATCATTGAATGGTCACACTTCCAAAAAAAGCTACAATGAAAGTATTTCCCTGAGCTTTGAGATCCTTTTCAAACTGCCTGGGAACTGCCCGTGGTTGAGTAATTCCAGGAATTCTGGGATGTCCAGGGCTGAAACCATCAGAAGGAAGATGTGGCTTCCAGAGGGGGACACCAAATTCTCTGCTGGGTTTTGAGGCCCCTTGCAATGGCCATGGGCTGATGCTGGACAGGCCCTCAGGGATAATTTACAAAAGAAGAGCCAAAGGGAGAAGAAAAGGTTTGGAGGAAGGTTGGGAGGTGCAGTGAAACTGGGGGAGTCTTCTCCCAATTCTCCTGGGTTTGGATCCATCTGATAAAGACTGATCTGTACTTTTAAACAAGGTATTTTTAAAATATTTCCCCTCCTGTTTGGGTTCTGAGGCTCAGGTTTAACAGCAAGTGGATATCAGGATTTAAAACATGGAAATGCAGACCCTGGCTGGGCACTGAGCACCAAACCCTTCCCTGACCCCACTGAGACACTGCCCAGAGGAAGGGAGGGGTAAAAGGTGTAAAATAAATGGGAAAAGAATGAAGGAAAGAGAGAAAGGTTCAAGATTCAAATATAGCAGAGGCAGACAGCTGAGAATAAAGGATAAAAATTGCATGAGAAGAAAAGCTGAGGCTGAAGCTCAGCAAAATCTCTTGGCAGTTTGGGCAATTCCAGGGTGGAATGGTCTCCCTGGAGAGCCCCAGTGCTCTGCAGACACAGCTGGCCCTGAGCAATAACCCAGCAGGGGCTGGAGCAGGGCTGGAGAGCTCCCCCCTGTTCCACCCTGGCATCTGGGGCCAGTGCAGCAGGGAAGCCAAAGGAGGCACAGCAGCCCCTTCTCCCTCACTGCCTGGGCTCCCACTCTGCTCCAGCTCCTGCTCTCGTCTCTCCCAGAGATCATTAAACACAACTGGGAAAGCAATTTTCCATTACAATGCTTGTAATGATCTCCTAATGAATTATTCACTCTGCTTTAGAAGAGACACCGTTGCAGTGTGCCCCTGGTAGCTGAGAGGTAAAAATAAAGATGATTCAGTGGAGGGAGGCAGGACAGGCTGAGATCTGAGTGGGGGAGGTTGGGCTCAGAGCTGCCAGGCAGCACCTGGATGGGCAGAGTTTTGCCATGGCATCCCAAAATAATCCAGTGCACAGCCCTAAAACCTCCCCCACCCAACAGGGCTTCCCTCAAATTAAATCTTGATTTGATTGGGAAAAGACCAGTATAAAAAACTCAAATGCATTTTGGGGAGTCCAGACCTATAGGGAAGACCTACATTAAAATCTCAAGTTGATTTTGGGTCACCCAGGCCAGTTCCCATCCCCAGGTGATGCTGCCTTTTCCAAGCTCCACAGGATGGATTTTAATCCTTTCTGCAATGCTCCCAATCTGTTCCTGAGCAGGAGGATGATGCCTCGCCTCTAAAAAGGAATCAGCCTAAGGATCAGGATTTCTGATCATGAGCATTTGGATCCTGAAGCCTCTTTTTAAGATCCCCAAATTCCCTCAGTCCTGGAGGCAGCTCCCCCTGGAGTGTTGGCTGTCAAAGCAAGAGCCCTCCTGCAGCTCCCTGGGAAAGCTCTTTTTCCTTTCCCCTTTTTCCTTTCCCCTTTTTCCTTTCCCCTTTTTCCTTTCCCCTTTTTCCTTTCCCCTTTTTCCTTTCCCCTTTTTCCTTTCCCCTTTTTCCTTTCCCCTTTTTCCTTTCCTTTCCTTTCCTTTCCTTTCCTTTCCTTTCCTTTCCTTTCCTTTCCTTTCCTTTCCTTTCCTTTCCTTTCCTTTCCTTTCCTTTCCTTTCCTTTCCTTTCCTTTCCTTTCCTTTCCTTTCCTTTCCTTTCCTTTCCTTTCCTTTCCTTTCCTTTCCTTTCCTTTCCTTTCCTTTCCTTTCCTTTCCTTTCCTTTCCTTTCCTTTCCTTTCCTTTCCTTTCCTCTCCTCTCCTCTCCTCTCCTCTCCTCTCCTCTCCTCTCCTCTCCTCTCCTCTCCTCTCCTCTCCTCTCCTCTCCTCTCCTCTCCTCTCCTCTCCTCTCCTCTCCTCTCCTCTCCTCTCCTCTCCTCTCCTCTCCTCTCCTCTCCTCTCCTCTCCTCTCCTCTCCTCTCCTCTCCTCTCCTCTCCTCTCCTCTCCTCTCCTCTCCTCTCCTCTCCTCTCCTCTCCTCTCTTCCCCCTTCCCCCTTTCCTTTTTCCTGTATTTCAGCAGCAGCTCAGGGTTTTGTGCTTTCCTATTTTCCCAGGGACATGCAACAGCTCCAGGGCTCAGCAGCTCTTTGAGGAATATTCTGTGTTCATTTTTAGCACCAGGGGGTGGCTGGACACTCGTGGCACCAGTCTGACCTCCCAGGGAAACTGGGCAGCCCCCAGTGCTTGTTCACCTGCTCATCCCACCCATGACCCAGGGGCATCATTGCCTCCCCATCATCTCCCTGGCAGTGCCAGTGCAGGAATGGGCATTGATCCTGCCAGGGGGTGGAGCCAGGAACCAGGAGATGCTCTTGACTTCCAAGATCAGACACAGCCTACAGGGAGGGCAGAGCCCCATCAGCAGCCTTGGACCTGCAGAAATCCCTCCTGGAGCCTTCCCAGAAGTGCAGGGAGTGATCCCTGTGCAGGATGTGTCCCTGGACATGCTCACGTGGTGGCACCTCATGGTTTCCCAAAGATTCACCAAGCTCTGAGGTGGCAGGATTTACACCAAAATTAATGTGTCAGATCCAAGAAAACCGGACCATTTCTGGGCAGAAATCAAAGGAACAATCAAATCTCTTTAAGAAGAAGGTTTAAGAGGAAGGGAATCCCTTCTGTGAGCCACTAACCTCCAATCCTTTACCTTTAAACTTTCCAGCACTGAGAAAACAAATAGCCCAGCCCCTGGGCTGCCCTGGGAGGGATCAGTGTCCACGATCTGGGAACCTGAGCTGGGCTGGAAGTGACACAGGAATAAACCCGAGGCACTCAGTGTCACAGACATCTTTTATGAAAAATCCTTTCCTTAGGATTTATTTTTCCTCCTGAGAAGCTGGGAGGCCTCAGGAACAAAATGTAAACATTGATTATCTGCTGCTGTGGAACGCAACAGGTGCATCTGTGA
Organism: Ammospiza nelsoni; assembly: GCF_027579445.1. Classification (NCBI taxonomy): domain Eukaryota; kingdom Metazoa; phylum Chordata; class Aves; order Passeriformes; family Passerellidae; genus Ammospiza; species Ammospiza nelsoni. Next base: position 1,711,375 of record NC_080653.1, read on the forward strand.
TTGGTCTCATGGGGTTGTTTCTAATTAATGGCCAATCACAGTCAGCTGGCTCAGATAGAGAGCCCGAGCCACAAGCCTTTGTTATCATTCCTTCTTTTTCTATTCTTAGCTAGCCTTCTGATGAAATCCTTTCTTCTATTCTTTTAGTATAGTTTTAATAAAATACATATAAAATAATAAATCAGCCTTCTGAAACATGGAGTCACATCCTTGTCTCTTCGCTCATCTTCAGACCCCTGTGAACACTATCACACTCACAGTGCTGACTGCCATCAATGGTCTGAATGCAGACAGATTCCACCTGCAGAGCAGTGTCAGGACATCCCCTCATGCCGGGTAAACACTCAGGGGGGCGAGATAAACACCACAGTCCAGGTTTAATTCTTAGAACCACACTGGAAAGGCTGTGGGAACAGCAGGAATCCCTGCAGCTCGTGGAGCCTCTCCCTCAAAGCCAAGGGAGCTCTGCTGGGGCTGACACCCGGAGGTTAGGGCTGAGCTTAGGGACAGAAACTGCTCCAGAATTCAGGCTTTAAGCAGCAGGGGCTTGTTGTATTGCACTAAATAGTTTATTTCGTTGTTGTTTTGCACTGGGCGATTGGAAATTTATCCTGAGTATGTTATGTCACTAGATTGTTATTTCCCCTCTCCCATCACACACTCTTTCCCTCATGCATCCCTCTGCTATATGCCCTGGTGGTTCAGCCCCTAGTTACCCCTCCCCTCGCCCCTCCCCAATGGTATCCCATTGGCTGCAGTCTTCTTTCCCCGCCCCCATCCCCTCAGGTATAAAAGTCCACTGCAAGGATGTCATGCCCTCTTTTACACCTGGGTGGTCGCGGGAGCCAAAAGTGTCCCTTCACAAGCCAATAAACAGGACACTCGTCCCCACGTGGAGAAGCATGCTTCTTGTGTTTTACTTTGTCCATGTAAGACCGTGTGGGCCAGAGTCCAGAGCTGGCCGGGTTGGTCTCATACAACAGCCCGAGACACACGGAATTCTTACAGGTGGCACCCAACATGGAGCACAAATGCAATTCTTACAGGTGGCGCCCAATGTGGGGCACGAACGGAATTCTTACAGGTGGCGCCCAATGTGGGGCACGAATGGAATTCTTACAGGTGGCGCCCAACATGGGGCACGGAGGGAATTCTGACAGGTGGCACCCAACATGGGGCACGGAGGGAATTCTTACAGGGGCCCTCGGGGGCAGGCTGTACCTCCAGGGGCAGGTTCCAGGCGATGTAGACGTGCCACTTGTAGTCGTCCATCCAGACCTCGGCCACGCGCAGCGCGTTGCGCTTGGTGTAGAAGCCGATGTTGTTGTTGTAGGGCTTCTTCTTGCGCTCGATGTGCGCCACCCTGGAGCAGGGCAGCACCTCCATGCTGCCCCCGCAGAGCCACACCTGCAACACAGCCACCAAAGACACTCAGCACAGGCACCCAGGTGTCCTGCTTTAGGGCAAATTTGGGGGAAAACCCACAAAAGTGGCCCCTCCAGAAAGCAAACCCACACAGCATCTCCGCCCAGGAAGGATTCCTTGGAGAGAAGTGGAAAGAACCTTTTATTTAACAGGCACAGCACCCCCCAGCACACAAAATGAACAATACCAGATGACAATATGTCAGAACCCAGGACATTCCTCTGGCTGCCCTGGAGGACTCAAGACCCTGCCAGGGGCTCAGAGACCTCGGCATAGAGCCCAAGACCCCGGTACCTTTGACCTTGACCCATGGAAAAAAATTACCAACCTTTATATGAAGAATTACAAGTCAAGAGAGTTTAAGTAGAATAATAGTTTATCACAGAGTGAAAACCAGATTTTTTGCAGTTTTTAGAATAGGGGTTCAGGGGGCAAGATGGAGGAATCTGGGCATGTCTAGTCTTCTTCCTTCTTCTTGGCCTCCATCTTCTGCTGTGATGGTGGCACTTTTAGATTGGTTTAGAGTAGAAGCTCACTGTTTAACATAGGTGATAGGTATTGAGAAGTTATGGTAAATATTGTACACGTAGTTTTTAGTATAAAAAGACAACACCACCCCAAGGATGGATACTATGCCACAACCCAACCTGCTGGACAGACCTGCGGCGGGTAAGAGAAAGAATGTGATAGATAAGAAACAATAAACAACCTTGAGAATGAGAACAAAAGAATCCTGACTCCTTCTTCGATGGCCAGGCAGGGAAAAAAAAGCTTGTAGCTATCTCAGAGTCACTCTGAGCAGCAGAGATTCTGAGAGCAACACTCTGCCTGAGAACAACACACCACTCTGACAAAGATGAAAGATTCAGAAAGTCTCTCTTGGGGGTGGTCGCAAAGCAGCACCATGTACTGCCCTGTCTGTGTGTCCTGCTGGCCGTGGGGGAGCGGCTGATAGCAAAACTGTGAAAAGTTTGCATATTATATGGCTCCATGCAGATATTTACTGTATCTATTGTGTTGTATTGATTAGTAGTGCTGTATTAACATTTTAATAGTATGGTAAATGTAGTTTGGTAGTTAAAATGTAACTTTTGTAGTTAAAATAGGAACTATGTATGTGGGATATTTTTTTAAGAAAGGAATGAGGTACTTGCACCAGATAGCAGCCACAGGACACCTAAATCCTTCAGAGAAATGGAATTTATTGCTCTATTATCAGAAGAAACTAACTTCTTCCTGTCTTGCTCAGCCCTGGAGATGCTGTCAGGATTCAGAGGAAGAAGCTGACGCTGCCCAGACAGAATCCTGTGTTTGAATGGAATTTATGCATCATGGATGAGGTGTATGAATATGCAACAGGCTATTGCTTTTAAGGGTTAATCCTCTGTTAATGTGGGTCCTTTTTTGGGCTTATTTTGCCCAGGAAAAGGTACCCAGACTGTCTATAATTCTTTGTTTTTATTGTTTCATATTGTCCTAATCTCAATTGTTCAAATTTTATTACTCTAATTATATTACTGTTTTTATAATAATTTTATTACGATTAAACTTTTAAAATTTTAAAAAACCAAGTGATTGGCACTTTTCACAAAAATTTTGCTCCTCAGAGCCAGTCTTGAAGGCACGGAACATAATATCCAGCATAAACAGAACACACAAATGGGGATACAAGCACCATAACGTCACCCTAGGACACCAGGGCAGGGGAAGAAAGGAGTTCTGAGCTCTCCACATTATCTCATGATCCTGTGTCTCATCCTGGCAGCAGAGCCCATGGCCAGGTGCGGCCTCTGCCGAGCACTGACACACACAGGGGCATTTGTGGGGCTTGGAAGGATCTTTATGTCCCTTCCAAGCCAAACCACCCTTGGATTAACCTGTGCCCAAAGCTTTAGAGGGATCAGGTCTCTGCTCACCCAGTGAAGGATCCAGTGCTGCATTTTCCCCCCAAATAAAAAGCATCAGTGACTGGAATAGCTCAAACAATTCCAGATCCCCTCCTGCAGAAGGGATGAGTCAGTGAAACATATGGCAGGGACAGATTTTTGCCACTTGAAAATGTTTGTTCATTATTGTTCTTTCACGTGCTGCTTCAAATTCCCTTAAATCGCAGTTTACAAGTTAATAAAGTCTTGTGAGATCCTCTTTTGATCTCCCACACAGAGGATCTGCAGGAAGACTTGTAATACCTGCCTGTTTGTCACCATCAAGAATTATTTACCTTCCAGGCAGGACTGCAGGCCCTGGGCAGTCCCTCCAACGCCCCATTCCAAGTAGGCAGCTCTGCACGACCATTCTGCACAATTATTGGAACACCCAGCTGTCACAGACATCTTTTATGAAAAATCCTTTCCTTAGGATTTTTCCTCCTGAGAAGCCGAGACACCTCAGGAGCAAAATGTAAACATTGATTATCTGCTGCTGTGGAATGCAACAGGTGAATCTGGGATTGGCCCATGCTGGATGTTTGTAATTAATGGTCAATCACAGCCCAGCTGGCTCAGACAGAGAGTCCGAGATGAAGCCTTTGTTATCATTCTTTCCTATTCTATTTTTAGCTAGCCTTCTGATGAAATCCTTTCTTCTATTCTTTTAGTACAGTTTTAATGTAATATATACCATAAAATAATAAATCAGCCTTCTGAAACATGGAGTCAGATCCTCGTTTCTTCCCTCATCCTTGGACCCCTGTGAACACTGTCACACGCAGCATTTCTGGGGTCCCTTCCAGGCTCACCACCTCTCCTCCCACCTGTGGGCCATCATTTTCATGGAGCCTGCTGGATTCTCCCTTCCAGCAGCATCAGGAGCCCCCAGCCTGGAGCAGTGCCTGGTGTCACCTCCCAGGGTGGCTTTGGCCCCTCCAGGGTGGGCACATGCCCAGGGGACAGCAGAGATGTGGGAATGCGCTCCTTGTTGATGGAGCGACAAAACCATCCTTTGTCTCCTTAAAAAGGAAAAAAGCCCAGAAGTTTCTCTCCTCAATTGGGTAAAAAGACACCTCATAGGACCTGGGGGACTTCACCGCAAACTTAAAGATAGCCAATTGCACAGGAACCAAAAAAGTCCCACTTAAGCAATTCACTAGAAAAAGAAGAGAATAAAGGAACTAATCACTTTGGTGGGGTATTTTACCAAAAGCAAGAACCTCTTGCACCTGGCTTGGGTTTTCTTTGTAAAGAGTTTTGTTATTTTGCATTTTATTAAAAACTATTCTGTTTCCAACACTACCACAGAAGCCATCCTGCTGAATTTATGCCTTGTAAGGTAGCTGAGCTATCTTGGGTGTGATATAAATCTCTAAAAGCTTATGAGACTGGGCTCAAGGAGACCCTTATATCACAGAGTGGGGTGGCACAGCCAGGGGACCCCTTCCCTCAGGATACCCCTGCTCCTCAGGCTGTTCCCTCCTGGATTGCTGCACAACAAAACACCTGAGTGTGAAAAATGCATATTTTATGACTGGCTTTTGGCAAATATTAAAATGAATATTATACGTGTTATGTTAGGAAGTTATGCTGTATTAATTCTCTTAAGTAGTGTGTGAAATGTAGTTTCAGGTTATAACATAATGTTGAAATAGAAACTATGCTATGTAGGGTACTTTTTTTTAAAGAAAGGATTGGAATGAGATAGCAGTCACAGGACACCTGAATCTCTCAGAGAAAGAGAATTTATTGCTCCATTATCAGAAGAAATGAACTTCCTGCCTTGCTCAGTCCTGGAGATGCTGTCAGGATTCAGAGGAAGAAGCTGACACTGACCAGACAGAATCCTGTGTTTGAATGGAATTTATGCATCCTGGATGAGGTGTATGAATATGCAACAGGCTGTTGCTTTTAAGGGTTAATCCTCTGTTAATGTGGCTCCTTTTTTGGGCTTATTTTGCCCAGAAAGAGGTACCTGGACTGTCCCTAACTCTTTGTTTCTATTGTCTCATACTGTCTTAATCGAAATTGTCCAAATTATTATTACTCTAATTATAGTACTGTTTTTATAACCATTTTTTTATCATTAAACTTTTAAAATTTAAAAAAACTGAGTGATTGGCATTTTTCACGCTGAGCCTGTTCTATCAGCTGCTGCATAAACTTGCAGAAAAAATCCCATTGTATTCCTGCTCTGTCATTTGACCTTTCAGAACACTTTAAAGACAATTTCATGCCCCAGAGAGGACTCAGAGCTGGTCTCTCACACAGGGACCTGCCTGTCCCTCCCGGTGCCTCCCCTCCTCCTCCCACCCCAGCCAACTCAACAAGGTCCTCTCAAGGTTTGCCACAGGCCACAGGCAAAGCAAATCAGAGCTGAACCAGGCAACCCCACAGAAAAACAGATATATTTTTAAAGGAATATTCCTAAGGCAGAAACTGCCTGCGTTTCTTGCCTGCTCACTTCTTTAATTTCTCAACATCTTGGTGAAACAGAGGAAGGAGCTCTGCCCTTAGGTGCTCCCAAGGCTGCTGGGCTCAACCACTACACTGAATAAATCTTCCACTCCAGAGTGATCCCCAGCATCACCTGGTTTTGTACTTTTTGGGATTTGTTGGGTTTTGTCCTGATTTAAAATCAGAATAATTATTTTGAAACTACTAAAATAATAATTAATTTTCCAGCAGCCCACCCTGAGTCACACCATTGCACTGTTACCCTTCTGAGCTTCAGTTAAATAATTCATGTCAGATTCCTCAGATTTCAGGAATATCTGCACAAACCACCTGGAAATCCCCACATTGGGATAACCTGGGTGAGGCAGAGAGCTGGGCACTGAGCAAAGGGCACATCCACAGCCTGGCCCAGAGAGATCAATACAAACTTAATTCAGGAATTATCCAAGGAAAGACCATACATCGACCTCCTAAACAGAGCCTGAACTGCCACTATAAATTTTTAAAACTCTCATTTTTATAAAGTATTTATAAATATTTCTGCTGGGAACAACAGGAGCAAAGAGAGCTGTGACCCAGGAATGTGGGAACCCAGCACATCCCTCTGGCTGCCCAGGATGGCCAGGACCCTGCCAGGGGGCTCAGAGACCCTGGCACAGAGCCCAGAACACCTGTGGGTTTGATTATGACCCATGGAGCAAATTACCAACCTTAGATGAAGATCAGCAAGCCACAACAGTTTAGGCAGAATAGTAGTGAAGTTATCACAGGGTGAAAAAGTAGATTTGGGGGTTTTTGGTATGGGAGTTCAGGAGGCAAGATGGAGGGATCTGGGTGTGCCCAGCCTTTCTCCTTCTGCTTTTTGGCCTCCATCTTCTGCTGTGATGGTGGCACTTCTGGATTGGTTTAGAGTAGAAGCTCACTGTCTAACATAGGTGATAGGTATTGGAAAATAACTGTAAATATTGTACATGTAGTTTTTAGTTTAAAAAGATAACACAGGCCGGGGGCAGGCAGAGTGCCTCTGACTGCCTTGCTGAGCAGACCTTGGCAGGGCAGGAGAAAGAATTTTATAGATAAGATACAATAAACAACCTTGAGACTGAGAAATGAAGAGCTCTGACTCCTTCAAATGCCGGGCTGGGAAAAGAGACTTTCGAACTTATCTAACTTATCACTGTGACCAGCTAGAGACCCCGACACAGGAATGGCCAAGTCACACTGGAATCTGTCCTAGGATCAGGAGCTGTTTGTTGCAACGTGGCCCCGCAGGAATTTCTGTCCCCAAAATGCAGGGGAAGAGCTGCACAGGGAGCTCAGCCCGAGGGAATCCCCCATGGCTGTGGAGCTGTGCCTGCCCCACAAGCTCAGAGTGAGACCTCAGCCCTTAGCACAATTCAAGGGCACAGAATTGCTTCTCTGCTGCCCACAGGACACAGCCAGAAGGGTCCAGTGCATCCCAACTCCCAGACACTGCCCTGATGTGCCAGCCTGAGTTCACCCCGTGGCACCCAGCCTGGGGCAGGAGGGTCCTTGGGGACATTGGTGTCCCAGCTGAGCAGCCACTGACCCAGCAAAGCCCTTTAACACACACAGCACCTTCCTGCTAAGGAATGCCCCTGGATTTGTTATAGATACACATTACAATATTGGCTTTTCACATGTGTTAAAATGAATTTTATATGTGAGGTGGTAAAGTAACTTTGTTATGAAGATACAGCTTTTATTTCTGCTGTTAATTAAGCTTAGACCTGGTAGTGCAATAGCAGATATCAGTGTGGTTGTGTTAAAATGCCTGCTGGGATGGGATAACACCCAATGCACATAGGGTGAGGAACACAGGATGGGGACACCTGTACAGATCTGCCAACCAGCAGTACTCACTGGCTGAAGATAATGCTGGCCAAGGCCAAAGCTGAAGGTGATGATAAAAAAGGACTAAAACTACAACCAAGGAATGTGCATGCTCTAAAAAGGTGAACCCAAGGAGGAGCCATGCTAAACAGTTCTTGGAATATGGAAACTAGTTTGGGGAAAAGTTTACCGTGCATAAGGGTCTATGAATATGCAATGAGCTGATGTAATTAAAAGGTATTAAGGGTTATACCCAAAGGTAACAGGGGATGCTCTTGGCTAAATGCCAAGATGCACCTGGCCATAATAACCTTTGGTCTATAGTCCTTGTCTCCCATTGTCCTTTATTAAACTTTTTACATTTTCACAGGAGAGTGAATGTGTTTTTCACAGATTTTTCATGGAATCACATAATCCCAGAATGGTTTGGGTTACAAGGGACCTCAAGGCCCATCCAGTGCCACCCCTCCATGGCAGGGACACCTCCCACTGTCCCAGGCTGCTCCCAGCCCTGTCCAGCCTGGCCTTGGGCACTGCCAGGGATCCAGGGGCAGCCACAGCTGCTCTGGGCACCCTGTGCCAGGGCCTGCCCACCCTGCAGGGAACAATTACTAACTCCCAATATCCCATCCATCCCTGCCCTCTGGCAGTGGGAGCCATTCCCTGTGATCCCTTGGAAATTGTCCCTCTCACACAGAGCCATGCTCAGAGACTCAGGGTACAGGAATTCAGCAGGTTCAATATGATGAGCAAGGCTCCAGTTTTCCCTGTTGTCTGCCATTCCCATTCCCACACAACAATTAAATTGCCACTCATTCATGAAGTGATACAGAACTAAAAATAGACCCAGTCCCCTCAGAAAATGAGGGTGAGTCAAAAACATCTCCATCAATCCACACACAGGAAGAATCAAACCATAGGAAATACTGGGATTTATAAATAACCAGTTAACACCACACTCTAGTGAAGGAATCCCAGAGAAACAAACAGAAAACAAATCCATCACCCAGAGATCTTTGATGTGTTTTGCAGAAAGCTGCTGGGGAATACACTTGTAATTCTTCTCCAAGGAAAATGTGACAGTGCTAATGATTCAGCATGGAAAGCAGTGATTTATCTTGGGGAGGGAAATGTCCAAGCACAGCTGACACTGCACTGCTCAGTCTGCTTCCCAGGAGCTTTGGCACATGAGAGAAGGAACCTCAGGGGGACCTTCTTGTTTTCTACCCGAGAGGAGTTTTGTCTTTGGTTACAAGATGTGTCTGGGTGTGCGTTCTATCCCCATCTGTCAGAGCTGGGGCAGCTCTCTGCTGTCCATGGGGCAGTTGTTTCTTTATCTCTGCCACAGCCAACCCTCCCTCCAGCAGATCTCTGCTGTCCATGGCCACTGAGTGTCCCTGCAGGGCTGATCCAATGCCAGCATCCCATGGGGAGATGCTGCGCCCAGGGGAGGAGCCAAGCATTCCTGCCTGGATCCAATCTGAGCCTGGCACAGCACAGCAGCCTTTGCCCCCTGCACTGCCAGAGGAGCAGCTTTCTGCTGCCCTGCATGGCCAGAGGGAGCCCAGGCCCATCTGCAGCAGCCCTGGAGCTGCAGAGGAAAACTCCCCCCTTGTGCAGGATCCCTGCTGCAGCAGAGCCACAGCTGGCACTGCAGGAGGGCCTGGGATGGGGCTGGGACACTGCCCTGACACACAGGGGACAGGGACTGCTCTCACTCTGGCTGTGTGAGCAGTGAAGAGGCTCCAGGAGAGCTGGAGAGGGACTGGGGACAAGGGATGGAGGGACAGTAGACAGGGAATGGCTTAAAAACCACAGAAACCAGGGATGGATGGGATATGGGGTAGGAATTCCTGGTTGTGAGGGTGGGGAGGCCCAGAGAACAGTGGGGACAGTGACCATGCTGGGTGCTGGCCATGGTGGCCTGGCTGGAGCATGGTGTGACATCCGTGAGGAGCACTGGCAGCTCCCATGAAGCCCTGCCTTTATTTGCCCAGAGCTTGGCCAAATTTTAACAGTTCAGACTGAAATCCACCCTGGACCAGCTCGAGCTCTGCAGTTAATGCAAAGAGACAACATCTAATGGTGTCAGGACATGTCTGCAAGGGAAACTTGGAGTCTCTCAATGCATTGTGACAGAAGGAAATGGGGGAAAACTCTTCCCTAACTTTCATTCCACCCACTCTAGGCTTTTCAGCTAATAACTTCATTTCTAAGATGATTAGCAACCCCCTGCCTTAATTAGCCATAGATTTCCCATTTAGCAGCTTTGCCTTATCTTTGCTCCCCTCTCTCCTTTGAAAAGTAACTTCCAAAGTTAGGGGGAAAACACAATTACAGGGCAGCAAGGATAATTCACAATGTACCAGCACAAAGGGCTGAACAATCAAACCCAGAAACAGCAGAAAAGTCAAAGAAAGAATTATTTCTCCTGTGCAGTTCTGAGAGACTTTATCTCTCCAAATTATTGCTTTTGTGGAAACAAACAACATGCACAGGCACATTCCCACATTCCCATCCCTCCTGTTCCCACCTGGCCATGCCCATCCCATGTTCCCAGAGGAGTAGGCCCCAAGCCAAGATCCTGCTGCCAGGAATGGGATGGAGAAGCTGCTCTCCAAACCCCTGTGCTCCCTTTGTTTCCCTGGCACAAGGAATGCAGCAGGGGGACACCCCTGTCCCAACCAGGCTGGTCAACCCCAGCTTTGGGAGATAAACACCTCCCAGAATGTCACTGTCATATTTTCTGAAAAATCCCTTTAGCAGGATTCTTCTCCTGGGAAGCTGAGAAGCCTCAGAGAAGAATGAAAACAATAATTATCTGATTGCTTCTCCTGTGTTTTGCTGCTTTGGAATGTGGTTGGAGGCTGTTTATCCAACAGGTGAATGTTTGATTGGTTCCTTGTGAATTGTTTTTACTTAATGACCAATCACAGCCAGCTGTGTCAGACTCTGAGGAGTCAATAATGAGTTTTTCATGATCATTCTTGTTCAGCCTTCTGTCTGTATCCTTCTCTTTCTTTAGTATAGTTTTAGTATCTGAGTTTATTTAGTATATAGTAATATATATAGTATATATATTATATAGTTTATATAGTAATATATATAGTATATATGGTATATATAGTATATATGGTATATATAGTATATATGGTATATATAGCTTATTTAGTATTTAGTATATTTATGCCTCCTGAGCCCCCATCTGGCTGAGAGCACATCCCTGCAGAGCACAGAGCTCCAGAGAGGTTGGATGCTATTGTGGAACAATGTAATTAATATAATATAATATAATATAATATAATATAATATAATATAATATAATATAATATAATATAATAATCAGCCTTCTGAGAACATGGAGTCAGATTCCTCATCTCTTATCTCATCCTGGGGACCTCACAAACACCTCCCATCACCAGCTGGTGGGTGACCATCCCATTCCATAACCCTCACACCTACCAGGCTGGCTGCTTTTGGCATTTTTCATGGATATATTTACACAGGGATGGGTGTTGGATCCTTAATCAGCCCTGGAGCTCCTCCAGGCTCTGGGAGTGCCACTGGCTCCTGCCACCACCCTAGCAGGGCTGCAGCAGTGGGGTCACATGAAGGGGAGCAAGGAAACACACATAGAGGGGAACAAGGGGAGGGAGATCAGCTGCCTTTGGGAACTCTGGAACTTGATCTCTGCAGTGGATGAGCACTCCAGGAAGAGGAAATTGTGGATTTTCAGAGATCACATCATGCCTGGGGGTTTGGGGTTGGTCTCTGCCACCTCTGAGGCTCAGCAGGGTCGCCCCCAGGCCCACACCCAGAGCCAGGGGATGCAGAAACATTTCCAAGCCCAGGAACCAAACCCTGTGGCACATCCCTGGCACAGGCAGCAGCCCTGGATGGACCCACCTAAGCATCCTGCTGGAAATCCCTGCCCAGCTCCATCCTGAACAAGTGGAGAATTCTCCTGGACACGTGCAGGGAGACCTCAGGGAGACTCCACGTCCTGCACTTGGAACAGGACAGGGAATTTCATTGCTGCACCTGTAGATTTCTTTCCTCTGTCCTGAGGCCACAGAAAACCTCTCAGAGAGGATCAGAAGCATTAAGATCAGGCCCAGTATCCATGGGCCAACTCCCTAAAATGGGATTTTCAAATGGACCTGCCCATCCCAGCCCACATCCATTCCAGCAGAGAATGGAAAGTGGAGGACAGGGTTAGAACAAATATTAAAAACTTAATTATTTTTCTTCTTTGGCTCTCCTTTTCTTCTGTTTTACCCTCATGGATGATACACTTAGGCCAGGTTCCTGTCTATCTTGTTCCAGACCAATAACAGAAATGTCCAAATTGTCCAGTGTCCCAATGTCCAACCTTTCCTAAATTAATTCCTTTTGTAATGGCAACTAAAATGCCAAAGGAGAGTGGAATCAGAGGCACTCCACAACCCCTAACCTGCAGCAAAAATGGGTAATAACCAATTTTCATCCTCAATGAACAGCTGAACATCTGACACATTGAGAGGTGAGAATAAAGCAGGATTCCCATCCATGCAGAACAGGGATTCTCCAGGAGGAGCATTCCCACCCACTGCAGTGACTTTGCTCACCCTGCAGGCTTTTCCAAGGAAAAATCTCTGCGGTGCTTCTCCAACAAATGCAGCCCAACCTGCTTTAACCTGACTGCAAAAGGGATTGATGTGACCTCATCACCTGAGATAAGATCCATCAGAAGCTTGGTGGGAAGCTGCATTTCAAAGATGGCAATCCCAAAGCCCAGCATCCTTTTATTGCCTGTCAGGACTCCTTAAGGGTTATCCCTCACTCTGGGCAGTGCCTGGGCTGCTCAGCTCTCCCCATTCAGCTCCTCTGGCAGAACTTTATTGGAGGTCTTTGATCAGTAAAAGTAGAGGCTGAGCTTTAAAAGCCTCCAGCTTGTCACCAACCTTTGTTCTGAGACCTCAGCCACAGTTCAGGTCCTTGTGTGACCAAAAGGAATTTGGTAAGATCCATCAGAAGCTTGATGAGAAGCTGCATTTCCAAGATGGCCATCCCAAAGCCCAGCATCCTTTTACTGACTGTCAGGACTCCTTAAGGGTTATCCTTAAGGATCCTCTGGAATGACAAATGCCCACATCCCCTTGGCTGGGAAAACTGCTGGAAAGCTGCATTTCCCTTCCCTGGGCACCAGGAGTGATACCTGAATTTCTGCAGCCACAGCACCCACAAACACTGCAGCTTTGTCATTTTAGTGCTCCCAGAAGTAAATTTTTTTAAAAAGAGGAGCAGAGTATTTTTAAATCTCAGCTCTCCTCTCAGGTTTGGTATGGCTCCCAAGATATTAAAGTCTCTTTTTTTCCCAGCCCCACGACCAAAGAAGAAGTTGAGATTCCTCAGCTCTGCTTTTCAAGGTTGTTTATTTTCTCTGATCTGTTCCATCCTGTCTCTGACCTGTTGAGATCTGTCCAGCAGGTCGGGTTGTGGCACAGACCCTGCCCTTGGGCTGGTGTTGGCTTTTTATACTAAGAACTGGGTGTACTTTATTTACAATAATTTTCCAATATCTATCACCTATGTTAGACAGTCTGTCTCTGCTCTAAACCAATCCAGAAGTGCCACCATCTGTTCCAGATTGCAAGGCAAAATGTTTTCCATTACCACCTGTGTGGCAGATTGTCTTTTGTCAAGTGGGCAGTTTGCCTTATCTCTCTCTTTGAGTGACCACATTCACACCTCCCTCAGGAGGGGACATCTGCTGATAACAGCTATTGAATGTCACTGCATGGCTGATAAGAACTACAGCATCCCATTGGGAGGTGTGAGCCCAGAGGGAGGAGCCAAGCATTCCTACCTGGATATAATCCAGAGGTTTTGAGACACCAGCACAGCTTCTCCACTGGATTCCCCAGAGGAACAGCAGCTGCCTCTCCTTCCACTGGATCTTCAGAGGAAGAATCCATCCTTCTCTACAGGATCCCTGCTCCAGCAGAACCACCCCTGACACTGCAGGAGGGCTGAGCCACAATTCCAATGGGACTGCCACCAACACCCTGACCCACAGGGTGTCAGGTTGGGTTCTGACTCTGTCAGTGTTGTTCTAGTGTATGCATTGTTTATTTTATCTTTTTTTTCCCTCCCCTATTAAAGAACTGTTATTTCCTGCTCCCATATTTTTGCCTGAGAGCCCCTTAATTTAAAATTTATAGCAATTTGGAGGGAGGAGCTTTACATTTTCCATTTCATGGGAGGCTCCTGCCTTCCTTAGCAGACTCCTGTCTTTCCAAACCAAGACACATCACTGCAGAAGATGGAGGACAAGAGGAAGAAAAAGAAGGACAGAACACACCCAGATTCCTCCATCTTGCTTCTTGGACCCCCATTCTAAATCCCCAAAATTCTACTTTTTCACCCTGTGACAAATTCACTATTATTCTACTCAAACTCTTGTGGCTTGTAAATCTTCACACAAAGTTGGTAATTGTTTCCATGGGCTAATATTGAAGGCACAGGTGTTTGTGACTCTGTGCCAAGGCCTCTGAGCCCCTGCCAGGGTCTGGAGTCACCCAGGGCACCCAGAGCAATGTCCCAACACTCTCCCAGCTGCACTGCAGGCTCTGCTGGAGCCCAGCTCTGCCTCCTGAGCCCCCATCTGGCTGAGAGCAAATCCCTGCAGAGCACAGAGCTCCAGAGAGGTTTGGAGCTATCGTGGAACAAATCTGGCTCTTCCTAATGAGTTTAGAGCTGAAATTCCTCAGTGCTCTGATGTTATCTGCTCAGCCTTGGCAGCGTGACAAGGACCTGATTATGTTGTAATAGCATAATGCAAAGATTATTACAGACTCATAAAAGACAAGTGCCTCCAAACCAGCATCCACAATACCTGGAGGCCCTGAGAAGGAGCTGAACATGCTGGGCTTTGTGCACTCCCAGCACAGAAATTACCTGCAGGATCTGACCCTGATCTGCTTGGAGGTTGCTCTTTTTTTATTATTTTATTGCCAGTAATGTACCAAAAGCATCTTGATCTCATTTTCCTATTACCATTTCTGTCAGAGCTGTAAAAATAAACCTGCATAAATAGCTCCCCAGGATTTTGATCTATTTTTCATGCACAAAGAGCCTTTGGAGGAAACCATGTACAGCTGGTTCTTCAGCCTTACAGATTCCATGTGGGGAGTGGCAGGAGGAGGGGGAAGGTGCCAGGGAGCACTGGAACCATGAGAGGTGGTTCTGGAACAGAATTATTGATGCAGAGAGAGGCAGCTGAGGGATGGAGCAGCTGCTGAGCTGACAGCACCCAGCTCCATGGGGCTGCTCCAGCCTTTGTGACTCCAGCACATCACAGTGCTTTGTGAGCTGTAACTTAGATATCCCACCATTCCTGTTGGGGAGGTACTGGGAGGGAGCAAATACCCTCTGCTTGCAGACAGGCCCAAGGCTCAGAGCAGACCCTACAGCTTGGCAGAAGGGGCCCAAAGAGGAGCTTTAGGGTTTAAAATGTAACACAGTGTGGTAATGTAGTGATTCTTACAGGCTGTATGGAAATGCTGTAGGATTTGTATCTTGTACTAGATTGGTTAGTGAGAATCAGAATATTCAACACAGAAGAAGATTTATGGTATTGTAACGGGAACCTCGCCCTCTTACCCTCTTACTCTCTCTCTCATCCTCTCTGCCTCTCTCTCCCTCTCTGGGCCTTGCTCTGAGCTGTGTTTGGCAGCTCCCAGCAGGGCCCTGCCCCCAGGCCCTTTGCAATAAACCCCAAGTTCCTGACCTGGCTGCAGAGATCTCTGCTCTCTGTCCATCCTACCCCCCGACGCTCCTACAAGGAGCTGTGCCACGGTTCTGCCCCTCTCTGCACCCTCTGCTTGTTCTCCCTGACAGAGATAAAACCTCCTCTCCAGTGGAGCCATCATGTCCTTGGAAATAACAAACACTTTGAACAGGAAAGTTTAGAGTATGGAAGTTTAAAGCCTGAGAAATCTCTGTGGCTGGAGAAAGTGCCATCAGCAAACTCCCTGAGAAGTGACTGTCACAGAGTGTGATGGTGTTCACAGGGGTCTCAGGTTGAGGGAAGAGATGAGGATCTGACTCCATATTTCAGAAGGCTGATTTATTATTTTATGATATATATTACATTAAAACTATACTAAAATAATAGAATAAAAGATTTCATCAGAAGGCTAGCTAAGAATAGAATAGGAAAGAATGATAATAAAGGTTTGTGGCTCGGCTCTCTGTCTGAGCCAGCTGACTGTGATTGGCCATTAATCAGAAACATCCACATGAGATCAATCACAGATGCACCTGTTGCATCCCACAGCAGCAGATAATCAATGTTTACATTTTATTCTTGAAGCCTCTCAGCTTCTCAAGAGGCAAAATCCTAAAGAAAGGCTTTTTCATAAAAGTTGTCTGCAAGAGAATCCCATTTTTATTATTAATGGCATTAACATTCAGTCTGATCTGGTTCTAAGCCTTGTTCGGATGTTAATTCCTGCCCTCCCTGAGCCCAGCCCAGCACAACTCCCAGGGTCTGCCCCAGGGTTTCAGCCTCTCCTGTCTGAGGAGAGCAGCAGCAGCTTTGTGCTGAGCCCAGAAAGGGCCTGGGGAGGGCTGGGGTTGGGAAGGGTGAAAGTGTGACAGGAAAGTCTCACAGATATCTGTGCTTGGCAGGAAGATCTCTGAATGCAGAACCTGAGAATGGAATAGAGATGGAAAAAAGTTTTTGATACAGAAGAACAACAGATGTGTAAATTGAGGATTGCTGAGCCAGTCTTACTAGACAATGAAGAAAGCCAAGGTTAAGTTGAACTGGAAGGAGGTTTTATGACTTAGAGCAAAGGATAAGCTGACCACAAACAAAAAAGATGTTTTTACCAAGCAGAAATAGGAAAAGCAGAAAGATACCACAGGCAAACAAACATGCCAGTGTGGCAAGGAGAAAAAAGGTCTAAGAATTTACCATTGCAAGAAAACTGAAAAAACAACTTGAAGCTTAAACTGTATCACACTAATTCATGTGATTGGATAGTAATGACCATAATATGGTAATGAGAGCAGTAATGATAGGCTATAGATAAAAGTTAAGGTATGTGCAAAGGTATAGATTGGTTCTACTGTACTAAGATGCTCAGCAAAGAAAAGTATAGAATGCATTGTAACCTAAATTAAGGATCTCCAGGCCTGCCTGCAGCTGGAGCTGACAGCTGTGGGCACAGCTCTGTCACCCACCACCCTGGACTGCTGTAACACTTGGATACAATAAACTGCATTTTGTATACAATAAACTGCATTTTGAAGAGCCACCTGGAGTCCCACATCTCTCATTCAGGCTCTTCCTGGCTGTGGTGGATGCAGGTGTTACATCCCCCCCTTTAATGAACCTTCTGTTGGTGGATAAAAATGCAAAGGGATCTTAGTCAATCCATCCCCTTCTTGTCCAGTGGTGAATTTATGAGTTTGCATTGTTTATTGCAGCTAAAGAATCACAGAGCTCAAAAACATCCCCAGGTTTTCTGGCAGAGCAGCCTCAGGGGCCCTCCCTGAGCAAAACCCCAGCCAAGGCAGGCAGAGCACATTTGGAATTGCAGTTTGGGGTGATCCATGACAGGAGCACCTTCAGTCCCAGCTCCATGAGGAGATCTGAGGTGACAGCAGAGCCACCCCTGCCCAGCCACAGCCACCCCTGCCACCTGCAGCTGCCCCAGTGTCCCACAGCTGATCCTGGCACAGCTGATCCCACACTGGGGCTGGGCTTTGGGCTGGAAGGGGACCCCAGAGCTCCCTGCCAGCCTCAATTATCTGTTGAAGATTGCAATGCAAGATGTTTTCCATTACCATCTGTATGGCAGATTATATTTTGTCAAGAGGGCAGTTTGCCTTATCTCTCTCTTTGAGTGACCATCTGCTGATAACAGCTATTGAATGTCACTGCATGGCTGATAAGAACTACAGCATCCCATTGGGAGATGTGAGCCCAGAGGGAGGAGCCAAGCATTCCTACCCAGATATAATCCAGAGGTTTTGAGACACCAGCACGGCTTCTCCACTGGATTCCCCAGAGGAACAGCAGCTGCCTCTTCTCCCGCTGGATCTTCAGAGGAAGAATCCATCCTTCTCTGCAGGATCCCTGCTCCAGCAGAACCAGCCCTGACACTGCAGGAGGGCTGAGCCACAATTCCAATGGGACTGCTGCCAACACCCTGACCCACAGGGTGTCAGGTTGGGTTCTGACTCTGGCAGTGTTGTTCTAGTGTACTGTGTTGTTTATTTTATCCTTTTATTTTTTCCTTTCCCTATTAAAGAACTGTTATTTCCTGCTCCCATATTTTTGCCTGAGAGCCCCTTAATTTAAAATTTATAGCAATTCAGAGGGGTGGGGAGGGTTTACATTCTCCATTTCAGGGGAGGCTCCTGCCTTCCTTAGCAGACTCCTCGCTTTTCAAACCAAGACATTATCCTACAATTCCTATCAAGAGAGGCTTGACACGGATGTGTGGAGGTCAGGGAGGGAAGGTGTGCAATCCTGCCTTAGTTCTGCCCCTGAAGAGCCTGACAAGCCATTTCTTTGCTGTTTATCTTTGTCTCCTCCTTTTGCAGCCCCTGAGGGCACGGTGAGCAGGACAGAGCTGTCACAGCATGGGGATGGTGCACTGCCAGTCCCACCCAGCTGAGGCCTGCTCAAGGTCCTGCAATAGCAGGAATTCTTCTTTTAGGGACATTTGAAACTTCAGTATCTATTCCAATGTTCTAATCTCCATCTTCACATCCTGTGAATTTTCCTGGTTGAGAAGATCCCTTCAGAAACCTCTCCAGGTTAGATTTCTGTGCACCATTTAGGGTCTCTTTTTAATTTCCCTCTTCCCAAACTGTGAAGTAACTCATGGACAGTCAGTGCCCACAGGTACCAGTGAATACCTGCTCTGGGATGTTTTCCATATTCCCTATGTCACCATGATATTTTCTGAAAAATCCTCTTTGCCCAGGATTATTCTCCTGGGAAGCTGACAAGCCTCAGAAAATAAACAAAAATAATAATTATCTGATTGCTTGGGAATGTGGTTTGGAGATCATTTACCAACAGGTGCATCTTTGATTGTTTCCATGGGAATTGTTTTTAATTAATGACCAATCCCAGTCCAGCTGTGTCAGACTCTGAGGAGTCAGTCAGGAGCTTTCATGATCATTCTTGTTCAGCATTCTGATGTCTTCTTTCTCTTTCTTTAGTATAGTTTTAGAATATAATTTCTAATATAATATAATAAATAAAACAAAATAAAATAAATGATATTACATGATATAATATAATATAATATAATATAATATAATATAATATAATATAATATAATATAATATAATATAATATAATATAATATAATATAATATAATATATCAGCCTTCTGAGAACATGGAGTCAAATTCTCATCTCTCACCTTGTTCTGGGGTTCCTCACAACACCACACCCCAAAGCACAGAGGAGATGGGATCATCCATTGTGTGATGCTGGGATGGATCACGAGACAAATTTCTTTTGGCACAGCACACAAGGACCTGAACTGTGCCTGAGGTCTCAAAGAATAAAGGCTGGTGACAAGGGAGAGCTTTTAAAGCTTTTCAAGCTCAACCTCTACTTTTACTGATCAAAGACTTCCAATCAAGTTCTAGCAGAGGAGCTGAATGGAGAGAGCTGAGCAGCCCAGGCACAGTGCCCAGAGTGAGGGATAACCCTTAAGGAGTCCTGACAGGCAATAAAAGCCGTGTTTTCCTGAGCAGTCAAATCCCTGGAGTGAATTAAACTGTGCTGGATATTGGTGCAAACAGTCATTTCTGCACGAGCTGCATCCCCATGCTTTGGATCAAAGCAAGGCAAACCAGCTCTGCAGGGGTCATGGCCTCAGTACATTGATTTATTTACAAAGTTTAGGACCTGGTATTACTTATTTTGTGTGAAACACACACAGCAGAGATTGTGGGAAAACCAGGCAGGAAAACTTGCCTGCGTTTACAAGACAGGATTCTGTTTACTCCTTGGACACTGCTGGGCTTTCCCTCATTCTGTTCTGTATGAAAGTCTCCCTAAATATCAAATAAATATTAAGAATTTCAGTTCAAAGTCCACAACTTCATAGTCATTATTTAAGGTCACCCAACATCCATTTGTTTTTATTTCCATAATACTACCCTTTAAAAAAATCACTAATTTATATACCCTCAAAAATAGCAATAAACAAATATAAATAGATTAATAAATAAATAAAAACAATAAATAAACATCCCTCTGCAGAACAACATTGCCCTGACTCCCTGGAAAGGCCCTGGCAGCCCAGTTAGCAGCACTAAATCTCAGCCAGCACTGGGTAATTTCAAGATTACATTTTAATAACAGCAGCCCAGTCCTTATCTTTTCCCTGCCTCCTCTTGTGCTTGATCTCCCAATTAGGGATAAGAGTAGTGGAAGTGATCCAGCCCCACCATGCAGTCAGATTTCACAGATTTTATGGCCCTGTAATTGCCATTACAGGGCCATAAAAGAGCTCCTGTGGAATTCTTTTTCCCAAGGGAGCCTGTTGATAAAAACAGTGACTGTTTCCATTTAATTCTCTGGGTACATTCACAGGAGCTCAGACACTCTGAGATTTGATTCTAACAGAAGGAATCCACTGCCTTTCCCTGGAAAAGAGCCTCAGCCCCTCCCACCAAGATGAAAATGATTATTCTCCAATCAGACATTTCCAGGAAGATCAGGTGGATGCCCTCAAGTGTCCCAAGGTCCTTCCCAAGCTGAGGGGCCAGAACTGGGCACAGCACTCCAGGTGTGCCCTCAGCAGTGCCCAGTGCAGGGCAGAATGAGCTCCCTGCTCCTGCTGGCCACACCATTCCTGATCCAGGCCGGGAGCCATTGGGCACTCTGCTGGCTCATGTTCTGCCTGCTGTCCATCAGTGCCCCCAGGTCCCTTTGTGCCTGAACATGGGAGCTCCTGATGTTCCTGTCACCAGCTGGATTAATTCTGCCACGTTTGTCATCTTGTATATGGAAATCTCTTCCAATACAAACAGTGTGAGAGATACTGCTCACTTCGAAAAATGTAGAAGGTTTATTAAACCTTATCAAAAACACAACAGAAGACTGAATAGAGAAAATATTACAGTGCTGAGAGCAGAGGATGTTGCCCACATTGTGCTCACCCACACAATGGAGGTTTCACCTTTTAACCCTTTAGCTCCCCCAGAGTTCTGTCCATGGACTCCTCCTTCCCTGCCCAGTGCTGGAGATCCCTGCCTGACACCTTGATTGGAGCTCAGGGGTCACCATGATATTTTCTGAAAAATACCTTCACCAGGATTTCTTCTCCTTGGAAGATGAGAAGCCTCAGCTTCTCCATGTTTTGCTCCTCTGGAATGTGGTCTGGAGATTGTTTATCCAAACATGTGAATTGTTTTTAATTAATGACCAATCACAGCCAGCTGTGTCAGACTCTCTGAGTCAATCATGGGGTTTTATTATTCTTTCTTTTCTAGCCTTCTGTCTGTATCCTTTCTCTACAGTTTAGTTTTGTTTTAGTACATAATTTTCTTTTGATATAATATCATAAAATAATAAATCAGCCTTCTGAGAACATGGAGTCAGATTCTCATCTCTCACTTCATCCTGGGGACCTCACAACACCACAGTCAGGGGCTGCCACAGGAACAAGTGACCCTCCCAAATGTCCCAAACCCAGGGCACCCCTGAGAACAACACAAGGGGGTAAAATACAACTATAAATCTATAAAACTGCTCCCAACATATATACAGGATATTTGCCTTTTAATTGTGAGAGTCAACCATGGCATTGCTCATCTATCACAAGGGGTTGGAATCCCCCAATTAATAATGAAATGAAAAATGGAGCATCAGGTCCTTCCACACAAGAGGATGGTGGTTACCCATCCGCTAACAAATTCTGCCTCCTCTCAGGGAGAATTTAATCTTGCTCTGAGCCCCCCTCAAGCTTTGCTCCTGTCTCTCACAAGCACTCCCAGTCACGCACACGTCTTGAGCCAACTTTCATTAAATTGAGATTAAAAGGACTTTCTCCACAGACAAAATCATAAAATGGAAAATGTCTCATTTCAGCTTTTTCCTCCAAATCCGAGCCTTGCCATTCAAGGGCACCCAGCACTAATAATTTCCCTGCTGAAGCAGCTCCTTCTATTTGATTCTTTCAAACAGCAGCAGAGGCTCCAAACCCCAGAGCAGCAGCACAGGACACGTCCTCAGGCAGAGATTCACAGCCAGACCCCAGGGAAGGGCTGGGGTTGTGCCAGGGCAGGTTTAGGTTGGGTTTTAGGAAAGGTTCTTCCCCCAGAGGGTGCTGGCACTGCCCAGGTAATGGGCACAGTCCTGAGGCTGCTCCAGGAGCTCCAGGAGTTGCAGGGATGCCAGGGTGGGGTTGTTGGGGTGTCTGTGCAGGGTCAGTCATCCCTGCGGGTCCATTCCCACTCAAGAGATTCCATAATCCACGCCTTTACCTGTGAGACCCCACAGCACCCTGAAAACAAAGGACATGAACATCCCTACTCTGCTCTCACTTTTCCCTGACAGGGATTTG
The DNA here is from genome assembly GCF_027579445.1 of Ammospiza nelsoni. Lineage (NCBI taxonomy): Eukaryota > Metazoa > Chordata > Aves > Passeriformes > Passerellidae > Ammospiza > Ammospiza nelsoni. Next base: position 1,733,630 of record NC_080653.1, read on the forward strand.
CTGTGAATTGTAGCCATGATATTTTCTGAAAAATCCTTTCCTTAGGATTTTTCCTCCTGAGAAGCTGGGAGGCCTCAGGAACAAAATGTAAACAATGATTATCTGCTGCTGTGAAATGCAACATCTGTGCATCTGGGATTGGTCTCGTGTGGTTGTTTCTAATTAATGGCCAATCACAGCTGGCTCAGACTGTCTCGGTCAGTCACAAGCCTTTGTTATTAATTCCTTCTTTTTCTATTCTTAGCCAGCCTTCTGATGAAATTCTTTCTTCTATTCTTTTAGTATAATTTTAATATAATATATATCATAAAATAATAAATCAGCCTTCTGAAACATGGAGTCAGATCCTCATCTCTTCCCCCACCCTTGGACCCCTGTGAACATGGTCACAGTGAATTCAGTCTGCTCATGTCTGAAAAACAGAGATGAGTCAAAAGCATCTAAAAAGTTTACCTTTAAAACTCTGGGATGTGGTGATTCCAGTGAAATTCTGCCAAAAAGAAATGGAGCATTTCAGTGGAATGGATGCAGCCTCATTTAGAGCTCATCAGAATGGAGGGCGTCTGCATTTCTGGGTTTGCATGAAGTTCAAAACCCTCAATAATTGATAATAAAAGTGAAATGGAGCAAAATTTCACATTTAGTGCAACCAAACATCCTCATCAAGTCTACATTTCTGAACTTCAGTTTGGAAACTTTTCAGGGTTCTTTTCTGAAATGCATCTGCAAACCCAAATAGAAATGATGAGTTTTGGAAAGCAGAATGTAGGAAGTGGGCAAGGCAGAAGGGACAATGAGCAGTGCTGTGTCCTCACACCAAAATTATGACTCATTCCTTGCTCATTTGTTTAGATTTCAACACTAATTGTTATTAGTCCCTAATTCATCAGCATCCCTGGGCTTGGCATGAGTGTAAAATAACAAATATAGAAATTTCCTGTGAACACACAAAACCAAAAGAGGTGGAAACAAAGCAGAAAATCAGAAGATGCCACTTTAATTGCTCCCAGATTTATCCCCAGATTTTTCTGCTGGAGAAAGTGCTCATTGCTACAGCCTTGGGGATGATTGCGGTACATCCCTTTGCTCCTGCAAAGTCACACAGGAAAAGAACTTCTCCAACCCTGCTCACATTTTGCAAGTCATGCCTGCATGTTAAGGTTATTTTATTTTATTTTATTTTATTTTATTTTATTTTATTTTATTTTATTTTATTTTATTTATTTTATTTTCCCTGTGAGTCACCAGGCAGCCTTAAAGTCACTGCAGGACTTAAAGCAATGAAAAGCCTTCCACCAAATTCTCTTTAAAATGAGACCTGAGCCACGTTCTGGCTCCACTTCAAATGGCACTTGGAAAGTGTGTGCCAAGTCTCTAAAGGAAAATGGAAACATTTCCATGCACTCCAAAGGCCCTGGGCACCATCCCAGCCCCTGAACCCAGCAGTGCCATCAGCTGTGCCCTCCAGGGCTGCCATCCTGACACAAAACGCTGGCAAAACTTTTTGTTTAATTAAAAAGCTGCAAAAGGAGCTGCTGGGAGCCCCTCTCAGCTCTTCCCTGGTTTAACTGGAAGCTGCTCATGGGCCTCCCCTGGACAGGAGCTGTGCCAAGCACAGTTATCCCCATCCTGGGATGAATCCTGCCTGCAGATCAGATCTTGCTCAGAGCCCAGCTCAGGCAGGGACAGGCTGGGCTTCTCCTGCTCCCCCTGCAATTCCAGGCTGTTCCAGCCTCCTCTCTGAGGGCACAGACTCCTTCCACTACCCCATGGTTCCCTTGCAATTCTAATGAAGGACTTCTTGCTGAAAGCACCAGGACAGAGCAGCTGAATTTCTGAGCCCAGCTCAGAGCCCACAGAGCTGCTGGAAAATTCACAGAAATCACAGAATCACTGGGTTGGAGGAGACCTTCAAGACCATCAAGTCCAACCCTGTGGCAGCAGCAAAAGCAGCAGCTCTCTGGCCACAGAGAGTGGGCACAGACTCCCAGAAAAATCCTGGGAAGCTGTGTAGAAGCTGTGAGAAACTTAGAAGAAAAGAATTCAAACAATTATTATCTCTCTTTCTGTTACCATTGTTTATAGATATGGTTCTCTAAAGTGTGTTATTGATAGCCATCAATAGTGAGAGATTTTAACTTTGAGACCCATCAAGTCTTAAGTCCGCCATTGTTTCTATAAGAACTGTAGATTTCTAATAATAAAGTGTCTTTTATGCCTTCTAGGTCATAGAGTCAATGCTCATTATTGCCCAGCTGGGGGCTGGGACTACAGAACCCAGCCCCAACACCTGAACTAAGCCCTGGCACCCAGTGCCACATCCAGGCTTTGTTAAACACACCCAGGGATGGGGACTGCACCACCTCCCCAGGCAGCCACTCCAGAACTTTATCACCCTTTCTGTAAAACACTTTTTCCTGCTATCCAGCCTGTATTTCCCTTGGTGCAGCCTGAGGCTGTGTGCTCTGGTTGTGTCAGGGCTGCTGGAGCAGGAGCCCAGCCCCAGCTGAGCACAGGCACCTTTCAGGAGCAGCAGAGTGATGAGGGCACTGTGACAGTGTGCACAGGGGTTTTTGGATGAGGGAAGAGATGAGAATGTTGACTCCATGTTTCACAAGGCTTGATTTATTATTTTATGATATATATTATATTAAAACTATACTAAAAGAATAGAAGAAAGGATTTCATCAGAAGGCTGGCTAAGAATAGAATAGCAAAGAATGATAACAAAAGTTTGTAGCTCGGGCTCTGTGTCTGAGCCAGCTGACTGTGATTGGCAATTAATTAGAAAAAACCAATATGGGCCAATCACAGATGCACCTGTTGCATTCCACAGCAGCAGATAATCATTGTTTACATTTTGTCCCCGAGGCTTCTCAGCTTCTCAGGAGGAAAAATCCTAAGGAAAGGATTTTCCATAAAAGATGTCTGTGACAAAGACACCCCTGAGTGTCCTTTTCTCCAGGCTGAGCATCCCCAGCTCCCTCAGGGGTTCCTCTCAGGGTTTGTGTTCCCAGCCCCTCTCCAGCCCTGTTGCCCCCTCTGGATGTGTTTAACAGAAGGGCTCAGGGGGTGTCCCCAGAGCTGCCCCAGGAGCAGATCTCAGGTACAACACACCCAGCTCCTGGATCAGTGTTCAGTGATAATGGGGCTTTGTGTGTGCTCAGCAGGCATTTAATAACTCACCTTGTTCTCATTTGCTCTGTGCTGTCTGTCATGGTTTGGGTGCTTTTAAACGTCTTCACAGCTATTTAGAATTACTCATCCTTCTGCAGCATGAAATGAGAATCTGAGCTCCAACTGCTGGGACAGAGCTTGTCACTGATGGGTTTCATCTCCTCTAATTACTGCTGAGACAGATGTCTGCAGCTCAGAGCCGTGACTCAGCTTCCAGGGACACACGCTCCACGTGCTCCAGAAAAAGCTGCCAGGAAAAACTTCTCCTTGTGCTTGGAACTGCCAGAGGGCAGGGATGGATGGGATATTGGGAATGAGGAATTGTTCCCTGTGAGGGTGGGCAGGCCCTGGCACAGGGTGCCCAGAGCAGCTGTGGCTGCCCCTGGATCCCTGGCAGTGCCCAAGGCCAGGCTGGATGGGGCTTGGGGCACTCTGGGACAGTGGGAAGTGTCCCTGCCATGGCAGGGGTGGGATGGGATGGGATTTAAGGTTCCTTCCACCCCAAAGGACTCCAGGATTCCATGAGGGTGTTTGGGGGAAATCTGCCTAAAGCCCAGCCTTGTCCTTGGCCAGGAGTCTGAGCCCAGCCTGGAGAGAGAGAATGGGGCTGGCACAGAGCTCCCAGCAGCCATCCCATGGGCAAGGCTCAGCCCAGCCAACCCACCAGGCACCAGGAACTCCATTTCCATGGAAATACCTTGTGGAAATTCCTTTCCATCCTCACCAGTCCCAGACAGGGCACAGAGCAGACAGAGGCACAGGCACTGCTCTCCTGGAGTTTATCCAGTCTGCCCTGCAGTGACTAACTGGGAGCACTGGGGAGACACAAAGGTTTAACCGTGGAGGCTGCTCACCAGACCCAATGAACCCTCCATGGTGGCAATCAGCCCCACACCAGCTGATTTAACTTCTCCTCAGCTCCAGGATTCCTCTCCACCTGCCTTAAAGCCAGACTTTGCTGGGTCCCACCCGTGCTGCTCAAAGCACAGCAATCCTTGGTGCTGCCAGTGGCATCTGTGATGGTGGCACAGGGACTTGGGCCTGGTCCCAGATCTGTAAAATCCCTTAAAATGAACTAATAGCAGCTGTTAAACAAATGTGGGATTCACAGGCAGGCATTAATTTCTGCATTGTCAGGGGTCACAGCCCACATCATCTGCAATCCACAATTAAGGGGTGTTCAACTCCCTCCAGAAGGCAGCAACAATTACTCAGGACAATGAAACTGTAGTTGCTGTTTTTCTCTGCAGTGCTTTGCTTTGCCCAAACCCCATTGTTGGATTTCATTTTCACACTGGTAGTGTTTCCCTTTCCTGCGTTTTCTAAATGAAAACCAAACCTCAGAGTTTTCACACCCCAAAAAAAGGAAAAGAAAGCTGGATACCATTCTTTTTCTCATTTTCCCTTCCTGCTTTGGAGAGAAGCTTTACCAGCCAGAGGGCAGGGCTGGATGGGATATTGGGACTGAGGAATTTTTCCCTAGCAGGGTGGGCAGGCCCTGGCACAGCTGTGGCTGCCCCTGGATCCCTGGCAGTGCCAAGGCCAGGCTGGACAGGGCTGGGAGCAGCCTGGGACAGTGGGAGGTGTCCCTGCCATGGCACTGGATGGGATTTAATGTCCCTTCCAACCCAAACCTGTCCCTCCATTTGTGTCCCTCCCACCATACAGACAGCCCAGCAATGAGGGCAGACACAGAGAGATTTCCGGAGAGGTGAGATGGGGATTGCAGAGCTCACACACACATGGGATTGTTTAGGAGGAGCTGAGGTTGGGCCCCTCACCCTCCTGGGGCTCTGGAGATGCTCTTGGCAGTGCCTGGTGCAAGCAGCATTTTTTAGCCCTAAGGCAATGTCTGTCAAAATCAATACAAAATTCCTACAAACCTCACCAGACACTGAATAAGGACTAAAATATTCAGTCACCAGCAAGAAGCTCAAGCTGTAGTTAAGTCCTTATTAAGCAGAATAAAGAGATTAACCTAAAAAAAAAAATTAAATGAAAAGCTTTTGTCTGTGCTGGCTGGGCACAGAGGGAGGGGATGAGAGGCCTGTGCAGGGCAGGGAGGCAGGAGGGAGCAGCAGAGTCAAACTCCTCCAAAGGCAGGGATTTCTTGGGACAGGTTTTAAGCCAGGCTCATCTGGTTTGCCTTGCCCTGATCCCAGATGTCTCCCTGCTGTGAGGGATGCAGCACCCAGCTCCCTCCTGCACTAATGAGGTTTATTAAGATTAGACAGCTAATTTCTACACAACTCTTCCTAGAGATGCCACAGCAGAGACTCTGCCTGTCCTAAACCCAGGGACTGAGCTGTGGGTGCAGGCCCAGGGCTGTTCTACCCCTGTTGGTACTGCAGGGACAGCTCCAAACTGCACAGACACAGTCACAGTGACAATCACACTGACAGTCACACTGACAGTCACACTGTCACAGCCACTGCTGCCCAAACAATTCCAGGTTTCTGAGCTCATCCACACCACATCAAATCAAATCTCTAGAACAGCAGGAAACCTGCAGGGAAACATGGGAAGAAAACATCTTTGAAAACTCAAAGGGTGACTCACTCGAGGAGTGCAAGGACTGGTGAGAACTGGGATGCTGAGAGGATTTAAAAACCAGAGTAATGAGCCCCAAATGTCAGAGCATGAGCAGTGAATCCATTACTCACATGGCTGGGGGGTTCCCTCAGGCAGCACCCACTGACACCCCTGAGAAGGGCAGGCCCAGGGGCCCTGGGCACTCCTGAGACTCTCCATGACCAGAGCCACCAAACTGAAGGACAAATCAAAAATCCAGAGCTGGGCAGATCAAATCTGGCAGTCTCTGATCAGCCTCATGTGATTTCACTCTCACTCTGAAATCTGTTGGCTTCAGCCCACAGTGAAAAGACACATTCCAAGGAAAGGCATATTCTTACTCTGCTCTGCCATCTGCAAATCATTATTCCTCCTTCATAAAAATAACTAAGTGCAAAGGGCTATAAGAAAAGGAATAAATTCCTTAGCTCCTTCCAACGAGAATTTTTACCAGCAGCCAAAAAGGAGGAGAAAAGACCTGGGTGCAGCGTGTCCACTTCCAAAGCTGAGGGAAAAGGGGAGCAGAAAAGGAGCAGAAAATGTCTGCAGTAGTAGAATGTCACAGACATATTTTATGAAAAATCCTTTCCTTAGGACTTTTCCTCCTGAGAAGCTGGGAGGCCTCAGGAACAAAATGCAAACAATGATTATCTGCTGCTGTGGAATGCAACAGGTGCATCTGGGATTGGTCTCATGTAGTTGTTTATAATTAATGGCCAATCACAGTCAGCTGTCCGAGCCACAAGCCTTTGTTATCATTCTTTGCTATTCTATCCTTAGCCAGCCTTCTGATGAAATCCTTTCTTCTATTCTTTTAGTATAGATTTAATATAATATATATCATAAAATAATAAATCAATCCTTCTGAAACATGGAGTCAGATCCTCGTCTCTTCCCTCATCCAAGAACCCCTGTGAACACCACCACACCCTTCCACCCCAAACCATTGTGGGATTCTGGGCTGCTGCTGACACAGAGCCAGCAAGGAGCCAGCTCAAGGGGTGTGTGCCCCCAGCCCTGCCCAGGCTGGCAGGACCATTTGTGTCTTTGGCTTCATCCTGCCCTGGGAATGAGGGGGAGAACCCTGGCCCAAAGAAAGCAGTTGTTCAGCTGCTATCTCATGATCTTTTGGATGAATATTTTTTCCTTTCCAATGTGAGTCATGAGACTGGAACGAGTGAGATTGTAAAATAAAAAAGTTATCAGCTCTCCATCACTGGAAACATAAAAACTCCTTTTCTCTCCAGTGACAATTAACAAGGAGCAACAGCAGATAAAGTGGAGCTGGCTGCTTCCATCCCCTTCAAATAACTGCAACCCCCCCAGACCTGCTGCTCCGTATCTGCAGCACAGCCCCTGCAGATGAGGCTGTCTCCACAAGAAGGATAAGGATGTACAGGTAAAAAGCAGATAAAGAGATGGGGGAAATGCTCAGCAGGCTAAAAAAAGAGGCCAAAATCTGCAGAGCTCTTGGTGAGAAGCAGCACCAAGAGGAGGAGAGATGAGAGGGAAGGGAGGAACTCCTGGAGCTGGGGTGACAAAGGTGCCATGCACAGAGCTCCTGGGGCCTCTCCTGGGGCTCCTGTGGGAATATGGGATTACAGGTGCAGCACAGGGGGGCTGGAGGTTAAATCTCAGCTCCCTGTAAAAGCTCCTTTGGCCATGTCCAGCCCTGCCCAGTGAAGGTGGTGTTGGGTTCCTGACCCTTCTCCAGTTGTCCTGCCCCACCCCAGCCTGACACACAGCAGGTTCTGTTGTTGCCCTCCAGGTCTTCCAGCAGATTCAGGTCCAGGTGGGGTTTGGCTTTCCCAATCCCACTCTCACACACCTGGGGTGTGTGAGAATCCAGACACAAATCCAGACACAGTTAATAGTAGTTAATAGTAGTTCAGTGGCCATGTAGGCAGCAAGCTCTGGATGAGCAGCATGTGTGGACTGATTTTTGTGAGACAGCTGAGTATTGCTTCTTCCTCTTTGAAGTTGTGGGAGGAAAAGCAAGTTGAAGCATTGGTGCAATGATTCTCTCACAGGGAAAGTCACTGACACATCTGCTCTGTTACCTACAGAACCTGGGATTTAACTGAACACAAAGATCGTGTCTGGATTCTCCCTGAGAGATCTGACTCTGCTTTCACCTTTGGAATGGGTGAAAATGGCGAAAATGGCACCTGACATTTTTCATATGTCAGGAGCTATTTCTTCCATTCTATTCTATTCTATTCTATTCTATTCTATTCTATTCTATTCTATTCTATTCTATTCTATTCTATTCTATTCTATTCTATTCTATTCTATTCTATTCTGTTCTGTTCTGTTCTGTTCTGTTCTGTTCTATTCTATTCTATTCTATTCTATTCTATTCTATTCTATTCTTTCTTCACTTACACGTTCTCCTGCCACTTCCCCTTGACCTCCTGCATGTCCCAATGAGCCACGGGCAGATGATCCTGGAAAATCAACCCATCCACCTGGACCTTGCTCCAGTTTGTGTTCTTTATTTCAAAGAAAGGCCAATGTAAAGTAACTCAGAGCATGTCCCAGTCCTTTTGGAGCTCCTTCCTGAGCTGAGGAGTCCCAGCAAGCTCGACCAAAGCTGCACTTAGACATTACACTGCTAAACTACCACAGATGAGACATCACAGAGAGATGATTTGGGCTTTATTTTTCTGGAGCAAAAAAAAAAAAAGTGCTGGAAGCAATTTTACCTCTCTTTTATCCAAACCTGAAACATATTATTGAGCTCTCTAGATTCCATTAAGGCATTAAAACTGTGTTCCACACCATAGTTCTTTCAAAAAAACCAGGAAAATCCAAACTCCAAAGTCTGCTTTCAGCTTGAACTGTCACAATATTTTCCAGATGTGGTGCAGGTACACGCTGAGGACTGCCAGTCATCCTCAATGTCTTCCCTGGGAAGGACAATTCTGCTTCCTGCTTGCTAAGTTTTTAGTTCCTTTTGTGGGCACGCTTCATCCTAAGTTTCTGTGAAAGGTAAGCAAACAAGCTGTGATTTGCACAGGACGCCCACAGACACATGTGAGAGACAGCCCAGCAGACACAGCACTGCTGCTCCCACAGACAGGCAGGGAGCAATGAACACTCCAGCAGGGCTGTGGGCTCTCAGCAGGGCTCAGGACAGCCTTAAAATCTCTGCTGGTACCCCTTGGAGCCAGAAAAAGTCTGGTTTAATTGGATTTATTGGTCACCAAGTATTGTATTTGCAGGGATCCCCGTGGCAGGGAGGAATGATGAATCTGACTCCATGTTCTCAGCGGGCTAATTCTTTATGAGATTCTATTCTATTCTATTCTATTCTATTCTATTCTATTCTATTCTATTCTATTCTATTCTATTCTACTATACTATACTATACTATACTATACTATACTATACTATACTATACTATACTATACTATAGAGAAAGGATACTTACAGAATGCTAAAAAGATAATAATGAAAACTCCTGACTCTCTCCAGAGTTCTGACACAGCTTGGCCCCAATTGGCCAAAGAATGAAAACAACTCACAGCAGAATCCAATGGAACAATCACCTGTGGGTGAACAATCTCCAAACACATTCCACATGAGCACAACACAGGAGAAGCAAATGAGATAAGGATTGTTTTCCTTTTCTCTGAGGCTTCTCAGCTTCCCAGGAGAAAAATCCTGGGCAAAGGGATTTTTTCAGAGAATGTGAATGCCACAACCAAGAGCCTCTCCTGCCTGCTGGGTTTCCCTGTCCCCGTGTCAGCCCCTGCTCTGATCTCACCATTCTCTTTCCAGCTTTCCCCTCCTCCTGGCTGCTCCCACATGGGGCTCTGCTCCCCTGCACCCCAAACACCCCCAGATGAACAGACCAAAGCAATCAGAAGGGTGTTTGATAAACCAGCCCAACTCTTGCCAATGTCGGCAATTCCAAACCCTCCAAGAGCTTCCTCTGCCTTTCAGATGAGGACTCAATGTTGCCTTGATTTTTTTAAGTTTCTCTAAGCTTTCTGATGTTTGCATTCTTGTAATGAACTTTCTCACACACTTTATGCAAAACTTTTTGTTTTGCATTATTTTATGGAAGGAGAGAAATTTGATAGACTGTTGGTTTGTCCAGTGTCATTGGAGAGGTGGCAATGTCACCCTCCAATCCACTGTCACTTTTAGAAATTTATAAATGTTGAAGTCAGAAATTAAAAAAATCTCTTTTCACCTTAGAAGAGCTGCATGTTCATGTTGTGTTATTTCCTGTCCTATAGTGACAACTCTGAGTCAGGCTGAGACCACTTCTGACCAATTCCATCCCTTTGGCAGTTTTTAGATGAAAAAACCAGGGAATTGTGACATCTTGACCCCCTCAAGATCCACCTGAAGCCAGGCAAGCTGAGCCCAGCTTAGTGACAGAATGTCAGGAGTATTAAAGCAGTTCAAGGAAGGAGCTGTTCCCATCAGGAACAGCCACGGTCACCAGGCTGGCAGCAGGTCCATGGAGTCAGAGAATGTTGGAGTGGTTTGGGATGGAAGGGACCTTAATCCAGCCCTGGCATGGCAGGGACAGCTTCCAGCAGGGATGGAAGGTGCATGATGGATGGACACCAGGAACTGGTGCAGGTCCAGGTCAGAAGGCAGTGTGTCACCCTGAGGAGAAGCTTCTCCTCTCCTCTCCAGGGAGCTTCAGTCCAAAGGGATATTTATAAAGGGATATTTATTGTCTCAGGAAGGTGGTGCCAGGAGCCCCCTGCCCACCCCCTGGCTCCAGGCACATTCCTGGATCTGCTCCGGCTCCGAGGGCACAGTGGGGTCACAACGAGATCACAACAGGATCATTATGGGATCACAAGAGGGTCACAATGGGATCACAATGGGATCACAATGGGACCCCAACAGGATCACAGTGGGATCACAATGGGATCATGACGGGATTACAACTGGATCAGAATGGGATCATGATGGGGTCACAACAGGGTCACAAGAGGATCACAATGGGATCACAATGGATCATGATGAGATCACAAGAGGATCAGGATGAGATCACAAGAGGATCAGGATGGGATCACAACGGGATCACAATGGGATCACAGTGGGATCACAGTGGGGTGACAATGGGGTCACAACAGGATCACAATGGGATCACAATGGGACTATGATGGGATCACAATGGGATTGCAACGGGATCATGATGGGGTCGCAACAGGATCACAATGGGATCACAATGGGACTATGATGGGATCACAACAGGATCAGGATGGGATCACAATGGTTGGCTGCCCCAACCCAAGCACTGCACTGTGCTCTCCAAACAAAGGCCCTGTAGCCAATTCCCTGATGACTCTTTCACACACTCAGTCAGCCCAGGGTGAGTCAGTGCAGCGTTAATGGGCAGCCCATGGAGCAGCCCCATCTGTGCCCGGCTCAGCACAGGCTCCCCAATCCCAGCACCCTGCAAAGTCACCCCAGTCAGCATCTCCAGGGCTTGATCTTCAGGGGATTGACTTTCTACCTTGCTTCTTGCCCTGCCACAGCTTCCCAGCTACTGCAACAGCAGCTCAAGCCTATTTTGTCTTATTTAAAACGTTTCTTCTTCAAAAGTGTCGGACTTTGTGATATGGTTCAGTGGTTTGGGTGGGACTTAAACATTGGAGGTCTTTTCCAACCTTAATGATTCTGTGATTTCCTTTAATATCAGTTTGATAGCAGCATGAATATTTAACGGTAAATGGCAAACAGGTGAGAATAGCCCCAGAAGCTGCTCCCACCCCTGTAAAGCCAGGGCTGTGATGGCTTTTGGTACAGCACTAGCTACTGAGTCCTTCAAAAACCCATCATTTTCAACAAAGCTCAAAGCTCAGACTGAAGAAAATACACCCAAGGTCCTCATGAATTCTAAGCTGTTCCTTTATCACTTAAACTCACCAAATCAGGATATGCTGAGATTCCATGACCATCCATTCAGGGTAACACGTGATTTTTCTTCTTGGAATTAGTGGTAATTCACTGGGAGCTGGATTTGCATAGCATTGTGGCCAAATATATTCTCGGCTGCATAAAAGGCACGAGAAAGATTCTTTATTCCCATTTTAAAGATGGGGAATCAATGTATAAAATAGTTGTTCAGAGTTCCAGAAGGAAAAGCCAGGCCACAATCCAGTGCTGGTTTCTGCAAAGGACTGACCTTCCCAGTGCCCAGGAAATTGGTGAAATAATACATTTACTGCAGAGAATAAGTAAGGATGGGAGGAATGCAGGAGGAAAAAGGAAAAAAAAAATCTTGCTTTTTACTTATTTACAGCCCCAGTCTGTGCTGCTGAAGACTGTGCCTGCTCATACCCAGGAGACTGCACAGAACCATGGCCAGATGGGCAAATTCCCTACAAAAAACTCAGAAGGGACATGGAAATGGATCTTTTTTCCCAATCAGGAAGCTTAAACTGACAACATTCACTTTGCAGAAAAGTAATTTTGCAGCTTTGAGCCCTGCTTTGCAGCAATGATGGAGAAATTCATGAAATCCCTGGAATGAATGCAAGCCTGGACCTGGCCGGGATGTTAAACCTGAATCTCATCAGGGAGGAGAAAAGGATGGGGTTCAATTCATGCTCTGAATTTATCACAGCTGTGAACACGAGGGAGCCAGGAAAACAATGCATTGTGCTGCTTCAGCATTTCTGGCTGCAGGCTCCCAAATTTCAGCATTTTCAGCTGGTGTAAGTAAGGCTTGGTCCATGGAATCTTCATCCTCAAAGGAATTGATGGCATTTAAATCAGTTGTTAATGCTGCCACGATTTCTCTCTACCAAAAATAAAGCAGCCCTGACTTTTACAAGGAAGATAATAGATATGGAACACAAGTGATGTGAGGAATGAGTGAGGGAGCTGGGGGTGCTCAGTCTGGAGAAAAGGAGACTCAGGGGTGCCCTTATCAGTCTCTAAAACTCCCTGAAAGGTGCCTGTGCTCAGCTGGGGATGGGCTCTGTCTCCAGCAGCACTGACACAACCAGAGCACACAGCCTCAGGCTGCAAGGGGAATATATGTTGGATATTAGGGAAAAGTTTTTTATGGAAAGGGTGATAAAGTTCTGGAATGGCTGCCCAGGGAGGTGGTGCAGTCCCCATTCCTGGGTGTGTTTAACAAAGCCTGGATGTGGCACTGGGTGCCAGGGCTTAGTTCAGCTGTTGGGGCTGGGTTGGACTCCGTGATCTTTGAGGTCTCTTCCAACCCAGTCATTCTGTGAATTCTGTGAATAATAATATCTGTAATAATATTTACACCCAGTCTATAAGCTCTGATGTGAGATGCTGCTGGGGCAGGGCTGCTCAAGCCCTCCTGTGTGATACCATCAGGCTCTGCCTCCCCACATCCCCACGGTCCCTGCATGCAGCAATTCAATTAAGGCACTGAAAGGCAGCTTCTCCAAGCACTGTGCCCAGACAGGCACAGCAATTCCTGCCCACAATTAACCAGGCTGAGAAAACAAAATGAAATCTGAGAGCAGCCCTCATTCTCTATTGACTAAAATTCATACTCTGCTTGCAGATAAAGGCCACTGTCAATCCCCCCTGTCAGAGCCACTGGGAGGGAACCAAGGGGAGGAAAGGCTGGAGCTGCTTTTCAAACCAGGGGGAGCTTCAAAATGACAGCAGAGAGGAGCAGAAAGGCTGTGGGAAGCAGAGTGATGGATGGTTACACAGGCCCTGAGGAAAAACTGGATTATCTCAATAACCTTGAGGACAAACCCCTTCATTGTGGTGGGGGATGCCTGGAATTCATTCCCTTGCTTTTTATTCCCCTGTTCTTCAGCCATTTAAATCCTCTTTACTGTCCTGCTTGTCATGTTGTCCTCTTCTCCAGCCATTCTGACTTCAACACAGACTTGGGAAGTTCATTCCTGATTTCAGTGAGAGGGCTGTGGTCCCCACTGCCACTGCTGGGGCAAACCCTGTCCTGTCCTCTCCTCTTTGAGCTGCCTGCACTTAAAACTCATCAGCTGTGATATTAAGAGAAAAGGTAATGCAGACACAGGGCCTTACTTATTGATCTTTCTGCTTCACTTATGAGACATCACCAGAGCCAAGGCTGCTCATCAGAATGTCCTTTTATTGCAGTGACTTTTTTATTATGTGAAAAGTTGATTATAATCACATTTAAAATGTGAAATTTTTATTATAATCACATTTATAATGTGAGATGTTAAGTTAAACATTTCACCCAGATCACAAAACTGATTTTATTTGGTGCTTCCAAGCAGTGTTAAAGTCTGGTGAGATTCTCCTTCCTTTTCTCAGTCTGGCTGATACTGAGTGCCCTGGAGAGCCTGGAGGTGAAGTCCTTCCTTGGGCTCCAAGAATCCACAGCTCCTGCTCCCAGTGACAAATTCCCACCTTAAATTGCTGGAATTCATGGAATTCCAGAGTGGTTTGAGCTGGAAGGAACTCTAAAGGCCATCCAGTGCCACCTCTGCCATGGCAGGGACACCTCCCACTGTCCAGCCTGGCCTTGGGCACTCCCACGTCCTTCTCCAGGTGAGCATTCCCAGCTGTGCCAGCCTTTCCTCCCAGCAGAGCTGCTCCATCCCTCTGCCCATCCTGGAGCCTCCTCTGGGCTCCTCCAGCAGCTCCAGCTCCTGCCTGAGCTGGGCCAGGGCTGGGGCAGCTCTGCAGGTGGGGTCTCACCTGGGGACAGGGGCAGAACCCCAATCCCTGCCCTGCTGCCCTGCTGCAGACAACAAACACAATTCAGTTTGGAATTGCTCTGAAGCAATCCATAGTGTTCCAAGCTCACAGTTTAAAGACATAAAACCCACTGTCACGTGGAATTTCATTCAAATTTATGGAACTGCCTGGAAATAGAGATCTTGAGATGGCTGTTCTCAGGAAATCCCAGCTCAGACAGCAGCTCTCCCTCAGCACTGGGGCAGGGTCACTGCCAAGTCCTTGGCAGGCCCCACATCTCAGATATGCCATATTTGTGTGTCCTGGGTTGTAAAATGTGGTTTGGGGGTGTGTGTTCTATTTGCCATCTGTCAGAGCTGGGGCAGCTCTCTGCTGTCCTTGGGGCAGTTGTTTCTTTATCTCTCCCACACCAACCCTCCCTCCAGCAGATCTCTGCTGTCCATGGCCACTGAGTGTCCCTGCAGGGCTGATCCAATGCCAGCATCCCATGGGGAGATGCTCCGCCCAGGGCAGGAGCCAAGCATTCCTGCCTGGATCCAATCTGAGCCTGGCACAGCACAGCAGCCTTTGCCCCCTGCACTGCCAGAGGAGCAGCTTTCTGCTGCCCTGCATGGCCAGAGGGAGCCCAGGCCCATCTGCAGCAGCCCTGGAGCTGCAGAGGAAAACTCCCCCCTTGTGCAGGATCCCTGCTGCAGCAGAGCCACAGCTGGCACTGCAGGAGGGCTGAGCCCCCTGGGATGGGGCTGGGACACCTCCCTGACACACAGGGGCAGGGACTGCTCTCACTCTGGCAGGGGTTTGTTTTATTTTTTTGTACTATTGCATTTGTATTTCAAATTTTCCTAGTAATGAATTGTTATTTCTATTCCCATATCTTTGCCTGAGAGCCCCTTAATTTCAGAATTATAATAATTCAGAGGGAGGGGGTTTACACTTTCCATGTCAAGGGAAGCTCCTTCCTTCCTTAGCAGACACCTGGCTTTTCAAACCAAGACATTATTGTCGCAGACATCTTTTATGGAAAATCCTTTCCTTAGGATTTTTCCTCCTGAGAAGCTGGGAGGCCTCAGGAACAAAATGTAAACATTGATTATCTGCTGCTGTGGAATGCAACAGGTGCATCTGGGATTGGTTTCATGTGGTTGTTTCTAATTAATGGCCAATCACAGTCAGCTGGCTCAGACAGAGAGTCTGAGCCACAAACCTTTGTTATCATTCTTTGTTATTCTATTCTTAGCCAGCCTTCTGATGAAATCTTTTCTTCAATTCTTTTAGTATAGTTTTAATATAATATATATCATAAAATAATAAATCAGCCTTCTGAAACATGGAGTCAGATCCTCATCTCTTCCCTCATCCTCTGACCCCTGTGAACACGGTCACACATTATGACATGGGATGTGTGGATTTGCACAGGGATTCCTCCAGGCTCCTTCCCTGCCCTCAGCACACCAAGGACTAATTCAGCCTTGTCTCTTGGCCACTTTGCAGGGCAAGTTTTCCTTGAAAGAGCTGCACCAGGGGGAGAGGTTCTGTCACAGTGGGGTGATGGAACAGCTCTGGTATCACCCAGCCTTTTTCAACAGCCATCCCAGGATTCTTCTTGGGCAAAGAAGGTATTGAGGGCACCCTTAGAAGGCAATGCTGAATGCTGAAGGTGATCAAAGCCTGCTTGTAGGCTGTGCAAGCTCTTCAGAGCTTGCAGAAGAGCCACATTTATCAAAAATGATAAAATAAAACATGCTGCAACACATCCCCTCCCTGTCATCCTGAAAACAGTGCTGATGAAGGGTTCTGGATTCAGATGTGATTCCATCCAACAGGAAAAACCCTTAGGACATGTTGGCTGGAGGGAGGCAAGGGCAGTGTGAGGCCAAAGCCCTGACCCAGTTTCTCTTTACTCTTTTTAAGGAACAGATGTGGCTCATCCCTGCTCTGATCTGCAGTGCAGGAGGGAGGGAGGGGAGAAGCAGAGGAGGGTGAATGAAGCACTTTTTGTTCTTCTGAACAAAAGCCAGGAGAGCAGAGAGGCAGCAGCACAGGCAGAGCTGGAGCAGCACCCCTGCACTAATGGAAGAGCAAACTCAGGCACAGTTACCAATCCCAGCAGGAATGGGGCTGGAATCCCTGGAGTGCCCAAGGCCAGGCTGGACAGGGCTGGAGCAGCCTGAGACAGTGCAAGGTGTCCCTGCCATGGCAGGGGTGGGATGAGATGGCTTTAAAGTCCCTTCCCACCCAAACAATTTTGGGAGTCTGTGATCACAAACCACTGAATGAATAAACCCAACCCCAGCCCTGCAGCCCTGCAGGGAGAGCTCACAGCCACATGTGCCTTTAGGGCCTTTGGACAACTGGGACTTGAACTGCCAAAACCTGAGCTGGGTCATCTAAAGCCCTTCCTTGGTCACACCTGCAGAACTCCAGCACCCTCCTGCCACTGCAGACAGGATCCCAGAATCCCAGCATCACCGGGGCTGGAAAGACACTTCCAGCCCATCCAGTCCAAGCTGTGCCCATCCCCACCCTGTCCCCAGCCCAGAACTCCGAGTGCCACCTCCAGCCCCTCCTTGGGCACCTCCAGGGATGGGCACTCCAAACCTCCCTGGGCAGCCCCTGCCAGTGCTGAGCCCCCTTTCCATGGGGAAATTCCTGCTGCTGTCCCCCCTGAGCTGCCCTGGCCCAGCCTGAGGCCGTTCCCTCTGCTCCTGTCCCTGTTCCCTGGAGCACAGCCCGACCCCCCAGCTGTCCCCTCCTGTCACAGACACATTTTATCAAAAATCCTTTTCTTAGGAGTTTTCCTCCTGAGAAGCTGGGAGGCCTCAGGAACAAAATGTAAACATTGATTATCTGCTGCTGTGGAATGCAACAGGTGCATTTGGGATTGGTCTCATGTGGTTGTTTGTAATTAATGGCCAATCACAGTCAGCTGGCTCGGACTCTCTGTCTGAGACACAAGCCTTTGTTATCATTCTTTGTTATTCTATTCTTAGCCAGCCTTCTGAAGAAATCCTTTCTTCTATTATTTTAGTATAGTTTTAATGTAATATATAGGGTAAAATAATAAATCAGCTTTCTGAAACATGGAGTCAAATCCTCGTTTCCTCCCTCATCCTCAGACCCCTGTGAACACCATCACAGTCCCCTCCTGTCAGGAGCTGTGCAGAGCCACAAGGGCCCCTCTGAGCCTCTCCTGAGCCCCTTCCCAGCTCCCTCAGCTGCTCCCCAGAGCCAGCCCTGAATGGGGGGAGCTCAGTGGGGTACAGAAGGTCAGGCTGGGGGGTCCCACATCTCCAAGCCCTCTTGCAGGGTCCCCACGAGCCCCAGTGGCCACAGCCACCCCTGGCCTTGCTGATGGTTGGCACCTCACCAGGGCTGTGATGGACTGGAAGATTTTTATTCCATGCCAAATCCAAGGATTTACACCAGCCACAAATCAGAGCTGGCTTCATCTTCTCCACAGCAGCTTCCAGCCATCCAAGATCACCCAGAACCTTCCTTTGTTCCTCAGCTCTCCACCAGCTCAGTGCTCCAGTAGGATGTGCCTGTTTTTCTGGCAAAAAACAGCCTGGGAGTCAACAGGAGTTCAGATCCATAACAACAAAATGACGGAAAAAATTGGAATAAGAAAGAGCCAGAAGATTTCTCCTTGGCTGCTGCTTGGGAAGGAATAAATTCTCACAGACAGCTCAGAGTCACAAGTCAATAATTTTCTGTACTGCTTTAAACTCCATAAAGATCATGAGCAGCAATTGCACAGCACAAACATTTCAGTTCTTCCCATGGATATTTTTACATGAGGAAAAACAGAAAATAATTGCTTCAATAGAAGTCTTTAAGGAAAACTAACTTGGAAAAACTGGGCAGTAGCAGGCAGTTAATGACACCTTTTGTGTGTGCTGGGCAGGCTGCCCAAAATTCCCTTTCTTTTCCCTGATCCAGCAGGCAGCCATTCAAGTGTCTCCAAAGCCCAGCCACAGGGGTTGGGAAGTGATTAATCCTGCACCAGCTGCCCCCCTGCCATCCTTCACGTGTTTTTGCAGATAAAATTAGAAAACACTTCATTCCCCCTTTAATTTGCAGGATTTTCACCTGCATTCCCAACACTTCTCACACGTTCACATCGGGATAACTCAGCTCCAGAGCCTAGGTGAAATTGAGTTTCATTTCCCAGGCCATGCATTATGTTTTAATTAATTCTGCTCATAGCTATTAGCACAGGGCGAGGCTGAGCCTTGGATGTAAGCAGGAAAGTCCAGGAAAGCCATTTCTGCAGGACTATTTTCACAATTTCATTATTTTCACTATTTCCTGGCCCCTGGGTTTGTGTGGAATTTGAGGGCAGTAGGAGTTGTGCAGGGTCGCTGACTGAGTGTCACAGACATCTTTTATGGGAAATCCTTTCCTTAGGATTTTTCCTCCTGAGAAGCTGGGAGGCCTCAGGAACAAAATGCAAACAATGGTTATCTGCTGCTGTGGGATGCAACAGGTGCATCTGGGATTGGTCTCATGTGGTTGTTTCTAATCAATGGCCAATCACAAGCCTTTGTTATCATTCCATTCCTTTTCTATTCTTAGCCAGCCTTCTGAGATGAAACCTTTTCTTCTATTCTTTTAGTGTAGTTTTAATATAATATATGTCATAAAATAATAAATCAAGCCCTCTGAAACACGGAGTCAAATCCTCATCTCTTCCCTCACCCAAGAACCCCTGTGAACACCGCCACAGACTGAGAAGCCAAACCCACCAAACTGGAGGGAAACTGTGGGAAAGGCTCTCCCAGCCTTGCATTTGTGCCTTTTGCAGAGGAAATGAGGGCACTAAGCTGGGTGACACCTTCAGCCCATAGTGGTAGCTCCTCATCCAGCTGGATCAGAAATTCCATGTCCATCAGGGCACTTGGGGCTGTTACATGGAACAGGAAATTTCATTACCCTTGGAGCTGCTGGAAACTCTCTGGGAGGGAAGGGCAGGTGGATCCAGCCCCTTCTGCACTGGTGATGGGAAGCAGGGAAGGAGCATCTACAATTCCCTGTATCCTGAGCAGCATTGGAATCATCCCAAGGCACTCAAACAAGAATTCAAGGTGCCCTAAAAGCCTCTCCTATGTTTTCTTTTGAGGCAAGTAATTTATCAGCAGCACAGTTTTCTATCAGCTGTGTGAAACCAGTGAAAACATTCCCACAAGGAGAAAGTTCCAGGTTTTTTTGTCCAACGAATTTTGCAGCCAATTCAGGGCAACACACAGAACCTGCACCACAGCACCTCTGCCTCCCTGTGCCTTCCTCCTTCTTAAACAGGAAAAGCCCTTCATTTTCTAAATGTGGTTTCCATTTCACAGTCAGGAAAATAATATTGCAAGGGTCTTCTCTCCTGGGTAAAACCGCTTCACATCATTCCTGCAGCATCTGGTTTCATTTCAGGAATTTTCTGTCTGGCAACTGTCACAACTGAGACACAGGATGGGAACTAAAATGGGGATAAGAATTTACAGCATGTTTATTCTGACTTCTGGAAAGCTTCAGTAAGGTCCAAATGATCGTTTTGGACAGGGAATATGACTTCTGCTGCCAGTGGTTTCCCCCTGAATTCAGCCCAAAGACACAAATACCTGGAAAAACGAACAGCTTTAGAGTCCCTGCTTTTTTATTGAGCCTTAAATAATTCTGCATTTCTATGCATGGCACAATCTATATTTGAACAAGACAAGTGGGAAAGCACATGAAATCCAGTGATTTGTAACTGAGGACTGAGAAAAACCACATATTTTATGTGAGGTTTTAGTTTTTTACTGTGAAGGCGGCAGGGGGAGGAAATGCAAGTGAATTTATAACATGATCTTCCTTTAAATCCTTCCCAAAGAACTGAGATATAATCAGGGCTGGGCAAAATTTGGATAAGCAGCTTCTCAGCATGGAAATAATATTTTTTGTGATAATGTTGGCCAGAAGAAAGTGGCTGTTTACTGGGACCTGGAATTCCTTCTTTGAGGGTCTGGTCAGAAACCTTCATCCAAAGCTGCAGCATCCTGAAGTTCTGCAGCACTTTCAGCCCAAATTGCTGGGATAACACAGCCAGGGCACAGAGGGTTTGGCCACCAGTGATGAGGCTCTCCCTTCTTTTCCAGACTCTGCAGCACCAGACCTATGGAGCTTTGGCTGGGGCAGAGATGCTGAGTCCCAACTTCTTTAAGGTTGGAAAAGCCCTTGGAGATCACTGAGCCCAACCATTGCCAGCACTGCCCATGTCCCCACGTGCCACTTCCACAGGGCTGGGGACTCCGCCCTGCCCTGGGCAGCTGTGCCAGGGCTGGACAACAAATTCCAATAAGGGCTGTCCCCTGCTGTCAGGAGCTGTGCAGAGCCCCCCTGAGCCTCTGTTGGAAAGGATGAAAGTTTGACAAGAAAGTCTCACAGATATGTGTGCTTAGCAGAAAGATTTTTAAATGTAGAGTCTGAAGAAGGAATAGAGATGGAAGCAAGTTTTGATACAGAAGAATTACTGAGCCAGTCTCACTGGATAACCAAGGAGGCAAAGGGTGTGTTAGTTAGAAGGGGTTTTTATGGCTTAGAGCAAAGGATAAACCCACCCCAAACAAGAAGATGTTTTTACCAAGCAGAAAGAGAGCACAGGCAAACAAGGCAGCAAATGCTGCAAGTAGAAAAAAGGTCTCAGAATTTTCTACTGCAAGAAAACTGAGAAACAACTTCTAGCTTGAACTGTAATGTACTGACTTTTAGTGATTGGAGAACAGTGACATGAATATGGAAATTACAGTAGTTATGATGGGCTATAGATAAAAGTTAAGGTATAGATTGGTTCTGGTGTATGAAGATGCTCAGCAAAGAAAAGTCTATAATGCATTGGAACCAAAACCAAAGGGTCTCCAGGCCTGCCTGCAGCTGGAGCTGACAGCTGTGGGCACAGCTCTGTCACCCACGACCCTGGACTGCTGTGACACCTTGGATACAATAAACTGCATTTTGGATACAATAACTGCATTTTGTATATAATAAGCTGCATTTTGGAGAGCCCCTGGAGTCCCACGTCTCTCATTTTGGCTCTTACAAGCCTCCTTTGCTCCAGGCTGAGCCCCTTCCCAGCTCCCTCAGCTGCTCCTGGGGCTCCATTCCCTTCCCTGGGCACCCTCCAGCCCCTCAGGGTCTGCACTGTCCTGAGGGGCCCAGGACTGATCCCAGTACTGACCCCACACCAGTGCCCAGCACAGGGGACAATCCCTGCCCTGCTCCTGCTGTGTCAGGAGGTTTCTGTAATTTCCTAATTCCCATCTGGGAATTCCAAGGATTAGCAATCCCTGGATGCTTCAGCAGCCTGTGCCACTTCTCTCCAGGTGTGCCAGACCCCCTGACCCTGGCAAAGCCCAGGAACAGCACTGGGTGTTAACCTTAACGCAGGGTGCCCTGTGGAGCAGAGCCAGGCTGCAGCAGCAGCTCAGGGGCTTATGCTGCTTTAGTGTAAACACAGAGCTTTAAACACAGCCGGTTTTGATCTCCAATCAGAGGCAGAATAATAAAATAATCCACTAAAGATGGAGCTGGGGAAGATGCAGGCACTAAAAGCATCCTTTGTTGGGAGGCCCAGCTGGCTCTGGACCAGAGAGCTCTGCCTGGAGATGGAGAAAGCAGTTAATTTGTTCTGCTGCTAAAACACAGATTAAAGTACAAGGCTAAAGCACAGTAAATAACATCGTGTTCCTTATCAAAGCCAATTGAATGCTTCTATAAAACAAACAGAAACATTTTATAATTCAAGTGGAGAAGGGAAGGAGGTTGGATTTGCACAGACAGACCCAGGCATGGCTTTTCAAAGGAATTTTCTCTCCAGGAGAGGAGCAGTCCTGATGTGCAGGACACACTCAGCTGTGGACATAATCCATCACCTGGAGCTCTGCTTTTCCTCCAAGTGATTATTTGGAGTTCCCAGTGTACTGATGGAGTGGGGGATCTCATCTCCACAGGCTGCTGAGAGCTCCCATTGCAGCAGCTCCAGCTCTCCTGGGCTCTGCCTGGGCAGGGACAGGGGTTGGTGTTTGTGGGGACACAGGGAAGGACCCACAGTCAGTAACTCATCCTTGGGGACATGGCCACCCCCAGGCTGGGCCAGCAGCTCAGGTGGAGCAGTTCATCCAGCTCAAACATTGGATCTGATAAAGAAAGTGCTAAAAGAGCACAGATTGAAATTGGTTAGCAGGAAAAAATCCTTCCCTGTGAGGGTGGGCAGGCCCTGGCACAGGGTGCCCAGAGCAGCTGTGGCTGCCCCTGGATCCCTGGCAGTGCCCAAGGCCAGGCTGGACATGGGAGCAGCCTGGGACAGTGGGAGGTGTCCCTGAGAGGAGCTTGAAGGTCCCTCCAAACCCAACTACTCCAGAATTCTCTGGTGATGATGCAGGGATGTGACAGAAGCCAGGAGTGATCTGGGGATAAACCCAAGTGTGAATGACAGGGTCCCTCAGCATTTGTGAATGCTCCACATCCCTCTCCCAGGCACTGCTCCCTAAGGAATGCCCCCCTTCCTCCCAGACTGATGCAGACCCAAAGCCACCACTGTTTCTCATTCCAGTCACCAGAGACACTCCAGGAGGTGTCAAACTGAAAGGATTCTCACCCTCTGTATTTCCACAACAATAATTTGCTTTGCTCCATGCAAAACCTGTCATGAATATGTATTCCAGCAGCAGCAGACATAAATCAGAGCTGGGGGTGCACACTCAGCATGCAGCTCCTCAATTAGAACCCTTCCTTGCCTGGAGATGCAGTAGGCTCCACAGGAAAACACCAGGAGCACCTTGTCCAGAGCTGCCAGTGGTCCAGGAAAGCCCTGCCCATCTCCCAGTGCTGGGATTGCTGTACTGCACTCCTGGAATTATTTTATAACATGCAGTGTCCAAACCACTCAGCCCCAGCCATTCCCAGGTCCCAGAGGTCACCTGAGGCTCCTCCTCTGCAAAAAGCCCTCATTTGAGGGAGTTTGGTGGTGTCCTCCTGGCACTGGGTTAGCAGAGGGATGTACAAGGCACCAAGGCTCTGTTCTCCTCCAGACCTTTCCAGGTTGGAGCAGTGCCAGGGAGAGAGACTGTCGCAGACAACTTTTATGAAAAATCTTTTCTTTAGGATTTTTCCTCTTGAGAAGCTGGGAGGCCTCAGGAACAAAATGCAAACAATGATTATCTGCTGCTGTGGAATGCAACAGGTGCATCTGTGATTGGTCTCATGTGGTTGTTTCTAATTAATGGCCAATCACAGTCAGCTGGCTTGGACATAGAGCCCAAGCCACAAACCTTTGTTATCATTCTTTGTTATTCTATCCTTAGCCAGCCTTCTGATGAAATCCTTTCTTCTATTCTTTTAGTATAGTTTTAATGTAATATATATCATAAAATAATAAATCAAATCTTCTGAAACATGGAGTCAGACCCTTATCTGTTCCCTCATCTGAAAACCCCTGTGAACACGGTCACACTGCCCTGCTTGTATTGAGATATTGAGATCACAGCTGTGGAGAGGGCTCTGCTGGGAGTGCCAGCAGTGCCAGGTGTGATTGCTGTCACCAGCATCAGCCCCACAGCACGAGGAAGGTTCAGCTCCACTGGTTCCCCTCCCACACCAGCCAGCAGCAGCACTCCAAAGCACATTACCCATACCAAACTGATGGCACACCCAGGGAAAACACATCTCCAAATTCTGCACTGAACACCTGTTGTGAGGGGCAGAGTTCCACAGCCCCCAGAGCCCTTGGGAGCAGAGCAGGGATCATTCACACAGTTCCATTTGCTGGAACACTGATCCATCACGAGCAGGATTATGCCAGGAGAACTGCCACAAGGATGAGCCCTGGGGTCAGACAGGACAGCCACACACCTGCCCCTCATCCTGCTGCCTGGGGAATCACCCAGAGAGGAACAGCAGAGCAAAACCAAGAGGATACTGCCAGCCAGGGACTATGCACAAATCACCAATGGGACGGCGTCACCACATTTCTCTTCCCAGAGAAAAGCAAGGCACAATTCTTCCCAAGAATATTTCTGGGATTCACATTCTCTGAACCTCAGAGAAAGGTAAAACAATTCTTATCTCATTTGCTGTGCTGTATTTGTGCAAAACTAGAACGCAACATGGAGATTGTTTACCTAGAGTGATGGTGTTTTGGTTCCTTGGCCTGTCAGGGCCAGCTGTGCGTGTGGGTGTGTGGGTGTGGGTGTGGGTGTGGGTGTGGGTGTGGGTGTGGGTGTGGGTGTGGGTGTGGGTGTGTGTGGGTGCGTGTCAGGACTGTCGGGTGACAGTCATGAGATCAGTGCAGCGTGTGCAGGGTTGAGTACTTGGCAGATTCAGTTTAGATGTAATGCAATATAGATGCAATATATTACAGAATAATATAGTATAATAAAGTAATTAATTAGCCTTTTGATAAGATGGAGTCAGATGTGTTATTCTCTCCCCTCATTGGGGGCAAAAATATCATCAATAGGACAGGACTGCTGGGAACATGCCTTGAGCTGTTTTATTTTCCAGCATCA
Source organism: Ammospiza nelsoni (assembly GCF_027579445.1). Taxonomy (NCBI): domain Eukaryota; kingdom Metazoa; phylum Chordata; class Aves; order Passeriformes; family Passerellidae; genus Ammospiza; species Ammospiza nelsoni. Next base: position 1,758,568 of record NC_080653.1, read on the forward strand.
GTCTCATTCCATGGTTATGACAATGGGAAGATGCCAGCAGCTCACATCCCAGGCAGCCAACCAAGAACTCAATGTTACAACTCAGTTTAAAAGTTTTCTGACCAATCACACAAAGCAAAAGCACATTGACAGTAGTTCTATCCAACAACTATAAGCACAGGTACCTTTGGTTAAACAATGCTTGCTTATTTCGAATACAATACCTGCTTGTAAGCCTTAAAACACAACGCACAGAGCTCCATTATTAGCTTAGAACTTCCTAATATCTCACTAGATAAGCTTTTCTGTAGCTTAGGGAGTTATTCTAGACAAGTGTTAATACACAGACCATTGTTCTATTTGTCCTTACTTTTCTACTTCTTACATAATTTTTCTGCTGACCAATCTCACGGCTGCTGCTTAGCTCCAATCACAGTTCTGCTGTCTCTGAGGCCTGCCTTTTGCAGCTTACCCTAAACCCTGTGATTTTGTGGATTCCCACAATTCCCCCTCGTTACAACTAAAAACAAACCTTCATAACCATGTTGTTTATTAACTACCTTGCAATTCCCACAAGGAATGCCCTGGCAGTGATGCTCATTAACATGTTGGGATACTCCCAGGATTTCTGGCACAGCCCAAGGCTTTGCATTCCCATGCTAAGGGGTACACCGTGCTCATCATCACTTCACCACCACTTACTTCATCATCAAACACCAATAAACTTGGGCTCTGTGGTTCCTGAAATTCAGGAATATTCTACTCTGAGGACGTGCCAATAATAACAAAAAGAACAACAATAATATATATTTTAAAATCCCAATAAAGATCTCAGGGCTCCATTTACCACAGGCACTGCCACATCCCATTTTCTAAGGGAAAATTTCAAGCTTCTCTGATGCTAACCAAGAGAAGCAGGAAAATGCCAGACTAAAGACTGCCTTCTTATGCTTGCAAGACTCATAAATCCAGGTGAGTTGACTCTATTTCATGTTTTAAGATTTCCCCTTAGCAAACACTAAGGAGTTGCTACTTTCTGCCTCCAAGGGAATTTGTTATGGATCAATTCTAAAAGCAGGAGAGCAGAAAAATGGGCATTTTCTGCTAACTTTAGTTGTTACCTGCTGCCCTGCACAGGTTCATGGGCAAATAACAACATCTGCTTTAAGATATTGCCTTAGGTTGGAAATGGGGGTGTGTTCCATTCCTGTCTGATGGGGCAGCTCTCTGCTGTCCATGGGGCAGTTGTTTCTTTATCTCTGCCACAGCCAACCCTCCCTCCAGCAGATCTCTGCTATCCATGGCCACTGAGTGTCCCTGCAGGGCTGATCCAATGCCAGCATCCCATGGGGAGATGCTCCGCCCAGGGGAGGAGCCAAGCATTCCTGCCTGGATCCAATCTGAGCCTGGCACAGCACAGCAGCCTTTGCCCCCTGCACTGCCAGAGGAGCAGCTTTCTGCTGCCCTGCATGGCCAGAGGGAGCCCAGGCCCATCTGCAGCAGCCCTGGAGCTGCAGAGGAAAACTCCCCCCTTGTGCAGGATCCCTGCTGCAGCAGAGCCACAGCTGGCACTGCAGGAGGGCTGAGCCCCCCTGGGATGGGGCTGGGACACCGCCCTGACACACAGGGGCAGGGACTGCTCTCACTCTGGCTGTGGTTTGTTTTATTTTTTTGTACTATTGCATTTGTATTTTTAATTTTCCTAATAAAGAACTGTCATTCCTATTCCCATATCTTTGCCTGAGAGCTCCTTAATTTCAAAATTATAATAATTGGGAGGGAGAAGGTTTACATTTTCCATTTCAGGGGAGGCTCCTGCCTTCCTTAGCAGACACCTGGCTGTTCAAACCCAGGCAGGTATGATCATGTAACTGCCAGGAGAGCTCCAGGACTGAGCCAGCAGCTCCCATGCCAGGAGCAGGGAGCACAAGGTGGAACATGGGGAGATGTGTTTGGTGTTTGTACATGCTCAGGAGAACATTTGTTGCCTTTAAACAGCAGTGCCTTCCAGAGGAACTCAGAAAGAGCAGGGAAGGCAGACAGTGAATGGCAGACTGGGAATGAGACCTCTGCAGGCCCTGAACAGGACAGTCCCAGAGCTCCATGCCTGGTCAGAGCCAAAGCCCATTCCCTGAACAGGTGAGGCACCACAGGACATCCTGAGGTGGAAGGAGCCCCAGGGATCCTGGATCAGGAATGGTGTGGCCAGCAGGAGCAGGGAGGTCATTGTGTCCCTGCACTGGGCACTGCTGAGGGCACACCTGCAGTGCTGTGCCCAGCTCTGGCCCCTCAGCTTGGGAAGGACCTTGAGACACATCCAGAGGGGGCAACAAGGCTGGAGAGGGGCTGGGAACACAAACCCTGTGAGGAAGCCCTGAGGGAGCTGGGGGTGCTCAGCCTGGAGAAAAGGAGACTCAGGGGTGCCCTCATCACTCTGCAGCTCCTGAAAGGTGCCTGTGCTCAGCTGGGGCTGGGCTCTGTCTGCAGGCACTGACACAACCAGAGCACACAGCCTCAGGCTGCACCAAGGGAAATACAGGTTGGATATGAGGAAGAAGTTTTTCACAGAAAGAGTGATAAAGTTCTGGAATGTTCTGCCTGGGGAGGTGGTTGAGTCCCCATCCCTGGGTGTGTTTAACAAAGCCTGGATGTGGCTCTGGGTGCCAGGGGTGAGTTGAGGGGTTGGGGCTGGGCTGGACTTGATGATCTTGAAGGTCTCTCCCAACTCAGTGATTCTGTGATTCTGTGATCAAGTCCAGCTCCTGGTTCTGCACAGCCAGCTCAGGAATCAGCTACAGCCCAGGCTGGTGAGGCTTTAGGGAGCCAGACTCTGCAGTGCTGAACAAGGGGTCTGCTGGCTGTGAGCTCTGGCTCTCCCTGGTTCAGGAGTGCTGCAGAGCAGAGCACCCATGGTCAGGCCTGGCTGCAGGGCAGGAGCTGTCCCCACTGATGGCTCAGCTCTGGTGACATCTCTGCTGCTCCAGATGTCTCATGTGTCCCTGCTGAGGCCGTGCACGTGTGTCTGTGCTGACCCCAGCCCTGGGACAGCGACACACCAGCTGCTCCACTGTGCCTCAAGCATCCTCAGTGCTTTTCTTGCTCCTTTTTAAAGCAGCATTTCAATCACTCTTGGAAGAGAAACATCTTTTCTGAGCTGGGACTCAAAGCTGCTTTTCTTGGCAGTATAAATGTGTCCTGCAGTCACTTTTTTTATCTGAGCTCTGCTGTTGCATCGATTCTGTTCTAACCTGCTGTTCATGTGAAAGAACAGATCCTGGCAATAACAGCAGTGCCAGAAAAGCATTTTATAGAATCACAGAATCACCCTGAGCTGGAGGAGCCCCACAAGAACCATCGAGCTCACGGTGATTCTGGCCTTGCTCAGGACAGAGGTTTGAGCTCTGCTCTCTCAGCTGCATCTCCTTGGCTCATTCACCCAGAAAGCACATCCCTGCTACCTGGGGGTCCCTGCAGCCTCTGTGTATCAGCTCTCAGCCCAGCCCAGGCTGGTGAGGCCCAGCTGAGGCTCCCTGAATGACCCAGTGGCAGTGCTGATGCCTCAGCCTCGCTGCAGGGCCCCGGTGCCCAACACAGAGCCCGCAGAAAGGAAGCAGATTCCATCTGCCAGCAGCTCGGTGAGACAGCACAAAGGAAGGGTCAAACGAGGAGCAACAGCAGGGAAAAAATCAAATAGAAAAATCTGTAGTGTCTGTCAATCCTGCCTTTTAACTGGCTCGGCTGGGCTGGCAGGGACTGCAGCGAAGAGAAGTCAGGCCCACTAATCTGATTAACGGGTGATTAAAGGGCAGCCACTGCCAAAGGAAGGGGCTGAAGGGTTAACAAATCCCACACTCCTCACTGGAGGAGACAGAACACTGTCTGCCTTGATGATGAAATGAGTGCAGTTTTGACAGATCTGGGGCTGCTGTGCTTAACCTCTCCTGCAAGGAGATTTTGAGCTGATTTGCTCTGTCAGAAGAAATCCTTCCCACTGCCAAGCACTTCCCTCCATCTGAGGATTTAGCCAGCAGCAGGGAGCACAAACAACTTGGAAATCACTTGCTGTAAGCTTGTGTGCATCTGCTTTGCTCTCTGGCCTTGCAGGAGCTGCCCTGTAACACACCAGAGCTGTGAAGTGAGGCCAGCCAGGCAGAAGGGAACAAGGGCTGAGATCCATCCCTCCATCCTGAGATCTATCCTGAGCTCCATCCCTCTATCCTGAGATCCATTCTTCCACTCTGAGATCCGTCCTGAGAACCTGAGATCCATCCTTCCACTCTGAGATTCATCCCTCCATCCTGATATCCATCCCTCTATCCTGATATCCATTCTTCCATCCATCCCTCCATCTTGAGATCCATCCCTCCATCTTGAGCTCCATCCCTCCATCCTGAGCTTCATCCCTCCTCAGCCATCCCCAAAGCTGGATCACCCTCAGGTCTTTATCCAAACTCCCAGAGCAGGACAGAGACTTCAGCAGGATGAACTGCTCTGTGTCCAACTTTCTTCTCCTTATAAAGCACAGGAATTGTCCAGGATTTTCCATGAGATTTGGGGTAGATCCTTCAATAAGAAGCCCAGAGAATTGCACAGTCACAACCAGCACAACCAACACTGCTTGTGCTCAGCAAATGAAGGGGAAATGGGGCTGGAAGAGAAAACCAGAGGAAAAATCCAGGAGTCCTCTCTGCCTTCAGCCAGGTCCAAGCCTGGGTGTTTGAGAGAAAAGTGGAGCTGGATGTAGCAGCAGCTGGTGCTGGTGAAGAGGAGGGACACACAGTTCTGCCATCCCAGAGCTCACTCCAGCCTTGGGCAGAGATGGGGGTGACATTCAACCTTCTGCCAATCTGATAGCCCTCAGTGGGCTTTTCATCCTGTAATTAACCCAGAAACTGTCGGGATCTCTGTCAGAGTGATCCCGAGAAAGGTCAGAAAGTCTCTTTTCCCAGCCTGGCACCTGAAGGAGTCAGGGCTCTTCATTTCTCAGTCTCAAGGTTGTTTATTGTGTCTTATCTATAAAAAGTTTTCTCCTGCCCTGCAAAGGTCCATCCAGCAGGACAGTTCCAGGCTCTCTGCCTGTCCCTGGGGTTGTGTTATATCTTTATACTAAAAACTACGTGTACAATGTTTACAGTTACTTCCCAATACCGATCACCTATGTTAGACAGTGAGCTTCTACTCTAAACCAATCCAGAAGTGCCACCATCACAGCAGAAGATGGAGGCCAAGAAGAAGAAGGACACAGGCTGGGCACACCCAGATCCCTCCATCTTGCCTTCTGAACCCCCATACCAAAAACCCCAAAATCTACTTTTCCACCCTGTGATAACTTCACTATTATTCTGCTTAAACTGTTGTGGCTTGCATATCTTCATCTAAGGTTGGTAATTTGCTCCATGGGTCACAATCAAACCACAGGTGTTCTGGGCTCTGTGTCAGGGTCTCTGAGCCCCCTGGCAGGGGTCTTGGCCATCCTGGACAGCCAGAGGGATGTGCTGGGTTCCAACAAGAAACTTGCTGAACAAATGAACTTTTAGCAGCAGCCAAGTATCCACACGCAGAGTAAAGCAGCATCTTTGGTGTGTCCAACCCCTCTGTGCTTCCAGCACAGGGCCCAGGGAAAAGCCTCTTTGCTTGCCCTGTCACTTCTGATTTAGAGCCTTCCCACATCCTCCTCCTCCCTGCAGGCTCCACTCTCTGCTGAGCACTCCTTCTGATGAAGGAGCCCTTTGGTGCCCTCCATGCCCTCCTCTGAACCATTTCCAACTCAGAATCACCCGGAGCTGCAGTCCCAGAGCAGGCAGCGTGTGAGCAGCCAGAGCATTTACTGTCAGCTCCTTTCCTGATAAATCCCTGTGGTTCTGATGCCCCTGGCTCAGAGGTGCTGTGGGCAGGAGAACAGAGTTTCATAAGGCACAGGAGGGTGTCGCAGACATCTTTTTATGAAAATCCTTCTTCGGAGTTTTTTCCTCCTGAGAATCTGAGAGGCCTCAGGGACAAAATGCAAACAATGATTATCTGCTGCTGTGGAATGCAACAGGTGCATCTGTGATTGGTCTCATGGGGATGTTTGGAATTAATGGCCAATCACAGTCAGCTGGCTGGGACACAGTGTCTGAGCCACAAACCTTTGTTATCATTCTTTTCTATTCTACCCTTAGCAAGCCTTCTGAGATGAAACCTTTTCTTCTATTCTTTTAGTACAGTTTTAATATAATATATATCATAATAAATCAAGCCTTCTGAAACATGGGGTCAAATCCTCATCTCTTCCCTCATCCAAGAACCCCTGTGAACACTGTCACAGGAGGGACATGGGCAGGGAAATCTGTGGGCTTGCAGGACCCAGCATCAATTGTGGCTCAACCATCACAAAACCTCCACCTCTGACGGACCAGGCACATCTGGAACAATCCTTACAGATAAACCTGCTCAGCTGGAGAGCCACAGCCCTTCCAGGTGATTGCAGGAGCATTTGTGCAATGGCTGTTCATGCCTTTCAGCTGCCAGGACTCTTCAGGCTGCTCCATTTGACTTGCAGGAGCTAAATGCTTTCCCTGCTAACACTCAGCTGCTTCCTCAGAGCACAGCTTTGACACAGCTTTCCTTTCTCCCTTCCTGTGATGCTTTCCACAATGAAAGCAGCCAGCCCCAATGCCCCAGGACTTGCTCTTAACTGGAATGGAAATGTGGGAACCCAGGAAAAGAAATGTGATTTGCACTTCCTGAAGATGTGCTGAGAAAAGCTCAGCAGGAGCAGCTTCATCCCCTGAGATCTCCAGCCCTGGGTCACGTTTCCTTGTACCCATAAAGAATATTGCTCTTCTCCTTCCATAAACCTCTGGATTTACACCGGCAGGGTGGGAACTACCTGAGCATAACCTCCAGCAGATATAACTCCTCATTTATCTACAGCTCAGATAATGGACCTGGGGGCGTAGATCAGCCTGGGGAGCAGGCACTGTGCACTGCCTTAAATGTTGCTATAAAATAAGGAGGTTTATGAATTCCTGTTGTTTAGTTAATCATCGATTTATTTCAGCACCCTGCATGCTGCAAGGCAGCTCAACTTGAGGGGAAAAAGGAAAAGAGATACTATTTTATGGGAAGATAAAAAAAGATGTTTATTATATATAACCATTAGAGTTCCTCCTTCAGATGTTTCAATGTCTAATGAAATTTAAAGCTCTCTCTGTGTTTTCCTCCCTCCTCTACAGTGATGATTGCCTTTAGATATACACCCCAGTTACAGTAACATAACCAGAAATGATGGCATGCCATAGGTATTTTATTATGCATTCAGTTTTTTAGGGCTCAAATTCTATCTGCACCACAGAAACCTGGTCAGTAAAACTGCCAGAACTTCTGCAAAGACAGCAGAACTGACAATTCCCCATTTCATATCACATTTTCAAACATATCTCCCTCTTAAACGTTATAGGTCTTCTAAATTTGATGCCAATAAACACATTTTCTCCTTTAAATGTGTCCCAGAAAACCAAGCAAATCCATTAAACACAGCAAGTGCTACCCCTGGAGCAAATGAAACCAGGCAGCCCAGGCTCACACTCCCCTGGCTGCTCATTTTGGGAAGATACTTCTCAATTTTATTGGACATAAAAGTGTGGGAATGGGGGAAGAGGATTCAGTGTCTACGTGTCCCTCCCAGAAAATGAAAATGCAGCTGCTGTAAATGTTTTTTAAATTTAAATGCAGCAGAGATTTTGCAAGGAAGAGGCACTTTGAAGCAGGATGTAGGGCCGAGCTCCTTGGCCTGGGGTGCAAATTTCCACCAGAGGGTTTTGGAGGCAGGGATGACACAAATGCCCCCCATCCCACCTCTTCTGTCAGAAGGGTCCTCACCTCCCCCAGGGATGGGGACACAGCCCCTGGCACCTCAAACCAAGCACCAGCAGAGCAGCAGAACCTGCTCCAGCCCCTCATATCACCTGGTGACACCAGACACCCCCTCCATGGGCTGCACTTCCACTGGGCACCCATCCACACGGGATGCAGCTTCAACTGCTGCATCTGAGCTTGTACAGCAGGAAAAGAAATCTATTTGCTGGCTGTTCCACCTGTGATAGATGAGTAAGGTGATGGCTGACTCTCTGTCCTCAGTTACAATATTAAGATATATTCTCAAGAGCTGCTGAAACCAGGAGGGGCATTGTTTCTTCCTTTTCTCCTGTTAATGGGCCCATCAATGTCTTGCCCATGGCTCACAGATAATTCCCTCCAGGAGCCATTTGTGTTTAATGGACCCCCCACATGACTCAGAGAAGGATTTCAGACCACTGTGAGATGCTCCACCCAGGGGGAGGAGCTCAGCATCCCCACCTGGATATAATCTGGGGTTTGGGACACCACAAGCAGTCCTCACCCACTGGTTTTCTAGAGGACAAGAGCTACCAGATGGTTTCTACAGGCTCACCATTTCAACAAGACCATTTCATCTGGATTGCTACCAACACCCTGATCAACAGAGTGTCAGGTTGTATTCTGACTATGTCCGTGGTTTTTCTTTTGTATTATTGCATGTATTTTGTTTTTTCCCCTCTTCCTAATGAATTCTATTTCTGACTTGGAGTCTCTCACTGGTTTTGCTTTCAAACCAGAACACTCTCACAATTAAATGGCAAATACCACATATATATGTGAGGAGCAGTTTTATAGATTTATAGTTGTGTTTTCCCCCCCTTGTGCTGTTCTCAGGGGTGCCCTGGGTTTGGGACATTTGGGAGGGTCACTCGTTCCTGTGGCAGCCCCTGAGCTCCAATCAAGGTGTCAGGCAGGGATCTCCAGCACTGGGCAGGGAAGGAGGAGTCCATGGACAGAACTTTGGGAGGGACCAAAGGGTTAAAAGGTGAAACCTCCATGGTGTGGGTGAGCACAAGGTGGGGAAAATCCTCTGCTCTCAGTGCTGTAATATTTTCTCTATTCAGTCTACTGTTGTGTTTTTGATAAAGGTTTTAATAAACCTTTTAAATGCTTGGAGGTGAGAATTGTTTTTCTCACACAGCTGAGGTAACCACCCTGCTCCTGCTGAACACCCTCCTCATATCATCCCAGTGCTCATCCCTGAACAACTGCTTGCTCCTGTAATTTAATCTAAATAGACAACAGAGCTCTTGTAAAAATGAGACAAAAGACACGGCAAGACACTTCTGTGTGCCTGACAAAAGCAGCAAATGATGGAAGTGAGCACTTTTGAAGGGCTTTTAAAATGGTTCACTTGGCTGATTTTGGGCTGTCAGCAGAAATTACCAGTGAGGTGCCCTGCTGGGAAGGGCCTGGTGCTGCTCCTGCCATGCTCACATCCCAAGCCACAGGGACCTGCCTCTGCTTTCTGAACCTTTTGGGAGCTTTTCCCCATGGGCTCAGGAGCAGGTGGAGCTGCAGCCCCAGGACACAAACCCCTGGCCAGGAGCTGCAGCCCAGGGGCTCAGGGAGGAGCTGGGAGAGCCTTTGGCAAAGCCATGGAGAAGTGATGCCCTGCTCTGATGGATTTGGCTGTGGCTGGAGGAGCCTGGCTGGCACAGGGGCTTTGTCAGGGCAGGAGCTGCTGGGAACATCAGGAAACTGCATTTTTTTTCCCAGCTCTGCTTTTTTCAAGTGTGGAATGAAGACATCTTTGCTGGCCATTAAAGCAGGAACATCTCCTGTGACTCCCCACCTCTGGAACAAGCACAGATAAGGAGAAAACCATTCCTGCCAAAATCTGAGCTCACCAGGCTGGTGAGAGGCTACAGGATCCAAACCAAAGCCGCAGGAATGCTGGGTTTCAGTGTTCACAGCCAAAGGCCAGGTTCCTGACCCTGGAATAATCCAACAAGGAACACGAGCTTGTTGCAGACCCACAGAGCTTCAAAATGGCCAAAGCCAAAATGCTAAATAGAAACCAGATGTAATTCTGTACAATTAGATGGATTTAAACCCAAAATCCCAGGAAGGAGAGGGGGAGCATTGAACTTGCAGATGCAAAGTTTGTTTGCAGCTCTGCAGCTGCAGAGTTGACCCAATCCAGCCTGATGGGGGCTGACAGCTGAGCCCCAGGTGTGGGTTTGGGTTCTTCCTGCTGGAGCTCACAGATTGGAGGGGACTGGAAAGAGGAAAATGTGTCCTGACAGCACAGATTTCACAGAGGGACGGTTCAGCCCTGGGATTTGCATCAATTCCCTCAGTCCAGAGCTCTAGGAACAAAATGGGCAGGCACAGGAGGGATCCAGAGCAGCTGGGGATCACACTGGGAACCCTCCTGTGCCACCTGAAAGGTGAAAATCAGCAGCTGCCTGTGGTGGTGTTCACTGGGGTCCCAGGATGAGGGGAGAGATGAGGATCTGACTCCATGTTTCAGAAGGCTGATTTATTATTTTATGATATATATTATCTTAAAAGAAAATGACATATTAAAACTATACTAAAAGAATAGAAGAAAGGATTTCATCAGAAGGCTGACAAGGAATAGAAAAGGAATGGAATGATAATAAAATCCTGTGACTGACCAGAGTCCCAACACAGCTGGACCTGTGATTGGTCATCAAGTAGAAATAACTCACATGGACCAATCAAAGATTCACCTGTTGCATTTCACAGCAGCAGATAATTATTGTTTTTCTTTTACTCTGAGGCCTCTCAGCTTCTCAGGAGAAAAAATCCTAAGGAAAGGATTTTTCATAAAAGATGTCTGTGACAGCTGTCTCCCTTTGGTGGGGATCAACATCTCATGATAGACAGGACCAGAGAGCAAGGTGTTTCTTCATCATTCACAATCTCTTTGCCATCTTTTCTTAAACATTTAAAGGCTCCAGCACCTTCCCCCAGTCCTGGCTCATCAGTTAATATCCAGTGTTTCCTTTGGGAAGGGAACAATCAGCTTGAATGATGCCAAAGGTGCAGTGAGACAAAGGAGACGCTGGATGAGCTCAGCCCTGAGCCTGCTCGTTGCCAAAGCTCCTCCTGCAGACAGGAGCTCCTCTCTGGCCTGGGAGATGTTCAGGATGGGCTGTTCAAAGGGCTGGGCACGGACCTGAGGGATTCCCAAGCTCAGGAATTCCCTGGCAGAGGCACCCAGGGAGCAGGGAAAGGACAGAGCCCAAGGATCCCCTTCTGTCCCAGCTCCAGGGCAGATCCTGGGGGTCACCCTGTGCCTTGGAGAAGCAGAGCTGCAGATTTTCCATCCCATTTTCCACCTTAAATTCAATATATTTTGTCCAAATGTGAGTTTATGCCTAATTGTCTCTCTCAGTTTAGCTCTGCTACTTTGACAGAATGAAACACCTCCTAGAAAAATAAACTGGGCTTCTCTGTGCCTGAGGCAGATCCAGACAGCTCTGTCCTCCCTGGGATTACACAGGAATTCTTCATTATCAGCTGCATCATTTCCAGTGCTGGGAGATTGTGAGGCTCTTTGCAGGCTGAGCTTCAAGGCACAGATCTGATATTAAGGAACTGCAGTCAGCACAAAACTGTATTACTTAATAAAGGAAAAACTCCTTTCTTAATAAAGGAAAAACTCAAAAAAAAAAAAGGTGATCCTGCCATGATTGATGCCACTTCATTTGCATATGCCCACTAGCAGCACTTTGGTTAATTAACACGTATTTTGTGTCTGTAGATGAATAAGAAATAATGGGTTTGGTATTGAGGCTTTGGGTGTAAATTCAAGCACTGAACAGGTTCACTTCCCTCCTTCTGTATTTTCTGTGTAAATAAGACATAATAACTCCTGAGAAGGTGGTGACACATGACAAAAGGCAAGAAGAATGTACTTGTATTTTAAAGCCAGATGAGTTAATTAGCTCATCAGATGGAAGCACTGTTTGGAGGGGCAGGGATGAGGAACAATACCTTCTTCAGGGGAAAATGGAATTCTGGAGATAATAACTCTTATGGCTCAAGTTCAGCTCCAGAGGCCTCGATCCAGAACTGCACTTAGGCAGGTGGAACAGCACCCCCAGAATGAAAAGAGCTGCCCAGGTGGCTGAGGTTAAGTGCTCTGCTGGATCCCAGCCTGGGCACTCAGAGCTGGAATTTCATCTCATTTTCTGAACTGCTTCCTGCACCAGCAGCTTCCAAGAGAGGCAGGAAATGCTGCTCTGATCCTTGAGCAGAAATACCCCAAGAGATCCTTCAGCTCCATGGCATCCAGTGCCTCAGGGGCAGAGCTTTCAGCCAGAGCCAAGGAAGGCTGAGCCAGCCCTGAATCCTCTGGGATGTGAGGCAGGATGGGCTGGGGTGAGTTCCAGCACCAGGAGCTGCTGAGGAGGTGAGCAGCAGCATCTTCCCTGCTGAGGGACGCCAGAGGAAAGCCTGGCATCAGGAGAGGGATAAAAGAGCTTGAACACCTCTCAGGCCTTAGGCAGAGGTGCATCAGAGCCATCAGATCATCTCTGAGCCAGCAGCCTGGCTGTGAATAATAAATCACCTCAGAGGAGGCAGAGAGCTCCCTGCTGGAGGGAATTCCCTTCCCAGGGCTCTGACTGGGAATGCTGCTCAGAGGGAGCCCCTCAGAGCTCTGGGGTCACAAGGACCCTGCAGGCAGGGATACAGGCACAGGGATGCGGGAATGCTGCTCAGAGGGAGCCCCTCAGAGCTCTGGGGTCACAAGGACCCTGCAGGCAGGGATAAAGGCACAGGGACATGGGAATGCTGCCCAGCTGTTCCCACTGGGATCTCAGCATGCTCAGGGCTGTCACACTCTCAGTGCCAGGCTCGCCCTGCTCATGGAAGGAAAGGGGAGATTTTCCAGGATGGCTGGAGGACAGAAATGATCAGTTCCTACTGAATTTGGTTGGAAATTTTCTCCTCGCTGTGTAGGGGGATACAGTACGGGTAAATGAAGGTGGTGTAGAATGTAATCTTATCCCCCAATGAGTTGCAGCTGGACCAATTACTAAAGATTAGGAGCAGGCCTAGCCCCAAAATGGTCCTATCCCTTCATTTCTAGCAGTGCCAATGACAGGGGAGCACACCCAGCCCAGCACAGGTGCAGGAGCAGGGGCTGCCCCAAACACTGGGATTGGGGGGCTGGAATGGCAGCACACACCCAGCCTGGCCCTGGCACCAAACACAGGCTCTGCAGGGATCCCACAGTAAGAACTGGGGTATCCCAGAGATTTGGGTGTCCTGGAGGAGATGCTGGGTGCTGCAGCCATGTGGGATGGAGGAGGAGGAGGCAGGAAGGTCTCCCCGAAGCTGGGAGTGCAGCTCTGGGACAAGGCTGGGTCACAAACCCTGTCATTGTCACTGCTATGTCTGCAGGCTGGGATGGAGTGGGCAGGGATGGGCTGTCAGTCTGTCAGTCTGCTCCCTGCCATCCCATCAGGCTGCCAGAACCTTCCACAGACACTGAAGGGCTTGATGTGCAGCCTTGGATTGATGTAAAAATACAATGCACAGACATTAAGCAGAAAAATAATAAACTCATGTTTCTATAGTTTAAGTAAGAATACGCCAATGATGCCTCAGGTTCAGCTTCTGTATTTTTTCAGATTCTGTGCTGCTTTAGTGTGTGGCCTTCCAGCTGCATTCCCTGTCCAGGAGGAGTTCAGATGAGAAGGAAATGCAGCTTAACCAGCTCTGAGAGCCTCCAAACAGGGGTTGTTTGTAAAAAGGAACAGGTCTGACCTTCAAGTCCTTGAGAGAGGACAGCAAAGCCTCACAGACACCCCAAACACACTAAAAGCTGCTTGGGAATTTTTAACTCTGATGTTTTGGGTTGAAAATCACAGGAGTGCAACAGCATTGATTACATCTTACCAGGAATAATCCTGGAGCTTAGGGGAAATCTGTAGTCAATGAAGAGAGACTCTCATCCCTGGAAAAAGACAATGCTCACTGAAACAGGGCTGCTCCTGCCCTGCCTGAGTCACAGACTCCAGAAGAGGGAAAAAATCAACTTTGTGGTTCTGGCTGAGGTGGGAAGGGACCTGACCCCAGAAGGTGCATCACAAGTGAGTCTGCTCCTCAAAAGACAAAAAATCTCCTTGCTTTACAGTCACGACAGGCAGGGAACTTTCCAAAGGCTTTAGGAAAATTATGGGATGAAAACACTCCACATTCCTCACCTCAGCTCACGATGAGCCTCATTTCTTGGTGTCACATTTTCCTTGGCATTTCCCAAGAGTGTTTTTTTGTCAGAAGACAAAGTTCAGTTTTGCTGGGAGTTGGATTTTAGGGAGAGACAAGGCTGGTTTTTCTGGTTTATGGGGTAATGTCGCAGACATCTTTTATGAAAAATCCTTTCTTGGGATTTTTCCCTCTGAGAAGCTGCAGTTTCAGCAACAAAATGTAAACAATGATTATCTGCTGCTGTGGGATGCAACAGGTGCATCTGTGATTGGTCTCATGTGGTTGTTTCTAATTAATGGCCAATCACAGTCAGCTGGCTCCGACTCTCTGTCCGAGCCACAAACCTTTGTTATCATTCTTTCCTTGCTATTCTTAGCTAGCCTTCTGAGAAGAAACCTTTCCTTCTATTCTTTTAAAATAGTTTTAACGTAATATATATCTTAAAATAATAAATCAGCCTTCTGAAACATGGAGTGAAATCCTCGTCTCTTCCCTCATCCTGAGACCCCTGTGAACACTGTCACATTGCCCCACAGAGGATGGAGAGATGGAAGCCCAGGAGAAGTTCAAGTGATGGAAGTCATGCCCAAGAAAAGCAGTGTGGGATGGAAACCCAAAACCCAGCTGTCCTGGGGACACTGGAGGTGTCTTTGGTGTCCCCAGCTGGGCTGGGGCACCTGTCCAAGGAGTCCCTCAGTGGACAGAGCCAGTGAGAGCCAAATCCTACAGCAGGGGAAGCTCAGACCTCACCAAAATGCAGCGGAAAGAGCAACAAGGGTGAGTGAGAGCAGAGTCAGAGCACAGCAGAAACTCCCTCAGGGTGTCTGAAACCCAGTGCTCAGGGCACAAAGAAAGCAAACTGCCAGATCCATGAACCTGCCTGTCAGAACCCAGGACATTGCTCTGACTGCTCTGGAGGACTCCAGACCCTGGCAGGGGCTCAGAGACCTTGGCACAGAGTCACAAACACCTGTGCCTTTGATTTTAGCCCATGGAAACAATTACCAACTTTGTGTGAGGAGTTACAAGCCACAAGAGTTTGAGTAGAATGATAGTGAATTTATCACAGGGTGAAAATGGAGAATTTTGGGGATTTAGAATGGGGCTTTAGAAGCCAAGATGGAGGAATCTGGGCATGTCCTGTCCTTCTTCTCCTTCTCATCCTCCATCTTCTGCTGTGATGGTGACACTTCTGGATTGGTTTAGAGACAGACTGTCTAACATAGGTGATAGGTATTGGAAAATTATTGTAAATAAAGCACACACAGTATAAAAAGCCAACAGCACCCCAAGGGCAGGGACTGTGCCACAACCCAAGCTGCTGGACAGATCTCAGCAGGTCAGAGAGAGAATGGAAGAGATAAGAGAAAATAAACAACATTGAGAAGCAGAAAACCATGGAATCTCAACTTCTTTGGTCATGGGGCTGGGAGAAAAAGAGACTTTAATACCTTGGGAGCCATTTCAGCAACACCAAACCCGAGACCTGCCCAGCCTTGTCCTGGCTCCACAGCCCAAGAAGCCCCAGGGCTGCTGTTCCTCTCTCCACATCTGGGTTTCACCACCCAGGCCCTGCACGGGCTCTGAGCTGGCCCAGTGTTACACCAGCCCCTGAGAAATCCCAAGCACTGCCTGCCAGAGGCACCAATCCCATGAGAATCAGTGAAAAGCTGACACCTGCCAGAGTTTGATGTGACAACGAGGCATGGCTGAGTCCTGAAATGGATTTCTTCACCTGCCAGTGACTCTCACACGGTTATTGCACGGGCAGAGCCATCACATTTCCCAGCAAAGATGATCAGAGCCTTCCCAGCATAAAAATCAGCTTGTCGGGGACAAGAGGGGAATCAGCTGGGGTGACAATCAGTCCTTCCTCCCTGCTCTGTCCCATCTCCAGCAGATAACTGTCGCAGACATTTCTCCACAGAAATCCTTTCTTTCAGATTTCTGCGTCTTCGGGAGGCCAGAGGCCCCCGAAGAGAAGGTAAACAATTATTATCAGCTGCTGGGGAATGCAACAGGAACACCTTGATTGGCTCATGTTCTATGTTTATAATTAAGAGCCAATCACCAGTGCAAGCTAGGGGACTGAGTCCTTGAACACAACTTTGTTGTAGATTCTTTTCTATCTATTCTTAGCTTAGCTAGCTGCTCTGCAAACCTCTCTCTATATTCTATTTAGTATAGTAATAATGTATTATATATCATATATTAATACATCAAGCCTTCTGATCAAGAAACAAGATTCACCGTCTCTCTCTCACCAGCTGCCCCCACTCAGGGCGCTGTAATAGATAACAGGGATGACAAACCCTTTATTCTCAGAGGGAGGTGATCTGGGAGCCTCCTGCCACCCCTTCCCCAGCAGGGACAGCCAAAACCCAGCACTCCTGCTCAGGAACAATCCAAACACAGCTCCACTCCCTGCAGGAGGCTGGGATGGAGAGCATTTTATCAGTTTAGAAAACAAGAGCAGAGCTCCAGCCAAAGCACCCTCGAGCACCCTGCAAATCCCGGGCTGACAGCTCAAATGGCAGAGCTCAGAGCTGGGCTCACACTTGTGCTGATTCCTGCTCTTCAAACAAATGCAGGCAATGATTGGGTATTGTTCAGGGCTGCAAATATTTGTTCCCACCACACCACAATCACTCTAAAGAGCAAAATCTCCTCTACCAGGGGTGCAGGTACAAATAAACAGATGGAGGTTGTGTATTCCTGGCGTATCAGTATTTCTGAGAGCTTTCCCAAGGTCAGGCCTACCCTAGTCTTATTTCCCTCCAAATTAACTTGATTTTTATTTGGAAAGATCCTTAAGGCCTAATTTCTAACTGGATTTTGGTGTCTGACAGATAAAATACTGGTCTTGAGTTTATAATGCTGGCAAGTTTGGGTTATGGGTTTTTTGCTTGATTGTTTCAAACTCTTTGAATGTTTGAGGTTGGTTTCTTTTTGTTTTTTTTTTTTTTTTTTTTTTTGTTTGGTTTTTTGGATTTTTGTTTGTTTGTTTTTGTTTTTTGGGGTATTTTTGGAGGTGTTTTTTTTTGGGGGGGGGGTTGGTTTTTTGTTTGTTTTTGTTTGGTTGGGGTTTTTTTTGATGTTTGCTGAACTGCAGGAGTCTCCAAGGTCCTGCAAGGCACCAGCAGGTCTGGAGGAGCTGCTCCATGTGTGGAGGAGGGAGAGCTGATCCATCCCCTCACAGCCCCACAGAGCAGTGCTAGATGCAACTCCCATGGCTGATAAAGAAAATTTCTCCAGGTTTTAGTGCTTTCCCTGTTGGTTTTTCCACATCTTGCTCCAACTCCACCATTTCTTTCCCTGATGAGTGAGCCCAGAGTTTCATTCCCTGCTGGAGGGAAGGACATGGAGCAAATCCTGAGGAAGGCACGGAGCTGCTCCAGGGCTGGAGCCAGGCTGGGATAGCTGGGGGTGCTCACCTGGAGAGGAGAAGCTCCAGGGAGAGCTCAGAGCCCCTGCAGGGCCTGAAGGGGCTCCAGGAGAGCTGGAGAGGGGCTGGGGACAAGGGATGGAGGGACAGGACACAGGGAATGGCTCCCAGTGCCAGAGGGCAGGGCTGGATGGGATATTGGGAATTGGGAATTGTTCCCTGGCAGGGTGGGCAGGCCCTGGCACAGGGTGCCCAGAGCAGCTGTGGCTGCCCCTGGATCCCTGGCAGTGCCCAAGGCCAGGCTGGACAGGGCTGGGAGCACCTGGGACAGTGGGAGGTGTCCCTGCCATGGCAGGGGTGGGATCAGATGGTTTTTAACATCCCTCCCAACACAATCATTCCATGATTCCATGGGGATCCCACCCCATGTGCCCCATGCACATAAATCCTCTGACTTGGCAGCACCAGTGATCTGCCTTGCTGGATTCAGAGGACAAATCTGGGGGGAAAAAGTCTGGGATATTAAGAGGAGATGCCATGCTTTCCTTCTGGAAATACTTTCAAGGCTCCAGGCCAACCCCCAGCCAATTTAACAGCAGCAGTAAAAGCAGCTCAAGTCAGTGGTTAAACCTCAAAGGGATCCCTGAATTGTGCTTGACTTAATGAATCCAATAATCGATTCCTGCAGCACAAATAAGGTGTGGGATGGACCAGCTAATAAGCATTCTCAGTTAATTGCTTTCTTCAAGTGACAATTTGTACAAATGATACCATCAAAGTAGTAATAATATCCCTATTGATTAAATTAATCTCGAAAAGACAACTCAAATAACTTTAATTAGCAATGCATGACACAAGCACAAAATACTCTGAAAACAACCTTGCAGCCCATCCCAGACTTGGAAACCGTGGCAGCAGCCATGGCACAGACTTTGGCATCTTTATTCCAGCAGATCCACACAATTTTATGGAGCATCTGTAGGGAATGTCTGTGACTAACCATGAAAAGCCATTAAGCCTCCCTGCAGAGCACAAGAGCCCAGGCAGCCTCCCCACTTAGTCACACTCACTGAAACCCAGGGCCACAAACAGCTCCAGAAGAAATGAAAACTTTCCAGCAGGAGGAGCCGGGATGGGGAAAGAAATCTCTGTGACAAAATTCCCACCTGGAGCTGCCAGGGACCCACAGCAGCAGCAGCAGCACTTTGAAACCATGAGAATTGGGCACCATGTGGAATTTTTGGAGCTCTCCGTGGCAGGAAGGAAATTATTAATCTGGCTTTATGTTCTTAGATGACTAATTATTATATTATATTATATTATATTATATTATATTATATTATATTATATTATATTATATTATATTATATTATATTATATTATATTATATTATATACTAAAACTATACTAAAGAATAAAGATACTTACAGAAGGCTTAACAAGATACTAATTAAAAACTCATGACTCTCTCCAGAGTCCCAACACAGCCTGACCATAATTGAAGTTAAAACAATTCACATGTTGGATAAACAATCTCCAATCACATTCCAAAGAAGCAAAACACAGGAGAAGCAAATGAGATAATATTGTTTTCCTTTTTCTCTAAATGTCTCACCCTGAAGCATTTATTTAATTAATTTATTTAGTTTATTTATAATCAGGACTCTTGTACAGGGCTCTGGCCCTTCCAGGTTAGTCCAGCCCAACCTTCTCAATTCTTTGTTTCCATTTGTTATTCAGATTCCTCAATTTAATTTCCCATAACAGGTTACCTTGTGCTTTAGCCTGAAACACTGTGAATTTTCCATGCCCCTCTTATAACTTCAATGAATTTATTACTTCATTTTTGTTCTTTGGGCAGTTCTCACTAGATTTTTCAGATATTTTGGTGCCAAAACTGCTGCCAGGATTTGAGGTGAGGCTGCACCAGTGCAGAGCAGAGAGGGACAATCACATCCATAAAACATTTAAAAGTGCCCCAAGATTCTCAAAACGATGATGGAATTTGCACCATCATCAAAAAGAAACACTTTCTGCATTTGTTTTCATCCAGGAATCACTGGAACAACCAAGGAACCCCCAAGTTACCTTTGGGACTTCAGACAGCCACTTATCAGGCAAAACAGCAAAACACCCACAAACAGATTTCTGGAGCTCGAGAATCTTTAAAATTCTACTTTCTGTGCAGCCTTACAAGGCAGATTTTAAAGTATTTTGGCTCTCAAAACCACCAGTAATTTCAAAACCTTGACCAGAACACACAGCATGAGTGTGAAAATCCATGGCTTGGAAACTCAAGCTTGGGAAAGTGACTTGGGGAACAGGAGGGTTTTTTTATTTTTTTCCCACAAGGATGTTTATGGGCCTTTCTAAAAAATTCAGCACATGAAAAAGAAGAGGACAAATGCTCACCGCTTTCTCTGAGACATCAATGAAATCCCCCCAAACCAGGCAAATTAGCTGAAATTACTGTGAGAAGAGCAGCTCCACAATGAGACCAAAAATCCCAAACCCAAACAAAGCAGGAGAGGCATGAGAGGAGCTGGGTTTGGAGAGGGATCTCTGCAGCCCCACTGCAGGATGAGCAGTAATTACTTCACAAGGAGAGGAGCTCTGTGGCACATTGAAAACCTTTAATTTCCACTCCCTTGTTTAAGGGAGATTATTGCTCCCCATAGCCAACAACAACAGATTTCCTAAGTTTCCTGTGCCTTGCCAGCAAAGCAAATATCCTCTGGTGAATCTCTGAGCTGAACAATGATTTTTCATTTTTACAACAGCACAATCAATGCAATTTTCCAGTTAGAAGTCTCCAGCCTCCCCCTATCAGCTCGTTAATGCACAAGTGTACTCCAAAGCATGCCTGGAAGAATCTCCACAGACTCTGCCATCCCAGGTTACTCTGAACATGGAATTCATCACTTATGAATCACTTCAGTGTGTGTAAACACTTGAATCACTAAGCCAGATCTAATATTGTACACAGCAATCAGGGGATGTTGTCAGGGGGAGGCACTGAGGCAGCTCTGAAATCCTGCCTTGTAGAGTTTCACTGTTCAAAGCAGCTTTTGTGCTTGTGAGCACGTTTTATTTGCAGATGCTAAATGCAAATGGAAAATATTTGCAGGCTTTGTGTCTTCCTGAGACACTCAGAGGAGCCTCAGCACCCCCCAACACTGCTCACCCAATTGTGTTTATTAAAGATCCCTGTAACTTCCAGCAACACTGTGACAACACAGCCAGGTTCAAGCTGGAAATGCCACTTCATCCCAGCAGCTTTTTGCATCAGCTCACACAGATTGGAATCCAAGATAAAAAATGAAACTCATCCCCAGAACCGAGTCATTTTTCTCCTGCAAAGTGAAATTAAAACGCTGCGAATGCCAGCACCTCCCAGCTGCCCTGAGGGTCCCAGTAACTGCTCAGCCCAGTGACACCTCTGGGCTCCTGGGAGCACCCTCAGGTGACATTTTGCTGCCCATGGCACCGACCTTGATGCCCAGCTCGATGTTCTCCCCTCCGTACACGTCCATGCCGGGGTCCAGCAGCCCGATCTCGCCAAAGAATTTCCTGTTCACCACGAAGGAGCAGCCGATCATGGCCGGGGTCCTGCATGAGAGAGAGCACAGGGGACAGTGAGGGACACTGAGGGACAGTGAGGGACAGTGAGGGACACTGGGGGACACTGAGGAACACTGAGGGACATTGAGGGAACTGAGGGACACTGAGGGACAGTGAGGGACACTGGGGGACACTGAGGGACACTGAGGGACATTGAGGGGCACTGAGGGACATTGAGGGAACTGAGGGACACTGAGGGACAGTGAGGGACACTGGGGGACACTGAGGGACACTGAGGGACATTGAGGGGCACTGAGGGACATTGAGGGAACTGAGGGACACTGAGGGACAGTGAGGGACACTGGGGGACACTGAGGGACACTGGGGGACACTGAGGGACATTGAGGGAACTGAGGGACACTGAGGGACAGTGAGGGACACTGGGGGACACTGAGGGACACTGAGGGACATTGAGGGGCACTGAGGGACATTGAGGGAACTGAGGGACACTGAGGGACAGTGAGGGACACTGGGGGACACTGAGGGACACTGGGGGACACTGAGGGACATTGAGGGAACTGAGGGACACTGAGGGACATTGAGGGACATTGAGGGAACTGAGGGACACTGAGGGACATTGAGGGGCACTGAGGAACACTGAGGGACACTGAGGGAAACTGAGTGACATTGAGAGACATTAAGGGACATGAGGGACACTGGAGGACATTGAGGAACATTGAGGGACACTGGGGGACACTGAGGGAACTGAGGGACATTGAGGGACACTGAGGGACACTGCCCCATCCCTGCTGGCCCATGGGCTCACTGCTGCTGAGCTCAGCTGCCTCCCACCGCCGCTTGTAAGAGCCTGAATGAGAGATGTGGGACTCCAGGCAGCTCTTCTAAATACAGTTTATTGTATCCAAAATGCAGTTTATTGTACCCAAGGTGTTATAGCACTCGAGGGTGGTGGGTGACAGAGCTGTGCCCACAGCTGTCAGCTCCAGCTGCAGGCAGCCCTGGAGACCCTTTGGTTTAGGTTACAATGCATAATAGACTTTTCTTTGCTGAGCATCTTAATACAGTAGAACCAATCTTGATTGTGTTTAGGGTGAGGAAAACAGTTGCAGTTATTTTTTATAGTTATTTTTATATATAACTGTGATGGTGTTCACAGGGGTCTCAGGATGAGGGAAGAGACAAGGATCTGACTCCATGTTTCAGAAGGCTGATTTATTATTTTATGACATATATTATATTAAAACTATACTAAAAGAATAGAAGAAAGGATTTCATCAGAAGGCTGGCTAAGAATAGAAAAAGAAGGAATGATAACAAATGCTTCTGTCTTGGACAGAGAGTCCAAGCCAGCTGACTGTGATTGGCCATTAATTAGAAACAACCCCATGAGACCAATCCCAGATGCACCTGTTGCATTCCACAGCAGCAGATAATCAATGTTTACATTTTGTTCCTGAGGCCTCCCAGCTTCTCAGGAGGAAAACTCCTAAGGAAAGGATTTTCCATAAAGATGTCTGTGACATATAAATACTACCTATAGCATATAGGTAGAATTTGAGGAGGGTAAGTTTAGGGTTGTAGATGATAATGATTGCTATTCAGCCTAGGTGGGAGATGGAAGACAAAGCTAGGATTTTTTTGGATTTGTGTTTGGTTGAGTCCTATTCATCCTCCCAAGTATGCCGAGAGGATAGCCAGGATAGTTAACTTTTATCTATCTAGCCTATCATAAATCCTATAATTACCATATAGTTCTCCAATCACTAAAAGTCAGTACATTACAGTTCAAGCTAGAAGTTGTTTCTCAGTTTTCTTGCAGTGGAAAATTCTGAGACCTTTTCTCTACTTGCAGCATTTGCTGCCTTGTTTGCCTGTGCTCTCTTTCTGCTTGGTAAAAACATCTTCCTGTTTGGGGTGGGTTTATCCTTTGCTCTAAGCCATAAAACCCCTTCTAACTAACACACCCTTTGCCTCCTTGGTTATCCAGTGAGACTGGCTCAGCAATTCTTTTCTTCTATATCAAAACTTGCTTCCATCTCTATTCTTTCTTCATATTCTTTCTTCAAAAATCTTTCTGTCAAGCATAAATATCTGTGAGACTTTCTTGTCAAACTTTCATCTTTCCCAACAACAACTCATCTCAAAGATTTCATGGCTATGTGCCTTTGAAGACATTGTTTTACCACTGCAATAAATGGTCCAAAATCCAAGCTCATTTCAGGCTGTACAGAACTGGAAGAAGGTTTTCCTGGAGTTTTTATGAAGGTGCTCTCAGGCCATGCTTTACTGGAAATACCTCAGGGTGTCTGTGGGCAAGGGCACAACTCTGCCATAAATGAAGGAAATATAATAATAGAAGTATAATAATGGAAATATAATAATGGAAATATAATAATGGCCTTTCCCTTTGTCTTAGGTTATATATGGGTGTGTGGATTCTATCCCCACCTGTCAGAGCTGGGGCAGCTCTCTGCTGTCCTTGGGGCAGTTGTTTCTTTATCTCTCCCCCAGCCAACCCTCCCTCCAGCAGATCTCTGCTGTCCATGGCCACTGAGTGTCCCTGCAGGGCTGATCCAATCTCAGCATCCCATGGGGAGATGCTCCGCCCAGGGGAGGAGCCAAGCATTCCTGCCTGGATCCAATCTGAGCCTGGCACAGCACAGCAGCCTTTGCCCCCTGCACTGCCAGAGGAGCAGCTTTCTGCTGCCCTGCATGGCCAGAGGGAGCCCAGGCCCATCTGCAGCAGCCCTGGAGCTGCAGAGGAAAACTCCCCCCTTGTGCAGGATCCCTGCTGCAGCAGAGCCACAGCTGGCACTGCAGGAGGGCTGAGCCCCCTGGGATGGGGCTGGGACACCTCCCTGACACACAGGGGCAGGGACTGCTCTCACTCTGGCAGGGGTTTGTTTTATTTTTTTGTACTATTGCATTTGTATTTCAAATTTTCCTAGTAATGAATTGTTATTTCTATTCCCATATCTTTGCCTGAGAGCCCCTTAATTTCAGAATTATAATAATTCAGAGAGAGGGGGTTTACGTTTTCTATTTCTAGGAAGGCTCCTGCCTTCCTTAGCAAACACCTCTTTTTCCAAACCAAGACACTCTTCTCTTATTTCCAGCATGTCTGGAATGGAGTAGACTTTAGGATGGTTATTTTTAGGGTATTCCAGGACAGAGCATTTCCAGCTGGAATCACAAAGGAGCCATAGCCACCAGCAGCAAGCTCACTGCAAATTCATAGAAGCAAATCCTTTAAAAACTGTTTGGAGAAGCATCTGTGGGGTCATTTCCAATTCCCCCAGTATCAGCAGGGCTCTTGGTTAGGGATCAAGCTGTCACATCCATCCTGCACCTCGTGCCCTCCAGCTCTGAGCTCTCAGCTCACACTGCAGGAGCAGCCAGGGACAAGGAAATAACCCAGAAAACTGGGAGCATCAATGGAATAGCACAAGGAGGGAGGAAAATCACAGTGCCAGGAGTTAATTTGTCATAACTGTGCAATTTTAAGGACATTATAGATGGTTGTGTTTACTAATGACCCTCATTACTCACAAACCCATGGACCAGCTCTCCAGCTGCTCCAGCTGCCCTGAGATGAGGATGCAGTTGTGATTCACAACACTCTGAGATCACGTTTCAGGGGATTTTTGGAGTGCTTAGCCCTCGTGACCTCTCCATAAAAGAGCACTTTGCCCAGAGCCCAGCACTGCACATCCCACGTGGTTCTGCTTGGGGACACTCTCAGCTGCTGCTGCTGCTGCCATGGTGTGTGCACTGTTTGCCCCTGGGATATTCCCTGTGCTGGAACAGAAATAGAAAAAGCATTTTCCCATCTGACTGCTGCTCTTTGAATCTGTGCTGTAAAGGAAAATCCCAGGGACCCACTCAGTCCAGCAGGGAGGTGCCAGTGAATTTTACAGGGAGGGGTTGGCCATGAAGACCCCCAACATCCCAACACAAGGTCCTGCCAAAGGATTTTTGGGGAGCTCCAGGGCTCCCCTGCCCACCCTGAGCTCTCAGCTTTGAACAGGGGGATGGGATGCCCATTGTCACCCTGGTTTTTTAAGATTTTCTAAGCCTTCTGATGTTGACATTCTTGTAGCGAACTTTCTCACACACTTTCTATAAATAACTCATTGTTTTGCATTCCTTTATGGAAGAAGAGAAAGTTGATGGACTGTTGGTTTGTCCAGCGTCATTGGAGAGGTGGCACTGTCACCCTCCAATCCACTGTCACTCTTGGAAAACTGTAAATGTTGGAGTCAGAAAATAAACTTCCCTTTTTTCTTCACCTTGAGAACAGCAGTGTGTGTGCTTGTGTTGTTTCGTGTCCTATAGTGACAGTCCATTCTCACTTTTGTGAGCCCATGGAAGTCCCAGGGGCCCCAGGAATGGCTGCTCTGCAGAGGGAAGCTGTTCTTGAGGCAGGAATGGGCTGACAGGATCCTGTGGGGTAACAGCAGCCCCCAAATCCTGGCCCAAAGCCCATTCCAGCCCTGTCCATGCCATGGAGCACTCCAAGGCTGGACTGAGCAGATTTGAGCTGCAGAGGTGCAGAACAGCCCTGAATTCCTCCAAAGCTCACAGCTTTCCATCCTCACCTCACACAGTGCCCAAGTCTGCCAGGGCAGCTCCTGGGCACCCCAGGGCAGCTCAGGAATTCCAAGGATTTCACAGCTCAGCTCCACCAACAGCCACCAAACTCATCCTGATTATACCCACGAGTTCCTTGGATGAAAGCTTCTGCCCACTTTAATATTATTATTTATAGACATTTTAATATTTCTAATAGAAAGTTGAAGAGCTGGATGCTGCTGCCACATTAAATTAGTTCCAATTGGAATCCATCAGAGGGTTTTTCCAATAGATTTCTTCCCTGACAGCTGGCTCAGCCTTCCTTCCATGGAGCAGGATAATGTTTCATGGTTTGCTGCCACTCTGGTACTTAAGATTTCAATTCTCTTGCTTTATTTGTAGCAAGTTAACTGCCATTAACAGAAGCAATTCCTTCTGAAATGATAACCACCTTACAGATGCCAAATCTAATAGTTCCATTATCCTAGATTACCTCCTGGAATTTAAGAGAAGGGAAAATTGCTCTGGTTTTATCCAGGGTATGAACAACCCAGTTCATCTCCTCCACTGGGAATAGGTGTGGAAACCTCTGACTTCTCCTGTCACAAACTGTTAGAGACACTCAGAGGAGAGGTAAAAGCCTGAAAAAGAATCCAGGAGAAAGTTTCAGACACAGGAAACTGCATTTTGGACCCAATAATGTGGATCAGTGGGAACTCTCAAACAGGTAAATGAGGTTTTCTGGGCTGGAAACAGCTCAGGAGCCTTGAACAGGAGCTGTACCCTGAGAGCTTCTTCCATTGTTGTTTATAAATCATGGAATGGTTTGGGTTGGAAAGGACCTCAAAGCCCATCCAGTGCCATGGCAGGGACACCTCCCACTGTCCCAGGCTGCTCCAAGCCCCAGTGTCCAGCCTGGCCTTGGGCACTGCCAGGGATCCAGGGGAATCCATGGAATAACCCCTGCCAGGGCCTGCCCACCCTCACAGGGAGGAATTTCTTCCTGAGACTTCACAACATGACACTTCACTTTATAAATAAAGCCCAGAGCCATCAACCCTTCCCAAAATTCTCTTGGAAACAGCTGAACTGGGATTTAGCAACTTCACCTTCCAGTTTTCCCCCTCCCCATTGTGCTGCACATCCCATTCCAGCCCAGGATCCCAAGGCAGCTCCCAAGGCACCAGTCCTGATTCCTCCAGCAATCCAAATTAAGAGCTCCATTCTCCTCTCTAACAATGCCTCCACATTAAATAAATGAGGAATCAAGCAGCACTCAACAATTTAAATAAAAACACCATTTGATTTGGGAGTAAATCCCTCAAAAAGGTGGCCGCTGACAATAATGGATTGCTCATCCCCAACGAAATAATGGCCTGCAGACAAAGAGCTGATAAAGCCTCTTGTTCCTCTGCCCCTTAATTAAAAGCATTTACACAGCTTGTTTTTAAAAATCACCCAGCTCAGCCGAATGCATTTTTATGTGTCCGATAGCTATTCTCCCTTTAATGAGAAAGGAAAAGCAGAATTTGGCAGGAAGGAAGAGCAGAGATGCTGAGCAGAATTATTGGGTTTGTATCCAGAACTTCACAGTGTTACTTCCTTGCCATTCTTTTGGTTGGTTCTTCTACAGAACAAGTGAAGAAAGGTCAAGAAGAGCAGCTTTTATGAAATATCCTCCTCGTGGATCTCTAAATAAAGATGAAGGAGATACAGGGAAAAACGTTTATCCTGCTCTATTAAGTTACTTTAATGGTCTGCCTTTCTTTAGCTCACAGTTATCATCTAATGATTAAAAAGTCTCAAGGAGATTGCCCCTTCAATTCAAGGAAATTAATTTTCCCCCACGATTGGATTTGGCTTCCAATTTTACACTAAAGAGCAGGTTATAAAATATGTAGAAAAAAGATATTAAAAAAATAATTAGTGCATTTACCATTGTCTGCAAGAGGCTGAGAACAGACTGGAAGAACTTCCAGGTGTCCAATTCCTGTTAAGCTGCTGCTGGTTCTAATAAAGCTGGATCATGGAGCTGCTCACCTTCCTCACCACAAGCAGCATTTGGGGCAGTCCTGGACCTGCCCAGAAGAATTTCTTTGTCCCTCTCCCAGCCTTGCCATTCCTGTTTCAACACACTGAATCCACACATCCTACAATCATGGATGGAATCATGGAATGGGTTAAAACTCATCCAGTTCTACCCAGCAAGGACACCTTCCACCGTCCCAGGGTGCTCCAAGCCCCGTCCAGCCGGGCCTTGGGCACTGCCAGGGATGGTGAATCCACGGAATAACCTGTGCCAGGGCCTGTCCAGGGAACAATTCCTAATTCCCAATATCCCATCCAGCCCTGCCTGTGTCCTGTCCCCCAGTTCCTGATGCAGGGTCCCTCTCTGCCTTCCCTGTGTCCCCTCCAGACCCTGGCAGGTGCTGGGAGCTCTCCAACCACCTCCTGTTCCCCAGGCTGAACAATCCCAAATTTCCCAGCCTGTGTCCATACGGGAGGAGCTCCAGTCCCTTCATCAATGTCATGACTCCTCTGGCCATGCCCCACAGCTCCAAGGTCTCTCAGGTTTCTGTGGTTGAGATGACCCCCAGGTATCAGAAAGTCTCTTTTTCCCAGCCTCAAGACAGAAGAAGAAGTCGAGATTCCTCAGTTCCGCTTTTCAAGGTTGTTTATTTTCTCTGATCTGTTCCATTCTGTCTCTGACCTGCTGAGATCTGTCCAGCAGGTTGGGTTGTGGCACAGTCCCTGCCCTTGGGGTGCTGTTGGCTTTTCATACCAAGAACTGTGTGTGCTTTATTTACAATAATTTTCCAATACCTATCACCTATGTTAGACAGTCTCTACTCTAAACCAATCCAAAAGTGTCACCATCACAGCAGATGATGGAGGACAAGAAGAAGGAGAAGAAGGACAGGACATGCCCAGATTCCTCCATCTTGCCTCTTGAACCCCCATTCTAAAAAGCCCAAAAAATCGGTTTTTCACCCCGTGACAAACTATCATTCTACTTAGACTTTCGTGGCTTGCAGATCCTCATATAAGGTTGGTAACTTTTTCCATGGGTCAAGATCAAAGGCACAGGGGTCTTGGACTCTGTGCCAGGGCCTCTGAGCCCTTTGGCAGGGGCTCCAGCCATCCAAGACAGCCAGAGGGATGTCCTGGATTCCAACAATGGAGGAGGAGAAGGAGGAGGACAGGACACGCCCAGATTCCTCCATCTTGCCTCTTGAACCCCCATTCTAAATCCCAAAAATTCTACAATTTCACCCTGTGACAAATTCACTATCATTCTACTCAAACCCTTGTGGCTTGTAACTCTTCACACAAAGTTGGTAATTGTTTCCATGGGCTAAAATCAAAGGCACAGGTGTTTGTGACTCTGTGCCAAGGTCTCTGAGCCCCTGCCAGGGTCTGGGGCCACCCAAAGCAGCCAGAGCAATGTCCTGGGTCCTGACACAGCCCCTCCTCATGCTGGGCACACCAGAGCTGCTCCAGGGGCTCCAGCTGGGGGCTCATGGCAATAATCCCATTTTCCACTCTGGGATTTCCCAGCCCTGCTGCCTCTCTGCACCTCCACCACCCAGCTGGGGCTCACTGCAGGGATCCAGCATCTCTGCAGGAAACTCTGGGAGCCTCTGAGCTCCAGGGCTGAAATTCAACCAACTCCCAATATGCAGCAAATGTCAGGTAAATTATCAAATTAAGGCCTGGGGCTTTAATTAGTGGCCTATCAATGATTTCCCTGATGACAGCAGGGAAGGGAAGAACACCACCTTTATTTTCATGTGATAAAACACTGGATTTTCTCTTGGCCAGAGGCAAGATTAAGGACCTGCCTGCAAAAGAAACAACTCAGTACTGTCCCCTCTGTGCTCAGAGAATAAATGAAAAAATACGAAAGGCAGGATCCTGGGTGGTAACAGCAGCCCCCAAATCCTGGCCTGACTCCATGCTCTCAGAAGGCTAATTTATTACTTTATTATACTATATTATATTAAAGAACACTATACTATACTATACTAAAGAATACAGAAAGGATACTTACTGAATGTTAAAAAGATAATAATGAAAACTCCTGACTCTCTCCAGAGTCCTGACACAGCTTGGCCCTGATTGGCCAAAGAGTGAAAACAACTCACAGCAGAATCCAATGGAACAATCACCTGTGGGTAAACAATCTCCAAACACATTCCACATGAGCACAGCACAGGAGAAGCAAATGAGATAAGAATTGTTTTCCTTTTTCTCTGAGGCTTCGCAGATTCCCAGGAGAAAAATCCTGGGTGAAATAATTTTTTCAGAGAATGTGAATGCCACAGAGCTGGAGTCAGCCCGTTCCCAAAATGGGATCGCAGCAGGACAAGAGCAATCCCTGCACAGGGAAATGGGGTCAGGCAGAGCAGAGCCCCAGGCAGAGCTGCCCTGCCCCTCCTGCCATTGTCTTCCTCAGCTTCATCCCACTCCCCATCCTCAGACAGGGCTGGGCCACAGCCAGGGGAGGGTGAGCATGAGGCAGAGCCTCCTGCCTGGCCCTGGCCCTCTCAGCCTCCTCACCACGGGCTCCTCAGGGTTACAGATGGGAAATGAGATGTTGGCTCTCACAATGAAGAGCCACCATCTGAACACTGTGTGTGTGTTAAGAGAAGCTCTGTAGATGCACAGTTGTGTCACTGCAATGTGTCCTCCCCCTTGCACTGCTATCACGGGATGGCCTTGGGCACACAGGGGCATTTGGGAGGGTTGGGTTGTTACTGTGGCAGCAGCTGAGCCCAAATCAAGGTGTAAGAAAGTGATCTGCACCCCTGGATGGCAGGGAAGGGGTCACTGACAGGACTCTAGGAGGGGCTAAGGGCATAAAAGATGGAGCATCCATTTTAAGATAAGCACGTGGCTGATAATCACAGGGGCTCCCAGCACTGTGATTTTTTCCTTATTTAGTTCTTTTGTTGTATTTTTTGTTAAGGTTTAATAAACCTTTACAATTTTAAAAGTGAGCAGTCATTTCTCACATCAGCCACAACCCCAAGTGCCTGTTGCCTCCATCTCAAACCCCTTCCTTACCCCATCCCAGCTCCTCCTGACCCCAAACACGTGGTGCCCCCATGTCAGCCCCTCCCGACCCCAAGCACCCCAGGCAGGATGCATTCCATGGAGCAGGCTGTGCTTTGTTAGTGAGCTCAGCCCTGGATTCCTGCAGGGAGGGCTGAGTGTCTGAGGCCAGGGCAGCCAGGGCAGGCAGTGCCCAGGCAGGAGCCTGATGGCAAAAGCCCCAAATGTGGTGTCACACACAGAGCACACCTCCAAAGGGGAATCTCACATTCCTGTGGGACACCCTGGTGCAGAGCTGGAAGAGCCACGCTCCCAGCTCCCATCACTGCCAGGGGCATGGAGAAAGCTGGATGTCTTTCCCAGGGATGTAACCAAATGTCCATGAAGGAATGACATTTCAGTCCCCAGCAGCATCCCTTCCTTAATCTCATCCCCAGGGCAGCATCTCCAAGAGCTGTTCCTTGAACAATTCTGTTTCCCTGCCCCAGTGCCCTTGGTTAATTGTCTGTTTCCAATGGGTTTATTTCCCTGCTGTTGCTAAGTACTACAGAACCTGTGAAACAAATTAAAAATAAGAGATACCACATAAAAGAGATGCTGGATTGAATGGCTTTGCTGAATTTACTGGAGATTAATACCACTTAAACTTTAATGGCAAGGAGGCTGTGAAAACTGGATTTTTAAAAATACCTCTTACATCCACCCATGCCTGCGACCTTGCTGAACACATATTTGACTTTGGCACTGTTCTCTGCCTGCTCTGGAACCTTCAGGCAAAGCATTTAACTCCTTTGTAGCTCTGTTTCCTCCTCTGTCAGGTGAGTTTAACACCTGGATGCTCTTGAGAAAAAACATTTACAAATCAGTTTAGTGCTTTCCCCATTGGAGCTGCTGAACTGACTGCTGATATTGCCACAGGTACCAGAGCCCTGAGTCTCTGGTGAGAAAAGCACTGTGGTAACAACCTCCTGAGCAAGGCTTTGCTGTTTCCAGCCTTGCTGCTAGAGCAGCATCAAAAGCTGGTGCCCACTGTGAGAGTCTGTCTGAATTTTCCCTCATCTGCCTCATTTGAGGAACACTGAAGAGAAAACCCCCCTGTATTCTCTGTAGGAGAAAGTCACACACACCAAAGGCCCTGAGACCTGAGAGCATTGCTAAGCTGTTGTTCACAGGTGTGTTTGCTGTGTGTTACACTGAGCCCAATGAGAAGAAGAAGGGGCACTGTGCCCTGTTTGCAACAACAGCCTTGGGAGCTGTCCCACCTCTCCCCTGGCTGGACTTCTCCTGAGTTTCAGGTGGTCTCCCACACAGACCCTCACCTGTTTTACACCCACCATGACAGACAGACTGAGATGGAAGGAGCCTCTCCATCAAGGACTGAGACATGGAACCCCCATGTGCAAAGGCCCCTCTCCATCAAGGACTGAGACATGGAACCCCCATGTGCAAAGGCCCCTCTGCTCCTTCCAAGGACTGGGACTGAAACCCCCAGCCCGGGGCAGGTGTGTGGGGGAGGCAAGCTGACCAAAGCGAGATGTTTGCCTGCAGGTTGTGACCACTGCACCAAGAAAACAATGGCTCTCATTTACTGCTGACAACATGGACTGCCTGTTACATCTATTCCTTATTGTATTTGTTTCCCCCCTCACAATTTCCAATAGAATTATCATAATAAAAACCTCTGAGTTAGAGAGAGATTTTGAGATCTCCCCAATGTAACAGGTGGATCCTCAACTGGACTGGACCAAAGGATTTCATCTCTATGTTTGGTAGCTATATCCCCCTCTTTCTCTCTCTCTATCTTTTCTCTCCCTTAATCCCTCTATCACATTTTGCTGTGGTCATTCAATAAAGGTGCATTTGTTGTGATTATCACTGCAAACCCCCTGTGCCGTGTCAGTTTTTTGCACCCTGAGATCAAATCCACAAACCATCACAAAACCTGTCCATAAGGAAGGATCATGACACCCTCCCTGTGCCCAGACACAGCCAGGGAACCATGGCTGATTTTGATTTCCTCGTCGAAGCTCAACGACAAAATTCCCCTCCAGGATGAAACTGCTGCCTCAGCCCTGCCTAAAAGCCTTTTCCTTCCTGGTGTGCTCTCCAAGCCCAAGGATGTCCCAGTACTGAAGATCCCTGGATGCTTGGACACCTCCTTCATGGCCCAGGCACTTTGTACAGAGTCCCCATGTGATGGTGTTCACAGAGGTCTTAGGGAAGAGATGAGGATCTGACTCCATGTTTCAGAAGGCTTCATTTGTTATTTTATGATATTTATTACATTAAAACTATACTAAAAGAATAGAAGAAGGGATTTCATCAGAAGGCAGGCTAAGAATAGAAAAAGAAAGAATGATAACAAAGGTTTGTGGCTCGGACAC
Source organism: Ammospiza nelsoni (assembly GCF_027579445.1). Classification (NCBI taxonomy): domain Eukaryota; kingdom Metazoa; phylum Chordata; class Aves; order Passeriformes; family Passerellidae; genus Ammospiza; species Ammospiza nelsoni. The sequence goes on from NC_080653.1 coordinate 1,791,598, forward strand.
TGTGTCCAAGCCAGCTGACTGTGATTGGCCATTAATTAGAAACAACCCCATGAGACCAATCCCAGATGCACCTGTTGCATTCCACAGCAGCAGATAATCAATATTTACATTTTGTTCCTGAGGCCTCCCAGATTCTCAGGAGAAAAAAATCTTAAGGAAAGGATTTTCCATAAAAGATGTCTGCGACATCCCCAGATGGAAGTGCTGTTCTAGGCTGGCAAATGCTCATGTGCAGGGAGCAATTGTCCCCAGCCCTCTGTGTTTTGTCCCCTGATGTAAAACCCCAGCCCCAGGATGGGGCTGATCCCATTCCCACAGCAGGAGCCCCCATCCAGCTCCCACAGCCACCCTAAAGGCACCAACCTGGAAAACCCTTCCAGGCCAAGAGCCCTGAGCTGGGATGAGCCTTGCCCAGGGCCATGAGAACATGCAGAAGGGGTTTGGGACTGTTCTCCATCCCTGGAAATGTCACAGGTGACATCTCCAATGGCCCTGGTGCTCCTGTGGGCAGCATTTGGGGGCTGCACTGAGTCCCAGAGCACAAACCCCAGAGAAGGCACCTTGGCCAAAGGCAATTTGATAATCACCCTCAAGTGGGACTGGGTGCTGTGGAGGAATAGAGGAAATAGCTGCAATGCTCTCCCTTGGATGAGGATGGGCTCCTCACCTGAGCCCATTTCCTGCTGTTGGGGGCACTCAGGGATGCACTCACACCTGAGGCCCCTCTGGCACACAGAACCTGTCCAGGTGCCTCCCCAGAGCTCAGGGGCTGAGACTCCTTCCCACAGATGCAAACATCTGCATGCTGGGGGTGTGACCCTTAACAGGTCCCATTTATCCACAAAGGCAGAACTGGGGAATAACTGTGATCATTCCCTGTGATTTATTAGGACACCCCCACAGGAGAGGCCACATGAAGTCTCAGGCTTGGGGCTGAGATAAAGCAGAGCAAGATTTTCATTTGTGCACTGGCTCATAGTGGAAGCCACTGAAAAATGCATAAAAGATGCAAGAAAAACACTTTGCCTGCCTGGAAAGCACTTCAAATCAAGGCAGGGAATGAAGGGAGCCCACATCAGCAGAGGTGAATCAGGAAGGCTCAGGATCTGGTGAACCTGGATTTATTTTCCCTCTGTGCTGGTCCCATGAGGGTGTGACCTCAGAGCAGCTCTGGAAATCTCTGTTCCATGTTCCCAGCACAGACAGGCTCTAGCACACCCTGTGAGCAGCCCAGGAGCTGAGCTGGGCTCAGCAGGGCCAGGATGTTTGCTGCTGTCCCATGCTTACAGCACAGCCACCAACAGGAGATAAAGGTCTGACAAAAGCAAGGAGTTGGAAATTTCAACCTCAGCTGGCTGGTGAGGGAATCCCAGAGTCCCCATCCATGGATCCCTGCTCAGGAATGGAGAGCACACCCCAAATCAACCCCAAACAGGGAGCATCAGTCACCTCAACCCAGCCTCAGGAGCTCCTTGGGGGCCTCAGTCCCACAGGATCTCCATTAACCTGGCAGGGTTTGCCTGTGCAAATCAGACCTGTTTATCCAGGCAGGGATGCACAACTCCCCTGGGCAAAGTCATGGCTTCAGAGTTCCCCAGGAGTTTAAAAGCTCATTTGTGCTAATTGGGAGCCACTGTACCCCAGCTCATTGGTAGCTGGAGCAGAGAAGGAGGGGCATCAGCAGATCCTGGGATTTAACACTCACAGCACCTTCAAACCAGTCCCCAGCTCCTTGAGAGGACAATAAAGTCTGATTATAAAGCCCAGATTTAAGGATTTAAGTTTGCACCTCTTCAAAGCCCCCAGTGCCAGCACATGGATGCAGAGATTTCACCCTGTGAAGGGGAAAGATTTCCTGGCCTTTTATTTCACAGGAGGGTTTGGGCTGGAGCCTTGCAGATCTCATTTCAACCCCTCCACCCCAAACCATAAAGATCAGGGGGAACAAAAAGGAAATAGATATTGGTATTGAATATAAAAATATTCAAAGAGGAATAATATGGATTTCTTTAACACCTGGCACTTACAGCCTGACTGACAACAAAACAAAGTGCAGGAAAATGCAAAGGAAAAAAAACATTTCTCCTTAGAAACCCCTCAGATGGTGACCAGAGTTTGGGTCTTGGGAAAGAAAAAACCCAGAAAAAACCCCAAGAAGGGCAAGAAAAAACCCATGAAAAAAGGCAGTCAAGGTCAGTAAAAACCCAGAAAAAAAAAACCCAAGAAAGGCAAGAAAAAACCCAGAAAAAAAAAACAAAACAAAACAAAACAGAAAAAAAACCCCAAGATGGGCAAGAAAAAACCCAGGAAAAAAGGCAATCAAGGCCAGAAAAAAAAAAAAAAAACCAGAAAAAAAACCCAAGAAGGGCAAGAAAAAACCCAAGACTGCATGTGCTCATCTGATCCCAAATATAATCCTAAATCCATCCCACTGCCTTGCAGGGAGGACACCTCATTCCTTGTGGCCACAGCAAAGGGAGCCCTGCAGGTTTGGGGGCTCTGCTGCTGCTCAGACTCCTGAAGGGCCCTTCCAGGAATGCAGGAATTCCTCATCAGGAACACGACTCTGCACTGTAACTCCATCTCCTTCCAGTGCTGCCAGAGTGCTAATTAAATGATAATTACTCTGGGATGTAATAGGTATAACTATCAGGCACTTAACAGGGACGTGGTATTTACTTTGCTGTTTTTAACATGAATTTATTTTTTCTCAAGGGCAGCCAAGCAGGTGATTTGGAGTCGTGTTCTTCCTTTCCACTGAGCATAAAAATCACAATGTGCTAATTTCACAGGTAAACAAAGTTCTCTTTGTCTCAGGCACAACAACAACAACCATGCCCTGGTTAAAGGACTGAGCTGCGGCTGAAAGATCAGGATTTACACCCTGAGCCTGAGCTTGGTGCCCAAATTGGGACTTGAGCAGTGATTTCTGACCTATTTTCCACCAAAATCCTCCTACACTTGCTCCAAGTGACGTCAGATGGAAGAAACCACATTAAACTGACTTTTGAAGGTGAAGATGGGCTCAGGTGAGCATCCCTGCAGAACAAACCTGCTCTGTTTGCAGCTGAAACATCATTTTTGATGTCGGAACACTCAAACCAAGCTGCAGAAATCAGGAGAGAAATGTCCCTGAGCAAATGATTGCCTGGAACAAAGATGGGGACAAAGACACAAAGGGAGCTGGCACCAGGCTGGGCTGGGAGGGAATTCCACAGGCAGGGCAGAGCACAGGGCCCTGTCAGTCCCTGGAAACAGCAGGAAAGCAGAGCAGGGCAGGCTGAGGGCAGGGCCAGGTCAGGCTGAGCTGGGGAGCAGCCCCAGAGCCCCTCTGCCACCACAGGGTGACCCTGGCGGGGGTTTGGGGTGGTTTTGGGGTGATTTTGGGGTGGTTTTGGGGCGACGTTGGGATGATTTTGGGGTGATTGTGGTGATTTTGGGGGACTGTGGGTTGATTTTGGGTTGAGCTGGGGGTGGTTTTGGGGTGACTTCAGGGAGGTTTTGGGGTGACTGGGTTGATTTTGGGGTGGTTTTGAGGTGACTTCGAGATGATTTTGGGGTGGTTTGGGGGTGACTTTTGGGTGACTTTGGGGTGATTTTGGGGTGGTTTTGGGGTGATTTTGAGGTGATTTTGGGTTGATTTTGGGGTGACTTTGGAGTGATTTTTGGGTGAGTTTGGGGTGACTGGGTTGACTTTGGGATGGTTTTGGGGTGACTTTGGGGCGATTTTGGAGTGGTTTTTGGGTAATTTTTTGGTGGTTTTGGGGTGACTTTGGGGTGACTTTGGGGTGACTTTGAGTTGATTTTTGGATGATTTTGGGATGACTTTGGGCTGATTTTGGTGTGGTTTTTGGGGTGATTTTAGGGTGATTTGCACAGTCACATTCAAACCTCCAGTACAACCACAGTTCGCCCACTGGCCCCAATTCTCTCCAGTCCCTCAGCAGCAGCTCCCAAACACCAATCCCTCCTCAGCTCCCCATTCCAGGCCCTGCTGGAAGCCTGTGCTGGGTGGTGCCATCAGCAGTGGGGCTTGCACAGCTTCTGGTGCTCTCTGCCAGATCCCTGCAAAGATTCAGGAGCCTCAAATCCTCGGGAATTGCAGGGATATTCCTGCAGACAGAGTTTTGGTGAGTGATTTCCATCCCCACCCCGGGTTGGAGGGATGGTTATTGACAGCTGGAGCAGCTGCACTCCCTGGGAAATGAGGCAGCAGCAGAACAGCCCTGTAAGCACCTGGAGGAGCTGAGTAATGCATTTATTGTGACACCTCCTTGACAGCAGCTATTGGTGGGGAGGGAGCTCCCAGCTTTGTCTCCCTGTTCATGCATCCCTGGCACAGCAGCACAATTCCTGGGAAAGCAGCAGATCCATCCTGGGCCTTTCACAGCAAATGTCACTCACTGCTCACTGCTGGGGTTTGTTTTGTTTAAAACACTGAGCAAAGCTGATGGAAAAGAAAAATGAAATGGGGAAAACTGCAGTGCAATGTAAAGGGAAGCTTGGTAAAGATGATTGCCAGGTAAGGGAACTCAGGGGTGGAGAGGATGGTTTGGGTTCTCCTCCTCCTGGATTAGTGCAGATCCACCCAGCCACAAAGCACAGAGGCTGATGCTGGCAGAGATTTATCCCAACTGCTTATTTAAGGGTCAGGCACCCTGAGCTGTGATGGTGCTCACAGGGGTCCCAGGATGAGGGAAGAGATGAGGATCTGACTCCATGTTTCAGAAGGATTGATTTATTATTTTATGATATATATTATATTAAAACTACACTAAAAGAATAGAAGAAATGATTTCATCATAAGGCTGGTTAAGAATAGAATAGGAAAGAATGATAACAAAGGTTTGTGGCTCGGACTCTGTGTCCAAGCCAGCTGATTTGGCCATTAATTAGAAACAACCACACGAGACCAATCACAGATGCACCTGTTGCATTCCACAGCAGCAGATAATCAATGTTTACATTTTGTTGCTGAAACTGCAGCTTCTCAGAGGGAAAAATCCTAAGGAAAGGATTTTCCATAAAAGATGTCTGCCACACTGAGCCACAGCTCCCAGAGCTGCCACCCCATCCCAGGGACACTGATGACACCAGGGGACCCTGGCAGTCTGTGCTTCCTCCCACAGCTGCACAAGCTGGGAAGCACAAAGGGATTCAAGAGCTCTTGAAAAGGCAAAGATCTGTGCCACACTCCAGGAGTTCAGTGGCCTGGGGCTGAGCCTTCCTTGTGTTTTGCCTGGAAGTTGAGCAGTGTCAGATTCCAGGGGAAAGGATCTGCAGTTTGCCCTGGCACAGCTCCAGCAGGCTGCAGCCTTTAACAAATCCAGACTGATGGAATCTGCAGGCTGGGGAACACTGGAGGGAGGAGATGTCAGTGTCTGAAGCCCTAGAAAGAAGTTGGCTTAGCAGGGAACCTTTGCCAGGGGATGGTCTGCACATCCCAAGGCTGGGGAATGTGAGAATCCACGAAATTAGAAACTTTTAAGAAAGCTGCAAAAGGCAGGCCTCAGAGACAGCAGAACTGTGATTAGAGCTAAGCAGCAGCCATGAGATTGGTGAGCAGAAAAATTATTTAAACTAATTATTTAAAAGCAAGGACAAATAGAACAATGGTCTGTGTATTAATGCTTGTCTAGAATAACTCCCTAAGTTACAGAAAAGTTTATCTAGTGAGATATTAGGAAGGTTGAAGCTCAGTAATGGAGCTCTGTGTGTTGTGTTTTAAGGCTTACAAGCAGGTATTGTATTTGAAATAAGCAAGCATTGTTTAACCAAAGGTACCTGTGCTTATAGTGATTGGATAGAACTGCTGTCAATATAGAATATATACTATGCAGATATAAATACTGTCAATGTGCTTTTGCTTTGTGTGATTGGTCAAAAAACTCATAAAGTGAGTTGTAACATTGAGTTCTTAGTCTGCTGCCTGGGATGTGAGCTGGTGGCATCTTCCCATTGCCATAACCATGTAATGAGAGTGATGCTGGAAAATCAACCAGCTCAAGGCACTCTCCCAGCAGTCCTGCCCCGTTGGTGATTTTTGCACAGACCCTGGCCAGCGATAGGGAACCACAGCAGGGGCTGCCCTGAGCTCATTCCCTCAGGACATGCTCCAAGAATTCCAATCCCTCTGATTCTGGGACAAACCCACAGTACATTTTTGCTGTGTCTTTGCAGAGCCTTCCTGCTTATGGAAAATCAGCAGTGGGAAGGAAAGAGAAAAACCCCAATCCTGTGCCAGGAGCTGCTCTGGCTTCACCCGAGGGGGAAGAGCTCTGCCCTCTGTGCCCTTTTCCTACAGAGCACACGTGCCAAAGAGCCAGGAGCACTTTGACTCCACTTCAGCTTTAATCAGGAATTTCAATCACAGAAGAGGTGCTGAATTAACAGCCTGAGGCAGAGCAGGGAGTGAGGAGAAGCTGCAACATCTGGGTGCCAGGTGCAGGGGCAGGAGGTGGAAATGTTAAGGAGGGATTGAAGACAGCCCCAAACTCCCCTGAGCTGTGGGATGAGTGTGTGCAGAACCTCCATGGGACAAGGGCTGCCATGGAAAGGTCCCCAATCCCCACCTGAAACACATCTGAGAGCACTTCAGTGTTGCAGCTGAGCTGCAAAACCTCCTCATCCCAGTCCCCCTGCTCGCAGAGGTGACACTGACATTTTCACAGGTGGCACCAAATTGGGGCTGGCAGGCTCTCACTGAGGAATTCACTGGGAATTAAGAGAACCATTAAACCCCAAATTGAGGACTTGTGATGTGTTTTAGAGGTTCTCGCCTGGCAGTTTTAAAAAATCCAAGAGTTCTGTTCTACAAAACACTGCCCAGACTCACTTGTTACTCCCTGCCTGCAGCTAGGCAGCACCAAAGGGCAGCAAAAGCACTGAAATAACTTATCCTGGGGCAAAACCTCCCAGACTGGGGAAAAAACAATCCAAAACTTCATTCTCATCAATAGCCCTGAACCATCACAGAGTCCCAGGCTGGTTTGGGGTGGAAGGACCTCAAAACTCATCCAGTGCTGGGATCCTGGAGCTCTCTGTCCCTCAGCATTTAGAAACAGCTTGGCTAAATTTGGTCCTAATCCTGCAAACAGCACCTAATGCAATGTTTGCAGTTAGAAGATGTAAAAGAATCCCAAAATGTGTATTTTCCATAGGATCAGTGCTTACGCCTGATCTTCTCTTCAACTCAGCAAAACCCTGAACACATCCTTGGCATTGCACTCCCACAGTTTCACAGCCCTGATTTTATACATTCCACTCCTCTCCTGCTCCAGAGCTGCTTCCACTGAGGCCAAAGCAGCTCTAATTCTAATTAACACTGATTAACAAAACTGCTGCCTTCTGCTTGGAGGGTTGGGAACTCCTCCCACCCTCCAACAGCTTTTAGGAGACAAAGGAAATCCATGGCAGGAGGGGAAAGGAAAGGAAAGGAAAGGAAAGGAAAGGAAAGGAAAGGAAAGGAAAGGAAAGGAAAGGAAAGGAAAGGAAAGGAAAGGAAAGGAAAGGAAAGGAAAGGAAAGGAAAGGAAAGGAAGAAGGTCTGAGCTGCCCATAAAAAGCCAAATCAAAGCCATTTACAGAAGGACAATCTGGGTTCTTGGGCATGGTTAAAGCCACAGATTCCTGTCCCCTCAGCTCGTGGTCCTTGGCAGTGCAGTGAGCAGAAGGTCAGAGCAGTTGCCTGGTGCCCGGCCCTGCCCTGCTGCACCCTCTGCATTCCTCACTCCCTGCCCAAAACTGGATCTGCATCCACAGCCTCTGCCCTTGGGTGGCTGCCCCAGCTCCCCCCATTCATTTGTGACTGGGGCCACTGGGTCTGGAGCTGCTCTCCAGGTCCTGCAAAGGAGGAGATGACTTTGAATGATGCTAGAAACATCAAACTGCCCCTAAAGGGTCCAATCTCCAAAGCACACCCACAGGGCTCCATCCCTGCTCCTTCCAGGTGCTCTGCTGGGAGCTGCAGATGGGGCAGGCACCTCCCTCACACTCCCAGGAGATTCCCAGATCTTTTTTTATACAATTATTTTAGCAAAAGATTGGCCTCACCTGCACAATGGAGGCATTGGAAACCCCTGTGCACTGCCAGAGGAAAGCAGCCCATCACACCTCACACACCCCAGATTCCACAGCTCACCTTTCAGAGCTGGCTGGAAAATCCAGCTCTCCCTTTAAACACAAAAATTGCTGTTCTTTTGCCTTTTCTGAGTGCCCCAAGTGCCTCCAGAGTTGCTTTTGAACCACACTGAGAGTCAGATGCAAGAGCCAAAACTCTGCAGTTCCAGCCTGGGATTTGGAGCATCTGTGTGGTTGTTTTTTCTCCCCATTAATTTAATTTGACAGAAACGAGCAGGAAAGCTTCTGGCTCCCGTGTGGGCAAAGTGGATAAACAGCAGGAATT